>NC_083404.1:64473170-65098170 GCF_020745735.1 Hemiscyllium ocellatum
TGTCTATTTTTATGCCTATTTTACATTTCCATTTCTCCTTTATTCTGTTTTTATATCAGACAGTGTCTTAATGTATCAACAATGTGGCCTTGAATCTGGCCTGACAAATAAAAGAGAAGTGCAGCCCATTCCATTTTTCAGGATCATTTAAAGAATGTCTTTAAACAGTTTAATGGCTTCACAACAGCAAATGACTGTGGTCTGGTATTAATGAACAAAATATATGTTAATATTATAAAATAAAACATAACCAATGATACTGGAAGTGGTAAACAAATCGAAAGTGCTGGAGAAACTCAGCAGATCTGGCAGCATTTGTAGAGAGAAAAATATGGTTTTGAGTCCAGTGATCTTTAAGGTAATGTTATATTTGTACTAATCACACAAAATCTTCTACCACTTTCAAACATTTTCAATGCATGGTTAGAAATGTGTGAAACTATGACAGAGATTTTCCCCGAGATGGATTTAAGACTCCATTGATGATGTTGGCCTTTAAAATGTTTACCTGACCTTCAGAAAAGTCAAAATCTGATCTTAGGAGAAAAATAAAGTAGCATTGGTATAGTAGTTGGATGGTTGTAACTAGTAATGGTTTGGTTTAAGCAACATTCCCACATTACATAGAGAGTCTTTGATGAAAGCTAGTTAGTGCTGGTAGATCTGATGTTAACACTATGTACCAAATAAGCAAAATATTCCATTCGCTATTAAGTAAATATATATAAATATAAAAATGGAAATTGCTTGGCTGTTCCAGCCAAGTTTTGAACTTCACCCATCTCCAAAATGATCACTGATACATAGGAGAGGAGCCTGAGATTGTGATTACTGCTGGAAAACCCAAACTTGTAGGATTTGGATTTTGTCTGCTAGCTGATGTGTTATTTCGGATAACAAGTTTAGTATTAGCATCCCAATGGTCATGGCTCATGAAATTCAGTTGTAACTTTATTAGAATAATCATGGGGTGAATTTTCTTCTCAGCCACAACATTCTTTTTGTGTTATGGCATTACTATCTACATCAGCTTTTGTTCTCCATCATAATTGCCCTGATCAAAGTGCTAGTGTACTGCCTTCTTGAATTGCTGCAAGCATGGGCACTTGGGACATCCTACAACATGACTGGGGAGAAAGTTCCAGAATATTGATCCAGCAACAATCGAAGGAATGGCAATCTAGTTCCACGTTAAGTAACTTGGAGTAGAACTTGCAAGTTACTGTGTCTTCATATATCAGTTGAGATTATAAGGGTACCTTTTGATAGAACCTTGCTGACTACAGTAGTGCATCTTATAGATACTAGCTGTCATAGTGCTTCAGTGATGAAAGGAGGGAATGGGATAGGTAGTGGATGGAGTTCCAAAATCAAGCGGGGTGCTTTGTCCTGGCTAGTGTCAAATGCCTTCAGTGTTGTTGGAGCTGCACACACCCAAGCAAGTCGAGAATATTCCATTGATTGAAGATGGTCAACAGGCTTTAGTGAGTCAGGAGGTGAGCTACTTATTGCAGAATTCCAAGCCTCTGATCTCATCTTGCAATCACTGTATCTATATGCTGGCCCTGTTTGGTATCTGGACAATGGTAGTCTACAGCATGATAATAGTGGAGGTTCATCATTGTAATGTCATTAACCATCAAGGGCTAATGGTTTAATTCTTGCTTAATAGAGACAATTGATGCATAAACCTTACTTGCCATTTCTCAAGTCTTGGATGTTCTCTAGCTCTTACTGCATATGGAAACAGGCACTTCAGTATCAGAGAACTGAGAAGGCACTGAACATTGTGTAATCACCAGCAAACAAATCCACTCTCTACCATATGATAGAGGGAAGCTGTTTGATCCAGTATCTGAAGATGGTTAAGCCAAGGCCATGTGCCTCAGGAACTCCTTCAGTGTTGTTCTTGGACTAATACGACTGACCTCCAACAACCACAACTGTTTTCCTTTACACCAGGCATGATCTCAACCACTATGGAGGTTTCCCCTAATTTCCATTGATTCCAGTGCTCACTGTTATGAGTGAGTAAAATAAGACTGCAACTTCTGTCAGAGATAACCCAATCCTCCAAACACTGGGTTTTTCCAGTCCTCACTGAGTAAATGAGTTTGAAGTCAGTAAATAGCGTGAACTTGAGTTATGAGTTGCATACCACAAGTCAGGGCTCAGGCATTGGGATGAAGTTAACTTTTTAAAACTCTGATGGTTACTGCTAAACTGTCTCTCTCCAAGACTGGAAACTGTAGTTTACATTTATAGGTACACATTCCCTCAGATGAAAATCTGTTTAATTGATTGTATTTTAAATTAAATTTTTTCAGAAGTGTTTTTCTTTTTACATTTTTCTATCTGTCTTGTCTTTCTTTTTTAATCCCATCCACAGTTCCTGATCCTTATTTTTCTTTCTGCATGTGTTTCAAATCTAACTTATATCACATACTTTCCTGGATTCAGCTCAGAGTGGGTCAATAGTGTTCTGCAATCTGAATGATTGAAGGCCTCACTGTTTGTTCTTCTTCCCAGAGATACTTGTTCAGGAAACAACGCGGATCAAACACTAAAATGATGCGAGTCTGTGCTGTGAAGACTATAATAACTTTTCAGGTAGTCATCAATAAACAACATCATTAGATTATAATTGCAAATTCTGAACCATTGCATCATGTTCTAGACACTACCCTTTAGGATGCATGTCAAGGCCTTAGAAAGAATACTGAAAAATTTACCATTCAAGTACCAGGAATGAGGCGTTTTCAATTCTGTGACAAGCCGAGAGAAGTGGGAGTTGTTCACTTCAGAACAAAAAAGTTATGGGAGATGTAAAGGAGTTATTCATGATTGTGAAAGGTTTAGATAAATAGATAGGAAGAAATTATTTCCACTGTTAAGTCGGACACCAATTTAAGATAATTGATGGAATAAAAAAGACAGACAGCAGATAAGATGAAATTTAGACAGTAAGTTATTCTGATCTGGAAGAACAGTCAACAAGTTCAAAAGGAAACAATAAAAACTTGAATAGGATGAATTTACAGAGTTGGGGGAAAATCCAGATTAATTGAGTAGCCCCTCAAACAGTCGGTGTAAGCATGATGGGTTGAATGGCCTTTTTGTTACATGAATCTGTTCAATAATTTATTTTATTCTACACCAATTTATTCTTAGCATGAAGAAATGATCAGCCAGTTTCTAAATTCATGTGGTGTTTGAAGGAAAATGGCTGTCATTTTAAGGGTATTGTTGTAAGTTCGAAAATAACAAATGGGAGAGAAGTGGCATAAATGGAAGTAAAAGAGCAATCTGGAGGCTACATTGATGTTAACTACCAAGTCGTTCTAACATACCACTTTCACAATCACTAACTGAATTTACAATATAGACTGGTACAATGTGCAAGCTTGAATGTAAATAGCAAAAATATTCATAGTGATAATCTTTGATAAGTAGGAACCATATTTTCTCTAGTCAGGAACAAAATAGGATTAAAGCCTTACTTCTCTTCATTCAATTGTGGGGAATATTTGCCTCCCTGAAAAATGGGTTAACTTAGAAAACTGTAGAACCATTCTCCAAGAAGATTCTACCTATTACAAACCACCCTTTAATTCTTATCAGGCAGCAGGTGAGGCACTTAACCAGCATACATATTGCAAAGTTCATTGATTCATCAGGGGAATGCTAAATAGCTGATTAAAATTATACAAATTCAAAATTACACAAGAGTTTGTTTAAAACCATAGAATCCTCATATCCATGAAACAATCACTGCACAAACGTTTTGTGGTAGTTTTAATGCAAATATAAAATGCACAACTTTCAGACAAGCTAATAGTGATTTTCTTATCAGTTTAACTGCTTTCATTCTTGAAAATTGGGCAGAGGGCCAGGGTGTAATATTTCATACGCATTTTAAGGATTGCACATACATATTGAAAGTGCAGCAGACAGATGCAGCTAACAAATACTTGAATCAAACAGCTGTGGGAGCTGTATTGCAATAATTAATTGTAGCAGTGAATATCCTTCATGCAACTGTTTGATGTTCACAGCAGGACAATGCTTTTCAGGAAAGTTTAAGCACTTAAAAGATAGACATCAGTTACTTCTACAAGACAATGCTGTTAAGTTCATTTCAGGGACACAAAAGCAAATTGATTCTTCTCTGTTATAGTCATTCCTGGATATACATAATGTGCCCACATTGGTTTAAGGGCACCACAATGCTAATTGCTCTGTTGCTTTCTTCCTCACAGTACTCTCACCTCAAACTAGCCTTTATACTGACACCAATAGATTTCTAAACAGGAATCAGTTAAGAGAAATGCTTGGAGAAAATAGAGACAATAGCATGAGAATGCTGTCAAGCTGTTCAGGCAGCACAGCAGGGGCCAGTGCCAAGCTGTCAATATACACAGGACCCCAGGTACAAACAGTATGGGGGCAGGGATGTCAAGGTTCTGAGGGAGTTTCACATGCTCAGCCACCATCATTGCAGTGGTAGCACCCTGGGAAAGCTGAGCCAAGATGTGTTTGTCACTTTTGAAAATATCCGATGATGAAGTCATGGCAGGCAAGCAGAAAAACACTGCTGGATATTAACCTGCATTGCAGTGTTCTTGTGCTCCCTGCACATACTCAAAACTGCACTTCTGCATTTATGATAATGAGTTGATTGTGAAGGATATTACTACATCTAGGGTTAGCAAGACAACTATCAATTAGTGGTCCAAATTTCCCCATCAGAATTAGAAACCCTATTTCAGACTCTGATCAGCCAAAAAGATAAACACTTCTTTTCCTCTGGATTATCTGAGTGATGTTCTGATGGAAAATCCTTCAGAATCGACTCAGTGAAACAGAGCATGGAGAATAGCACATGGAAGTGTCCACACAACAGCCACACTTCCGTTATGTAGCAATAGCTACTATATTCCGGTAGCTAAAGAATTTAATTATCCTGTAGCTGTCTTGAAAAGCCAAGGAGGGAAAGTATTTAAGGGTGGCAAGTGGGTATGGCTGCCTAGGGTGGTAGATCAGCAAAATAGTCAGGTAGTAGGTGTGGCAAGGAAGGCAAGTTGGTAGAGAACCGGATGGGTAAGGTGACATGGTGGAAGGTGGGTAGTGAGTAGGTGAGTATAGGAATAGTGTGGATTCAGGGAAGGTTCAACTAAATTGGGAAATAGTTGAGTGTTACTTCTTTGTTCGAAAAGTTAGGGAGATAGAAAGCAGTAAATTACAGATCATATGGAGTTAAAAATCACACAATACCAAGTTAATCAGATCATATGGAAGCTGCTAGAAGAATTATTAAAGAAAAACATAGCAGGGTACTTCGAAAAGTTTAAGGTAATCAGGCAAGGTTTTGTGAAAGTAAAATTATGTTTACCAAATCTATTACAGTCCTTTCAGGAGTGTGAATGCTATGGATAAATGGGAACCAATAGATGGACTAGAGTGAGATTTCCAAAAGGCATTTCACGGTTTTTGACACCTCAAGAGATATTGTGAAAAAGAAAAGTTCATGGCATGAGGTTTAACATACTGGCATTGAGAGATTTGCTAGCTAACAGAAACGAAGCACCAGGCATAAATGGCACCTGTTTCTGTTTGGCAAGATCTATGAGAGATGTACCACAGGATGGGCCTCAACTTTAGATAATTCACATAAATGTCCAGAATTAAGGTACTTTCACATGTACAACTGCTAAATTTGTGAGTGTCAAATAGGTAGAAGGTAAATAACAAAGAGGATATAAAGAAGCTACAAATGGATTTTGATAACTTAAGTGAATGGACAAAGATCTGGTTAATGGAGTTTGAAATAGCCCATTTAGCAGGATGAATTAAAAACAAGTATATTATTTAAGTGGGGAGAAATTGCAGAGTTCCGAAACGCAGGGGGATCTGGGTGTTATGGTACAAAAAGTTTTAGTATGCATATTTACCTTTTGTACCAAAACCCCTGGGCACTGCTCCACCAATACAACTATGTCTACGTCCAATCCTGGCCACCAAACATAACATTGCGCCAACATCTTCATTTTGGAAACTTCTGAATGACCCTGAGATGAAGGGCTTATTCCCGAAATATCGACTCTCCTGCTCCTCAAATGCTGCCCGACCTGCTCTGCCTTTCCAGTGCCCCACTTTTTGAGCCTGGTGGAGGCTCAACCGGTGTCTGGCAGTGACCTTTGTTCACGAAAATCACTCTTGCTCCCCCTAATAACATACCATCCTCTGATCATGTCTCTCCGGGTCTAAAAAGTTTCAATTCTGCTTGTGATGGCCCTTTGGTTTTCTCCAACACCATCAGCTGTTTCGGTCTTGCCAAGACCAGATCTTCCTGCATCCAAAGTCTGAGATCGTCAGCTGTGACTGGAAGTGTGTCCAGAAAATTTAAAGCCATTACGGATTGTTCCAGTTGCGGTACCACTGGTGGTGTACTTAATGCATCTGCATTTGCTACTTGGAATCCCCAGGTGTTCCAACTTGTATTTATACGCACTTAGTATTACAGCCCACCACTGAATTTGGCCTGAAGCTATGGGCAGCACTGCCTTGTCCTCTTTAAATAGACCTAGCAGGGATTTGTGGTCTGTTGTTATGACAAATATATGTCCATAAAGGTATTGGTGGAACTTCCTAACTCCAAATACAACTCCCAAACCTTCCTTCTCTATTTACCAAGGTTCTGCATTAGCCAAGATCATGGACACATACATTATTTGGCATTTCTTACCATTGGGATCATAGTGTGCCAACACCTTAAAGGATGATAAATATTTCTTCACTACCCTGAAAGTTATGGCCTGACTACGTGGCCATTTCTAAGGCTGACCAACTTAAAAATGTTGATGCAAAGGTGCAAGGATGGAGGCTAGGTTATCTATGAACTTTCCATAATAATTCACCAATCTTAAGACCTACGCTCTGGTACAGCCATAGGAACTGGGCATCTTTTGATTGTCTTCACTTCATCTTCCAACAGGTGTAATCTGGTCTTGTCAATTCTGTAGCCTAAGTAGATTACTTAGGGTGCCTTGAACACGCATTTATCTCTTCTAGGGTGTACAGCTGCGTGGAAGAAATGTCTAAGGACCAATATTCTCTATGTGCTCCTTAATGTTTTCCCTGTTATAAGCATTTCTTCTAGATAAATGAAGACCTGGGGATAGAGCTTGTAAAATGTTTTCCAATATCCAGTGAAAAATTGCATAGGCTGACAATACCCCAAATGGCAGTTTTGTAGATGGACACAAACTCTCTTTGTATTTATTGTAGCAGAATTCTGGGAATCCTCATATAACTGCAATTGCAAATAGCATGGTTTGTGTCCAGTTTCCTGAAGGATAACCCCCCCCCCCGCCAGTTTTGCGTATAACTTGTTGGCTATGTAGAGCAGTCAATCTTCTGTAATTACACCGGCACCACTCCCCACCTCTTCCTCCGCTACATTGATGACTGCATTAGTGCCACCTCGTGCTCCCGCGAGGAGATTGAGCAATTCATTAACTTCACCAACACATTCCACCCTGACCTTAAATTTACCTGGACCATCTCTGACACCTCCCTCCCCTTCCTGGATCTCTCCATCTCCATTAATGACGATTGACTTGACACTGACATTTTTTACAAACTCACCAACTCACACAGCTACCTGGATTACACCTCTTCTCACCCTACCTCTTGCAAAAATGCCATCCCGTATTCCCAATTCCTCCGCCTCCATCATATCTGCTCCCAGGAGGACCAGTTCCACCACAGAACACACCAGATGGCCTCCTTCTTTAGAGACCGCAATTTCCCTTCCCATGTGGTTAAAGATGCTCTCCAACGCATCTCGTCCACATCCCGCATCTCCGCCTTCAGACTCAAACCCTCCAACCGTAACAAGGACAGAACGCTCCTGGTGCTCACCTTCCACCCTACCAATTTTCGCATAAACCAAATAATTTGCTGACATTTCTGTCACCTCCAAAAAGACCACACCACCAGGGATATATTTCCCTCCCCACCCCTTTCCGCCTTCTGCAAAGACCATTCCATCCGTGACAGGTCCATGCCCCCCTAGAACCTACCCTCCCTTCCTGGAACCTTCCCCTGCCACCGCAGGAATTGCAAAACCTGTGCCCACACCTCCTCCCTCACTTCCATCCAAGGCCCTAAAGGAGCCTTCCACATCCATCAAAGTTTTACCTGCACATCCACCAATATCATTTATTGTATCCATTGCTCCCGATGCTGTCTCCTCTACATTGGGGAGACTGGATGCCTCCAAGTAGAGCGCTTTAGGGAACATCTTCAGGACACCCACACCATTCAACCACACCGCCCTGTGGCCCAATGTTTCAACTCCCCCTCCCATTCTGCTGAGGACATGGAGGTCCTGGGCCTCCTTCACTGCCGCTCCCTCACCACCAGACGCCTGGAGGAAGAATGCCTCATCTTCCGCTTCGGAACACCTCAACCCCAGGGCATCAATGTGGACTTCAACAGTTTCCTCATTTCCCCTTCCCCCACCTCACCCTATTTCCAAACTTCCAGATCAGCGCTGTTTCCTTGACTTGTCCTACCTGCCTATCTTCTTTTCCACCTATCCACTCCACCCTCCCCCGCCCCCGACCTAGCACCTTCATCCCCTCCCCCACTCACCTATGTACTCTATGCTACTTCCTCCCCACCCTCCTCTAGATCTCTCCACGCTTCAGGCTCTCTGCCTTTATTCCTGATAAAGGGCTTTTGCCCGAAACGTCAATTTTACTTTTCCTTGGATGCTGCCTGAACTGCTGTGCGCTTCCAGCACCACTAATCCAGAATCTGGTTTCCAGCATCTGCAGTCATTGTTTTTATCTTTGCGTATAACTTGTCTATTTATCCAACTGTGAAAAGCCATTTACCATTTGTTTAAAATCCCCAAAAAGGTAAACCTCCCCATTGGGCTGATGCTCCCATTCTGCAAACTGGATTGGTTTGGTGATTCGTTTGCTTTCCAGTCTTCTGATTTCTGCCTATACTTTTGCCCATAAGTAAATGGCATTCAACAGGGCTTGCAGAACCAAGAAATAGCTTCCTGGTCAATATGTATGGTGGCCTTGACTCCTTTAATAGTCCCTAGACATTCCTGAAAAGCATTTGTGTATTTAACTAGGACTTTACTCAGTCAGCCATTTTCCAATTGAAAAATATTGAGCCAATCAAGGTGAATCTTTCTCAACCAACTCCACCACATCAGAATTGAGCCTGAGCCGTTTATTACAATCAGTGGGAACTGAAACAGTTACTTCTCGTAAGGAAGTGGAAGTGATGCTGTACCATTAATCTTTAAAGGTTCCTCGGTTTAAGTTTTCAGTCTAGCCATGGTCTTGCACAGATTTAAGACTGGAGCTCAGAGTAAATTTTGTTGACGACTGGTTCCGTGATCGTTAAAACAGCTGTGCTAGTACTGACTTCCATTAGAACTGGGTGACCATTTAACCAAAAGTTTATTCTGACTGGTTCTGATTTGGATGTTGCTCAGCAATTTAACTGTTCCAAATCAGATGTAGGTGGACTTTCAAGGGTGTACACTCTCCTGTTTACTAGCCTATGAGTTCTCTTACTCCATTTAGGTCAAGTGGGACTCTTGTATTGTCTCAAGTCCGCATACCAGCAGCCACTACAATGGCTGATTGAAATCCAGTTAGGCTTCAGCTAGTAGGTGCTTTTGCATGGTTTCATCAATAATCCCAAATACCAAATGGTCTCTCTGTGTCTCATTAAGGGTTAATCCAAAGTCACAAGCCTCTGTCAGTCTTCTTAACTGAGTCAAACATCCTGATACAGATTCTTTGGTATTGCTGAGTAAAATCAATAGCATCTCAGAATTAGAGGAGGCTTGTGATTATAACATTCCTTAAGCAAACCCATCAACTCTTGAAAAGTTTTAATATATGGTGCCTCAGGGAAAAAAGGCTCCTAATAACTGAAAAAGCCACAGGTCCAAAAGCTGTCAGGAGAATTACTCACTGCTTTTCATCTGCCCCAATGTCATTTACCCTGGGTCCTATCTTTGCCATCAGGATCAAACAAGTCAATCTTCCCAAATAGGAGGAGAAAGTGAGGACTGCAGATTCCTAACAGTGATTCCTGAAGAAGGGTCACGCCAGAAACGTCGATTCTCCTGCTCCTTGGATGCTGCCTGACCGTCTGCGCTTATCCAGCATCACATTTTCAGCTCGAAGCTTCCCAAAATGCCAGAAATACTTACCCCAACTCTAGGACAACCCAGTGTGAGTGAATTTCTTCAGGAGCATGCTTTTCTTTCGTCGTCACTAAAAGAACTCCACACAAAAGCCAGTATCCCACCATAGTCACTCTTTACTTATACACAGAGAGTCCTTGACACTGATCCAGCTCCCTCAGAAACAGCTGTCAGAGGGAACATTCTTGTCCTTATCTGTCAGCTAGGGATCCCTGATTGGACCAGGTTAACAGCCCCAGTCAGGGAACTCAAATTCTATGTTATCTACCTGGCTGATCTCATGACAATCACTGCATGATTAGTTGGACTTCTTCTTGCACTATGATCAAAATACTTTGTCTAGTTTTTTTTAAAGCAAGAGCTTGTAAAATCATAATAAGGGCAACTTCTGATCGGGGCTTACCACTGTTGATAGTGGTGCTGATGAGATTTAATTAAGGAGCAATGACATGAAAAAGGATTGCAAAGGACTTAAAAATTCTGTATGGTGAATTCAATGTCAAAATAGAAAAGCAAAAAGAGGGCAAATGAGACTGGATAAAATAAGGTAAGAAAATTACATTTAAAACTTGAAGTTTTTAGAATCTCCAGTAATAATTAATTGTCTTAATATATGGGATTCCATATTTTATTCGTACACTTTCAAGGTCATATTAGTTAATACACAGTCATTTACAATCATGATGCCACTTTCATTCTTAATTACTACATACAACTTTGTGATTAGTTTATGGACAGTTAATATGTATAACTACTGCAAGTACACGACACTCATGGGCAGGTTAATGACTGTAAGGTTCTCTTGATGAAGGCATTCACGGAACAGCAGAATTTATCAAGCTGTCTGTAGCTATTTCTAACTCACAGGCCCCTTCTCCTTTGTTGCAAATTGAGGCTGAACTTTACATTAATAACAGGATGAGTCCTTTAAACATCATTACTTTTCAATACATTCAAGCCCAATGTCTGACAAGGAACTCGTGGATGAATCAAGTGACTGAAGTGGCCACAAGGCCAAAAGCACTGTGTTCTCATTCTTTACAGGACCAGTTTGCTGAATTGTCAAGATGTCTCGCACAAGGCTCAGAATATACCAAGAGTGCAAATCAGATTCACATTCTGCCTGAGGTCAATTTGGGACCCACCATTCTCCCTGGCAACTAAGAATGTCGGGCATGAGCAGGTGACCACTAACACAAAATACTGCCAAGAGAACTGCTCAGGATGAAGTGTCCACAAACAAGGCAGATGAACTCAGGGCATAGTTAGGAACATGGGACTGATATATCATAGCAATTACGGAGACATGGCTCAGGGATGGATAGGACTGGTAGCTTGATATTCCAGAATACAAATGCTACAGGAAGGATAAAAAGGGAGGCAAGAGAGTAAAGGGAGTGACATTTTTGATAAGGGATAGCATTACAACTGTACTAATGGAGGATATTCCTGGAAATACATCTATGTAAGTTATTTGGGTGCAACTGAGAAATAAGAAACAGATGAAAGCCTTATTGGGATTGTATTATAGATCCACTAATAGTCAGAGGGAAATTGAGACACAAATTTGTAAGGAGATCTCAGTTATCTGTAAAAATAATAGGGTGAGTACAGTATGTGATTTTAACTTTCCAAATATAGACTGTCATAGTGTTAAGGGTTTAGATGGAAAGGAATTTGTTAAGTATGTACAAGAACATGTTCTGATTCAGTATGTGGATGTTCCTACGAGAGAAAGTGCAAACCTTGACATACTCTTGGGAAATAAGGTAGGGTAGGTGACTGAGGTGTCAGTGGGGGAGCACTTTGGGGCCAGCGAACATAATTCTATTAGTTTTAAAATAGTGATGGAAAAGGATAGACCAGCTCTAAAAGTTGAAGTCTTAAATTGGAGAAAGGCCAATTTTGACGGCATTATGCAGGAACTTTCTAAAGCTGACTGGGGGCAGATGTTCACAGGTAAAGGGAAGGCGGGAAAATGGGAAGTCTTCAGAAATGAGATAACAAGAATCCAGAGAAAGTATATTCCTGTTAGGGTGAAAGGAAAGGCTGGTAGGTATTGGGATTATGGGATGACTAAGGAAATTGAGAGTTTGGTTAAGAAAAAGAAGGAAGCATATGTCAAATATAGCCAGGAGTCAATCCTTAGAAGAGTATAAAGGCAGGAGAAGTATACTTAAAAGGAAAATCAGGAGGGCAAAAAGGGGACATGAGATAGCTTTGGTGGGCGGCACGGTGGCACAGTGGTTAGCACTGTTGCCTCACAACGCCTGAGACCCTGGTTCAATTCCCGACTCAGGCGACTGACTGTGTGGAGTTTGCACGTTCTCCCCGTGTCTGCGTGGGTTTCCTCCGGGTGCTCCGGTTTCCTCCCACAGTCCAAAGATGTGCGGGTCAGGTGAATTGGCCATGCTAAATTGCCCGAAATGTTAGGTAAGGGGTAATATGTAGGGGTATGGGTGGGTTGCGCTTCGGCGGGTCGGTGTGGACTTGTTGGGCTGAAGGGCCTGTTTCCACACTGTAAATCTAATCTAATCTAATCAAATAGAGTTAAGAAGAATCCAAGGGTTTTTACAAATAGATTAAGGACAAAAGGGTAACTAGGGAGAGAATAGGGTCCCTCAAAGATCAGCTAGGCGGCCTTTGTGTGGTGCCGCACAAAATGGGGGAGATACTTAAAAAGCATTTTGCATCAGTATTTACTGTGGAAAAGGACATGGAAGATACAGAATGTAGGAAAAGAGATGGTGTCATCTTGAAAAATGCCCATTTTACAGAGGAGGAAGTGCTGGATATCTAGAAATGCATAAAAGTGGATAAATCCCCTGGACCAGATCAAGTGTACCCTAGAACTTTGTGGGAAGCTAGAGAAGTGATTGCTGGGCCTCTTGCTGAGCTATTTGTTACATTGATAGTCACAGGTGAGGTGCTGGAAGACTGGAGGTTGGCTAACGATGTGCTATTGTTTATGAAAGGTGGTAAGGACAAGCCAGGAACTTTAGACCAATGAGCCTGACATCAGTGTGAGCAAGTTGTTGGAGGGAATCCTGAGGGCCAAGGATGTAAAGGTATTTTGAAAGGCAAAGACTGATTAGGGATAGTCAATATGGCTTTGTGCATGGGAAATCATGTCTCACCAACTTGATTGAGTTTTTTGAAGAAATAACAAAGAGGATTGATGAGAGCAGAGTGGTAGATGTGATCTATATGGACTTCAGTAAGGCATTCGATAAGGTTCCCCATGGAAGATTGATTAGCAAGGTTAGATCTCATGGAATACAGGGAGAACAAGCCATTTGGATACAGAACTGGCTCAAAGGTAGAAGACAGAGGGTGATGGTAGAAGGTTGCTTTTTAGACTGGAGGCCTGTGGCCAGTGGAGTGCTACAAGGATTGGTATTGGACCCACTATCTTTTGCCATTTATCTAAATGATAACGGTGTGAGCATAAGAGGTAGAGTTAGTAAGTTTGAAGATGAGACCAAAATTGGAAGTGTAGTGGGCAGTGAAGAAGATTACCTCAGATTACAATGGGTTCTTGATCAGACGGGCTGAGAAGTAGCAGATGGAGTTTAGTTTAGATAATTGCGAGGTGCTGCATTCTGGGAAAGCAAATCATAGCAGGATTTATACACTTAATGGTAAGGTCCTAGGGAGGGTTGCTGTACAAAGAGACCTTGCAGTGCAGGTTGATACCCCCTTGAAAGTGGAGTCGCAGGTAGATAAGATAGTGAAGAAGGCGTTTGGTATGCTTTATTTTACTGGTCAGAGTATTGAGTAAAGGAGTTGGGACATCATGTTGTGGCTGTACAGGACATTGGTTGGAATATTGTGTGCAATTCTGGCCTCCTTCCTATCGGAAAGATGTTGTGAAACTTGAAAGGATTCAGAAAAGATTTACAAGGATGTTGCCAGGGTCGGAGGATTTGCGCTATAGACTGGGGCTGTTTTCCCTGGAGTGTCGGCAGCTGAGGTTAACCTTACAGAAGTTTACAAAATCATGAGGGGCATAGATACGACAAATTGACAAAGTCTTTTCCTTGGGATGGAGGAGTCCAAAACAGAGGGCAAAGGTTTTGGGTGAGAGGGGAAAGATATAAAATAGACCTAAGGGGCAACTTTTTCACGCAGAGGGTGATGCATGTATGGAATGAGCTACCAGAGAAAATGGTGGAGGCTAGTACAATTGCAACATTTACAAGATATTTGGATGGGTATATGAATAGGAAGGGTTTGGAGGAATATGTATGGGTGCTGGCAGATGGGACTACATTGGGTTGGGATATCTGGTCAACATGGACAGGTTGGACCGAAGGGTCTGTTTCTGTGATGGACATCTCTATGACCTGACTTTAGGCACAGCGCGACAACTGCATCAAAGCTCATTCATGCATTCTTGCTCTTCTGAAAAAAAAGACAGATTATGTTGTGGGTTCTTCAAGAGTGTGATACTTCAGTAAAAGGATTGTAAAAGATTTTCATGATATAGTTTGCACACATAAAACATGTAAGAAAACAGGATGCAAAGAACAGAAGCAAATGTCGCTATAATGTAAAAGCAGCCCCTTAATCAGCCACTTAAGTCATTTAACTGGCCTTTGAGTCTGACTTAAAACAGATGTTCATGGGTTAATCTCTAAACTTGGCTTGCTGAAGTGAGAAACCTGCAGTTGGACAAGTAGAACAATTCAAGCTGGTGTCAAGTTGTGCTGGAATCTTATGAAATTCAGTTTCCAAGTAAGTTAAGGTAGTGGGAATAGTCTGTCACCCCAGAATGACAAAACATTTAAAAATCAGTCGTTTTTGGAAATGAATGTACTGGTCATACTGGACTTCCATTTTGAAGTCAGTATTGTGAATAATAATGTGTATTGTTTTTCTTCACGAGGCTTGAAATTGAAATCAGATTTGCATAGTGTGATCATAATCCCAAAAGAAAGTTTGTGACCAAAAACAGTGATATGAAAACATCCAATAAATGAAAATAAAAGCTGCCCAGGATGCCAATAAATATGATATTAGGTAGATATACCTGAATCTGCACGAACCTAATTAATCTTCCTTTGTTACACCAGAACTGCTGTTTTTTGGCCTTCAAGGGTTCCTTATTACTTTGTCCTCCCTTCCTCCACAATATATAATGAACAATCTTATCCAATCAGTCTGAGCTCAGTTGATGCTTTACAACAGACTTGAACCCCCTGCAGGCAATATCCATGTATATGAACTGAGTTAACAAAGTTATAGCTCATGCACATGTGATGTCATGGTACTGGCCCTACTTCTAAACCAGAGGGCATGGATTCTGGTCCCACCTGACCCAGACATGTGAAATCTCACCTCTGAGCAGCTTATTAGAAAATACCTATTCTAGTTCCATGTATAAATTAGAAGTGACTTGTTGTTTATAACAAAGATAGTAGGAGATATTATATCAACTTGTGAGGAACCATTTAGTCTAGTGCTCATAAATTGTATAAACCCATTATAGATAATAAAAAGTCTAATGTATCTTTAAAATTATAGACATGACAAACTAATTTCCAGATGCTTTTCCTTTAAGGACAATTACTAACGCTCCTAGCTACCTTGTGTGGTCCAGTGCCTCTTGTTTTCAGATGTTTGTCTTGCAAACGCAAAAACATTAATACTTCATCTCCTGCTTGAAAAGTTCTGGTTGTTGTAAGTTTGTCAAACTATTCTTACAAATTTACTTGTGAAGATTTAAATGTTCTAGTTTGCGTGTTCCTGTAAACCCCTAAAAAAAAAACAGACCCGTAATCTAACATTGAGAATTTGTCTTTTTCCCATAAAAAATCTTCTCCTTATGATTTTTAATGAACACATCATTTAATGACCATAGACCAAATTTAAATGGACACTGTTCAATTTGGGGAATGTTTGGTCAAATGAAAATCATTCAGATCCTGCTTATTGATTTAATCTTTCAATAGAAAATATTATGCACATAGGTCAAAAAGATAACTTGATAGCAAATACATTGTCCAGACTGTGAAACTGATTGATTGATTGAATTAGTTAAGCATTTCAGGAAAGAGAAATTGTTCAACTAATTAGGAGATGAATTAGAATGGATGGTTGTAAGATTTTTGTTTCTTTTTTTACATGCTGAATACCTTTTAATGAAACACATTTGAAAACAGGAAATGACAAGACAGTACTTAGATATATAGAACGAAGAGAACTGAGAATGTTGTGAGAGGTTGGTCCCTCAAGTGGAAGAGCCTTGTAAGAGTGAGTGGAGTAATAGTGTTAAATGTTCATGCTTAAATATTGATGGATAAAAGAAATAGCATGACATAGCTTGGGGGAGATGTAGAGTGGACAGAATTATATATTTAATCTAAAGTTCATATACGAAAGGACCTAGATGATATTAACATCAGATCACATGGAACTGGAGACTTGGTCTGTTTCGCTCCAAGGAGTGGCCCCCTCTTACCATCCTTTTGCAAAACATTGATCAGTAAATCTTTTGCTATTCACTCATAAGTTTAGATCTACACATCCAAATATCTCGTTCAAGTGGTGATCCTGTGCACTGTATCATTGGGTCATCTATTACCATCCCTTTCTGCATCTCTTTCCGGGAATGTTTGTTTACATGTGATTGAGGCTTTTACAATCCATAAGCTTATCATGGAGATTACATTGGCATGATAGCCTTCATAAAAGCTGGCTTCAGTGAGGACACTTTACCCCCAAATGCAGCCTCTGTACTTGGCTTTATCTTCCATCACTTTCATAGAATCATAAAATTCCCACAGTGTGGAAACAAGCCATTTGGCCCAACAGATCCACACTGACCCTCTGGACAGTAGCCCACCCAGACCCATTCCCATACCCTACTACACCACATTTGCCTCTAACTAATGCACCTAACCCACACATCCCTGAACACTATGGGTAAGTTAGCATGGTCAATTCATCTAATCTGCACATCTTTGGATTGTGGGAGGAAATTGGAGCACCCAGAGGAAACTCACGTAGACACAGGGAGAATGTGCAAACTCCACAAAGACAGTTGTCCGAGGCTGGAATCAAACCTGGATCCCTGGCGCTGTGAGACAGCTTTGCTAACCACTGAGCTTCCGTGCCATCCTGAGCCACCAGGTTGGGCTTACTCACCCAAACTGTCATGATGGCTGGTTTTACCAAAGATATATCTTACTGCTGCTGACATTTTCCTCTCAATCATCTATCTCAGTTTGTTCCATCTCTCATGTCTCTCCCCATACTTGTAACCTAAACACCATAATAACTGCACATCAAGACATCTTCACTGCTTTTCACCCTTAGCCTCATCCATGAGCAACTTCATATTCTCAGTGATTTCAACATGCATCTCATCATGTTCTTTTGTCTTTGTGTTCATTACCTGCGGATCCTCCCTAAATCTCACCCTCAGTATACACATTCCTGAATGTATATTCATGAAGCATGTTTTGAGCTGGTTATCTCATGTGACCTTGCTGCTCCCATGTCAATACAGAGGCGGAATCTCTGATAAGTTCTCATATCATGGTGCATCCACCTTATTTGGCCTTCATTCTGGACATTCCTGGGGGAAAAAACTCTATCCCAATTTATTTATAACCACAATTCTGCCTTTGAATGCCTTTCCATTCATCACAATGTTTCTACAGCTACCAGCCATCACCACCTCTTTAACCCCATTAGTTCTTATTAAAACTACTATTCTTTCTCACTCTGGTTGCTTTCCTTATACAAGGGCTGCAGACTTGATCATTTGTGCCAGACAATTAACTTACCCATTCATTGCCAAATGCAGCAGAATCACATAATATCGTAATATAATATTTGCCTGTGAAAGCTTTTCACTATCTCAGGGATTATTCTGAAATATGATAATAATCTGTGGCTGCTTTTCTCTGAAGCATATGGTCTCCTTAAGTCCTTCTGTCCCCTTTCCTACACACTCACCTCCACTTATCTGTCAGGCACCATTAGACGGTGATCAAATCTATTCCTAACCTTTACTGAGTATTTGTTACTGAGATGAACTGTTGAGCATCTATCACAAATATCACTGACTTCTGCTACAGGTAATCGGTCTAGAATTATAGCAATTACAGAAACATGGCTCAGGGATGGGCAGGATTGGCAGCTTAATGTTCCAGGATACAAATGCTACAGGCAGGATAGAAAGGGAGGCAAGAGAGAAGGGGGAGTGGCATTTTTGATAAGGGATAGCATTACAGCTGTGCTGAGGGAGGATATTCACAGAAATACATCCAGGGAAGTTATTTGGGTGGAACTGAGAAATAAAAAAGGGTTGATCACCTTATTGGGATTGTATTATCGACCCCCGAATAGTCAGAGGGAAATTGAGAAACAAACTTGTAAGGAGATCTCAGCTATTTGTAAGAATAATTGGGTAGTTATAGTAGGGGATTTTAACTTTCCAAACATCGACTGGGACTGCCATAGTGTTAAAAGGTTTAGATGGAGAGGAATTTCTTAACTGTGTAGAAGACAATTTTCTGATTCAGTGTGTGGATGTATCTACCAGAGAAGGTGCAAAACTTGACCTACTCTTGGGAAATAAGGCAGGGCAGGTGACTGAGGTATCGGGGGGAGCACTTTTGGGCCAGCGACCAGAATTCTAATCGTTTTAAAATCGTGATGAAAAAGGATAGACCAGATCTAAAAGTTGAAATTCTAAATTGGAGAAAGGCTAATTTTTGATGGTATCAGGCAAGAAAGTTTGAAAGCTTATTGGAGGCAGATGTTCGCAGGTAAAGGGATGGTTGGAAAATGGGAAGCCTTCAGAAATGAGATAACAAGAATCCAGAGAAAGTATATTCCTGTCAGGGTGAAAGGGAAGGCTGGTAAGTATAGGGAATGCTGGATGACTAAAGAAATTGAGGTGAAAATGTGTTGCTGGAAAAGCGCAGCAGGTCAGGCAGCATCCAAGGAGCAGGAGAATCGATTGTTCGGGTATGAGCCCTTCTTCAGGAATGAGGAAAGTGTGTCCAACAGGCATGAAATTGAGGGTTTGGTTAAGAAAAAGAAGGAAGCATATGTCAGGTAGAGACAGGATACATCGAGTGAATCCTTAGAAGAGTATAAAGAAAGTAGGAGTATACTTAAGAGGGAAATCAGGAGGGCATAACAGGGACATGAAATAGCTTTTGCAAATAGAATTAAGGAGAAGCCAAAGGGTTTTTACAAATTTATTAAGGACGAAAGGGTAACTCGGGAGAGAACAGGGCCCCTCAACGATCAGCAAGACGGCCTTTGTGTGGAGCCACAGAAAATGGGGCGATACTACATGAATATTTTGCATCAGTATTTACTGTGGAAAAGGATATGGATGATATAGACTGTAGGGAAATAGATGGTGACATCTTGCAAAATGTCCAGATTACAGAGGAGGAAGTGCTGGTTGTCTTGAAACAGTTGAAGGTGGATAAATCCCCAGGACCTGATCAGGTGTACCCAAGAACTCCGTGAGAAGCCAGAGAAGTGATTGCTGGGCCTCTTGCTGAGATATTTGTATCATCGATAGTCACAGGTGAGATTACGGAAGACTGGAGGTTGGCAAACGTGGTGTCACTGTTTAAGAAGGGCGGTAAAGACAAGCAAGGGAACTATAGACTGGTGAGCCTGACATCAGTGGTGGGCAGGTTGTTGGAGGGAATCCTGAGGGACAGGATGCACAAGTATTTGATTAGATTACTTACAGTGTGGAAACAGGCCCTTCGGCCCAACAAGTCCACACCGACCCGCCGAAGCGCAACCCACCCATACCCCTACCCCTACATATACCCCTTACCTAACACTATAGGCAATTTAGCATGGCCAATTCACCTGACCCGCACATCTTTGGACCGTGGGAGGAAACCGGAGCACCCGGAGGAAACCCACGCAGACACGGGGAGAACGTGCAGACTCCACACAGTCAGTCGCCTGAGGTGGGAATTGAACCCAGGTCCCTGGCGCTGTGAGGCAGCAGTGCTAACCACTGTGCCACCGTGCCGCCCAAAGGCCTTTGGAAAGGCAAGGACTGATTCGGGATAGGAGAAAGTGAGGTCTGCAGATGCTGGAGATCAGAGCTGAAAATATGTTGCTGGAAAAGCGCAGATCAGGCAGCATCCAAGGCACAGGAAATTTGACGTTTCGGGCATAAGCCCTTCTTCAGGAATGAGGAAAGTGTGTCCAGCAGCCTAAGATAACAGGTAGGGAGGAGGGACTTGGGGGAGGGGCGATGGAGATGTGATAGGTGGAAAAAGGTCAAGGTGAGGGTGATAGGCTGGAGTGGGGTGGGGGCGGAGAGGTCAGGAAGGAGATTGCAGGTTTGGAAGGCTGTGCTGAGTTCGAGGGATTCCACTGAGACAAGTTGGGGGTAGGGATAGCTGGTCGGATTGGATGGGTTGGACTGAAGGGTCTCGTTTCCATTCTGTGCATCTCTATGACTCTAAGAGACTATGTTAGAAACTGCGTAACCTGATGATTCCATGAGACTTAGGTGGAGAAAGGGCATGTTTAGATCTCAAATAGAACATACCAGTTATCCCAAGTCTCTTCATAGTCTTTGTTGCAGTGTCTAACTTGAATGTGACTTGAACCAGATTGCTATCATGCAATACATTACAACTTATTTGAGATAAAAGCTTCTTCTTGTTAACACTTGCTGGTGGTTTTTCAACTCTGGCCTCTTGACCATCTCTGGTTTTAAATTCTTCACCACTGGTGCTTCAGCTGTAATACCAAGCTCTTTGACCAAGGTTTTGGTTCCCTAGTCCAATACCTTGAGGTCTTAATAAGACTCCTGTGAAGGGCATTACAGCACTGCACTTCACAAAAATCAACCTAATTTGTTACTGTTTAAAATAAGAATTTGAGCTACCACATCCATCAACAATAGACATCAACATCTTCAGAGTCAAAAAGTGTGGCTGTAACCATGGGAACCTCCTAAGTTTTCTGCTTTTATTTACTGTGGTATTCATATAATTTTGCTCTTGTATCAGAGCTATTATAGTTTCTTGCTTGATTCTTAGAACAAGCTTTCATGTATGACAGGCGTAAGATAGACAGGGGATAAAGTTACATTACCCTTCCCACTCTGCATCATCACCGCACACTTCTGAACTTGCCCAACCCAAACCTGCAGAATTGTGTAGCAAAGAGGGAAGAGCAGCAACTTTGAGACAGATGGAAAAAAAGGAATTTCTTGAGCAATGGTCAGTTCTCAGCATGTGAAGTCCTTCCACAATCTCTATTAGATTCTGACCCATGTTGATTTCAGATGGGGTTAAGTAAGATGATTCCTATGCTCAAAAATCAATTAATTTTTCCAAAGTTTGGAATTCCAGAGAATGTTGCCATTCCCTGCATCAATCTTCACATAATCTGAACGGAACATGTTTCTGAACTGCTTTGTGCAACCCAAATATTATTTTTCAGAGGACTCTCAGTGTTACAAAATCCAACACCTATTCTCTTTCAAGTTAAACTGCATTTACTATTTGCCTTTAAACCTATCTTTTTTAACCTTGACAATGTTGTGTTTATGCACAAGAAGTAAATACAAATTTAGATCTAGAACTCGTACCATGTACTCAGTCAGAACGTCTAAGCAACAACGAGTTTATTTGATAGATCTAGAGATGCAGTGTGTTCTTTATATAAAGGATGTACCAAACTCAGACCTTTTTAACGTGATTCTGCAACTTGTCAGCTGATCAGCAGTTCTCTGATCAATAACTGGGAAATTACTCCATCTCAAATATTTTCAGAATTCAATGGCAAGACAAACAGTTCACTCCTTGAAAAAGCACAACACAAGCCAAAACACATCTTATGTAGCCCAAAGTGCATGACTTGGATCAGTAAGCTTAACAAAAGCTTTTGTTTGACATTCCTTGGAAGTATATATCCTGCTTGAAGATGTAGAAAGTTCAAAAGAAAAATGTAAAAAGATCCATATATTTTAGTTGGACAATTTCTTCATAAAGGACAGGGGGAAAAAGTGATTACCTTTACAGTGATTCTCATCCCAAGGATATACGCAGTTTTGAACACCATTGCAGACCAATGTGTTGTTGATGCACATGTTGCTGTGACAAAAGAATGCGCTACCATCACAGGGGGCTACAAAAGAAACAAGAATAAACACAAAATCAGCTCCAATGCATCTACATGTACTGTGTTGTTCAAGTATATGCTAAGCAGCAGACATTTTCAGTCAACAACATCATTCACCACCCTCCCTTCTTTGAATGTAAACTGAAATTGACTTACTGCCATGCACTTATTCAGGTCCCAAACGTGGTGAATGTTTATAGATATTTTCGAATTCATGGGATGAGAATATTACTGACTAGGCAGCATTTATTGCTCATCCCTAATTGCTTAAAAGGCAGTTAAGAGTCAACCACATTGTTGTGGATCTGGAGTCCCACAGAAGCCTGACCAGATAACAATGGCAGTGTCTTTCCCTGAAGGATGTTAGTAAACGAGATGGGTTTTTCTGACAATGGTCAATGAATTCATGGTCATCATTAGACTCCTAATTCCAGATGTTTGATTGAATACAAATTCCACCATTTGCCTTGGCATAATTTGAAACAGGTCCCCACACATTATCTGGGTCTCTGGGTTGACAATCCAGCGATACTATGACTAAGCCATAACCTCCCCTTGTAGGGACATTGCCACTGCACCTCAAAAGCCCTCTGGTGAGTGATATGGTGAGTTTCCATGAATATTAATGTAATTTTGCAACACTGTCTTAAAACCTTCAAAATGAAAACTTTTTCAAAGCTCAGAAGACCAGTTACAGAATAGTAGGAGAAAGTAAGGACTGCAAGTGCTGGAGATCAGAGTCAGAAAGTGTGGCGCTGGAAAAACACAAGCAGTCAAGCATTATCCGTGGAGCAGGAGAATCAACGTTTTGAACATAAGCCCTTCATCAAGAATGTGGGGCAGGGTGGCGAGGAGGCTGAGAGACAAATGTGAGGGTTGTGGGACTGGGGGAAGATAGTTGGGGATGTGATAGGTAAATGAAGGTCGGTGATGATGGTGAGAGGTCAGAATGGACGGTGTAGCAGATAGGTGGGAAGGAAGGTGGACAGGTAGGACAGTTCACGAGGGTGATGCCAAGTTGGAGGGTTGGATCTGTGATAAAGTGAGGGAAGGGGAGATGAGGAAATAGATGAAATTGACATTGATACCATGTGGTTAGAGGGTCCCATGGCGGAAGATGAGGTATTCTTCCTCCAGGTGCTGGGTGGCTAGAATTTGGTTGTGGAGGAGGCCCAGGACTTGCATGTCCTTGGCGGAGTGGGAGGAGGAGTTGAAGTGTTTGCCACAGGGCAGGGTTGATTGGGGCCCGTGTCCTGGAGATATTCTCTGAAATGTTCTGCAAGTTGGCGCCCTCTCTCCCCAAAGTCGAGGAGACCACATCAAGAGCAACAGACACAGTAGATAAGGCATTTGGATGTGCAGGAAAATCTCTGCTGGATGTGAAAGGATCCTTTGGGACCTTGGACAGAGGTGAGAGATTAGGTGTGGGCAAAGGTTTTACACCTCTTGCAGTGGCAAGGGAAGGTGCCAGGAGTGGAGGGTGGGTTAGTGGGGGGCATGTGCCTAACGAGGGAATCGCAGAGGGAATAGTCTCTGCAGAACACAGATAGAGGTGGGGAGGATAATATATCTCTGATGGTCGAGTCTGACCTTAGGTGGATGAAATAATGAGTATGTCCGGAGGCTGGTGAGGTGAAAGGTGAGGACCTGGGGTGGTGGGGTGGTTCTGTTCTTGTTGCGATTGGAGGGGTGGGATTCAAAGGAGGAAATGCAGGAAATGGAGGAGATGAGTTGGAGGGCATTGTTGACCATGTGTGAGGGTAGTTGCAGTCCTTGAAGTAGGAGTCCATCAGGGATGTTCTGGACTGGAATTGGTCCTCCTGAAACAAATATAGCTGAAGTTGAGGAATTGGGAGTAAGGGATAGCATTTTTACGAGGCAGGGGGGCATAGGTAGGTGGGAGGAAGTGTATTCCAGGTATCTGTGGGAGTCGGTGGGGTTTGAAGTAGATGTCTATGTTGAGCTGGTTGCCAGAAATGGAGATGGAAAGGCCCAGGAAGGGAAGGGAGGTGTCTGACATGGACCAGGTGAACTTGAGGTCAGGGTGGAAGTTTTTCGCAAAGTTAATGAACTGTTCAGCCTCCTCGTGAATGCATTAGATGGCGCCGATACAGTCATCAATGTAGTAGAGGAAAAGATGGAGAATGGTGCAGGTATAGCTGCAGAAGATGGACAGTTCCATGTACCTGACAAAGAGGCAGGCATAGCTTGGGTCCATGCAGGTGTCCATGGCTATCCCTTTGGTCTGAAGGAAGTGGGAGGATTCGAAGGAGAAATTGTTGAGGGCGTGGACCAGTTCACCCAATCAAATGAACGTGTCAGTGGAAAGGTACTGGTTGGGTCAGTGGGAGAGGGCTTGGAGGCCTTCGTCATAGCAGATGGATGTGTACAAGGACTTTCTTTGAGAATATTTTTTTTAAATATGTCCCAAAACTATTTTATAATGGAAACTCAAAATGAAAGATTGTGTTAAAAATCCAATATACCGTGAGATTTCCTTTTAGGGAACTTAATCATGTAACTTGTGTGTTACAAATATAAAACAGTGAGCATAGGAAGCTGAGGGGTGACCTCATAGAAGTTTATAAAATCACAAAGGACATGGGTATGGTGAATAGCCAAGGTCTTTACCCCACAGTAGGAGAGTCCAAAATTAGACGCATAAGTTTAAGGTAATGGGGATGATTTAAGGGTCCTGAGGGACAACATTTTCACACAGGAGGTGATGCAAATGTGGAACAAACTGCCAGAGGAAGTAGTGGAAATGGGTACAATTACAAACAGTTACAAGACATTTGGACAGTTACATGCATCTACACCTTTTCTATCCATGTAAGATAAATGCATGCAAATGGGACTATCAGTTTAGGAAACCTGGTCAGCATGGATGAATTGGGCAAAGGGCCTATTTCTGTTCTGTATGCCTCTATGACTCTATAAATCGTGCGGCACAGCATCTAAATGCTTTTTGTCAAACACTCCAGATGGACGTCTAAAGATTTTGAAATTATTCAAAGGGACTCTCACAGTTGTTCTCGTAACATTACTCTCTCATTTTCAAAGGCAGACAGCTCTTTCGCCTCCCTTCTTGCTCTGAGATCTGGCCTTATACACATTATGTAATGTGTTTTATGTGAATTATTTTACAATGTCCTCATAAGTTTAAATAAATGTAAGTTTTATTTTGTCCTGTGACTATTTTCCACTCCTATTGTGATAACTGTCTTAGGCTGAATCGGTGCAGTGGTCTATTTTCTGCCAGTGGTATAAACACACATCTTGGATTCTGTATTCTTGCAGAGTCATAATGGTTGTGATAAATAGATGCTACATTGTCTCCGTCCCTCAGTCCAAGATAATATTCTCACTCTCAAACTTGTAGTAAAATATATAACCATTAGATGGTGATATAGTCACACAACTGTCAAGCAAACTGATGAAGCTCAATTTTCAACTATAAATAAAGGCCCTTGCTTGCCTTTGTAAACTTACACATACATTGCCTACATATGGAAATGAAGGAAAATTGACATGGTTGGAACACTGTTAAAAAAACAAGCTTTCATGCATTCCCACAGCCTAATGCAGGTGACCAGCACAGCATTGTTTCCTGCATTCAATGATGGACGTGCTGCTAACAAGCTCATTTCAGTTCTCCGTAATCTCACCTTTCATTTGACAAACTGGGAAACATCAGAATATATCATCACTGCAGTCTCAAAAACAATTAAACAGCCAACATCAATCATACCAGCCACTGCAAGACAGATAATGACTTTTGCTAATCAATATTCAAGGTTAAATTTACTCTGCTATGGATTATTCTTTTTATGTCTAGCTACGGTTAAGTCCAAAGGTTATGCAAAGTGTTATGTGATGGGTCATATCTCCAAAGTACTGTGACCATTTTTAAGTTGGAATTCCAAGTGCATATTTTAAAAGAAGGCTGATAATGTGAAAAATGGCGACTGCTGTAAAGTAAATGGCTGTCTGGAGGAAGAGGAAGTAAACAGACTGAACTGTAATCTCTTTTGACTAGAAAAACAATGAGGAGCTGACAACCCACTACTCCATAGCAAACTCTCTCTATGATTATATCCCAAACTGCAGAAACATATTGTTTCTCTCTTTGAAGAGTGTACAAGGACAGGAGTTTTAAAAAAAGATAGTTTCAATTTGACTACAGTGGAGCTGAATCCAGCATCCTGGGTTTGAACCTAAGCATGTTATGAGGTTTAGAGTCGAGAAACTATCCCCTGCTTATTCCTGTGTTACAGGTAAAGACTGTCTCTCTCTCTCTGTCACTCAGATAATTTTAAGCCATTTTGAAAAGTCATCAGAACAAAGGAGCTTCAATCAGCTTACAGATTCATAAATCTTGAAAATTGATTGCTAAACTATCAACATCAATGTTTCCAAGTAACCTCCATTTAACAGCTGCAACTTCAACTATCCGTTGTTGGTTAGTAATCCAGTGACCTTTCAACATAGATTTTATTTTTCTTTTGTCTTTTTGGACTTAACTCTTAGTTCTAATCTGTGTGTGCTTGTGTTGTGTTTCCATATATTTCCTCAGATTTAGTAATTAATAAACTCACTCCTGTTAACTCAAGCAAGCCTGATTAAAGTGGGTCCTTTTTAAACTTAAATTCATCTGTGCCTGGGAGAAAGGCATCCACAAATTAATCTTGTTGCAACCAGCCTAGGGGATGGGTGAATATAAAAGGGCAGCCAGATTATCTCTCCTCACCCAGGGTCTGGTCATAACAATAGAAATCAAATACCATACACTCACTTCAGCCACATTTTAGAAAAGATATTTAAAAATTCATTAATGGGATGTGGGCAACACAGGTTAGACCAACAGTTATTTCCCATCCCTATTTTCCCACAGGGCATTTAAAATGAATCACACTGCTGGGGTGAAGTTTCACATATATGCCAAGTAAAGATGGCAGATTTCTTTCCCGAAAGGGATGGATTTTTAGAACAATTGAAATGGTCATCATTAGGCCAGCTCTCTATTCCATATTCTTTTCGTTAACTGGATTCAACCCCATGTAGCCAAAACGCTGGCCTAGACCTCTGGATTATTACCTCAGAGAAACTACCACGAGCCCAACATTTCCCTTTTGGGGAAAGTCTTCTCGATCAGGTTGGAAGCATTTGATTCTGACCCTAATCAGTCAAGGAACTATGTACTTATTATAACATTGACAAGAGGGGCAGTAATACCAGCAGGAGGAACAATGACACCACCAAAGATGCAAGCAATGGGTACATCAGTAAGAGTGTTAACATAAGACCACATAAAATAGGAACAGGAATTGGTCGTTTGCCCCTTTAATCTCCTCCATCGTTCAATAGGATCATGGCTGATCTGACACTCATCATGTCCATTTTCCTAGGCATTCTTCACATCCTTTGATTGCCCTACTGATCAGGAATTTATCTCAGCTTAAAAATACAAGGACCCAGCCCCAGCTCTTAACATGAGAGCAACTCCTTTCTCCTTAACCTCATATTCCCTCCACAGCATTCAGAAGGAATAACCACAGAGCACTGGTTCGAAGGAACCATAACCCCCAGTATAAGTTGTACAGACAGAGGATTAGCGACAGAGGAAGAGAAAGGAGCTGGTATGGAGGATCTGCAGCCACTTATTTAGCTCCTAAGAAACCCATGATGGATTCATCAAGGCAAGGAACAGACAAATTGAGTACATTAAATCAAAAGATACAACAAATAAATCCCCCATCCCCACCCCTTCCCAGCAAAACACAAGTCATTCACAGTCAGAAACATCTATAAAACTCATCTACATTTGATCATGTGTGTCTCTTTGTTTAAAGATCTGTATGGAGAGCATCCAGCTCTGATTGACTGTGTTCAGGCCCCTGGACTGATAGCGAAGGCTGCTCTTGAATTATTTACCCACTGAGTGCAAGCTATCACTCTTGACTTGACTGAGATCTGCTCACAGCTAACAAAAAACACAATACAGAACAGGAGCAGGCCCTTTGGCACTACAAGACTGTGTGGACATATTGTGTGTGTAGTTTTGTCCAAACTAAAACCTTTTTGCCTCTACACAGCCCTTGAAACATTGATTTTCCTGTTCCTCAGATGTTGCCTGATCTGCTGTTCCTTTCCAGCACCACTCAAATCTTGACTCTGATCTCCAGCATCTGCAATACCCACTTTCACCTAATGCTCCTCTATTCCTTATCTATTCATATATCTGTCAAAATGCCTCTTAAATGTTGGTTTTGTATTCACCTCCATCATCCCTGTCTGGCAATGTCTTCCAGGCATTTACCATGCTCTGGGTTAAACAAAACGCCTCTCACATCTCCTTTAAACTTATCCTCTTTTACCTTAAATCTATGTTCACTAGTAGTTGACATTTTTACTCTGGCAAAAATGTTCATTCTATCCATGCATCTCATAATTTTGTAAACTTCTACCAGGGTGCATCTCATCCCGCAACGTTCAAGCGAAAACAAACTGAGTTTGTCCAATCTCTTCTCACAGCTAATACCCTCCAAACTAGGCAACATCTTGTGAACTGTTTTTGTACCATCTCCAAAGCTTTCACATCCTTCTGGTAAAGATTAAATTAGATTTAGGTTTTATTGTCACGGGTACTCATGTGTGGGGTACTGTGAGATGTCTATAATGTTGCCACACATGGAGCCATCTTAGGTACAAAATACCTAGGTACAAAATTTTAGTTACAGAAATAGAAAAATAAAGAAATAAGTTTTTTTAAAAAATCAGCTCTACAGTCTTCTTAGTATGAAAGTGAAAAATATAGAAATAACATTGAAAAAATCAAATATTATTTTCTGTTCTTAAGCCATGGGCCTGCAGATGCTCCAAGCTGGGTTTTTCCCAAGAGGGCTTGTTCTCCCCTGTGCTGGGCATACTTTCACTCGTGCTGGGTTAAGAGGTGCCTGTTTTCACCAGATGCCTTCACTGCCGACTGCCATTGTCAGCTTTAATCAGGTCTTGCTGCTGCTCGTAAGACCCCGGTGCCAGCTTTTGCTGCTGGCCACTGCTACCACCATCAGGTTCTGTGCTGGGTCCATCAGCTACCATGCTCCATTGTCATGTCAGCTGTCCTTAAAGAGTCCAGGTCCAGCACTACTCCAGACACTGATGAAGCCACGATGCTGCTGACCATCAAATTCCCCAAGCCTCCGCCATTGCTACCTTCATGACCAAGCTGCAAAAACCAAAGAACCAGAAGAAAGGAGGAGAATAGCGAGAAAAGAAGAAAAAAAAGCACTCAGAGTGGATGAGTGTTTGTAGGAGCCCTATTGTGCCACCATCTTGAATGAAGGATTGAGGTGATGGTAGTGTGGCAACCAGAACTGTACACAATATTCCAAATGTGGGCTAATTAAAGTTCAGTACAAATGCAACATGACTTGCCAACTTTTATAGTCTGTGCCCTGAAAGATGAAGGTAAGTATGCTTTCTGCCTTCTTGACCACTTTATCCACATCTGTTTCCACTTTCAGGGAACTGTGGACCTGTATGCTGAGATCCCTCTGTATGTTGATGATGTGAATAATTTTTCACTTATTGCATACTTCCCTCCTGCATTAGATCTCCCAAAAGGCATCACCTCACATCTGTCTGGATTAAACTTCATCTGCTCTTTAACCATCCACGGTCTCCAGTCTATCTAAATCCTTCTATCTGTTCTGCAATTGTCCTCACTAACTGCAGCTCCTCCAACCTTTGTGTTGTCTGCAAACTTATTAATCAATTCACCTACATCCTCCTCCAAATCATTTATATACAGAAACAATAGGGATCCCAGCACTGATCCCTTTAGAACACCACTAGTCACAGATCTCCAATCAGAAAAACACACTTCCACCGATAATCTCTGTCTTCTATGACTAAACCCATTCTATATCCATCTTATAAGCTCACCATGGATCCCAAATGACTTCACCTCTTGTATCTATCTGTCATGAAAGACATTGGCAAAAGCCTTGCTAAAATCCATATATACAACATCCACCACCATGCCTTGATCAACTATCTTTGTCAGTTCCTCAAAAACCTCAATTAAGTTTGTGACACACGACCTTCCTCACATATAGCCATGCTGCCTTTTGCTAATAAGTCCATATTTACCAAATGTGAGTAAATCCTATCCCTAAGAATGTTCTCCAATAATTTCCTTACCATTGACATAAAGGCTCACCGGTCTATAATTTCCCAGATTACTTTTATTGCCCTTTTTACACGAAGGAACAATGTAGGCTATTCCCCAGGCCTCTAGGTCCTCTCCTGTGACTAATGAGGATAAAAAGATTTTGTAAAAAGCCCCAGCAATTTCCTGACCTGCCTCCCTCAGCATGCTGGGATGGATCCCAACAAATCCCAGAGGCATAATGTATTTCAAATTACTTAATGACTTCCTATATTATCATATCCCTCCCAAGATACGCCATCCACCATGTCCTTCTCCTTTACAAACAATGATGCAAAGTATTCATTAAGGACATCACCCACTTCAACCGGCTCTACACACAAATTCCCTCCACTGTCCTTGAGTGGACTTACCCTTTCCCTAGCTACCCTCTTCTTCTTCTTATGTATGCATAAAATGCCTTGAGATTTTCTTCAATCCTATTTGCCAAATAATTTGCATATCCACTTTTAGCCCTCCAAGGTCCTATCTTTGTATTCATCGAGGGCTTTGTCTCTCTTCAGTATTTTAAGCCTTATGTATGCTTCCTTTTTCTTTGTGACTAAGCTGTCAGTTTCTGATGTTATCCAAGGTTCCTGAATATTGTCACCTTTACCCTCCATTTTTAACAGAAACATGCTAGGTCTAAACTCTAATTAACTGATTTTTTAAAAGATTCCCACATACCAAACGTAGGTTTACCCTGAAACAGCTGTCCCAATCTACATTCGCCAGCTCCTGCCTACTATTGTCATAGTTAACCATCCCCTAATTTAGTACTTTCACCTGAGGACTACTTTTGTCCTTATCCATAAGTATTTTAAAACTTACAGAATTATGGTCACTGTTCCTGAAGCTCCCACACTGAACTTTGATCACCTGACCAGGCTCATTCCCTCATAACAGGTCTAGAGCGCCCGTTCCTTAGTTGGACTAATTGTATATTGTTTTTTAAAAATCATCCTGGACACATCTTACAATTTCCCCTCTCAGCCAAGCCCCTGGCACTAACGGAGTCCGAGTGAATGTAGGGAATTTAAAATCACCCACATCAAATTCTGTTATTGTTACATTTTTCAATAATCTGTCCACATATCTGTTCCTCTATCACCCGCCTGTAGTAAAATCCATTTAAAGTGATTGTACTCTTCCTAATCCTGAGCGAGATGAGCCCTCTAAGATATTCTCTCCCACTTCTTTGATGTCATTCTCTATCTCGCATGAAGCATCTAAATCCTGGAACGTTGAGCTCCATCTTGTCCTTCTCTCCATTGTGACAAGGTTCCCTCCTTCATATCTATGCTAAAGATAAGACATTGGGAATGTAAGCCTTGTATTTCTGACTAAGGAAACAAAGTGCAAAAAGACAATGCTAGGCAGGGATATTATGCATAACCAGGTAACCTGTGAGTCAGTAAGTGCTATGACAGCAAGTGAAGTGTTTGGAGACAAAGCCTAATCTAGTTCATGAGCAATGTGTATCATGCCCTTCTGACAACATTACAATGGGAGTTGTTGGTACAGCTCCTGGTGCAGCACTGAAGTGCAGAAGCATCCTGTCAGTGGATTAGACATGTGCCATGAAAGGCTCTTAGAGGCTGGCACATATCAGGTGACAATTTGAATGTGGATTCATGTAACCAATGCTCATGATAACATCTATGCCAATCAGACCTGACTTGGCAAACAATAAGTACTTTCCTCTCCCACGGTATAAATACAAGCTTTCCACTTCAATGCTATTCTTCTGAATTGTCCTGATGTGTGTAAGGCAAAGCTTAGTCAGTGTCTTTTTTCAGGAGTACTCAAGTTCTGTACTATCAAATGAGTACCTTCTATTTAATAATGAAATCATTTCATTCGCTGATTTTAATATCTTAGGAGCCAGAGTTACAAGTTAGCAAGCCAAAATCAAATATATAATTTCCATTCTAATGAATGGGTTAACACCCATTTTATACTGTAATATGTCCTTTGCTGTTCTGAGCAAAAACCTATGCAACCACCATCCATGATATTCTCAATCCTCTTGACATAGCCTGAGAAATTATTCTTAACATGTTTTCCAATTTTATGTTGTTTGTTTCCAATATCCTTCTGGCACCTAAAGCTTTCACACTGTTGCAGATCTAGGGTAAGAATGCTTTGACAGCATCCTTGTTATTCATTGCAATAACCAAATTGAAAAATTGCAAGACAAGTGCAGTTACACAACCAATGTTTAAATATCAGCCTCCAGACTGGCAGCACAGCCAAAGGGATCACTGTTTCTGGTTTCAATAGTGACATGTGATCAGGAATGGATCGAAGATGTCCTTCAATATCCAAGCATTGTGTATAGGTACAGATGAGAATGTCTGTTTCCTCAATTTTACACAGAATTAAACCTCCTGGGTAAATACTGTAAATTACATGAAAATTACCACATTCTTTTCCTTTACATGTTCTGATAATTTTCTTAATTCTCCATTGACAGGAGATATTATCAACACAATAGTGGCCATCATTGAGCTGAACATAACATGAGGTTTGTGAAACAAATTTAGAAACATGTTTTGTGAAAATAGTGTAACCCACAATCATTCTTGATGTCAGACACCATCTTACTGACATTCTCATAAAGCAACATTTATTACACACGTGTACCTTACCCTTGAGTTCACCTTTAAGGGCTTCAGTGTTGTGTGTATAAATGTTACAAATCCACCTGCAGTGGGTCTGCAAGCTGCAAGCATAGTAATCAGTTGGCTTGCTGTAATGTTTGCTTCATAACTTAAAATAAATCCTCAGCATCATGAACATAATAAAACAGTAAGAGAAGTTGGCCCTTGAGCCTGCTCTGACCTTAATAGGATCCTGGTTGACCTGTTTGTTTTTCAAATTCTAATTCCCATTCTACCCTGATATCTTGTGATTTCCTTGCCCAGCAAGGATCCAATCTGGGGCTTAAAAATATTCTTCTGTTTTCTGCATTCCAAAGTTGCACTACCTATAGAGTTATAGCACTGCACAACATAGAAAAAGAACCTTTGGTCCAACTTATCCATGCTGACCAGATATTCTAAATTATTCTAGTCCCATTTGCCAGCACTTGGTCCATATCCCTCTAAACCCTTCCTATTCATACACCCATGCAGATGCCTTTTAAATGTTGTAATTGTACCAGCCTCCACCACTTCCTCTGGCAGCTCATTCCATACACACACCACCCTGTTTGTGAAAATGTTGCCCCTTAGGTCCATTTTAAATCTTTTCCCTCTCATTTCGAACCCTTTGCCCTCTAATTTTGGACTTGCCCACCCAAGGGGAAAAGACCTTGGCTATTTACCCTATCCATGCCCTCTCATGATTGTATAAACCTCTATAAGGTCACCCGGCAGCTTCCAATGTTCCAGGACTAAACAGCTCCAGAATATTCAAGATCTCCCTATAGCTCAAACCCTCCAACCCTGGCAACATCCTTATCAATCTTTTTTGAATGCTTTCAAGTTCCACAACATCCTTCCTGAAGCAGGGAGACCAGAATTGAACGCAGGATTCCAAAAGTGGCCTAACCAACATCCTGTAGAGCCACAACATGAGCTCCCAACTCCTATATTCAATGCACTGACCAATAAAGAGAAGTCTTCTCATCTGCCCTGAAAATGAGACCCCTACTTTTAAAATATTGTCCCCTAGTTCTAGACTGACCACAAGAGGAGGCATCTTTTCTAGGTCCATCCTATCAAGATTAGTTAGGATCTCATATAATTCAATAAAATCACTCTTCAATTTTCTATGCTCCACTGGAATCAAACTCAGTTTGTCCAATCTGTAGTCATAAGTAAGTGAACCTGCTCATTCTAGATATGAATCTATTTAGCCCACTCTGAACTGTCTCTAATGCATTGTCATCCTTCCTTATGAAAACCAAAACTGCACACACAATCAAGATATGATCACAGCAACCCCTGTATGACAGAAGTATAACATTCTTAACTTTACCTCTTATTTTTTGAGAAGGATAGCACCCCATTAAAATTCTTAATTAAATGCTGTACCTGGCGATGAATGTTTTGTTGTTCAAACTGTGAAATACCTAAATTCCACTGCACCTTGGAATTCTGCACTCATTCTCCATTTAAGTAATACTCTCTTTTTTATATTCTTTTTGCCAAAGTGAACAATTTTTCATTCTCCCACTTTATACTCCATCTGGCAGATTTTTGTCCACTCACTAAAAATATCTACACAACTTATGTCTTCTTCACTTTTGTGCCCGTCATAGTTCATCTAAAAATTTAGTTACCATGACTTTGTCCCCTTCATTTAAGTCATTGATGTAATGTTATAAAAAGTTGAGGCATTAACATTAATTAATGCAAATTTCTTCCTGTCGCATCTTGACAATCAAAGCAAGCCCTATTTATACAAAGTCACTTTGTCAGCCAACAAATCTCCTATCCATGCTAATATATAGCCTCTATCCCATGATATTATATTTTCCACAATAACTTTTGATATAGCACCTTATCAAATGCCTTATGAAAACCCAAATACAGTAATGGGCTTCCTTTTATCGGCAGCACACATTACTTCATTGAAGAACTCCAACAAAATGATTGAACATTGTTTCTTTTTATTAACAGCACATGAATTCTTCACTGTTACCTTGGATTTTTCGAAGTACCATCTCTTTCATAATCAACTTGAATATGTTAGCCAGTTAAATAGCACAATGGTTAGCTTTGCTACCTTATAGCTTTGGAGACCCTGGTTTGATTCTAACCTTGGGTGCCTGTCTCTGTGCAGTTTACATGTTCTCCTTGCGTCTGCGTGGGTTTCCACCAGGTGCTATGGTTTCCTCCCACATTCCAAAGATGTGCAGGTTAGGTGGATTAAATGCAGGATTATAGGGATGGATGGGAGGTTGATTTGGGTGGAATGCTCTTCAGAGGGTCAGTACAGACTTGACGGGTGTATTGGCCTCTATCTGCACTGTAGGGATTCTATCTCCTCCCGATAGATGTCAAGCTAATTGCCCTATAGCTTTCTGTTTTCTGCCTCTCTGTGAAATTTGGAAAACTAATACTGATACGTCAACTATTAACTTCTGTTAAGACCCTGGACCCAGAGACTTGCCAGCCTGCAGCTCTGTTATTTTGCTCAGTACCGCTTGTCTTGTGATCGTAATTTCACCATGTTCTTCCTCTCCCTTCCATATCTTGATTTATGGCTATTACTTGGATATTTCTTGTACCATCCAGAGTAATGACAGAAGAAACTTGTTTTTGTTCAATTTGCCATTTCCTTATTATCTATGATTAATTCACCACTCTCACCCTTCAGAGGACGGGCAGTCACTTTACTTACTCTTAATCTGTTCAAAGTCTTGCATTTTTAAAAAACAATTCTAGATAGCTTCCTGTTATATTCTAATACCTCCCTGTTGGTTAACCTTTTAGTTATTCTCTGCCATTCTTTTATGTTCTGATCAACTGCCTGACCTGCTGCTCAACTTGGTGTTTTTCCTTTAAGTTTGATTTATTCCCCAAATTCTTTAGTTAATCATAGAAGATAGGTCTTTCCTTTAGATTCTTTCTTTAAAATAAGAATATACTTATTGAGTAGTTGGAAACATCTCCTTAAATATCTACCAGTATGTCTCTACCGATATGTCCCCTCACCTAGTATTCCAGGTCACTTCAGGTAGCTCAGTTTTCATGCCCACATTGTTATTAGGTTATTAGGTTCAAAACACTAGTTTTCCACCCCACTCTCCCTTTCAAACTGATTAAAATTTAATTATATTATGGTCACTGCTATCTCAGGGACTCTTAATCTGAAGTCATTAATTAATCCTGTCACATTATACGACACCAAGTTGAATGTAACCTGTTCCCTAGTCACTACCAAAGTGTCCTGCCATGATATATTATCATAAATCAATTCCTCATCCAGGTTGCAACTGCTGATTTGATTTTTCCAGTTTGTGTGCAGATTAAACTCACCCATGATCTTTGCTGAACCTTCTCTGGATTACCCAATATTTCTTGTTGTATGTTTTGTCCTCAAATGTAGTTACTGTTAGGGGACCTGATTCAATCCCATGAGTGATTTATTTCTCCTACTATTCCTCACCTCTGTATAAACTGACACTACTATCTGATCTCCAGAACCAATATCATCCCTAACTATTGTAAAAATGTCATCCTTGATCAACAATGCAACCACTCCACTTTATGTACCTTCCTAATTCTCTTGAATGTCATTCACCCCTCAATATTTCGGGCAAAATCTTTGTCATATTTACTTTAATGAGTGCTGACAAGTTGTTTACTTTGTCATGAATGCTATGCACTTTCAGATTCAGAGCCTCCAGTCTTGTCTGTATATTATATTATTTTTTGTAATATCTGGTAGTAAGTGTTGGCTTATTCCTAGATTTTCTTTTCTCTCTCCACGAATTTCCCAACAGTGGCCTGAAAGCACACAAAATAGAGAAGGGTAGTCTACTCCAATCTTATCGGGAGTGATTTCACAAGGATTGTGGGTCTAATGGGAAGGCTGTCAGTATAATGGAGGTATCCTTCCTTTGGCTTACCAGGGATCCATGGGAAGCCGGTCTCAAAGCAGGGTCCCTGGGAGTGTAAAGCAGCCTCCCTGATCCCAATATATCATCAACAAAACCAGATGATTTCCCACCGCCAAAAGGTGGGTTATATCTTTAAGGTGCAAGCCCTGCTGACAGCCAACATTGCATCATTAATGTGGCCAAAACAGGAAGATAGGTTGTTATGGCAAAGTCTGTCCAGTGTCCTACACAAAACTGACTTCAAAACTGACTTCAGAAAAAAGAATAAAAGTTACTGGGAAGTTTGATTGAAAGACTTATATGGATGCTGTCTATATTAAACAGTAAAAGAACAATTTCTTAAAAAATTGTTCATGGGATGTGAATGTCACTGGCATTTATTGTCCAGTACTAATTGTACTTGAGGAGGTGGGAATGAGTTGTGCTCTAGAACTGCACAGACGGAATTTTCACCTGTGGTACACTAAAGAAATAGTGATATGTTTCAAGTCAGAATGGAGGATGGTTTGGCTGGGACCTGGCAGGTGGTGCCATATACCTGCTGCTCTTGTCCTTCTAGATGATGGAGGTCAAGGTTTGGGTAGTGATGTCAGAGGACCCTCGCTATGTTAATGCAGATCATGGTGAAGAGATGGAATGTTGAAGGTGGTAATAGTGGTGCCAATTGAGCAAACTGCTTTGTCCTGGATGGTGATAAGCTTCTTATCTGCTCTTGAAGCTGTACCCATCAAGGGGTGCAATTCATTACCCTGTTCCTGGTGACTGGGAGGTTCAGAACCGGGGTCACAGACTAAGGACATGGGGTAGTTCACTAAGAACTGAGATAATGAGAAATTCCTTCACCCTGAAAGTAGGTTGAGAACAAAAGCACTTGAGAAAAAAAAATATTATTTTTTTTTCCAGAAGGAGATAGATATGTTCGTAGGGCTAATGCATCAAAGGTGAAAATGTGTTGCTGGAAAAGCGCAGTAGGTCAGGCAGCATCCAAGGAGCAGGAGAATCAACGTTTCGGGCATGAGCCCTTCTTCAGGAATGAGGCCTCATTCCTGAAGAAGGGCTCATGCCCGAAACGTCAATTCTCCTGCTCCTTGGATGCTGCCTGACCTGCTGCGCTTTTCCAGCAAAACATTTTCAGCTCTGATCTCCAGCATCTGCAGTCCTCACTTTTTCCTAATGCATCAAAGGACATTGGTCAAAAGTGAGAACAGGGTAATGAGTTGAATGATCAGCCATGAACATATCAAATAGCGGAACAGGCTGGAGGGCTGAATGGCTAGTCCTGCTCCTATTTTCTATGTTTCTAAATATTTACACTGAGATAATGACAGAATATCAGAAAGGATGAACCATGTGACCAACAATGTTTTTTGGCTAAATTAAATGTCAGAAGGAAAATGACAACAAAATAGAAAATAAGTCAAGTTTGAGTTAAAGAAAATAGAATCTTAGAGATGTACATCACAGAAACAGACCTTTCGGTCCAACTCATCCATGCCAACCAGATATCCCAACCCAATCTAATCCCACTTGTCAGCACCCGGACCCTATCCCTCCAAACCCTTCCTATTCATATACCCATCCAGATGCCTTTTAAATGTTGCAATCATATTAGCCTCTGGCAGGCCATTCCACCCTCTGTGTAGAAACGTTGCCCATTAGGTCTCTCTTATATCTTTTTTCTGTCCCCTAAACCTATGCCCTCTAGTTCTGGACTCCCCGACCTCAGGGAAAAGACCTTGTCTATTTATCCTATACATGCCCCTCATGATTTTAAAAACCTCTATCAGGTCACCTCTCAGCGTCCGACACTCCTAGGAAAACAGCTCCAGCCAATTCAGCCTCTCCCTATAGCTCAAACTCTCCAACTCTGGCAACATCCTTGTAAACCTTTTCTGAACCCTTTCAAGTTTCACAACACCCTTCTGATTGGAAGGAGACCAGAACTGCATGCAATATTCCAAAAGTTGCCTGACCAATGTCCTGTACACCTGCCTCATGACCTCTCAACTCCTGTACTCAATGCTCTGACCAATAAAGGAAAGCATACGAAACACTTTCTTCACTATCCTAGCTACCTGCGACTTCACTTTCAAGGAGCTGTGAATCTACGCTCCAATGTCTCTTTGTTCAGCAATACTCCCAAGGACCTTACCATTAAGTGTAAAAGTCCTGCCAAGATTTGTTTTCCCAAAATTCAGCTGGCTCATCTAATCAAATTTCCATTGTAATCAGAGGTAACCTTCTTCACTGTCCACTACACCTCCAATTTTGGTGTCATCTGCAAACTTACTAACTTATACCTCTTATGCTCACATCCAAATCATTTCGATAAATGATGAAAAGTAGTGGACCAGCACAGGTCCTTGTGGCACGCCACTGGTCACAGGCCTCCAGTCTGAAAAAACAACCCTCCACCACCATCCTCTGTCTTCTATCTTTGAGCCAGTTCTGTATCCAAATGGCTAGTTCTCCCTGTATTCCATGAGATCTAACCTTGCTAATCAGTCTCCCATGGGGAACCTTGTCAAATGCCTTACTGAGGTTCATATAGATCACGTCTACCACTCTGCCCTCATCAATCCTCTTTGTTACTTCTTCAAAAAACTCAACCAAGTTTGTGAGATATGATTTCCCACGCACAAATTCAGGCTGACTATCTCTAATCAGTTCTTGCCTTTCCAAATACATGCACATCCTGTCCCTCAGGATTCCCTCCAACAACTTGCCCACCACTGATGTCAGGCTCACAGGTCTATAGTTCCCTGGCTTGTCCTTACCACATTTCTTAAACAGTGACACCACGTTAGCCAACCTCCAATCTTCTGGCACCTCACCTGTGACTATCGATGATAGAAGGATGATAAATCAAACTGGAAAGGTTTGATTTAAAGAAGGAGACAAAAGTGTCATAAATAGAAAGGAAGGATTTTTCTTTCAATTTAGAATTACAAGTGACCTTGAGAAATGACTTTCTGTCTACAGTAGTGAGAGTCAATAGTTTCTGTTGTTCCTTTTCAACACTGAGAAACTGAGCAGCATAGTATTAACTTATTACTTCAAGGTTGTATTTTGATAAGTAACAGCTGGAAGAGTTTACAGCGAGCTTAATACGTATTTTCTGATCAAATACTGCAATCTCTAGGCATTATGGGGAATTGATGGTGAGTTGTCACTTTTGTGATAGGATGATGTGGTAATAGTGGTGATAATAATACTACCACTAATAGTGGTAATGTTACTGGACTGGTAATCCAATGAACCGGGTTAATTAATGTGCAAGGATACTGGATTCAAATACTACCACTGCAGTGGGTGCAAGTTACACTTAGTACATAAAACATGGAGTTGGAAGTCACTCTCACTAAGAGAGTGAAAATCCTTCTTGTTCAATATTGTGTTTTTCAGGAAGGAAACTGGCGATCCCTACCCAGTCTGGCCTATATATGACTCTGCTCCCATTGTAATGTGGTTAGCTCTACCTATCCTCTGAAATAGCTGAGGAAGCTACTCACTTCAAAGATGGTTAGCGATGGAAAAGAATATTGACCTCTCAGTGATGGCCACATCCCTTGAAAAAGAAAACCAAATTCTTTGTGGAAAGGCTGAATTAGCCCAAGATGTTCCAGAAATTTGCAACTCCAAGGCAATCACTGCCTCACCATAAATTATTGTTTCAATTTTGTTTTAAATGTAGCGGTACTTTCCTAGCAAGTTCTGGCAACAGCCCAAAATTACTCATATGGCCTGACCAATGATTTATGTCGAATTAAAACAACTGATTGATGTATTGTTAAATTCCATGAAGATGGATTGTTGACAGTATATCTGGTTGAACACAGGCTCTTAGAACTAAACCTTTGAGAGAAATTGTTTCATGCTGATTGTCACAATTATTTTGTTACTTCAGATTTTTCCTGCATGCCAAACATGCAAGACATTATACATTAGAGGACTCTTTTGAAGTCTCTTGCTGATGTAAGAAACCTTTGTTAACCATGTACAATATGGCCTGGTCGTGCAATTTTAAGAAATGAAAAAGAATCCAAATAGTACATACGTTCTTGAAAGGATGTGAAAAGCATCTGGAAGTGACTGCTCCGACTTCCCTCATCAGCCCACATGCGAATGACGCCTATCCCTGTGCGAAGCATCAAATCATTGGCTACAGTGCTGCAGAATTTGGCTTTAAGGTCCTCCACTGCATTGCTTCCATCATATATTGCCACAAAATTGCGTTTACACTCATTTGAATTCTCCATCTCGTAGTCAAGAAATCTCAAGTAAATCTAATGAAAGAAGAAAAAGATTCACAATAATAAATGCTCTTCGATCAGTCCTTCAGCCTACTTGCAGAGCATAATACACCAGTGCTTAAGAATGATAAATTCAGTGGTGTAGCCAGTCCTTCAGCAAGAACACGTTTAATTGAAAGGAAACTGACTTTACAGGTCAAGTGAATGTATTGCAAAGGGAGTTTGTAAATTGACAACTTGTTAGAAATGGACCAAGTTTCATATTCCAAAAACCAACACCACTTTTAAATGAACACTAAAAATGAAAAAAAATGGAGCTCACATGAAATTGTTCAAATGGAGACACAGATGTGATGTATTGACATTGTGAATATGCTAACCAACAGGCAGATGATGAAGTTTGACCACACAATGGTGTAAGTTCACTCAGGGAGCTCTTGTGGTACAGTGGTAATGTCCCTATCTCTGAGGTAGAAGGCCTGAGTTCAGGACTCATCTCCTCCAAATGTGTGTCTTAATACAGTTGAACTGGCTGATTAAAAATTCTGTGTTAACTCAGACTTAGTAGCTGCGTTGACCTCTAAATGCCTACAGCCAAACTGTAACTATCACTTAAAAGTCAATTGCTATGGTTCAATTAAATCTGTGCTAGCACTCACATTCTTTGAAAAACACATAATACTCTTGAGAGAATAAATCTCATTCAACAATCCACTGATGCTGATAAGGATATGTTAAAAGTGATTAAATGTTAATTGGCTATTGACCAACCAGAATGCAGAATTGACAGGCGATGCGGGTATTACAATCAGTAGAATAGGCTGTTGTACACTTCAGTGTGTTTGACTTGTATTTGAGGAAGAATGTGTTAAGGGAATCAAGACAATGTGCAAGGATACCTGCAGATTTGTCATACAGGTAGTTCTGGGATAACACATGTTTCAGCAGCATGACATGGCTAAAATGTCACTGAAGAATTACGGAATGGTGTTTTGGAGAAAACTTACCTTCGCTGGCAATAGAACGATTCCAGCAGGGATCAGTTCGCGCACTTCATTCTGCGCATGCGTTGATGTGCATGTCGATATCTCTGTGCCATTCTGCACATGCGCCAATGTCAGCTGCTGACAGAGCAGCCTTCTGTGAGACTTGGTGTACAGACAGCAGCTTTCTTACATTTTTTAAATGTACTGTGTTAAATTTACATTTGTTTTGTTAATAAATATAATTTCAGCCTTCATTCAGCCTGTGCTATACTTTGCTTTCGACCTTTGGGTGATTTCTGAGCGACTGTGAACTATATTTTTTGCTGGGCTGCCCCTAACACCGGGCAGTATGGTGGGTCAGTGATTAGCATTGCTGCCTCATTACGCCAGGGACCTGCACTGGATTCCTGCCTTGGGCTTCTGTCTGTGTGGAGTTTGCACATTCTTCCCATGTCTGCTTGGGTTTCTTCCAGGTGCTCTGATTTCCTCCCACAATCCAAAGATGTGCAGGTTAGGTGAATTGGCCATGCTAAAATTGCCCATAGTGATAGGTGCGTTAGTCAGGGGTAAAATGTAGGGGAATGTGTCTGGGTGGATTGCTCTTCGGAGGGTCTTTGTTGGGCAAAAAGGCCAGTTTCCATACTGTAGGGAATCTAATCCAAAAAAAACTTTCCCAAAGGCTCCATTAAGTAATTTTCTATTTGGCAAGGTTTTGCTGAAGCGCAACTATGGCATTATAGGAGAACTACCTGTATGCATAGATTGGAATATAATTCCTTGAGTAACCATCAAATGAGTACTGTACAAAATTGAAGAGTGGAAGATGACAGTGACTGAGTACTGACTGTACAGACTAGGATATTAACATTTACATTCTATTGATAGAACAATAAATGGGAAACAGCATACTGAGTCAGACTGAGCTATGACGCTTGACCATTTGCTTCATCTGGATGAGTTCAGGTCAGAAATTAGAGTTTGATATGAAGATGAATTATCTAAAACATTAATTTATAATATAATTAACTGGACATATGCATTTTTAATATATATTTATATACTTGAACGTTTTTGGAAGTATGATTTTTCAGAGCAAAGGATACTGGCTACAGGAGCAAAAATGTTTCATTTATAAAGAACAAAATGATTGAATGGAGACACTAAGTCTGTAACATTTCTGAAAGAGGTCACAAGACCCAGTTTATGAGCAATAGAAATGCTGTTCTGAACACAGCCAGTGAGAACTTCACAAATACAGAAATATTTTTGCTCTCTCTCTCTCTCTCTTTTCCTTTTTTTTTCTCTGGAACACCTTTTATCTAAAGTTGCAAGTTGAAAACTCACTTGAAGGTCTCATTATCATAGTTGGAGGATTTTAAAAGAAGAAATAGTAATCTATGTCACTGTCTTCAATAAAGAGAATTCACCCAGCATGACTGATCTGAGAAGAGACTCCAATGGCTCGTGTCTTCTGAATTTAACTGTTATCAAGTCAAAGATAACATTCTGTCGTATTATTCCTTTTTTTCCTCCAAGCTCGGCGGGGTGTGTTTCCATGTTTGTGTGTGTATTTTTGTGTATTATTTTCCAAGAAGGTCAGTTATATATAAGTAAGCACTTTAAACCTTCGTGCCCTGTTTGAGCAATGTTTATTTTGTAATAAACAGTTATTTGCTATTTTAAGGAATTTGGTCAAGTTGTTTCCGATACTGAATATTATATAGTCTGTATACACATAATTGGTGATGTTATTTTCCTTTTTAAAATAAAAAGTGGAGGATTAGGTCAAGATAAGGAATCAGGCCATCCTCCTAACTAGAAGAATGACAGTATAAGAGAGAGGTGCCATTCATCCACATACATTTGTTATAAAGTTCTTTCAATTGATTCACTCCACTTTGCTTAAGTTAACTGAATCAATGCAATTGTCAAAATGCTGCAGAATCTGCTTACTGCAATCATCCAAAGCAATTCCCAGTCTGATCACACGAACCAACTATTAACACAAACTCAATCAATTGTTTTCTAGGAACATCCAATTGCCATCGTTGAACCTGAGACCACTAGTGGCTTCAGACTCAGGCTCAGACTCAATGGACATTTTATTTTAACTCATTCAAAATCCATAGTTACAATCCTAGACCAGACCAACAGATTCGTGTTTCAATCTGGCTCAGGATCAGAAACCTTTTTAAATTAGACAAAGCACAAGATTCAGTGGACTAACTGAGAGAATAGTTCCTTCATCAACTGAGATTATGGATGACATGATGCTCTTAAACTACAATTTCCTAACTTATTCTCCTAACACTGGACTCCCTACTGATTAAAATAGAATCTATATCTGCCTTGAATATACACAACAATCCAACCTCTACAGCCCTCAATGGTAAAGAATTCCATAGATTCACTACTCTGGAAAAAAATCGTCATCCCTGTCTTAAGTAGGTGATTTCATACTTGGTGATTTTACCCTCTGGTGCTAGATTCTCCCACAAGGGAAAACAACCTCTCAGCATCTACCCTGACAACCCCCTTAAGATTCTTTATTTTCCGAAAAGTTTCCCTGTCATTCTTCTAAACTTCAGTGAGTATGAGCACAACCTACTCAACCTCTCCTCAGAAGGAAATTTCTCTTTTCCCTGATCAATCTAGTGAACCTGCTCTGGATTGCCTCCAATATCAGCATGACTTTCCTTACATAAGGAGATCAAATTGTTTGCATTATACCAGATTTGGTACAACTAGTGCCTTGTATAATTTTAGTAAGACTCCCCTATTTTTATAGCTGAAAATGTGCCGCTGGAAAAGCGCAGCAGGTCAGGCAGCATCCGAGGAACAGGAAATTCGATGCATAAGCCCTTCCTCAGGAAGCCCTCACTTTCTCCTCCCCTATTTTTATATACTATTGTTTTTGACTTGAAGGCCAGCAATGAGTTTTACCCACTGCCCTTCTTTACTAGCGTTTTGTGATTGATCAACAAAAACCCTTCTGTGCTGCAGATTTCTGAAGTCTTTTTTATTTAAATAATATTCAGCTCTTCTTTTCTTCCTGCCAAAGTGCATAACTTCACATTTCCCCGTACTATGTTCTGTCTGCCAAGTTTTTGCACATTTACTTAACCTTCCCATACCTTTTGGGAGACTCTTTTTGATATCTTTACTTTTTGTCTCCTCACCTTAATATATTCACTTCTCTCATCTAAGTCATTAACACATACTGCAAATACGGCGGCACAGTGGTTAGCAGTGCTGCCTCACAGTGCCAGAAACCTAGGTTCAATTCCCGCCTCAGGCAACTGTCTATGTGGAGTTTGCACATTCTTCCTGTGTCTGCGTGGGTTTACTCCATGTGCTCTGGTTTCCTCCCACAGTCACAAAGATGTGCAGGTTAGGTGAATTGGCCATGCTAAATTGCCTCTAGTGTTAGGTGAAGGGGTAAATGTAGGGGAATGGGTCTGGGTGGGTTGCTCTTCGGAGGGTTGGTGTGGACTTGTTGGGCCAAAGGGCCTGTTTCCACACTATAAGTAATCTAAGCTAATTGTGGCCCCAGCACTGACCCCTGCTACTCTTCACTAGTTACAGAAAACCATTCTGAAAATGTCCTTTATCGCAATGCTGTCTTTTAATATTTAGCCAATCCTCTATGCCAATACACGTTTCCCAAAACTACAGATTCATCTTTTTAAGTAGTCGAAAAGCATGGAGCTGGAAAAAACACAGCATTCACTATCTCTGTAGTTACTTCCTTTAACACTCTAGTATGAAATCTATCAGGCCCTTCAGTTTCATATGTTCCTCATGTACATTTCTGTGCTTATTTCCTTTACCATTTTAGTCCTTTGATTATTTCACATTTTTAGTATCTATTAGTGTTCTATACCTGCTAAGGAAGAATTCATTACACTATCTAATTACACAATGTTAAAATGAAGCCTTAATACCTTCCTCTCATAAGACATTATCATATACTTCATTACTGCAACCACTGTTAATTGATTATTTCCCATTTCAGTTTTTAAAATCTCTGTTTATATTCAAGTATTGCTAGGTCTGCTTGTTGAGTGTAATCTACCATATTGAATTACTCAGGCTCCTGAAATGACAGGCATTTGAGGATACAGAAGCAAACAAAGGATTGCACACAGTACTCCTTTCACGATAAGTAGAATGAGTGTTCAGCATGAAAACATAGATTGGATTAGTATAACATAGATGTTTATGTCTAATGTAGACCAATTCCTGGCAGATGATTTAATTTTTTTAAAATTCTCAGCAAGCTGTGCATCATTTTTCAGGAAAATAGCTGGGCAAATAATTCAAATTCAAAATCTGTTCCATTCAATTCAAAACTGGGCCCATCTAACTATTGGCCTAGCACAGCCTGGCAAATAAAGGGCAATGTCTAGCGTACGGGCATATTCAAGAATTCAATGGACAGGTCCTTTCCACGGCACTCACACTTACCAACTCTTTTGGTTACAAATTGTGGAAAGTATACTGCACATGTTACGAATTTGAAAGCTTCCTTTACCGGCTAACAAGGCCTTTGTAATAACAGGCTTTATGTTAATGAACATCAATTGACTTGAAAATTTTTGGATAATGAGAAAACAAGTAAAAAGTGAGGTCTGCAGATGCTGGATATCAGAGCTGAAAATGTGTTGCTGATTAAAGCACCAAGGCAGCATCCAAGGAACAGGAAATTCAATGTTTCGGGCATAAGCCCTTCATCAGGAATGAGGAAAGTGTGTCCAACCTTCCCCTGCAACCGCAGGAAATGCAAAACTTGCGCCCACACCTCCTCCCTTACCTCTCTCCAAGGCCCCAAGGGATCCTTACATATCTGCCACAAATTCACCTGCACCTCCACATACATCATCTATTGCATCCGTTGCACCCGATGTGGCCTCCTCTATATTGGGGAGACGGGCTGCCTACTTGCAGAACGCTTCAGGGAACACCTCTGGGATGCTCGGACCAACCACCCCGTGGCTCAACACTTTAACTCTCCCTCCCACTCCACCAAGGACATGCAGGTCCTTGGACTCCTCCATCGCCAGAACATAACAACACGATGGTTGGAGGAAGAGCACCTCATCTTCCGCCTGGGAACCCTCCAACCACAAGGGAAGAACTCAGATTTCTCCAGTTTCCTCATTTCCCCTCCCCCCACCTTGTCTCAGTCGATTCCCTCGAACTCAGCACCGCCCTCCTAACCTGCAATTTTCTTCCTGACCTCTCCACCCCCACCCCACTTCGGCCTATCACCCTCACCTTGACCTCCTTCCACCTATCACATCTCCATCGCCTCCCCCTCCCCCAAGTCCCTCCTCCCTACCTTTTATCTTAGCCTGCTGGACACACTTTCCTCATTCCTGATGAAGGGCTTATGCCCGAAACGTCGAATTTCCTGTTCCTTGGATGCTGCCTGACCTGCTGTGCTTTAACCAGCAACACATTTTCAGCTCATAATGAGAAAACAAGAAAACATATTTTGTTGAGTGTTCTTGTGACGCAATGGTACTGGCACTTACTCTGAGCCAGGGAACTGCCTTCAGGTCCTACCTAATCGAGAGGTGCATCATCAAGAAAGAAAATATCTACGAGTAATTTGTTTTGTGTGATACAATGTGGGGAGACAGCATTGAATAGATTATCCAATTGATCTTACCCATAAAAGTAAAATGGACCTTCCTTCTTTAACAAGCACATTAACCAATTAAGTTTTGAATTAGGATTGTCAACAATTTCACATAGAGTTGGGAATACATTTCAATTTGTCACTCCCTTGGGAATTGGTGGGCAAATTTCAGAATGATGATGTTGAACACACCAGTAAACACAATTTTCAGTTTAAACTCTAAAGCAATAAATTAATCATTTAAGTGAATAATTCATGAAAATAACCTCAAGCAGCAGAGATAACTAGTAAAAAACATTTTCTTTTGCCTTTTCAGTTAAGAAACAGAGCTAGACTGAGAAAAAGATGAGGCCCCAAGCTCTGATCACCAGAGATGGGAGTGGAGACCAAAGACAAACTAATGAGTTGTGTTTGACCAGCAGTGACCTTGGTTGCCTTTGATGCTGTACACTCTGAGACGGTCTCAGTGGAAATCACCTGAAATTAGAGGCAATAAGTGGCTTTCATCATGGTTTTGCCTTGTCTGTTAAGTTCTTTGTGGCTAGGCTTTTGCAATTTGGCAGGAGGGTGGGGAGGACTGAAAAGGAATTTTGAGGGAGGAAGGAGGGTACGGTGGGTCTGTATGAGGTCCAGTCCCATTCACTCACTCCCACCACTCACTCTACTGCCATTCAGTCACTCCTTCACCCACTGATATCCCCCCCCCCATGACTCAATCACTCATGCAGCCACCAAGTCTCAGTCCTCCTCCCAAGTTACTCACTCACCAACTGAACAGGTCCAACCATTATCCCACCAATCAAGCCCCTTCCCATTCATTAAAATATCCACGTGCCCACTACACTCTAGCAGTAAATCATTCACCAATCAACAGTCCTCCAGTTACTTAGTCACCTGTTCAGTTCACCAACTCACTCATTTAGTTCACTCATTTATTCAGGTATCCACTCTGACATCTCAGTCCCACACTCACACACCCAGCTAGCCCAATCACTCTGTTCACCTACTTCAGTGTTACCACCATTCATTAAACTGTAACCCCTAATTTCTCTCAAACAGTGCCCTCCTCACATTCAACCACCTCACACTATTTGACAGCTTAAGGGACACTCAGACATCACTCCCCATCTCTAGCAACCCAACTGCCATTTCCCTCCTTTCCTAACCATTTCCTGCCATCTTTACTCATATTTGAGTTAAGTACTGAATGATGACTGGGAATCAAATAGCTCAATGCCTTGGGGGAAAGAGAAGAAGGGAAATGATTTGGCAGAAAAATAAATTCTGGTAAATATGATTAAGTAAAAATAATCAAGCTATATGTACCTGTATGGCATAGTGGGCAGCACGGTGGCACAGTGGTTAGCACTGCTGCCTCACAGCGCCAGGGACCCAGGTTCAATTCCTGCCTCAGGCAACTGTCTGTGTGGAGTTTGCACATTTTCCCTGTGTCTGTGTGGGTTTCCTCCGGGTGCTCTAGATTCCTCCCACAGTCTAAAAAATATGTGCAGGTTAGGTGAATTGGCCATGCTAAATTGCCCCGTAGTGTGAGGTGAAGGGATAAATGTAGGGGAATGGGTCTGGGTGGGTTGCTGTTCGGAGGGTCAATGTGGACTTGTTGGGCCAAGGGGCCTGTTTCCACACTGTAAATAATCTAATCTAAGTATGGGAGCATGTCCACAGCCCATGTGAACTACTGTTTTAAAAAAAAGCTGAGCTGTTTCCAGATGCTTAAATGAAAAAAAAAGACAGATTGGTATGCCAGGAAATACAGCTAAATTACATCAATTATGTTCTTATTGTCAATGAAGAGTTGGAACTCCAAGGATGCCCATTAATCTGACTTAACAGTTAAGAGCATGCACATCAGTTCGTGTAATAGGAAATCAGGCTTGATAATCAATTTGTGATATCATTGTGCCCAGCTCAGATCTTATCAAGATTGAAAACCTTTGAGATCTTTGGATTGTACATTGAAGTCAACATGCTTTTTTTTTAAAAGTTGACATCGCACCAGTGCTGCAGGGTCTCCTAATGTTTCCCAGTTAGTGCCAGGATTGAGTCATAGGTGTAAGGACAGTTCCTGATTCTATTATTGCAGTGTAGTCCTGAAAAGGTTTATTGCTCTGTGTTGCTTGAGTCTCAGCTCCTTTCAAAATTACTGTTGATTCAACATTCTATGAATTATCTACAGTCAGACTTTGCATCAGATCAACACAATAGCATCACTCTTCAGAGTTTCTGTATCATTCAATTACTGACAAAGCTTACTATTTACGTATTTGAGTGTTAACCCTTTAAACTACACTGATCACCTCCACCAGCTTTCGCCTTCACCAAAATGTAGAACCTCAATCCATTCCACTCTCTAGTCTCAGTGTTTTACTGCTGATCAATGGTACAATCACTGCCATTATGAGTGCATTAATTAATAACTAAGAAAAACATGATAAATTAGGTTATCCCAGAATCACTTGGGAGTCCTCCTGTCTACTCATCCACTCCTGATCAATCCTTTCAGTGGCCCCCACATGGTCAAAGTCTCCAATAGCACACTGATGGCTCTCATAGTCTTCTATAATTTATTCTGCATATGATTAATGCCTCACTGTTTGTTTCTTCTAATCCTCAAGGATTCCCATTATAAGCAAGATACAAAATGTTACATATAGATTTTTTAGAACTGAACTTGGCCTTGGAACTGTTTGATCAGTTTTTAAAAAGTAATATCAGTCGTGCGAAGACAAATAAAACAATTGATAAAAAGTTAAAGAATTGATTAATTTTTAGATGCTGGTTTAGAGCAAGTTGGCCTGCTTTTTGTTAAATTTCAATTATCTTTTTGTTTGGAGAATAATCAGTGAGCTATCCAGCACATTAATCTAGACGTCCAAGAGTGCATGTTTCATGCTTGATGAACAGGTATTAACTGTGCATGATTAACATTCACAAACCTGTGTCAAATCTATGCTTCTTGCATCACCAGGAGGAACACATTGAGGTATTCACAGGCATACAGCCCCCATGATTTTCCTCCGTTAAAATTAACCAATCCAAAAATCTCAAGCTGTGAATTGACATTTTGTTTTCCACCAAGCCACCTCTCTGACAGAAAAACAAAATCAGCCCTACTGAGCAATGCATGGTCAAACTTCATCCAGGGAAATTTACAAGGTCACTCACTCACTGAATTACGCATGAATAATATTCACACACTTAACTGTATATGGACAACATATTGAAATGTAAATGAACAATATTCACACACTCAACTGCACATGAACAACATACCATGAATTGTATATGGATAACATTCACACACTGACTTCGATATGAAAATACATATACAAAAGTTTGTACATAAATAGCACTCACACATTGAATGGTAAATGAACAAGAATCGCACACTGAATGGCATATGAACAACATACATTGAACTGTATATGAACATCATATATACAGTGGATTATATATGAGTAACATACACAATGAATTGTAAATGAGCAACATTCACAGCTGAATTGTATATGAACACACACTGAATTAGACATGAATAACATACACATGTTCACAGTGAACTAAAATGAACAATTCTCATTTACTGAATGGTACATGAACAATACTCACATGGCAAATTGTTCATAAAAAGTACACATCTAAAGTGTATATGAACAACATTTACACACTGAATTGATATGAGCAACACATGCCCAGCAAACTGTATACAAATAACCTCACATGCTGAATTGTGAATGATCACACAATGAAATGTGTTTGCACAGGACACACTGAATTGTATATGAATCACACTCAAGCTGAATTATAAATTATCACTCCCTCACTGAATTGTACATGAACAGTCGCATACTGAATTTTATATGTACACATAACTGAACTGTACAGGAACAACACACACACTGAATTGTATATGGACAACATTTACAGACTGTATCGCCTATGATCAACTTTGAAGTACAAATCACAGTGAAGTGTACACAAACAACACTGATCTTTATATGAACAACATTCACACACTGAACCACATATAAACTGAATATGAACAATGTTCACACTTTGAATTTAAAGAAACAAAATCTGAAATTAAGAGTCTAATGATGATCATGAATCCATTGTCTTTGTTGGGAAAACCTACCTGATTCACTAATGTCATTTTGGGAAGGAAACTGCCATTCTTACATGTCTAAATGTGACTCCAGACCAACATCAACTGCTCTCTGGGCAATTAGGGATGGGCAATAACGCTGGCCTAGTCAGCGATGCCCATATCCCATGCGAACATTTAAAAAAGAACTAAAAAAACTTATTTATGTATGATGAATAGTATATGAACAAAATTAAACACTGAATTGTATAAGATAATGCTCTGAATTTTATCTGAACAAGACTCTCACACTGAACACTGAGTGACCAATACTCAAACACTGAATAGTATATGAACATAATTCACAGAGAGAGTTGGATGTGAACAACACTCACACACTAAATTACGTGTGAATATTCAGACACTGAACTGCATATGAAGATCACACAATGAGGTGTATATGAATAAAACTCGCAAACTGAATTATATATGAACAACATCTACACCCTAAATGATTTCTGAAAAAAGTGTTAATGAAATGTCTATGAACATACACACACAACATACAGATATACACTGAATTCTGTATAAATGACACTCACAAACTGAATTCTATATGACAGCATTCACAATTGAATTGTATATGAAAAACATACATTGAAATGTATAGGCACAACATTCTCACAGTGAATTGCATATGAATGACAACCTGATACTGAATTAGAGTCATAGAGTCATAGAAATGTATGTGAACAACTCTCAGACATTGAATTACATATGAACACCTTTCAAATGTAGCTGTTTCTGATCAAAATTCAAGATGAACAACAGAAGCACACATATGAACAACATTCAAACACTATATTGTGTATGTGTAACACTGAAACTCAGTAGTATATGAACAACATGCACACAATTGTATATGAACACAATTCACATACTGAATTGTACATGAACAATGACACACAAATTACATATGAGCAAATTCACAAATTGTCCACTGTACTGAACAACACTCACATAATGAATGTATGAGAACAACATTCTTACACTGTGTTATGTAGGAAGAATTTTCATGCACTGAATTGTATGTGAGAAACAAACACACTGACAAAGTGTACATAAAAAAAAACACTGTTTTGTATGTATGCAACACTCACATACTGAACTATATATGAACTACACTCATGTACTGAATTGTAAATGGACAACATTCACATTGAACTGTAACTGAATACTATCCATATATGAACAATACATACTGAATTCTAAATGAATAACATGCATAATTGTACATGAACAATATTCATAAATTGAATTATGAACAACAGTTACGCATTGAGTTGAATATGAACACTCACACTTAATAGTGTATTAAATAACATTCATACACTGAAATGTATATAAACAGTAATCACACACTGAATTTTTTACAAACAACAGAAAACATTGAATTGTATATGAGCAATTTTTACATACTGAAATGCATATGGACAGCAATCCCATACGAAATTATACATAAACAACACACACACTGAACTGTATATGAACATACACACACTCATATTGAAATGTATATGAACAACATTCACACATAGTTGTAAATGAACAGCACAAACATGTTATAAATGTACATCATGCTGAATTTCATACAAAATACTCACACTGAAACGTACATGAAAAACAAACATAATGAAATGTATACAAACACACTGAGTTTTATGAGCAGCATTCACATTGAATTGTGCATGATCAACACACAGAACTGTACATGAACCACATACACCCACTGAATTGTATATAAACAACATGCACTGAAATGCATTTGAACAAAATTCACAACTGAATTGTATATGAACAACACTTACACACTAAACTGAATATGCACCCACAAACAATGAATTGAATATGAACAATACTCCACACACTGAATTGTATATGATCAAGTCATACAAACTGAATTTCACATGAACAATCACACACTGAGCTGTCTATGAACAGACATACACAACACATTGAATTGTATGTGAACAACATTCAAACATTGTGCAACTGTTATTCATATGCAATTCAGTGTGTTCTTCATAGCCATATGTGTGTGAGCATGCACACTCCTAAGAATTCAGTTGAGAATGTTACTCATATACAGACCTGATTGAATTGTATATTACCAACATTTGCACAAGCAGAATTGTATATGAATGACATTATCAACTGAATTCATAGGAGCGCACATATGCGCACACACAATGTGTACATGGCTATGAAAACATACACTGTTATGGAGTCATGGAGTCATAGAGATGTACAACAGAGAAACAGACCCTTCGGTCCAACTTGTCCATGCCAACCAGATATCCCAACGCAATCTAGTCTTACCTGTCAGCATCTGGCTCATATCTCTCCATTCCTATTCATCTATCCATCCAGACATCTTTTAAATGTTGCAATTGAACTAGCCTCCACCACTTCCTCTGGCAGCTCATTCCATACACGTGCCGCCCTCTGCAAGAAAAGGTGCCCCTTAGGTCTTTTTTATATCTTTCCCCTCTCACCCTCAACCAATGCCCTCTAGTTCTGGACTCTTTGACCCTGAAGAAGGGTTCATGCCCAAAACGTCGATTCTCCTGCTCCTTGGATGCTGCCTGACCTGCTGCGCTTTTCCAGCAACATATTTTCAGCTCTGATCTCCAGCATCTGCAGTCCTCACCTTCTCCTCTCTGACCCCAGGGAAAAGACTTTGTCTATTTATCCTATCCATGTCCCTCATGTTTTTATAAACCTCTATAAGATCACCTCTCAGCCTCTGACTTCCAGGGAAAACAGCCCTAGCCTATTGAACCTCTCCCTATTGCTCAAGTCTTCCAACCCTGGCAACATCCTTGTAAATCTTTTTTGCACCCTTTCAAGTTTCACAACATCTTTCCAATATTCCAACAGTGGCCTAACCAATGTCCTGTACAGCTGCAACATAACCTCCCAACTCCTATACTCAATACTCTGACCAATGAAGGACAGCATTCCAATGCCTTGATTCCACTTTCAAGGAGCTGTGAACCTGCACTACAAGGACTCTTTGTTCAGCAACGCTCCCTAAGACCTGCTAAGATTTGCTTTCTCAAAATGCAGCACCTCACATTTATCTAAATTGAGCTCCATCTCTGCCACTTCTCAGCCCAATGGCCCATCTGATAAAGATTCCATTGTAATCTGAGGTAACCTTCTTCGCTGTCCACTACACCTGCAATTTTGGTGTCATTTTCAAACTTACTAACTATATCTTTTATGCTCACATCCAAGTCATTTTGATAAATGATGAAAAGTAGTGGACCCAGCATCGATCCTTGTGGCACTTCACTGGTCACAGGCCTCCGCTCTGAAAAACAACCCTCCGCCACCACCCTCTGTCTTCTACCTTTGAGCCAGTTCTGTATCTAAATGGCTAGTTCTCCCTGTATTCCATTAGATCTAACCTTGCCAACCAGTCTCCCATGGGGAACCTTGTTGTATATGGACTTACTGAAGTCCATATAGATCATGTCCACCATTCTGCCCTCATCAATCCTCTTTGTTACTTCTTCAGAAAACAACTCTCTTACAATCATTTGCGTGAACACATTCTGAATTTATATGACCAACCACTCGCACCGTATTGTAGATGAATACTCACACACAGTGTATTGTGTACAATCATCACACACACAGTTGTTTATGAACAATGCTCATACTGAACTTCCTACAAAACACTCACACATTGAAAAGTACCTGAAAAAATACATACAATGAAATCTATACAATCGCACAAACTGAGTAATATTTGAACAACACTCTCACATCTATATGAACTACACTCACACTGACTTGTGTATGATCAACACACACCAAACAATTGCACAACACTCATACATTAAACTATACGTAAACACACAACGAATTAAATATGAACAATATTCATACACTTAATTGTATATGAAAAAGTCACACTAATTGAACTGCATATGAACATTACACACACACTGAATTGTATATGATCAACAGACACTGATCTATTTATTAATAACTCTCACATACTGAATTGTAATGACCAACACACACTGAATTGTAGGTGTATAAATCACACATTGAATTGCATATGAACATCATTAACACATTTGAGTTATTGATGAACTACACGCACATATTGAACTATACATAAACCACACACACATAAACACACATGGAATTGTATATGAACAATACTCAGACATTGAATTGTATATGAAAAACATGCATGTGCAATTAGTTGTAGGTGGCCAATACTTTCACACTGAACCATGTAAAAATACATACACTGAACTGCACGTGAATTTTCTATGAACAAAAGTCACACCGATTTGTATATGAACAAGATCCACACACTGAATTGTATATGAACAACAATTACACACTGACTTGTTTCGGAAGACTCACACTGAATTGTTATGACCAGCACATGGAGAAATGTATATGAACAGCCTCACATACTGAAACATATGTGAACAACACATACAGTGGATTGGAAATTATTAGCATTCACACACTGAACTGTATGTGAATACATAAACAATAAATTGAACATGAACAACACACACTGAATTGGACATGAACAACACAAACACTCATACTTTGTTCATGTACAGGACACACACTGAATAGTATATGAACAACATTAACAGCTGAAATGCATATAAATAACATACATACCAAACTGTCCATGAACAAACCTCACACACACATTGAACTGCATGTGAACAGCACTCACACTGAAATGTGTGTGAACAACACTCAGGTTGAATTATATATGAACATTTGTACATTGAAATATATATGCAGAAGGCACACTGAATTTTATATTAACAATTCTCACACACTGAAGTGATGTAAACACATGCATGCTAAGATGTATATGAATAACACATTCACACTGAGTGTATATAAACAAAATTCACATGCTGAACTGTAGATGAACCATATACACATGCATACATTAAATTATATACAACACTCATGCACTGAATTACATATGAACTTCACGCATACATTGAATTGTACATAAACAACACACAGACTGAATTCTATGTGATCAACAGCAAAACACTGAACTCTATATGAACAACATTCACACTTGATTGGGAATGTATATGATCAATATTTACACACTGAATTGTTTGTCAACAACACACACTGAATTGTATGTGATGAACATACTCACTGAAATATATAAGAATAACACACACACGTTTATACTGAAATCTATATGAGAAACACACACTGAACTGTATATTATCAACACACTTACTGAATTGGCTATGGTCAACATACACTGAACATATACCCGCTGAATTGTACACAAACAACACACACACACACACAATGAAATGCATGTGATTGATCCCCTCACACTGAAATACATGTGAACAACGCACACATTGAATTGCATATGGACAATTACACACTGAATTATATACGAGCGACACTCAGGTGCTGAATTCGCGATGAATCACAAAGACAAACTCAGTGAATTATGTATGGATAATATTCATGCACTTAATTGTGTTTTAACTACACTCACACGTTGAATTGTACATGAACACCATACACGGTAAATTATATATGAACAGTAAATATACTGAAATGTGTGTGAACAACAAAATCACACACCTAATGGTATATGAATAACAAGCACATGAACCGTATATGACCAACTCTTACACAGAACCGTAGCTGCCTTTTTGAACTGATGCAGTGCACCTGCTGTGAATTGACCCACACTCCCATTATGGAGGGAATTCCAGGATTTGTACCCAGTGACAGTGAAGAAACACTGAATTCTATGTAAACAACACTGACACTGAAGCGTCTACAAACAACACACATATAGAATTATACACTGATGCAAGCAATTGTAAATGTACAACAAATATTGAACTATAGATGAACAACACACACATTGAGTTATATGAGAACAATGCTCTCACAACAAAGTGTATGTAAACAACACACACAAAGGCAAACAGACAGAATTGAGAATGAACAATACTCAGACAGTGATTTGTATATGAATGCACACACTCAAACGCATTTGAACAACGTGGCTCCACTGAATTGTGAATGAATGACACACACTGAATTGCACATGAACAAGACATACACATTGAACTGTAATGAGCAACACTTGCACAATGACATACATATAAATGACATATATGCACCAAATTATATGCAAACAAGTTTCACAAATTGAACTGGATGTGAACAACACTGTCACATTGTGTACGAACAATGCATGCACAAACTGAAGACTAATGTCAGACTCATACATTGTACCATCCAGAAGTCAGATTCTCAGCTTGAACTTACGTTAGCCAACATTTTTAGATTAAAACTGCATCCTCAACATTCAAGCATTGAATTGCAAATAATTCACAGGCAGAACCATTTATAATCGTGTATTGAACTGTTATGCTCAACATTCATTGAGTGAATTGCATGGAAAGCACCTTCCCACATTGAAGTTTATCTCTTGAATAGTCAGATGTGAAATCATAATCAACATTCACAGCTAGAGCAACACATCCATTCATATAGTGAACTACATCTAATTAGCTTTCACCATTTGAACTGTATATAGCCTACAGTTACATAATGAATTGCAAATAATGAATACTCTTATCGAACACTCATATTTAAAATTCACAAGGCAAACTGCACACAACATACTTGCACTGAACTGTATGAGAAGAATATTTAGAAAATGAACTGTATACAATCAATATTCATGATTCTACTGTACATGATCAACATTCAAACTTGCAATCTGTTAATGATTGTTAGTATTTGAGAAGAATTCCAAAATCTCAACAATTAATTGATAGAATGACAAGAGTGTTTTAAACTAAATCAAACTTGCCAGTCTATCAACAATAATCAAACAGAGTAAACACACTTAACTCTGATTAAAGTTAAAATTAAACATCTTTTAGGTGTAATCAGCTCCAAGTTTGGGTCAATTGTATTTACATCAGAATTATTATCACTTTCCCAATCAGTGTGTTCTACTTATCTTACAATTACCATTCTCAGTCACAATGTATTTTTTCACACTCTCAGCCCTCATGATGGAGCAGAGTCATATCTATGTGCAGCAGGAAGGCCACCTCCATTCATTGGCAGGTTTCCAACAGAGTAGAGACGCTTTGCTTGCAGCATGACCCTTAATTAAGGCCTGTGCATAAATTGCTGTTCACCTCCAAGGGACAGCCAGAAGATCGGATTTGTTACATCCCTGAGAGATTCGCTAACACGGTTACCCTCTATTTTCTATTGCCAGGCTTCCAGACCATCCCTCTCAAATTTGAAATCTTCAGCCCGATATAATCATCATTCACACTTTGCATTATGTATAATCAGCTTTTGCACATTACACTCTATCTAATCAATATTCAGACACTGAGCTCCAAAGAATGGCATAGTAGACTTGAAACATTAAATCTGTTTCTCTCTCCACAGATGCTGACAGACAGGCTGAATTTCTCCCCCATTTTTCTGCACATGCTTCAGACATTGACATGTACATCATCAAAATTCACACATTTTATCTTGTGAAAAATCTCAAATTATTAATGTGTATATATTGACTTGTAGATATCAAAAGTCTCTCTTTGAGAGATATTTTGTCAATATTCACATATTCAAATGTATATTGTGAAAATCACCTAAGGTAAGTATTCACAATATTGTGCTGTACATTGTTAACATTCACACATTGTAATGTTTACTGACAACTATCTCATACATTGGTGTCTTCGAGAAATATTCACATATAATGTTAAATATCAACATTCATGCAGTGAGTTGTCCTTGATTATTTTTCATTTATTAACAGGATTCATCTGATCACTTGTGAAGAACCTAAACCCAACCATCTAAGAGAGGCAGTGAGAAGCCTAGATCATTTAATGAGCTGCACTTTATTTAAATTGAACAAGAAAGTCCTGATCCACATTGTTCAATGAATTGGGCCAAAAATCTGGAACTCCCTTCTGAAAGACAGCAGTTGTTCAAGAAGGCAACACATCACTATTTTCTTGAGGGCAATTAGGATCAGTTAATAAATTCTGCCCCAATCAATAGTACCCATATCACATGAACAAATTTAAAAAATGAAAATTGGAGATTTGGACGTGATACATGGGGAGGTGACAGACCTCAGGGAACCAAAAGAAAACAGATGTGACCACAATCTGGAAGAGTCAAGAAAAGCAAAAAAAGGATAAAATATTAAAAATATGAAGGAAATATATTAATAAATTCCAGAATTAGAAGTGACATTTAAAATGGACTGCAAATAAATTAGTAAAACACTTGTTAATGAAAACTTATGCTTGTCAGGTTATTCTGCTAAATGAGTTCTAATTCATTCTGAAGAAGAGTCGACTGGACTCAAAACATTAACTCAGTTTCTGTCTTCAGAGGTGCTGCAGGTCTGCTGAGGTTCTCCAGCACTTTTTCAGATTTCCCGCATTTGCAATATTTTGCATTTATCCAACTTATTATACTATGCTGTACTCTTTGGAAGACAGTAGTATTCTCAACACACCTAGGTCAAAGATGGCCAAAATGGCTGTGGCTTTGGTTGTTCCTTCATTTGGGGATGACTCAGGGATGTGAGTTTCCATAACAACTCTCAAACAGCAGGACAATCCATGAAGTACTGTGATCCAAAAGACTATATTTGCTTTGTTTTCTTTATTTTCCCACTATCCTTTTCTCTCGTCACTACAACAATCAAAATGTACCAGCTCAGGAGTCTCACTGTGGGGGCTGGGGACATTAATGAGGCAGGGCAATTGACTAAATCTTTTGAGTGCTGCTTGATCCTCAAAAGCCACTGAGCAGAAATGAAGCACTTAGAGAACATTTGGCACATTCAACATATACTGCAGTGTAGTGGACTGAAAAACAATGATATTGATGTGTTCATGTGTCAGGGGAAAGTGCTGAATTGAGGAGAGATTAAACATGCAGAGAGGTTTATTTATTTTGAGTATTTTTATTGCTTTTTTCAAGGAATAGGGATATTGCTAGAAAGGCCAGCACTTTGTGTTCACCCAAAATTGCCCTCATTAGGCACTGGTGAGTAACTTTCTTGAGTAATACCTTGGGTGAAGGTACTTGCACAGCACTGTCAGACAATTTTATTTTCAAGTTATAATCATGCGTGACTTGGAGCAGAAAATGGAGGTGATGCTGTCTGCATTAAGTATGGTTACACAGAATGATTAGTACAGACATGGCTATTAAACCTAACTAGTCCAGATGTTCCACGTCTGCCTCCTCCCATTTTTCCTAATTTAAATCAATCATTGCAACACTCAATTCCTTTATCCTTCACCTTTCTTCAAGTCTAGCTTCACATTAAATGCATCCTATTCACTTCAACTACTTTTTGTGGTAATAAGTTCCATATTTTCACCACTAGTTGAATAAAGATGTTTCTTTGAATTCCCTGTTGGATTACTTAGCAACAATCTTATAGTGATCTACTCCAGTTATGATCTGTCCCACAAAAGGAAATCATTTCCTTCTATCAGAATCTTTCATAATTTAAAATACTTTGATTAGGTCACCTCTCATGAGAAATGAGACCCAAGCTGTCAGTTCTTTCCTTGTATATATTCTGATGCAGTTCTAGTGTCGCACCTGTAAATACTGTCAGTGTCCTCTCAAATGTATCTCTACACCTTTTAGAATATGGCAAGCTGAACCAGATGCCATACTATAACCAACTCAGGTTTAGCATAACGTGTCTATTTTCAAATCCATTCCTCCAGAAACAAGGTCCAATGGTTGGTTTGTCTTTTATGACATTGCTAGTCTGAGATGGTGTATTTGTACTCAGAAATCCCTTTATTCGTCTGCCCTGCCTAGAATCTTACATTTAAGTGACATCCATATTCTTGCTGTCAGAATGTATTCCCTCATATTTGTGTGTGGTAAACATCATTTTCCAATTATTTGTCCAATCTGCAGACTTATTTGTGTCATTCTGTAGCATGCTGCAAATCATCCTCAGTACTATCAAGAAAGGTAAGATGAATAATGTGGGTAGTTCAGAATATGAAGAGATAGCAAAGGTTTCTTCAAATAGAGTCACAGAGATGTACACCACAAAAACAGACCCTTAGTCCAATTCATCCATGCTGACCAGATATCCCAACCCAATCTAGTTCCACTTGCCAGCACCCGGCCCATATCCCTCCGAACCCTTCCTATTGATATACACATCCAGATACCATTTAAATGTTGCAATTGTCCTATTCTCCACCACTTCCTCTGGCAGCCAAATCCACACATGCACCACCCTCTGCATGAAAACCTTGGACCTTAGGTCTCTTTTATATCTTTCCCCTCTCACCCTAAACCTATGCCCTCTAGTTCTGGACTCCCGCACTCCAGGGAAAAGACCTTGTCTATTTAGGCTATCCATGCCCCTCATGAATTTATAAACCTCTATAAGGTCACCCCTCAGCCCCTGATGCTCTTGGGAAAACAGCCTCAGCCGATTCAACCTCTCCTGACCACTCAAACCCTCCAACCTGGCATCATCCTTGTAAATCTTTTCTGAACCCTTCTAAGTTTCAAAACATCCTTCCGATAGCACGGAGGCCAGAATTGCATGAAATATTCCAAACATAGCCTAACCAATATCCTGTACAGCCGCAACATGATCTCCCAACTCCTGTACTCAATACTCTGACCAATAAAGGAAAGCATACCAACGGCCGTCTTCATTAACCTAACTACCTGCAACTCCACTTTCAAGGAGCTATGAACCTGCACTTCAAGGTCTCTTTGTTCAGCAACACTTCTGAGTACCTTACCATTAAGTATAAAAGTCCTAGGATTTGCTTTCCCAAAATGCAACACCTCACATTTAAATTAAACTCCATCTGCCACTTCTCAGCACATTGATTCCATCCCATTGTAATCCGAGGTAACTTTCTTCACTGTCCACTACACCTCCAATTTTGGTGTCATTTGCAAACTTACTTACCATACCTCTTATGCTCACATCCAAATCATTTAGATAAATTATGAAAAATAGTGGACCCAGCACCGATCCTAGTGGCACTCCACTGGTCACAGGCCTCCAGTCTGAAAAACAACCCTCCACCACCGCCACCCTCTGTCTTCTACGTTTGAGCCAGTTCTGTATCCAAATGGCCAGTTGTCCCTGAATTCCATGCGATCTAACCTTGCTAACCAGTCTCCCATGGGGAGCATTGCCGAATGCATTACTGAAATCCATATAAATCACTTCTATCACTCTGCCCTCATCAATCCTCTTTGTTACTTCATCAAAAACTCAAATAAGTTTGTGAGACATGATTTCCCATGCACAAAGCCATGCTGACTATCCCTAATCAGTCCTTGCCTTGTCAAATACATGCACGTCCTGGCACTCAGGATTCCCTCCAACAACTTGCCCAGCACCAACATCAGGGTCACTGGTCTATAGTTCCCTGGCTTGTACATACCACTTTTCTTGAGAAGTGGCACCATGTTAGCCAACCTCCAGTCTTCTGGCACCTCAGCTATGACTATTAATGATACAAATATCTCAGCAAGAGACCTAGCAATCACTTCCCTAGCATACCACAGAGTTCTATGTTACACCTGATCAGGTCCTGAGGAATTATCTACTTTTATGTGTTTTAAGGCATCCAGCACTTCCTCCTCTGTAATATGGACATTTTTCAAGATATCACCATCTATTTCCCTACATTCTATATCTTCCATGTTCTTTTCCACAGTAAAGACTGATGCAACATACTCATTTATTATCTTCCCAAACTCCTGTGCTCCACACAAAGGCCACCTGGCTGACCTCTGAAGGGCCCAATTCTCTACCTTGTTACCCTTTTGTCCTTAATGTATTTGTAAAAACCCTTTGGATTCTCCTTAACCCTATTTGCCAAAGCTATTTCTGTCCTCTTTTTGCCCTCCTGATTCCCCTCTTAAGTATACTCCTACTGCCTTTATACTCTTCTCAGGATTGTTTTGATCTATCCTGTCTATACCTTACATATGCTTCATTCGTTTTCTCAACCAAATCCTCAATTTCTTTTGTAATCAGCATTCTCTACACCAACCAGCCTTTCCTTTCAACCAACTGGAATATACTTTCTCTGGATTCTCGTTCTTTCATTTCTGAAGGCTTCCCATTTTCCAGCCGTCCCTTTACCTGCAAACATCTGTCCCCAATCAGCTTTTAAAAGTTCTTGCCTAAAATTGTCAAAATTGGTCTTCCTCTAATTTAGAACTTCAACTTTTAGATCTGGTCCATGTTTTTCCATCATTATTTTAAATTAATAGAATTATGGTCACTGGCCCCAAAGTGCTGCCCCACTGACACCTCAGTCACCTGCCCTGCTTTATTTCCCAAATGTAGGTCAAGTTTTGCCCCTTCTCTAGTAGGTACATCCACATACTGAATCAGAAAGCTTTCTTGTACACACTTAACAAATTCCTCTCTATCTAAACCCTGAACACTATGGCAGTCCCAGTCTATGTTTAGAAAGTTGAAATCCCCTACCATGACCAACGTGTTATTCCTACAGGTAACTGAGATCTCCTTACAAATTTGTTTCTCAATTTCCTTCTGACTATTCAGATGTCAATAATATAAAACCAATAAGGTGATCATCTCTTTCTTATTTCTCAGTTTCACCCAAATAACTTTCCTGGATGTATTTCTGGGAATATCCTCCCTCAGTACAACTGTATTTCAATCTCTTATCAAAAGCATCACTCCCTCTCCTCTCTTGCCTCCTTTTCTGCCCTTCATGTATCCTGGAACATTAAGCTGCCAGTCCTGTCCAATCCTGAGCCATGGTTCTGTAATTGCTATGATATTCCTGTCCCATGTTCATAACCATGCCCTGAGTTCATCTGCCTTCCCTGTTAGGCCCCTTGCATTGAAATAAATGCAGTTTAATTTGTTAGTCCTACCTTGTTCTCTGATTTGATTTGTCCCTGCCTGCTCTGACTGTTTGACTTGCTCTTTTTCTCAACTGTTCCAGTCTCAGACTGATCTCTTTCCTCACTATCTCCATGGATCCTAACCCCTACCTTATTAGTTTAAATCCTCCCGAGCAGCTCTAGCAAATCTCCCTGCCAGTATGTTAGGCTCCTTCCAATTTAGGTGTAATGCGTCCTTCTTATACAGGTCACTTCTGCCCCAGAAGAAATTGCAAGGGTCCAAAAATATAAATCCTCTTCCCATACACCAGCTCCTCAGCCATGCACGCTTCTGCTCTCTTCTCCTATTTCTACCCTCACTAGCACGTAGCACCAGGAGTCATCCAGATGTTACTACTCTTGAGGATCTCATTTTTAAATTTCTGCCTAACTCTGTATTCTCCCTTCAGAATCTCAACCTTTTCCCTTCATACATAGTTGGTTTCAATGTGTACAATGACCTCCTGCTGTTCCCTCTCCCCAATGAGATCATTCTGCACCCCTTTTGAGATATCCTTGATCCTGTCTCGAGGGAAGCAACATGCCATTCTTTTTTTTGAAACTGGCCACAGAAACATCTGTCTGTATCTTGGACTAGACAGTCCCCTATCACAATTGATCTCTTGGAACCTAACATACCCCTCATTGCATTAGAGCTAGTCTCAATACCAGAAAATTGGCTGTTTGTGCTACATTGCCCTGAGAATCCATCACCCTCTACATTTTCCAAAACAGCATACTTGTTTGAAATGGGGATAACCACAGAAGACTCCTGCACTACCTGCCTACCTCTCTTACCTTTCCTAGAGTTAACCCATTTTTGTGACTGTATCTCTGACTTTTCTCCCTTCCTATAACTGCCATCCATCACACCCCCTTGCTCTTGTAAATTCCTCATTGCCTCTAAATGTCACTCCAACCGTTCCATTCGATCTGATAGGATTCACAACCAATGCTATTTATTGCAGATATAATCCTCGGTAATATGTAAACGCTCCCTAAACTCCCACATCCGACATGCTGCCTGAACTGCTGTGCTCTTCTAGCACCACTAATCCAGAATCTGGTTTCCAGCATCTGCAGTCATTGTTTTTACCTAGAAGAACATATCACTCTAGTAAAGGCCATTTTTTGCTTCCTTCAATTTGCAGACCCAGAAAATAGCACCATCTTCTTCCTCGACAAACACTGCTCCAGGCTAACTTAATACTTATGACTTATATTTTTCAGTTTACTCAAGAGACATATCTCAATAAAATATATAATCAAGAAAGAATCCACTCCATTCGCTACTGCAGACTTACAGCAAGGCTCCATGGCCACACTTAAAACTATTCACTTATCTGTTTCTGTGCTGTGACCTCTCCCAAACAGATTCCTCCAAGATCAGTTGTGACTGTCACTGTTTGTTAATTTTCCCAGATGCACTCCGATGCCCTGTGATACATGAATTCTACAGAAAAAGCAGTAACTGCACAGGTTCATTGCTGTGTTAGTTAGCAGTATGGGTTTTCTCTCTCTCTCTCTCTCTCTATCTCTCCTGCACTGATCTCATGTGCTGCCTTTGTCTGTCCTCTCCCTTTTAAAAGTGCTGTTGTTTTGACTTTTTTTTCTCCAAAGACAAAACAATGCAACAGCATATAAAAGAGTAATTGCTCCTCATGGAATTCGAGGAAATCACTTCTGACACTAAAATACCTGAAAAAAGGAGCAGCTTGTTACAGCCAGAAATTTGAAAACAGTGTTTAAGGTAACCATTTGTCTTTTAGAAGATTGGATGGTGGATTTAATAATGGAAAATTAGGAAATAGCCAAGGTGTTGAACAGGTATTTTATGTTGGTCTTTACAGTGGAAGATACAAATAATATGCCAATAATTGAGGAGAAGACAGCTATGGCAGGTGAGGACCTAGAAACAACCATTATCACGAAAGAGGTAGTGTTGGATGAGCTAATGGGACTAAAGTTAGATAAGTCTACTGACCTTGATGGAATGCATCCCAGGGTACTAAAAGAGACATCAGGGAAATTAGCAAAGGAGCTTGTGACAATTCACCAAAATTTGCTGAAGTCAGGGACAATTCCGGCAGATTGGAAAACAGTAAATGTGACATCACTGTTTTAAAAAGGCAGTAGGCAAAAGGCGGGTAGCTGTAGGCCCATTAGCTTAACTTCTGCAGTGGAGAAAATGCTTGAATCTACAATCAAGGAAGAAATACTGATACATCAAGTTAGAAATTGTTCCATTGTGCAGATGCTGCATGGGTTCATGAAAGGCAAGTCATGTGTAGCTAATTTATTAGAATTTTTTGAGGATATTACAAGTGAAATGGACAATGGGTGTATCAAAAAGGATTTGATAAGGTGCCACACAAAAGGCTGCTGCGAGATAAAGGTGCTGCATTATGGGTAATGCATTAGTGACAAAAAAATTGCAGATGCTGAAATTCAAAATAGGCAGGCAGGTGGCTGAAAGAATACAGCAGGCCAGGCAGCATCAGGAAGTGGAGAAGTTGGCCTTTCGGGTGTAAACCTTCTTCAGGACGGGAATCCTTAATAAGTGTTACACCAAAACGTTGACTTCTCCACCTCCTGATGCTGCCTGTCCCATGGGTAATGTATTCGCTTGGACAGAGAATGGGTTAACCAATAGAAAGCAAACAGTGGGGATGAATAGGTGTTTTTCTGGTTGGTGATCACTGGCTAGTGATGCGCCTCAGGGATCAGTGTTGGGACTGCAATTGTTTACAATTTACATAGATGATTTAGAGTTGGGGACCAAGTGTCGTGTGACAATGTTTGCAGATGACACGAAGATGAGTGGTAGAACAAAGTGTGCAGAGGACACTTAAAGTCTGCAGAAGGATATAGATAGGTTCAGTGAGTGGGCAAGGGCCTGGCAGATGGAGTACAATGTTGGTAATTGGGGGTCATCCACCTTGATAGGAATAACAGCAAAATGGACTATTATTTAAATGGTGAAAAATTACAGTACGCTGCTGTGCAGAGGGATCTAGGTGGCCTTGTGCATGAATCACAAAATACTGATTTGCAGGTGCAGCAGATAATTAAGGTTGCAAATGGAATATTGTCCTTCTTTGCTAGAGGGAGTTTAAAAATAGGGAGGTTATGTTGCAGGTGTACAGGGTTCTGATGAGGCCTCATTTAGAGTACTATGCATAGTTTTGATCTTCTTACTTGTGGAAGGATACACTAGCACTGCAGAGGTGCAAGAGCAGGTTCACTAGGTTGACTCTGGAGTTGAGAGAGTTGCCTTACAAGAAGAGATTGAGTAGACTAGGACTATACTCATTGGAATTTAGAAGAGTGGGGAGGGTATCTTATAGAAATATATAAATTTATGAAGGGAATAGAGAAGATAGAAGTGGAGAGGCTTTTTTCCACTGGCGGGTGAAACTAGAACTAGGGAGCACAGCGTTAAAAATGTGTTGCTGGAAAAGCGCAGCAGGTCAGGCAGCATCCAAGGAGCAGGAGAGTCGACGTTTCTGAGTCCTGAAGAAGGGCTCATGCCCGAAACATCGATTCTCCTGCTCCTTGGATGATGCCTGACCTGCTGCGCTTTTCCAGCAACACATTTTCAGCTCTGATCTCCAGCATCTGCAGTCCTCACTTTCCCCTAGGGAGCACAGCCTCAAAATAAGGGGATAGGTTGGAGGCTGGAAAACACAGCAAGCCAGGCAGCATCAGGAAGTCGAGAAATCAATGTTCCGGGTGTAACCCTTCTTCAGTCTGAAACATTGACTTCTCTATCTCCTGATGCTGCCTGGCTTGCAGTATTCTTTTAGGTTCCTGCCTGTTTACTTCAGATTCCAGCATCTGCATTTTTTTTAGTCTCTAAGCAAAATAAGGGGAAGCAGATTTAGGACTGAGTTGAGGAGGAACTTCTTCACCCAAAACATTGTGAATCTGTGGAATTCCCTGCCCAGTGAAGCAGTTAAGGTTACCTCATTGAAAGATTTTTAAGGCAGAGACAGATTTTTGAACAGAAAAGGATGTAAAGGTTATGGTGAGTGGGCAGGTAATGGAGTTGAGTTCATGAAAAGATCAGCGATGATCTTATTGAATGGTAGAGCAGGCTGGATGGACCAGATGGCCTACTCCTGCTCCTATTTCTTATGTTCTTATATAAAGTGAGGATAGTAGTAAATTCTGCATAGATTCTTGCACTACCCATCTCCTACTACTTTCAACAATCTCACTTTACTTCCATTTTCTACTTTTTGACTTGAAGCCAGTATTCATTCCATTCAGCTACTTCCCTGATTCCACATAATGGGATCTTATGGGGCACCTTTTCGAAGATTTTTGAAAATTCAGACAAATCACATGTAGCGCACTTTCTATTTCTTCTGTCTGATGCAGGTTGTATGTTTTGTGTGTTGAAAACATTTACTTTAGAGTTTAGATTTTGAAATTGTGGTATATCAGTTTTGGTTTGTGTATATGATGAGTTTTAATGATTAACTTATCAGCATTTCTGCAGTCATGGTTATTATTTTAAATTAATGAAAGAGAGAGAGAGAGAGTCCTTTGGGTTTACAATGGGGATTTTGATACATTGGGAGAGTTTTGTGAGCACATACAATAAACATTGAAGAGCGTTAGCTTGCTTTCAGAGAGAAGAATTGAGAATTGAGTTTCTTAGCTCAAGTGAAAAACCTATGTCTTGAACAGTGTTTAGTTTCCAGAAGTCCTGGATAGAGGGAGATATAAAAACATTATTCCTCCAAAAGAGAGAATTCAGAATAGTTGGAAAATAGATTTCTTTAGTGTCAGGATTTTAGTTTGATAGCTGCAGATCAGAAATGCTGCCTTAGAATCCTGAAGGGGTTATTTGAAAACCAAGAATATCTAAACTCAGTTTGTGTAAATAATCAAAGAAGAGGCTATCAAACGCTCAAGACTGGGAACTGAAAGAAACAGTTAATTGAAACCTGTGGATAAGATAAAGAAGGGGATTCTCTCTCATCTTTGTTTAGTTTAAAGTAATGATGCTGAGAATAATAGCATTGGATTTTTACTGTGTGTTTCACGATGATTTAAACCGTGTTATAGAAAAATAGTTTGGTTTGTTCAATTTTATCATCTGTTCTTTTGCATAATAAAATATTGTTTTATTGTTGAAGCTGCAGCATTGTGTACTTGTGCTTCAGTGAAAAACAACCTTGTTAATTTAAAAAAAAATTTCAAGCCAGGAAGTCCTGGATTTAAATTGTCCAGTAATAACTTCAACAAATTAGCTGGAAACATAAGACTTCATTACCTCTTCAAAATATCAATCAACCAAAATTCTCTCATTCAAAACCCATACTGACTAATTAATACTATATTTCTTGCTTCTAGGTGTTCTTCTATTTTCTCCTTTTATGAAAATTCTTTTTTCTGACCTTTGATATTAAGCTAAATGTAATGACGCCTCTGCTATCTCTACCCTAAATTATTTTATGTTGACTAAAAGTTACCATCTTTGAATTTATTAGCTTATCCGAATCAGGGGGTGGCTCAGTGGCTAGCACTGCTGCCTCACAATGCTAACAACCTGGGTTCAATTCAAGCCTCAGGTGATTGTCTGTTGGAGTTTGCATATAGTCTCTATATCTGCATGGGTTTGCTCCAGAGTCCAAAGGTGTACAGGTTAAGTGGATTGGCCATACAAAATTGGCCATAGTGTGGAGGCTAGGTAAGTTAGCCATGGGAATGCAGGGTGACAGAGGTAGGGTCTGGTTGGGATGTTATTTGGAATGTTGGTGTGAAATTGATGGGCCAAATGGCCTGCTTTCAAGCTTTAGTGATTCTTTTTTTTTAATTCTTCTTATCATTAAATGTCATGTCCATTTGTTCTACCTTGCTGGTAAATATGATGATATTTAACATGCTTCCAGGAATTCCCTTGCTGGTCTTTGTTTGGCCTGCCCTCGGGAAGACATGGAGAGGTGGATGAGTAATCCAGAGGCTCATGCTCAGGCTCTGCCAAGACATAAATTCAAATCCTATCCTCGTAGCTCATGGAATTCAAATCCAATTAATAAATATTGAATTGAAGGCTAGTCTCAGGAATACTGACTATAAAATTAGCATCAATTGATGAGAAAAACTGTTCTTAATGAATAGAAAATCTGCATCCTTATATGGTTTGGCCTACGTGTGACTCTCAAGACCTACAGCAATGTGGGTCATTCTTAACTGCCTTCTGAAAAGGCCAAGCAAGCCATTTAGTTCCAGCTTGATTATGGACAGGCAAAAAATACTGGTCACAACATCCACATCCCATGAAAGAATAAAGGGAAAAAAAATTGTCTTGTATGCTCTGATAGTGAAATTTCATAATTACATTGCATTTTTTGTTAACTTTAGTGTCCTGAGTGAATGTCACTTTTCTAATTCTCAATATTTCTCCCATGTCTTTATTTATATGGAAATTTATTAGTGCTTAGATCATTTTTTTTCTTAATAGGATATGTTTGCCTAAACTCTGCTGAATGCCATTTTAAATATTTGCCATTGTTGGTTTATATCATTGTCTAGAAATTGAATTAAAGCATAAAGGATTTCTCAAGTCCTCATTCCTCATTCATCAATCACTCCCTCTTACACCCACATATTCCCCATTCCTCATCCATGCTATGTAATGCTCTTCACCCATTCCCATGGCCCACATATTTCCTATGTCCCTGTATCCCATCTCCTCATGGATCTTCATATACCCAATCCCAACGTAGCTCCACCCACAACCATATTTTCCCCTCACCTAGCATGCTAACTCACCTTGTTTTTTCTCATACCCATAAGTGCAGGAGATAGATAAAGTTCTGTTATTTGAAGTTCCATATTGCAGACTACACTCTATTGAGAAAAAACAATGTCATGTTAAAACACATTTTGTCAGGGGCTTACCAGAATAAAGGACCCGGTACCTACTATGCGCAGGGCAAATATAATTTACAAATCCCATGTAGTGATTGCTTAAGTACTATGTAGGACAAACAGGCAGATAACTAGTGACCTGCATCCCTGAACACCAACAAGCAACCAAGTGACAGACTAACTTTCCTTCGTATCCATACACATGGACAAGAAGAACCATGCACTTGACTGGGACAACACAACAATACTAGGACAGGCCATACAAAGAACAGCAAGGGCATTCCTGGAAGCATGGTACTTATTCTCGGACTCAATCGATAAACACATTGACCCGGATCCAGAATATAAACCACAGCAAAGGAAAACCAGAACTGCCACCAACCAGAAACAGCTCAAACAGAACCACATCAATTCAAAGTGAAACAGGACATCAGTGCTTCACAAGAAGCACTGATGATGTCACCTAGAAAGGGGAAAAAATGTCTGCCAACAAATGCACCAGCTCAGTGAACAGACCAACAACGAATCAAACATTTTGATAATTTGACAGTTCCAAAGGTTTTTGTACTTTTAGGCACAGTTATGTCTACTGGTTAATAATCACAAAGGATAGTTCATCATAACCCCACAAGAGGTATCTAAGCTCCCCACCCCCAACTCCCTCCCCAAACAACTGTTGAATGTTGAATGTGGATCATCTCTATACATGGCCATCTACCTCAATAAAACAGTCATGGGCAAAGCTTCATATGACTCTATTTCCACTCCAGTTAAAATGGAAGTGTAATTTTTGGGAGCAGGAATTGTCATTTCAGAGCTCATCTGCTATTTTTGCTTCTTTGTCAAGACAAAGATTTGAGCCACGTTGTGCCGTACAACAGCATTCACAATATTTTACTTGCAAAGCAGGTTCTGAAACTTACACCATTCTAAAGTCGAGGTTTCAGATTTTTATGATTAGACTAGATTCCTTATATTGTGAAAACAGGCCCTTCGGTCCAACAAGTCCATACCAACACTCCGGAAAGTAACCCACCTAAGACCCATTTCCCTCTGACTAACGCACCTACTCTATGGGCAATTTAGCATGGCGAATTCACCTAACCTGCACATCTTTGGACTGTGGGGTAAAACCCACGCAGACACGAGAAGAATGTGCAAACTCCACACAGTCAGTCACCCAAGGCTGGAATCAAACCTGGGACCCTGGTGCTGTGCCGCCCTAAAGTGGTTGGAGTGAGAACAGTGGGCACTCTGTTTCGAAGGAGTTCATCAGCTCATTGATTTGAAAGTTTCTTGTCTTCCAGTTAGTTGGCTGCTTTAAAATTGCTGTTTCACCTTGTTCCCACTCCTGCAATCTTCAGCGCAATCTCCTTCTACTCCAACTGCTTTGCAGACACCTCTATTTTCAGTTCCATTTTCTCACTCTCCCCCACTAACTGAATAGTCTTATTACACTGGAACCATTTTAATGCATATTTTAATTAAACTTACATTCTGTGTTTCAAACTGAGCATGTTCTGAGAAAGCAACCAATTCAGACCTCTATATAAGGTTTTCAGCTATAAAATATCAGGTTCTCAGATCCATAACAAATGACTTTTAGTCTTTTTGTGTGTGAACGAATCGTTTCTGCATGCTTGGAGCCTTGAGGTTTGTTGACTAAGGAAATATAGGATGAAGAGAAGCCTGAATTTGTTCTATCCAACACTTACCCTTTTACTTACAGCCTACTCACCGTCATGGGCCAAAATCACCTTGCTTCTCTCCCTTTTGTCATTTAATCTGTCAAGCCTTTTACCCTATTTTCCTTTCCCTCCGATAATGCCTTCTCCCCCAACCCTTTCACTGCTACATCTTTTCGAATTCTCAGTTCAGACAAAGATTCACCAACCTATTTTATTCATTGCCAAATAAAAGCAAGGTACTGTAGGCTCTGGTAATCTTAAAAAAAGCAAGAGCAAGAAAAATTCAGCAGATCCAGCAGCATCTGTGGAGAGATAAACAGAGTGAATCTTTTGAGTCCGACTGAATAAGTGTCTGAAGAAGTCACATTGGACTTGAAACGCTCACAGCTCTTTCACAGCAGCTGCTAAACTTGGTGAGTTTCTTCTGCACTTTACTTTCATTTCACTTGTAGCCAATGTTGCAAAACCTGCTGAATACCTCCAATGTAAAAACAAATCACCAATTTAATTCAGAAACTCAAGTCATGAACTTAAAAGTGAAATTAGACAGTATGTACAAGTTAGAAATTTTACAAAAAGCAGGTTTATTAACAGCCTTACAGGCAGCATAAAGTGATGCAAAAAAAACCTTGCAGCTGTTTACTTTGATATTTTAAAGAAAAGCTATTTTGATCCATTCAGAATTCTACCTTTTATTCCTGATTTGGAGATGCTAGTGTTGGACTGGGTGTACAAAATTAAAAATCACACAACACCAGGTTATAGTCCAACAGATTTAACTGGAAGCACTAGCTTTCGGAAGCACTACTTGCTCCATCAGGTAGTTGTGAAGTATAAGATCATAAGACACAGAATTTATAGCAAAAGTTTACAGTGTGATGTAACTGAAATTATATATTGAAACAGGCCTTGATTGTTTGTTATGTCTCTCATCTTTTAGAATGATCATGTTGGTTTCATTTCTTTCATATGTAAATCGCAAAGCTTTTTTTTAAAAGTTACATTCTCAAGTGAAGTTTAACAATTGGTGTCTTTCAGCCCAGATAATGTATTGAAGATGTGAGTTCCCCTGTGTGATACTGTCTGTGCCACAATGATTAGGCTGAGTCTAATCTAAAAAAATGAATTTACAGAATCTTACATGGATTCAGGCAGTTTTTCAGCGAAGTAAAATGTAACTTTGCAAGTACAAATTCACCCCACAAACTTATCCATGCATGTGTGTGAGTGTGAGTATAAATGAGCATAAGTCTGTGAGAGTTTGCATGTGTGTGTGTGTCTGTGTGTGTGTGTAGGAGTGTCTGAGACATGGTACATTGGTGAGACCGAGCAGAGGCTAGAGCAATGGATGAATGGGCACTGCACAACAATCAACAGACACAAGTGTTCCTGCCCAGTCGGTGAGTACTTCAGTGGTCCGGGATATTTGATCTCGGACCTTCGGGTGACCAGCCTCCAAGGCAGACTTCGGGATAAGCAGCAACGAAAAGTGGCTGAGCAGAGGCTGATAGCCAAATTCGGTCCCCTGGGGATGGCCTCAACCAGGACCTTGAGTTCAGGTCACACTACAGGTGACCACATTGCATTATACACACACACACACACACACACACACTCTCACAGACTTATACCCATTTATACTCACACTCATGCACATGCATCCACTGTCTCACAGACACTCATAACCCCGTGTGCTTAAGGAGAAGGATTCTTTCTCAGGTACTCTGTGGCCCACAGAGGGCTCCATCTTTGGTAACCACCGTAGTCTCTCTCTCTCAGTAACCACACCCCCACCCTTAAGCAATTTCATTAACCATCATAGGGATCTACTAGTCAAACATTGTACCCAAAAGCCCAATTCTGTGGTTATGTGCTACTCCTATGGCCCTGCTGCTGTGCCCATCCTCTGCTTTTCCTGGAACACAATTAGTTCCCTGACATAGACAAAATGTGAGTTGGGAATTCTTGCAATTTTTAACAAGATCACCACAGGTTTTCTGGTGTGCCATCTGGATATGTGTCCTTTTCTATTCAACTGTAAGAACTAAGTACAGTCCAATATCTGACCATCTGGTTGGAAAAGCAATGATGACATACTGCAGGGTCACCACTGAAGTTTATCTTTACACAGCTAAATGCTTAATTGGATGCTTCACACAATTATACAAAACACTTGCTCGGAATTAACTTGGAGCTGTCCTATTCCAATACTGTAACTGTGTTAGTGTGGTTGGTGTGCTGCTCACACAATGAAACAAATTTCCAGTGGAGTTACAGCACAGAGTGAGAGCAAGGTATTTCCTGAAGGTTATTCTTAATATTGTACAAAAACTACAAGCAATAATGTCTTCATAATTCAAAGTAGTAATGAATACAAAATACTCATAATCTATCAATTAAATTCATGCAAAGCTGAGTTAGATACTGTAATCTTGCATGATACATGGAATCACTTATCAAAACATATGAAGAATTTCTTTAATTAGTTTAGAAAACAATCTATTTTATAGATAGTTGATTATCTATTTTATAGTTGCCAATTACATTCCAGCAATTTTGATTTCTTCTCATAGCTTACCCTGTGATGTCTACAAATACCACAATGTTGCAGGTATGTATTGTCTGAATCACCAAAGCTGCTATGAACTCAAATATTTGATGGTTAATGTATATGCTTTAATCATCATTGTACAAGACAGAATATGTGAAAAGAATCAAGGATCAAAATAGCATAAAAAATTGGCAGAAGACACAGTTTGGTGAACAGTAAAGTATTCTAACAGTTTTCAAAAATATATATAAAAAGTAATCAATTTGAATTTGCTCTGTTTATCTATTGGAAATGCACATTCAAAAATTACTGGCTGATTAAAGTTAAGGTGAGAAGGCAAATATAAGTTTGTTAACTAGGATCACATAATAAGTATAGCGCAACCAAAAACATTATCCAAAATGTATTAGCAAAAGAAGTCGTCATTTGGTTGTGTTGGAAAAAACCACATTTTGTCGAAACTGTTCATTCTGCACATATCAGGACAAATTATAAGAAATACTAAATTAATGGGTAAGTTATATTTTTACTCTGTACAAGAAGAGTGCTGATTGATTGGCAACTTGTGGCTGCTGCCATGGAGAATGCACCAGTTAGATGACAACAATCAAACATTGTTTATATATAAACTAGGCAGGTTGACCCTGATTGATCAAGCCCTTCACATGAGAAATGAACCAAAGAATGAATTTCACTCGTTTTGTTGAGTTGAACAAGGCATGGTGCATATTTTTTCGATCTTCAAAGAACAAGGCCCCATGGATTGATGAAATGCCGCCATAATGTGTAACATTTGCAATCAATTTCAGTAACATTTGCAAACAATTTCTTCTAATGTGTAAAAATAATATTTTTGGGACAAGACTGACCTTGGATTTTGGTGGCGCTCGAATGTACCATTTACAATCAACTGCCTCCGTGGGATTGGCTTTGCCTTCCTGCACAACTTGTTTTGATTCAATGATCCCCTCAGGTCCTCCCATTTCAAACTCACATGCTGGGTTAGACAAAAGAAAATCCAATGGGGAATTACATGGCATTATCAGATTGATCAAAATGAATGTTGTTCATGTAAATGCTGAATGTATTTACTAACCTGGCAATGGTTTCAGGGCACCAAGATGTGCAAATTCAGGATCTTTAAAGATAAGAAAAAAAGATTTATAGTAAAAATCCAAGCAAATTTTGGATTGATTTTAACTAAAATAAACTAATTATACTAAAACATGAAAGAATCATTGTCAAAACCATCCACACACAGTCTTTTTGCATGCTGCTGATGTCCATTTCAGATTATAAAACTGAAGCAATAAGTAAAGCACAGAGTGTCCTGAGGCTAAGTACACCAAAGGAATAAAATCAGATTGTTACTGATTATTTTTATATGAGGCAGGCTTGATTGTTCAGCAAAAAAACACAATGAATGTATTCATCACTATTGTTATCAAATAACCATGTGGAGGTGCCAGTATTTGATTGGGGTGGATAAAGTCAGAAGTCATCCAACACCAGGTTATAGTCCAACAGGTTTATTTAAAATCACAAGCTTTCTAAATGTAGCTCTTTTGTCACTTCACCTGATGAATATAGTCCAAGCTTGTGATTTCAAATAAACCTGTTGGACTCTAACCCAGTGTCGTCTGATCTCTGATGTCATCAGATAAGACAAAGCAAATAAATATTTCAGCAAAGCATAGGCCCTTTTTAGCACAGCCAAACCATTCCCAGCTACTTACGGTCGCCATTATCAACTTATTAACTTCTTCCCTGGCTTACCATCATTTGTCCCTTGTCTGTCTGTCTTTCTCGCCCTCTGGGCTCCATCTCTAGCTTTCCGCTGACTCCTCCCACACCATATCCCTTTCTCCCATCATCTGCATATATACCATCTTTTCCTAGCTACTATCAGTTCTGAAAGAGGGTTACTGGACTTGAAACGTAAGTCTTCCTCTTCATAGATGCTGGAAGACTTGCTGCCTTTCTCCAGCAACTTCTGTTTTTGTTTTAGCATCCACAGTTCTTTGGTTTGCTTTGGCTAATGTTTGTCAAATATCAGATCTTACTATAATTGTAGGATTTAACACTGTGATGGCAGTTCTTCAAGCTGAAAGTAGCTTGGTTCCAAGGAATTAATACTTGCAGATTATAGCAATATTTAGTATGAGGCCCAAAGAAATATATTTAACAGCAACCATTTTCTCTGTTATGTAGCCTGAACATAAATAGCTAATATGTGATAAAATTGCTACGGCATTCAAAAGTTAAATAAATTTGCTCTGTATGTCAGCCAGGTTACCATTCAAATTATTAAGCAATGATGTAACAAATTGGATATTTATACCAAATACCACAGATATAGTTATAAAGCTACATATCTAACTTTTTTGCCAAGGTTTACTGGGAAAACCTATTGGTTTTAAAGCTCCACTATAGGGCTGGTACACATTACTAGGCTGCAGAATCTCTAAGAGATTTATTTTCCAATCCTTCTTAGTTTATTCCCTCACATGTGACAGGAGATAGTGTAGCAACATTCCTGCAGTGATAATCATCTGTTCAATTCCCTGAACAAACACAGTATCTGACTCCCAATTGACTTAACTTTCTTAAAGTCTAGCAAGAGCAAACCAAAATGATTACCCCGAATGGATCGGTGCTCTTTTTGCAAACACATCCTTGTAATTGATTTGATGCGACAGATATGAAGAGTAAATAATCAAAAGCTCAGTGCAAGACTGATGTGTCAAACAGCCTTTGCTATTGTAAGATCCACAAGGCGAAGATGAAAGAAATGTATAAAAATTACAAAAAAGTCTTCACTCTTAAAACAGTCATGAGACAGAAGTAAATAAGTTGAAAACAAAACTGGAAAGTGACAGGGTGAATTTCAAACAAATGCTGCAAATGCAACATTCTATTGTCTGATCTATTGAGTATTTACAGCAATTTTTATTTTTACTTTAAATTTTCAACACATCTTCCCCCATCAGTATTCTGCTTTTTGACTAAGATGAATCTCAAGGTCTTTGATGTTATTGTATGCCATGATGAGGTTGTAGGTTTAAAGTCAATTACACACTTTTCTTATTCTATGCATCTATACAAAATTGAGCAAGATTCAGGCAGTATTTTCAGTACTGTAAACCCAAAAATAATCTTGCATTGTATGTGCCAACATTATGGAAATTTCCTACTTGTGGTCGCCTTGGAATGACCCTCTTGGATTTGGACTGACAAACAAGCCTGTGGATTTTGCTCTCAATAGCAGTCAGCTGGATCTTGGGGTCTTTATCCTTCCTGTTTCTTTCCAAATGTTTGCAGACAACCAGAGCAGTCTGCATCAAGTGGGATAAATCTTCCAGAAAACTTGGATGCAGTCCACAAACAGTGAAGATCGGGGACAATATTTCATCCTCACAAACACTCAACACTGGAGCCCCCTAGTAGTGTGTACTCAGCCTCCTACTGTACTCACTGTACACCCATGACTGCATCACCAAATACCAGACTAATGCCATTTACAAGTTCACTCATGACACCACCACAGTCAGTCGAATCTCAGATGGCGACGAAACAGACTACAGACGGGAGTTGGAAGACCTGGAAAAATGGTGCACTGAGAACAATCTAGCTCTCAATGCTGGCAAAAACAAGGAACTCATTACTGAAATTCAGCAGGACGTTGCTCATGCCCCCCTACACATTAACAGCACAGTAGTGGAACGAGTGGAGAGTGTCAAGTTCCTAGGTGTGGTCATCAACAACAAGCTTCCTTGGACTCTTCATATAGACACACCAGTTACAAAGGCCCAACAACGTCTCTTCTTCCTCAGGCAGCTGAGGAAATTTGGGCTGATGGCGAATACCCTTGCCAACTTTTATGGGTGTGCCTTCAAAAGCATTCTGTCTGGATGTATCACTACCTGGTATGGCAACTGTACTGTTCAAGATCAGAGATGGTTACAGAGAGTGGTGAACTCGACCTGGACAATCACAAAGACCAACCTCCCATCTATAGAATCCATCTACCAGGCCCGCTGTCAAGGAAAGGCTGCCAGCATTCTCAAAGATCCATCCCACCCTGGCAATGTTTTTTCTACAATCCCTACCATCGGGGAGAAGGTACAGAAGCCTGAACACACACATCAGCCGGTTTCGAAACAATTTCTACCCTACTGTTGTTAGAATACTGAATGGACTCACAAATTCTTAGCATTCACCTGTATCTGTGTTTTTGTTTTTGCTGCTGTTTACCTATTATTTACTATCTATGCTACTTAATTCTGTGATCTGCCTGCATTGCTCGCAAGACAAAGCTTTTCACTGTGCTTCAGTACATGTGACAATAAATTCAAATTCAAATTCAATTCAATTCAACTTTACAATGTTTACGTTTTGTTTCCAGCAACATAACACATGCAGAAAATAAGTTGTGGGTTTCTCAAGATCAGAGTAATCTAATAGGGTTAAACCTTCCTTTTCTAACTCACAAATTTGTTCTGTTTCATTATTGGGTCTGGATTGAGCATACTACATCTATATGGTAGCGGTGACGAGAACAGGCCCTTGCCAAACAACCCTCATGGTTAATGATATATAACTAGTTATTCAAGTGGTCAACTGAAATTCATCTAGGTGTTCCTGGGTTAACAAATGAAACATTGCATGAAAATTTTCAAAAAAAATTCTATTTGTTTAGCATAGTGTTAATTACAGTCCTCTCGATGGCACTTCCTCCACCACTCGCAGAGGGTGGCTGCAGTGCCATTAACATAACTGACCATATCTTCTACATTATCACCTCTACAATTTACAATTTCCATCAGCTTGAAGAGGATGAAAGCATTCTTATGGGATGACCATCTCTTCCAAACTCTTCTCCAATACACATATTATGACTTGCTTGGATAATTACTGTTACTTCAGTGCCACTGGATCAAAATGCTGGAACTCTCGAGCAGACAGCTCATCCTTACCATTTTTATTCATTCATGGGATATGTGTGTCACTGGCTCAACCACCTTTATTGCCTGTCCTTAATTGCCAAGAGGACAGGCAAGAGTATCTGAAGTTACATGTAGACCAGACAAAGCAAGGAGTTATTTCCCTAATGAACCAGAGGGGTTTTTAAAATGACAATCAACAATAGTTATGTGGATGTCATCAGTCAAGTCCTTTACTGAATCCAAATTTCACTCTCTGCCTTATTCCATGTTCCACTCCATTAGTGTAGGGCTCTGGGTTAGTCATCCACTGTTGGTACTACTGCACCATTATAAATGACGCTGATTTAGTTAGAGGTTCATAAACCTAAAATGAAAGAAATAAACAGCTTTATGTTGACGATGCAGCTAAAATTGTGTCCAATGTGTAGATGAATCTGTATTTCTATAAAGGGTATTCAAGATAGTTTCATTTCAACATGGTAAGACTGAAAGAATTTTATTATGTCTCAAATATATAACCAAGTCAAAAAAATGACTCAACATTGTGAAATATGGCATATTATCTCAGAGAAATGTCCGCCCATACAACCGGAGATGTTAACATGCTAACAGCTACAATTTATAAATAGGTATTTCACATGCAGAATGACAGAGACTGTCTAAACACTGTCACAAGGGCAACATTTCAGTCTGATTTCTGAGAGATGTTAGGAAACTCTCTGTGCTTTGGTGCTTGTTACAAAATGTTACAGAACTTGGTGCTGGCTGATTTCATTTCAAGTTACAGTCAGCAAGTAAAGAGAAATCTGCATTTACAGTAAATATAGTAGTTACTCTTCGGATCCCATATATCAATAATTACATTTTGAAATTTCAACTTGACAACTAGCCAGGACTCTTCTTTCTTGTAGTATAAATTGTTGTGATGGTTTGAAATTTGATATTTTTGTGTTTGTCCTGATGACTGCAAGATGAAGAGTATCAGCAACATAGTGTCATAGAGTCACAGAGATGTACAGCACAGAAACAGACCTTTCAGTCCAATCCATCCATGCCGACCAGATATCCCAATCCAATATAGTCTCACCCGCCAGCACCCAGCCCATATCCTTCTAAACCCTCCCTATTCATATTCCCATGCAAATACCTTTTAAATGTTGCAATTTAACGAGCCTCCACGACTTCCTCTGGCAGATCATTCCATACATGTACCATCCTCTGCATGAAAAAGTTGACCCTTAGGCCTCTTTTATATCTTTCCCCGCTCACCCTAAACCTATGTCCTCTAGTTCTGGACTCCCCTAACCCAGGGAAAAATTTTGTCTATTTATCCAGTCCATGCCCCTCATGATTTTGTAAACCTGTATAAGGTCACCCCTCAGCCTCAGACACTCCAGGGAAAACAGCCCCAGCCTGTGCAGCCTTTCCCTATAGCTCAAATCCTCCAAACCTGGCAACATCCCTGTAAATCTTTTCTGAACCCTTTTAAGTTTCACAACATCTTTCCGATAGGAAGGAGACCAGAACTGCACACAATATTCCAACAGCAGCCTAACCTACTCTGACCAATAAAGGAAAGCATACAAAAGGCCGCCTTCACTACCCTATCTACCTGCAACTCCACTTTCAAGGAGCTATGAACCTCTGAGGTCTCTTTGTTCAGCAACATTCCTGAGGACCTTACCATTAAGTGTATAAGTCCTGCTAAGATTTGCTTTCCCCAAAGGCAGCACCTCGCATTTATCTAAATTAAACTCCATCTGCCACTTCTTAGCCCATTGGCCCAGCTGATCAAGATCCCCTTGGAATCTGAGATAACCTTCTTCACTGACCACTAAACCTCCAATTTTGGTGTCATCTGCAAACTTACTAAGTATACCTCTTATGCTCACATACAAATCATTTAGATAAATGACAAAAGGTAGTGGACCCAGCACCGATCCTTTTGGCACTCCACTGGTCACAGGCCTCCAGTCTGAAAAACAACCCTCCACCACAACCCTGTCTTCTACCTTTCAGCCAGTTCCATATCCAAATGGCCAGTTGTCCCTGTATTCTGTGAGATCTAAACTTACAAACCGATCTCTCATGGGGAACCTGTTGAACCCTTTACTGAAGTCCATATAGATCACATCTACTGCTCTGCCCTCATCAATTCTCTTTGTTACTTCTTCAAAAAACTCAATCAAGTTTGTGAGACATGATTTCCCACGCACAAAGCTATGTTGACTATCCCTAATCAGTCCTTGCCTTTCTAAATGCATTTACATTCTGTCCCTCAGGATTCCCTCCAACAACCTTCCCACCATCGATGTCAGGCTCACTGGTCTTTAGTTCCTTGGCTTGTCCTTATCACTTTTCTTAAACAGTGGTACCATGTTAGGTAAAAACAATGACTGCAGATGCTGGAAACCAGATTCTGGATTAGAATGGTGCTGGAAAAGCACAGCAATTCAGGCAGCATCCAAGGAGCAGGAAAATCAACGTTTCAGGCAAAAGCTATTCCTGGTGAAGGGCTTTTGCCGCAAACATCGATTTTCCTGCTCCTCTTGTGGTACCATGTTAGCCAACCTCCAGTCTTCCGGCACCTCGCCTGTGACTATCAATGTTACAAATATTTCAGTAAGATTCCCAGCAATCACTTCCTGAGCTTCACATAGAGTTCCAGGGTACACCTGATCAGGTCCTGGGGATTTATTCACTTTTATGCGCTTCAAGACATCCAGCACTCCCTCCTCTGTAATATGGACATTTTTCAAGATGTCACCATCTATTTCCCTACATTCTATATCTTCCATGTTCTTTTCCACATTAAATACTGATGCAAAATACTCATTTAATATCACCCTCATCACCTGTGGCTCCAGTCAAAGGCTGCCTTGCTGATCTTTGAGGGGCCCTATTCACTCCCTAGTTACGCATGTCTCAAGGCTCAGTTTTCAGCAATACACATTTTGAGTGGTAGATGTGTTGAGGATAAATGCAGCATCTAATTAGAAACCAACAATGTTAAATAGCTTATAAATGAGCTACGTCAGTTAATGATGAAACAAGTGCCATGTTGCTTCATTTTTGGCATTGTTGGTCCACTTCCAAGGAGATGTTGAGGACTCTTGTTGTGGAGTGGTAGCGTACTTATCTCTGGTTCTGAATTTCCAAGTTCAAAACCCTCTTGTCCCAGAGGTGCACCATCCCACAGACTGATTGAGAATATCTATGAGGCAAACTTGGCTATGATTTCAAATCATGCAACAGGATTTTTCTGGATCCGTCTCATTGAGCAGCAAAGCTTTGGTTTAATATTTAATTTGCAAGACTCTTTTCTCCCACCACAGTGTCACCTTTAAATTCAGAAGTTACGAAGAAGTACAAACAGGAATAGGCCACTTGGTCCAGCGAATCTGCTTTGCCACTCATTGAGATCTGATATTGGCCTCAATTCCACTTTCCGGCCTGTCTCCATCAAGGCTTCAGTAAAATAGTGGCCTGAATGTTGCGAATAGAAAGTGTTGCAGAAACTCATGAGATTTAGCAGCATCTGAGGAGACAGAAGCAGAGTTAACATTTTGACTCCCTCTCCAAGTTGTTGCCTGAACTGTTGAGTTTCTCCAGCACTTTCTGTTTCTATTTCAGATGTCCAACATGCATGGTACTTTGCTTTTATTCATGTCTCAATGTGGGGTCTGGACCTAGAAAGTAACTTAAATTCACATAGAGATACCAGTTAAGTCAAACTGAAACTGATACAACAAAACAGTAACAAAGTATAAATATTGACTCTAATATAAAAGGTAATGTACTGTAAAGAGTCACAAAGACTGTCAAAACATTTTTGAAAATTTCACAAAGAAGCAGTAAATATTTAAACTGCTGTATACGCCTATTATAAGCAAAGTAATATATGACATGTGACTTGAGTAAATTTAAACAGTTAGACAGATCTTTAATTACTAATGGGTTAAAGGTTATGGAGAGCTGGCAGGAAAGTGGATGAGGTTAAGATGAGATCATCCCTGGTGGTATTAAACGGTGGAGCAGGCTCAAAAAGCTGAAGTGCCTAATTTGGATTCTAACCCTTTCTTTCTTTTGGCATAATGCAGTCGACAATACTGTGAAAAATTAGCCATTTTACGGCTTCTCCTGATTCTAACCCTTATCTTCTTATGTCACAATGTAGTTGACAATATTGTGAAAATTGACCTCTTTAAGGGCATGCTCAGGAGATATTAAGGAGTAGCTGCTGCTTGTTAGTTTTAGTGATTCAAGTATTATGTGGATTAGGAAGGGGATATAGCAAAATACACGGCTATTAGAACCATAGAGCTGTACAGCAAGGAAACAGACCCTTCAATCCAACCCGTCCATGCTGATCAGATATCCCAACCCAATCTAGTCCCACCCACCAGCACCCGGCCCATATCACTCCAAACTCTTCCTATTCATATACTAATCCAGATGCCTTTTAAATGTTGCAATTGTACTAGCCTTCACCACTTCGTCTGCCAGCTTATTCCATACATGTACCAACCTCTGCATGAAAAAGTTGCCCATTAGGTCTATTTTATATTTTCCCCTCTCACCCTAAACCTCTAGTTCTGGACTCCCCCGCCCCAGGGAAAAGACTTTGTCTATTTATCCTATCCATGCCCCTCATAATTTTGTAAGCCTCTGTAAGGTCATCCCTCAGTCTCCGACGCTCAGTGAAAACAGCCCCAGCCTGTTCAGCCTCTCCCTATAGCTCAAATCCTCCAACCCTGGCAACATCCTTGTAAATCTTTTCTGAACTCTCTCAGGTTTCACAACATCTTTCCGATAGGAAGCAGACCAGAACTGCATGCAATATTCCAACAGTGGCCTAACCAATGTCCTGTACAGCCGCAATATGACCTCCTAACTCCTGTACTCAATACTCTGATCAATAAAGGAAAGCATACCAAACACCTTTTTCACTATCCTATCTACCTGTGACTCCACTTTCAAGGAACTATGAACCTGCACTCCAAAGTCTCTTTGTTTAGCAACACATCCGAGGACCTTACCATTAAGCGTACAAGTCCTGCTCAGATTTGTTTTCCCAAAATACAGCACCTCACATTTATGTGAATTAAACTCCATCTGCCACTTCTTAGTCCATTGGCCCATCTGATCAAGATCCCGTTGTAATCTGAGGTAACCCTCTTCGCTGTCCACTACACCTCCAATTTTGGTCTCACCTACAAACTTATTAACTATACCTCTTATGCTTACATATAAATCATTCATATATATGATGAAATTAGTAGACGCAGCACCGATCCTTGTGGCACTCCACTGGTCACAGGTCTCCAGTCTGAAAAACAACCCTCCACCACAACCCTCTGTCTTCTACCTTTGAGCCAGTTCCATATCCAAATGGCCAGTTGTCCCTGTATTCTGTGAGATCTAACCTTGCAAACCGATCTCCCATGGGGAACCTTGTTGAACCCTTTACTGAAGTCCATACAGATCACATCCACCATTCTGCCCTCATCAACCCTCTTTATTATTCCTTCAAAAAACTCAGTCAAATTTGTGAGATATGATTTCCCACGCACAAAGTCATGCTGACTGTCCCTAATCAGTCCTTGCCTTTCCAAATACATGTACATTCTGTCCCTCAGGACTCCCTCCAACAACTTGTCCTTACTACCCTTCTTAAACAGTGGCACCATGTTACCCAACCTCCATTTGTTTGGCACCTCACCTGTGACTACCGATGTTACAAATATCTCAGTAAGAGGCCCAGCAATCACTTTGCTCACTTCCCACAGAGGTCTCAGGTATACCTGATCAGGTGCTGGTGATTTATCCACTTTTACACACTTCAAGACATCCAGCAGTTCCTCCTTTGTAATATGGTCATTTTTCAAGATGCTACAATCTATTTCTCTACATTCTATATCTTCCATGTGCTTTTCCACAGTAAATACTGATGCAAAATACTCGTTTAGTATCTCCCTCACCTTTTTCGGCTCCACACAAAGGCTGCCTACCCCATGTCCCCTTTTTGCCCTTCTGATTTCTCTCTTAAGCATACTCCGACTGCCTTTATACTCTTCTAAGGATTCACTCGATCTATACCTGACATTTGTTTCCTTCTTTTTCTTAACAAAAACCTCAATTTCTTTTGTCATCCAGCATTCGCTATAACCACCAGCCTTTACTTTCACCCTAACAAGAATATACTTTCTCTGGATTCTCCTTATCTCATTTCTGAAGGCTTCCCATTTTCCAGCCATCTCTTTATCTGCCAACATCTGCCCCCAATCTGTTTTTGAAGGTTCTTGCCTATTACTGTCAAAATTGGTCTTCCTCCAATTTAGAACTTCAACTTTTAGATCTGGTCTATGATTTTCCATCACTATTTTAATACTAATAGAATTATGGTCGCTGGCCCCAAAGCACTTCCCCACTGACACCTCAGTCACCTGCCCTGCCTTATTTCCCAAGAATAGGTCAAATTTTGCACCTTCTGTAGTGGGTATATCCATATACTGAATCAGAAAATTGTCTTCTACACACTTAACAAATTCCTCTCCATCTAAACCCTTAACACTATGGCAGTCTCAGTCTAGGTTTGGAAAGTTAAAATCCCCTACCTTAACCACCCTATTATTCCTACAGATAATGGAGATCTCCTTACAAATTTGTTTCTCAATTTCTGTCTGACTATTCAGGGATCTATAATACAATCCCAATAAGGTGATCATCCCTTTCTTATTTCTCAGTTCCACCCAAATAACTTCCCTGGATATATTTCTGGGAATATCTTCCTGCAGCACAGCTGTAATGCTATCCCTTATCAAAAACGTCACTCCCCCTCCTCTCTTGCCTCCCTTTCTATCCTTCATTTAATATTTGTATCCTGGAACATTAAGCTGCCAGTCCTGTCCATCCCTGAGTTATGTTTCTGTAATTGCTATGAAATCCCAGTCTCATGTTCCTAACCATGCCCTGAGTTCATTTGCCTTCCCTATTATCTCTCTTGCATTGAAATAAATGCAGTTTAATTTATCAGCCCTATTTTGTTCTCTGATTTGTCCCTGCCTGCCCTGACTGTTTGACTCGCTTCTGTTCTCAACTGTACCATTCTCAGATTGATCTCTTTCCTCACTATCTCCCTGGGTCCCATCACACCCCCAACTTTCTAGTTTAAATCCTCCTGAGCAGCTCGAGCAAATCTCCCTGCCAGTATATCAGTGCCCTTCCAATTTAGATGCAATCCTTCTTGTACAGGCCACTCTACCCCAAAACAGCTTCCAATGATTCAGAAATGTGAATCCCTCTCCCATACACCAGCTCCTCAGCCTTGCATTCATCTGCTCTGTTCTCCTATTCCTGCCCTCACTAGCTTGTAGCATTGGGAGTAATCCAGTTATTACTACTCTTGAGGATCTCCTTTTTAAATTGCCTAACTCTCTGTAATCTCCTGTCAGAATCTCAACTTCTTCCCTTGCTATGTCATTGGTTCCAATGTGTTCAATGACCTCCTGCTGACCCCTCTCCCCCTTGAGAACATTCTGTATCCTCTCTGAGACATCCTTCATCCTTGCATCAGGAAAGCAGCACACCATTCTGATTATTTTGCTGCTGGTCACAGAAACATCTGTCTGTACTTTGGATTAGAGAGGCCCCAAAGAAAATCAATCGCTTGGAACCCGATTTATCCCTCAATGCATTAGAGCCAGTCTCACTCCCAGAGACTTGGCTGTTCGTGCTACGTTCCCCTGAGAATCCATCACCCCCTACATTTTCCAAAACAGCATACTTGTTTGAAATGGGGATAGCCACAGAAGACTCCTGCACTACCTGCCTACCTCTCTTACCTTTCCTAGAGTTAACCCATGTATGACTGCATCTGAAACTTTCCTCCCTTCCTATAACTGCCATCCATCACATCCTCTTGCTCTTGTAAATTCCTCATTGCCTGTAACTGCCTCTCCAACTGATCCATTTGATCTAATAGCATTCACATCCAACGGTATTTAATGCAGATATATTCCTCAGTAATCCATAAACTCTCCCTGAACTCCCACATCCGTCAAGAACAGCGTATCACTGTACTAAAGGCCATTTTTGTTCCTTTCAATCTACAGACCCAGAAGATAGCACTGTCTAATTCCTCTACAAAACACTGCTCCAGGTTAAATTAATATTTATGGCTTATATTTTAAGTTTAATCAAGAGACATAGCTCAATAAAACATACAATCAAGAAAGAACCCACTCTACCCACTACTGCAGGCTTATTTTAAGGCCGCACTTAAAACATCCACTTATCTGTTTCTGTGCTGTGACCTCTCCCAACAGGTTCCTCCAAGATCAGTTGTGAATTTCACTGTTTTTAATTTTCCCAGACGCACTCCGATGCCCAGCGATACATGAATTCAACAGCAAAGGCAGTAACTGCTAACTCTCAGTTAGCAATGTGGGTTTCTTTCTCTCTTTCTCTCCTGTACTGACCTCACCATGTGCTTCCTTTGTCTGTTCTTCTCCCTTTAAAAAGTGCTTTTGTTTTGACTTTTTTTCTCCAAAGTTCCAAAGCAATACAAGAGCATATAAAACAACAATTGCTGCTCCTCCAATTCGAGGAAATCACCTCCAACACCTAAAACACCTCAAAAAAGGTGCAGCTGTTACAGCCAGATTCTTTTCCTATCCTCCGTCACATTGGTAGTGTTCCTACCTCTGACCCAGAATTCCCCAGTTTAAGGCCCATCCCAAAAGTGTATCGGAACAATTTGCTAAATGGTTACTTGAAAACTCTTGATAAGGCAGATAAATGTAAAGTTAAACAATACAAAAGCACCACCTACTTTAGGTTCAAGGATGAAATAGCAGAAGGTGCCATTTTAATGTGGAACTGTATTATCATTATTAAGTAAGTCTTCAATTAAAAAAGAAATGGCATTGGACATGGAGAATAACAAAGCACTTGCCCTTTGTAACGCCTTAAATTTGCAAGTCATTAGATCATGACATTATCATATTCCGCTGAGGAAATCAAAGACTTCTTGCTGCAAAGTTTAAGCTGCATCATTGACCTCTGGACAAAGCATTCTGCTAATCAAGGTGAGAATTAACTGGAGATTACTTGGGCAAATGGCCCGCTCTTAATCATTAGCAGTTCAGTAGACTGCCCCAAGCACACACCATTGAAGGAGGCTGAGAAAGCTCTTTCTGCTGAGAAAGTCTGGAATAGACAGAGACACAGGGATCTTTCCCTACAGTTTGTTGAGAGAAGTTGAGGTAAGAACATAGCTGCTGGATTTTCCTCCTTAAGATGGGGATCAAATGTCAGGACATTTCCCAGCACCTTTGTTCCGCCTCCTGCTTGTTGGTGTGCCCAGATTATTTTCATAGGGAATAGGCTGTACTGGGAGACACTGTCACCTGAATCAGGCCTAAGGAGAAAATGGAAGCAGGTGGTGCCAAAGTAGATAAACTTGAAGGCCTGCCCCTGTTTGCTGGGAGATTGTCCCACTTCTGTACATGAGTTTAGATACCCTAGTCCTCAACCACAATCACTTACCCCCACAAATCCCCTACCTACCCCCCTCCATAACCCCCACCATCTCCATGTGACCTTCCCACATATCATGCTTCTCATTTTCCTTGCTATCTCTATATTCCGATAAACCCCATATCCTTATTAGAGTCATAGAGTCATACAGATGTACAGCACAGAAACAGATCCTTCGGTCCAACTCGTCCATTCTGACTAGATATCCTGAATTAATCTCGTCCCATTTGACAGCACTTGGCCCATAACTTCTAAACCCTTCCTAATCATATACACATCTAGATGGCTTTTAAATGTTGTTATTCTTTCTCTACACTACCATTATCTTTTATACTCAGTCACTAAGTATCCACTATGGATAGAAATCATGAGCCTCATGTGAAGATCAGCAGAGAGCGGCGGGAGCTGGGCGGAAGTGAAGTCACAGCGTAGAGCCGGCTGGGAAGGCAAGTGATTGTTATTTAAGAACTTAACTCGATGCCAACGGTCGTTTTGCAGCAGAGAGTGGCGGGGGCTGGGCGAAAGTGAAGTCGGAGCGCAGAGCGGGTTGGGAAGGTAAGTGATTGTTATTTGAGTGAGTGTGTTCTAGACCCCAGGTCCTACAAAGTAGGGCCTCCCTCCTTCCCGCCCTCCTCTTCGAACCTAACTTTAAAGTCCACAGACTTGCCCCAAAAAGAGAGTCCAAAAAGAGATAATGGACTTGAATGTGCGGCTGAGGAACTGGTGCAGGAAGCAAGGATTTAAATTCTTGGATCACTGGAGTATGTTTTGTGGTAAGCATAAATTATACAAAAGAGACAGTTTTCACCTTAATAGGTTGGACTCTCCTGTTGAGAGAAGAGAGAGTCTTTAGCTCAGGAGTCTTTGACAAGGAGGTTGAGTGAAGTGATTACGCCACAGTTGAAGAGGGTGAAGACATGACTGCCCAGCTGGTTCAGTGTGTTATGTGCATGATGGTGGGAATTCAACGATTCTGGTGTATCTGGCTTGTATATCTGTGGAAAGTGTGTGCACGTTCAGCTACTGACAGAGCATATCGCAGCACTGAAGAAAGAACTCGAGGACCTTAGGCTCATCCGAGAGAACGAGATCTTTCTGGACAGGACGTTCAGCGAGGTTATTCCACCGATCATACCAGAAGAGAGCAGAAGAGAGAAGACGGTGAGGAAGGCAGAGAGGAGACAGATGCAAGAGACCGTGGGGGAAGTACCTGTCAGGAACAAGTTGAATCTTTTGGAAACAGTAGAGACAGATGACACTGCCAGTCCACGAGGCGGTCAGGTCTGTCAATCAAAAGTTGGCATGGAGGCAGAGCCAAGGAGTCAGACATTGCACAGAACCGTGGTAATAGGAGACTCCATAGTGAGAGGAACTGAACAGGGTTTCTGCAGCAACAGGCGGGATTTAAGGATGTTGTGGTGCCAGGATTAAGGACATCGCAGACAGAGTGCAGGAAATCCTCAAGGGCAAAGGTGAAGAGCCAGAGGTGGTGGTACATGCCAGCACAAATGATATCGGGAAGAAGAGGAGGAACATACTACTGCGGGACTTCGGAGAACAAGGAAGAAAGTTGAAAAGCAGGATGTCCAGAGTGGTTATCTCCGGTTTGGTTCCAGTTCCTCAGGGTGGAGAGGCCAGAAACAGGGAGATAATGGACTTGAGTGTGTGGCTGAGGAACTGGTGCAGGAAACAAAGATTTTAATTCTTGGATCACAGGGGTATGTTTTGTGGTAAGCACAAATTATACAAAAGGGACAGTTTTCACCTTAATAGGTTGGGAACCAGCATTCTGGCAGGCAGGTTTGATACTGCAACATAGCTATGTTTAAACTAAATAGCCGGGGGGGGGGGGGGGAGGGAGGTGGACAAACTGAATGTTTAAGAAGGAAATTGAAGGAACATTTAGAACAAGACAAGTCAAGAAAGACAATGGTATCAATAAAGCAGAAAACTCAAAAAGGGATCATGCCATAAGGTTGAGTGAAATAGGGGTTGATAGGAAGGGTGAGGGCAATAACAAATTAAAAACACTGTATTTGAATGCACAAAGTATTAGAAATAAGATGGATGAGCTTGAGGGTCTTTTGGAAATTGGCAGCTATGATATTGTGGGGATAACTGAGATGTGGCTTCAAGTGGGCAGGGCCTGGGAAATGAATATTCAAGGCTATATGTGCTATCGTAAGGACAGACTGACAGGGGTGGGGTGGCTCTGTTGGTAAAGGATGATATTCACTCCCTTGCGTGGGGGGACCTAGAATCAGGGGATGTAGGGTCAATATGGATAGAGCTGAGAAATTCTAAGGGTAGAAAGACCCTCTCGGGAGTTATCTACAGGCCCCCAAACAGTAGTATGGATGTAGGGTGTAAGTTGAATAAGGAGGTGAAATTGGCCAGTCGCGAAGATGCTACTACAGTTGTTATGGGGGATTTCAACATGCAGGTAGACTGGGAGAATCAGAATGGTATTGGACCTCAAAAAAGAGACATTCTGGAGTGCGTCCGAGATGGATTCTTAGAACAGCTGGTGCTGGAGCCTACCAGGGAGAAGGCAATTCTGGATCTGGTATTGTGCAACGAACCAAAATTGATCAGGGACCTCGAAGTGAAGGAGGTAGTGACCATAATACAATAAGGTTCAATCTGCAATTTGAAAGGGAGAGGGTACAATTGGTAGTGACAATATTTCAGTTGAATAAAGGGAACTATGGAGCTATGAGGGAGGAGCTGGCCAAAGTTCAATGGTGCAATACTTTAGCAGGGATGACAGTGGAGGAACAATGGCAGATATTTCTATGTATAATGCAGAAGACGCAGGATCAGTTCATTCCAAAAAGGAAGAAAGATCCTATGAGCAGGAGTGGCCGTGGCTGACGAGGGAAATTAAGAAACACATAAAGTCAAAAGAGCAAAAGTATAACATAGCAAAGATGAGTGGGAAAATGGAGGACTGGGAAGCTTTTAAAGAACAACAGAGGATTACTAAGAAGGAAATATGCAGAGAAAAAATGAGGTACAAAGGTAAACTGGCCAATAATATAAAGGAGGATAGTAAAAGCTTTTTTAGGTATGTGAAAGGCAAAAAAATGGTTAAGACTAAAATTGGGCCCTTGCTGACAGAAACAGGGGAATATATTGCGAGGAACAAAGAAATGGCAGAAGAGTTGAATTGGTACTTCAGATCTGTGTTCATTGGGGAAGACACAAGCATGGGGCGGCATGGTGGCACAGTGGTTAGCACTGCTGCCTCACAGCGCCAGAGACCCGGGTTCAATTCCTGACTCAGGCGACTGACTGTGTGGAGTTTGCACGTTCTCCCCATGTCTGCGTGGGTTTCCTCCGGGTGCTCCGGTTTCCTCCCACAGTCCAAAGATGTGCAGGTCAGGTGAATTGGCCATACTAAATTGCCCGTAGTGTTAGGTAAAGGGGTAAATGTAGGGGTATGGGTGGGTTGCGCTTTGGCTGGTCGGTGTGGACTTGTTGGGTCGGAGGGCCTGTTTCCACACTGCAAGTAATCTAATCTAATCAATCTCCCAGAGGTAAGGACCTGAACTGAAGAGAATTTATATTTGCCAGGAATTGGTGTTGGAGAGACTGTTAGGTCTGAAGGCTAATAAGTCCCCGGAGCTTGATGGTCTACATACCAGGGTACCGAAGGAGGTGGCTCGAGAAATCGTGGATGCGTTGATGATTATTTTCCAGAGTTCGATAGATTCAGGATCAGTTCCTGAATCTTTTTAAGAAAGATGGGAGAGAGAAAGCAGGAAATTATAGACCAGTTAGTCTGACCTCAGTGGTGGGAAAGATGCTGGAGTCTATTATAAAGGATGAAATTACGACACATCTGGATAGCAGTAACAGGGTAGGTCAGAGTCAGCATGGATTTATGAAGGGGAAATCATGCTTGACTAATCTTCTGGAACTTTTTGAGGATGTAACTCTGAAGATGGACAATGGAGATCCAGTGGATGTAGTGTACCTGAACTTTCAGAAAGCCTTTGATAAAATCCCACATAGGAGGTTAGTGAGCAAAATTAGGGCGCATGGTATTCGGGGCAAAGTACTGACTTGGATTAAAATTGTTTGGCTGACAGGAAACAAAGGGTAGTGATAAATGGCTCCCTTTCGGAATGGCAGGCAGTGACCAGTGGGGTACCGCAGGGATCCGTGCTGGGACTGCAGCTTTTTACAATATATATTAATGATATAGAAGATGGTATTAATAGTAACATTAGCAAATTTGCTGATGATACAAAGCTGGGTGGCAGAGTGAAATGTGATGAAGATGTTAGGAGATTACAGGGTGACCTGGACAGGTTAGGTGAGTGGACAGATGCTTGGCAGATGCAGTTTAATGTGGATAAACGTATGGTTTGGTGGCAAGAACAGGAAGGCAGATTACTACCGAAATGGAGTCAAGTTAGGTAAAGGGGCAGTACAAAGAGATCTGGGTGTTCTTGTACATCAGTCAATGAAGGCAAGCATGCAGGTACAGCAGGTAGTGAAGAAAGCTAATAGCATGCTGGCCTTCATAACAAGAGGGATTGAGTATAGAAGCAAAGAGGTTCTTCTGCAGCTGTACAGGCCCTGGTGAGACCGCACCTGGAATATTGTGTGCAGTTCTGGTCTCCAAATTTGAGGAAAGACATTCTGGCTATTGAGGGAGTGCAGCGTAGGTTCACGAGGTCAATTCCTGGAATGGCAGGACTATTTTATGTTGAACGATTGGAGCGACTGGGCTTGTATACCCTTGAGCTGAAAATGTGTTGCTGGAAAAGCGCAGCAGGTCAGGCAGCATCCAAGGGACAGGAAATTTGACGTTTCGGGCATAAGCCCTTCATCAGGAATGAGGAAAGTGTGTCCAGCAGGCTAAGCCTGCAGGACACACTTTCCTCATTCCTGATGAAGGGCTTATGCCCGAAACGTCGAATTTCCTGTTCCTTGGTTGCTGCCTGACCTGCTGCGCTTTTCCAGCAACACATTTTCAGTTATGATCTCCAGCATTTGCAGACCTCACTTTCTCCTTGTATACCCTTGAGTTTAGAAGACTGAGAGGGGATCTGATTGAGATGTATAAGATTATTAAAGGATTGGACACTCTGGAGGCAGAAAACATGTTTCCGCTGATGGGTGAGTCCCGAACCAGAGGACACAGCTTAAAAATAAGGGGTAGGCCATTTAGGACAGAGATGAGGAGAAACTTCTTCACCCAGAGAGTAGTGTGTGTGTGGAATGCTCTGCCCCAGAAGGCAGTGGAGGTCCAGTCTCTGGATTTGTTTAAGGAAGAGTTAGATAGAGCTCTCAAGGTTAGTGGAATCAAGGGTTATGGAGATAAGGTAGGAACAGGATACTGATTGAGGATGAGCAGCCATGATCATAATGAATGGTGGTGCAGGCTCGAAGGACAGAATGGCCTACTGCTGCATCTATTGTCTATTGAGATGTCTTTAGATATTCATAGAATTGCTGATATAAGCAAACAGCCATTCAAACTTGAAATAAATAATTTAACTGTGTTAGGTCAGAAGCTATTAAAATAAGTAAACCGCCAGTCAAAAACAGATTCAAAAGATTCTTTAAGGAATACATACTGAGCCAAAATAAATTAAGCCCTCAGGCCATTCCACAGTTGGATTTATTGGTGTTGTTTGGAGCACTTCCAAGCATTCATAATGCAATTCCATTGCACAAATTTATCAAAACAACCTCTGGAATTTAAAAGATTAAAACCTCTTAGGTTGTGAAACAGATGGGTGCACTGCTTCCAAGACTGTATTATCAAACAACTCAGCTATTTGTTCTCCTATTTCAAAGACTGAACGGTTGTCATGGGGTGGTAGGTGAGGTACTTCTCAAATGGTTACAACATGTGGAATTTAACAGCATCTCCACTCTGCCTTGAATGTGTTTTTTTCCCCTTAGCCTGAACTTAAAGGCTCACAGTAATTTGTATTCGATTCCCTACAGTATGGAAACAGACCCTTCGGCCCAACAAGTCCACACTGACCCTCCAAAGAGTAACCCACACTACCCCCCTGACTAAGGTGCCTAACAATTATGTTAGTTATAAACAACTACGGACAATTTAGCATGGCCAATTCACCTGGCCTGCATATCCCTGGAATGTGGGAGGAAACCGGAGCACTCTGAGGAAATCCACACAGACACGGGGAGACATGTGCAAACTCCACACAGACAGTCACCCAAGGCTGGAATCGAACCTGGGTCCCTGGTGCTGTGAGGCAGCAGTGCTAGCCACTGAGCCGCCATGCCTTGCTGTTTGCAGCAGGCACAGGCCAGGTAACTTGCCATGGTAGTTTCAACCAGCTAAGCAGAGGTCAAGGAAAAGGCTGTTTGCAAAGATGGGAAGACAGCGAATGGATTCTGAGCAAAGGCAACCAACTATTATCCACACTGTTACCTTCAGTTGACAACAAAACTCAATGATGATCCCATGTGATGATCTTTGCAAACAAGTATATTGTACTCTGTTGTGGATTGTGGTAGAGCCGGGGTGAGATCTGAATACTGTGACAGCAATATATCACAAAGATTCATCAAGTTTAGCGATTATGTCTCATGGAACTTGACTACCTTCAAAAATATATCTAATTCAACTTTTAATATATTTAAAGAATCAACCTCCAATACCTTCAAAGGAAGAGAATTCCATGCTTTAGTTATCCTCTTACAGAAAAAAAACCCTCCTCAGCTCTGCCTTACAGGGGAGACCTCTTATTCTTGAATGATGTCTCCTAGTTTTAATCTGCTCTAAAAGAGGAAACATTCCTCTGAGAATCCATCCTATCTAGTCTCCATAAGATTTCATACTTCAATGGGGTATAGACCAAATCTTTCTTTATAAATTAACAATGTAGATGTCATGGAATATATGGAGAACCATATATTTGGATACAGAACTGGCTCAAAGGTAAAGACAGAAGGTGGTGGTGGAGGGCTGTTTTTCAGACTGGAGGCCTGTGACCAGTGGAGTGCCACAAGGGTCGGTGCTGGGTCCATTGCTTTTCATCATTTACATAAATGATTTGGATGTGAGCATAAGAGATATAGTTACTAAGTTTGCAAATGACACCAAAATTGGAGGTGTAGTGGACAGTGAAAAGGGTTGCCTCAGATTACAATGGGATCTTGATCAGATGGGCCAATGAGCTGAGAAGTGGCAGATGGAGTTTAATTTAGATTAATGTGAGGTGCTGCATTTTGGGAAAGCAGGTCTTAGCAGCAGGACTTACATACTTAATGGTAAGATCCTCGGGAGTGTTGCTGAACAGAGAAATCTTGGAGTGCAGGTCATAACTCCTTGAAAGTGGAGTCACAGGTAGATAGGATAGTGAAGAAAGCGGTTAGTATGCTTTCCTTTATTGGTCAGAGTTTTTAGTACAGCAGTTGGGAGATTTTGTTGCGACAGTACGGGACATAGGTTAGGCCACTTTTGAAATGTTGCATGTAGTTCTGGTCTCCTTCCTATTGGAAAGATGTTGTGAAACTTGAAAGGGTTCAGAAAAGATTTACAAGGATGTTGCCAGGGTTGGAAGATTTGAGCTACAGGGAGAGGCTGAACAGGCTGGGGCTGTTTTCCCTGGAGCGTCAGAGACTGAGGGGTGACCTTATAGAGGTGTATAAGGTGTATGGACTGCCAAAGGAAGTGGTGGAGGCTAGTATAATTGCAACAATTAAAAGGCATCCGGATTGGTATATGAATAGGAAGGGTTTAGAGGGATATGGGCTGGGTGCTGGCAGGTGGTACTAGATTGGGTTGGGGTATCTGGTCGGCATGGATGGGTTGGAGTGAAGGGTCTGCTTCTGTGCTGTACATCTCTATGACTCTATGAACTTATGTTTTAAAGCATAGCTATTTGGTTGCTGTATATTTGCCATGCGCATGGCGGACAAGCAGGAGGCTGGAAGAACACAGCAAAATAGGCAGCATCAGGAGGTGGAGAAGTCAATGTTTTGGATGTTACCTTTCTTTAGTACTGAGTGTGGGTGTAAGGGAAGCTTCAGATAAAGGGGATGGGTAGGCCGGGTGATGAGATGGGGCTAGGTGAACACAGGTAGAGGGTATAACTTAGTTGGTTGATTGGAGGAATAAATCTGGTTGGTGACAAGATGGAAGGGTTGATAAGAGGAATGCGAGGGACTGTGAAGGGAGGTGGGTGATGGAAAGGGAGATTATTTGAAATTGGAGAACTCACTGTTGAGTCCTCCAGACTATAGGTTGCCCAAGCGGATGATGAGGTGTTGTTCCTCCAATTTGTGGTCTGATTCGTTGTGGCAACAGCGGAGGCAAAGGATGGTCATGTCAGAAATGGAGTGGGAAGGGGCAATTAAAATGGGCAGTGACTGGGAGGTCCGGTCGGCCCCTGCGGGCCTGGCTGAGATCTTCAGTGAAGCGTTCCCTTAATTTACGCTTGATCTCCCTGATGTAGAGAAGACCACATCGTGAGCACCTGATGCAGTAAACTAGGTTGGAAGAGAGGCAGGTGAATGAGATCTCACCTAGGAGGATTGTTTGGGGCCCTCGATAGTGGTGAGGTGGAGTGGGGTCCTGGGAGATTTTGCATTTTTTTCCAGTTGCGGGGAAGGTACCTGGGGGTTCGGGGGAGTTGGGGAGGGTAGCATAAACCAAGGACTGTCGAAGGGAATAGTCCATGAGGAAGTTGGAGAGGAGTGTGGAGGGGAAGATGTTCTTGGTGGTGACGTCTAGTTGGAGTTGGTGGAAGTGTTTAAGGACAATGTGTTAGATGTGGACACTGATGGGGTGGTAGGTGAGGACAAGGGGGTCCCTGTCATTTTTGCACTTGGGGCTTGTTAGAACAGTGAAATGGGGAATGGAGATGGTGCGGTGGAGGGCTGTCTGGATGACAGAGCGGGAAAAAGCACATTGTTCAACATAGGTGTACATCTGGGTTGCTTTAGAGTGGAATGTCTCCACTTCTGAGCAGATGCAGCAAAGGTGGAAGAATTGAAAGAATGGGGTGGAGTTGTTGCAGGATGCCAGGTGGGAGGTGGTGTAGTCCAGATAGTTGTGAGAGTCTGTGGGTTTATAGTAAAATCTGTCTTGAGACTGTCACCGGAGATGGAAATGGAGAGGTCAGGAAAGGGGAGGAAAGTGTCTGAGGTGGTTGGAGAGAATTTGAGGATGGGGTGGAAGGAAGAAGTTGAGGGCCTGCAGGCCATTCTTGTGGGGTATGGATGTGTATAAGAGCTGCATGTCCATGGTGAAGATAAAGTGCTGGGGGCTAAGGAATTGGAATTTACTGAAAAGATGGAGGGCGTGGTTGGTGTTGTGGATGTAAGTGGGAATGCCTGAATGAAAGGGGAGATGATGGAGTTGAGGTAGGCCGAGATGAGTTTGGTGGGGCAGGAGCATGCCAAAACAATGGGTTAGTCAGGGGAGTTGGGCTTGTGGATCTTGTGGAGCAGGTAGAACCAGGCAATCTGGGGCTCAGTGACTATGAGTTTGGAGGCAGTGGAGGGGAGATCACCCGAAAAAGGAGGGCACAGGCAGTGCGAGTGCTTTTGGCATGAAGGTCACAGTGGGGTCGTGATACGAGGGAGACAGGACATGGTGTTGGAGAGTTGGCATTTGGCCTCTGCAACATAGAGGTCCATTCTCCAGACTACCACCACCTCACCTTTGTCAGTGGGTTTGATGGTGAACCAGAGGTTGGTGCAGACAGAATGCTGCACATTTGGAGGGGGTGAGGTTGGAGTGGGTGGGGGTGGGGGTTGAAAACATTGATCTCACGTCAGCAGACAGCACTGAATATGTCTAGGGCGGGCGCAAGACTAGCGGGGGGTGACCAAGTGGACGATGAAGGTTGGAGGCAGGAGAAGGGATCCTCAGAAGGAGGTTATAGAGTCATAGAGATGTATAACATGGAAATAGACCCTGCAGTCCAACCTTTCCATGCTGACCAGATATCCCTACCCGATCTAGTCCCATCTGCCAGCACCCAGCCCATATCCCTCCAAACCCTTCCTATTCATATACCCATCCAAATGCCTCTTAAATGTTGAAATTGTACCAGCCTCCACCACATCCTCTGGCAGCTCATTCTATATACGTACCACCCTCTGCATGAAAAAGTCGCCCCTTAGATCTCTTTTATATCTTTCCCCTCTCACCCTAAACCTATGCCCTCTAGTTCTGGACTCCCCGACCCCAGGGAAAAGACCTTGTCTATTTATCCTATCCATGCCCCTCATAATTTTGTAAACCTCTATAAGGGCACCCTTCAGCCTCCGATACTCCAGGGAAAACAGCCCCAGCCTGTTCAGCTTCTCCCTGTAGCTCAAATCCTCCAACCCTGACTACATCCTTGTAAATCTTTTCTGAACCCTTTCAAGTTTCACAACATCTTTCCGATAGGAAGGAGACCACATTTGCACACAATATTCCAACAGTGGCCTAACCAATGTCCTGTACAGCCGCAACATGACCTCCCAAATTCCAATACTCAATACTCTGACCAATAAAGGAAAACATACCAAATGCCTTCTTCACTATCCTATCTACCTGTAACTCCACTTTCAAGCTATGAACCTGCACTCCAAGGCCTCTTTGTTCAGCAACACTCCCTAGGACCTTACCATTAAGTGTATAAGTCCTGCTGAGATTTGATTTAAAGTTTGGGAGTTTTTGTTGAAGAAGGAGGCACTGAAGCAGAGGCGGTGGAAGAGGAACTCCACATTGTAGTGGGTCTGAATTAGTTGAAGTGGGGCTGGAGGGGCAGATACATGAGCCCTTTCCTGAGACATACTATTCAGCCTCAGGAGAGTTCAAGATCCACGGGAATAGTGAATACGTGGCAAGGCTCAGGGTTGGGGGTTTTGGGGGGGCCCTGAGGAGGATGAAGGAAGCGAGTTGAGGGGTAGGAGGGTGATGGCATGGTGTGGGTGAGGGTTGAATGTGGTATGGTGGGAGAGGAAGTTGGTGGGAGAGAAAGGAGATTGGGAGGTGGTGAGCTTGGGTGGGAAGGAGTGCAGGGGTTGAGGTGAAGAGGGAGAGGTAGAGGGGTAGGTTTGTCTAATCCATGAGCTGGGTGCCTGGCACTGGGCAGAAAGTGCCCTAGCAGCAGCATTTCAATAAGAAGTGTCAGTGAACAGCAAAGTGCAGCACTGAGGTGTAGACCTGCCTTGTAAGTGCCATGAGGGTGTGGTGAGTTGGATGATGTCCAATGGCAGACCACAGAATCTGGGCCAGTACTTGCTCTAAATAAATTTCCTCTAAATAGTCAGAAGTTAACATCAGTTTTCTTTCTTTTTGGAAGTGTGTATGGTCACCATGATTTATTCAGGAACCTCTGCATGTTGCTAAAGGATTGGATTCTAAACCTCCAAGTAATTAGACACTTTCATCGTAATGGATTTAATAGCAAGACAACTTGCTGCAGCCAGTTATCAAGTGGCTGGTGTTCAGCACTGACATGTCCTCTGTTGCATGATGAAAGAACTGATGTGCAAATAGAAAAATCTGCACTCAACAGAGAAAAAATCACAAGGATTGCCTTGTGAATTACTGAAGGCAAATTAATTTTAATATAGCAGACAGTATGTCAACTCTATCCCCCTTCAGCTAACCCTATCACATCTTTTTTTGAAGGGACCAAAGTCTTCTTATAGGATAACCCATAAATTGATCAGTTTGATTCAAACAATTGACGTGTTTATTTTGTAATGCTTCTGCTAGGATTTGATTAGGGACCATTAATGAGGTCATGAGTTTCTTTTTAAATGTTAGAGCTACACCACAAGATTTCACTTTTATTCAGCAAACCACATTTTATATGAAAAAAATATATAAGAAGCATTATTAACTCAATAAGTTATAATTACTTGTATTATGAAATTATGTTCACTTCTGATGAGGGATTATCTTCTATGAAACACCCAATTTTAAAGTATTTACTTCTGTATTGACCCTGCTCAGTATTCCACAGTCCTCTGGAGAATCTTCCTTAACTACACCTGTCCTCAGAAGTCACAGTTCCGTGATTGTGAATGCTTCAGTCCCTCCTTCTGGTTACTTCGAAAAATCTGGTTTTAACCTATTTGTAGATTTCTTTTGCAATAAAACATTAAGCTCCACTATAGGTTCCAGAGCTAGCTTCAATCCAAGTAATTTCTGAGCCTTTGTTCCCTGACAAAATTTAAAGTCTCATTTGTTTTCTACACAATTATGAAGTTGCTGTTGTATGCTGCTTACAATGCAGGGTCATTTACTTTGGCTATCTCCTCCCCCACTAGACATAAGGGATTTATGACTATATTCATACCCATTTAAAAGCCTTCACTGTCATTGGTTCAAAGTCCCAATGCCCTTCATAACAGCGCCTTCATTGTACACGCCAAACAGACTATAATAGTTCAAGAAGGCAGCTCATTACCACCAAAGGCAACTAGGGATAGGTAACAATACTCCAAATGCATAAAAAGGTGGAGGGAGAGAGGAGAGGAATAATGTAATTTATTTTTCCAATATTGTTTTCTTAATTATTATAAACAATTTACATTCATTGATGTTAAGAAATTCATGGGATACATAGCTCAATACAGCTTGCTAATGAACCATTGAAAAGATATTAGAGTTTTGAATGGAGAAGGATATCAACATTCTAATTCTAATCTAATCATCAATTCTAATCCAGCATATATTTTCTGTAGTCATTTTACAATAAGACAGCAAAGTAGGCACTATTGATATGCATTTTAAAAAGCAGGTAAATTTACAGGTCTTCTTGGCATTTTCACACTTTCCAAAGTCACTATTAGGTGCTGTTGTGTATTCTACATATAGTTTTAATTCAGTGATTCATTAGAAAATAAACTTTTAAAGGTGAGTTAATGTTCACCTTAGCCTCTTCATCATTATCAATGCCTCACTGAGTTTCAAGTGTTAATGGGTTTTAGCACAGTAGGTTCCATCCTTCTAAGAGTGACAATAAATTGTATTAGCAGATTGCTTCTATGATGTAGTTTCTGTTTTCTTGTCAAAATAATACTCACATGCATTATGCAATTTTCACAATGGAGAATGCAATAAAACTTGTTATAAAAAGTCCTATCAGTCTCCACAATCATCTTCTCTACTGTGATTTAAAAGGGTCTGGCTGATTAAAAGATGACTGGTTTTTGACACTTGCTCTTCCCTCCCCAGAAATTGATCAGTTGTTTAAATAATAGTGGTCATTATCAATGTTTTACTGAGGTATAAGTGTTAATGGGTTTCAGCAAAGTAGGGTTTCCATTCTTCTAAGAATGAGTGACATTTTCAAAAGGTTGTAATAATAGATTGTCCTGTAATTTTTATTTACATAAATGAATAGGGTTACACATTTTACAGGGATTTTTCACATAGCATAATGCATTTTTTCTCCAATTATATGGTCCTTTTTGTTAGATGGTTAGAGGTTCATTTTCTCCATAAGGAATGTGAATTGCTATTCATTGAGATCATACGGAAACTGAAGAGTTTACATAGTATATATTTGATGAGTGGCTATGGAGCATAATGAGAAAAAGAGAAGTAGAAAATAGAAGATTTAAGAAAGCAAGGAGGAAACAAGGGGACAAAGTAGTGATTCAGAGAAAGCTAATTGAGTACAGAGAATACTTGGGAATGTAGAGGTGGTAGTGTATCTTAGGCATTCTGAAGGGTATGGCCCTACATAGGGAGGGAGAAAGGAGATATAGGCTGACATTTATGTGTAATTTGAGCACTGCAAGGAACTGGGATACTGTGTTAGACAACACAGCAGGACCTTCAAACTGCAATAACTCCATCCCCATACCCCTGACCCTGGTGTGAAAAGACAACAGCGGAACATGAAATCACATATGGGTCAGCAGTGCAGTTTGCAAGCTGTAAAATTGCATGGGTCACGGTTTCTGAGCCCAGAGAAATGTTTGGACACAAGTTACTCCATACAGAGAAAGTGAAGAACTTTGGCTAACACCATTCTCTTAATAGACCTAAAGGTAATTCACTGCTGTGGAGCACATGGCTAAGACAGTGGTCTAAATTTCAGTTCTTTCACCTTCAGGACCTTATTCAAATCCATCTTAGCATTACTTCATGAAAGTCTTCCTGTTACTGGTTTGGTGGATGGCACATGAAATGAGTTTTGTTTATTTTCTAACAAGCACAAAAGCTGCATCGCAGCACATAAATGGGTGATGTGAAGCATAAATGAAATGGTTAGCTCTCAGGGGATGACAAAGAAACTATCATTGAGCACAATGACAGCGTCACAGTTAAATCAAACAACCTACAAAGCTTGGAGGAGTTGACAAGGTCAAACTGCAGCTGAGAAATGGAAGCAAAACACAGGAAATTGCTGACAGGCGAGTGCGAATGACATGCTAATTCTATAATTAAGGGGCAAAATAATACAGATCACGTGTAATCAGTGCTTGAACTCCAATGTTGCACATATTTCCTCATCTAATTGCCATGAGTTGATAAGGGGATATTTTAATACTGCCATTAAAAAAACTCCCTCAAACGTTGCAGCCATTGCAAACAGATATATTATCCTTGTCACAGTTACGTTGACGCTTACATTTTTCACATACTATTCCTGCACGTCCCTTGAGAGATGTAGTAAAAGTCACATTCATAGGCTCACAAGGTCTTACCAAACCTTTCCCTGACCTGGATGAATCTTCCAAAGGGGTACTGTGGTTCCAAACTCCTGTGGTTTGGAACTCACCATCATTCCTCAGAATGACAGTTCAGCAGAACTGAGCTATTCATTTGTTTATTTTAATTCGCAGTCAAGTATCACTTTGTGCAACTGCATAAATATTCACCAACTAAAAGTATAGAAAGGTTTATTGCACAGAAGGAGGCCTCTCTATCCAGTGTATTTGTGTCAGCTAAGAAAGACTTATGTTGACTTACCCCAGCTTCCATCACTTTCCCCATGGCCTTGCTGGTTGCACCATTTAAAGAGTACAGCTAATTTTTATTTTTAATGTGAGGATTTCTGCCTCCAGCAGTCTTCCAGACTGAGCGCTCCAGATGAAAATAATTACTCCTCAATTCCCCCTAACTTTCCACTAATTACATTAAACAGAGGCACGATGTACAGTATAACCACACTGCTGGTGTAAATGTGTCCTTTCTATCTATTTTAGTTTTATGCAACTCAATTAAATTTGCTCTCAACCTCCTCTATTCTAAAGAAAACAATGTCAGCTACTCAATATTTCCACACAGCTATTGTTCCAACTATTGTACTGTCTTTTGTACCCTAAATAATCTAATTTTATCTAATCATGAGTTCTGTGGGTCTTCCTATGGTGGATACTGCGAGTGTTGATGTTGAAGAAGTAAGGGGAAAGATTGATATGCAGGGGTATTTGGTTGGCATGGGTCTGCATTGGCTATAAAGTGGGCATACTGGCTGTAGGGAGAAAGGCGTGGATTGGCATGGGCACATGAGGGGCCATGGAAAGGTAGGGTTTGGGCATGAAGTAACAAGTCATAATGGATTGAGCATGGGGAGTATGTGGAGTTGGAAAGGAGGCATTGGGGTTGAGGTTAGAGGACTGTTTTAATTTTAAGGTTTCTTCTGTAAATTGTACAACAAAGTCCTGGATCACTAAGGTAGGCCTTTCTCATGGCCTGCGTGTGTACACATCAGATTCTGTGGCTACCTCTGAACTCTTTTCTGGGACAGTGGACCCAATTCACATCAATTCTTCACTCCACTGTCCTGAGAACCAAACAATCCTGGGCAGATTATAAGATGCAGGAATATTCTTCCAACTCAGGAGTGACAATTGAGACACGAATATGGGATGATTGAGAAGAAGTATAACACATTTCTGAGCATATTTGAGAAGGATATTTTTTCCTTAGGAACGTGATCATGTTGGAAAATTTGAAATTATTGTCAGAGGGTTTTTTTATTGTTATTCGTTTGTGGGATGTGGGCATCGCTGGCTGGCCTGCATTTATTGCCCGTCCCTGGTTCCCTTGAGAAGATGGTGGTGATTGCCTTCTTGAACTGCTGTAGTCAGAATCATTTAATCTGGGAATATGGGGTGATTGTTTGTGGAATCAAAGTCTGCTGCAGAATGTTATCTGCAAGGTTGGAAACATGGACGCAACATTCCAGGACATTGAAGAAGACACATGTTTTGGTAAGAATCCCGAGACACAAGAGGACTGAAATATTAGAACACAAAAGGAAGATGAAGGGATTTCCAGTATGGGGATAATGGTGGAGGTCAGGGTCTAACAGCTGGCAGAAAAAGCAGCCCAGGAAAAGGCTTAGAGCAGGAATACATCTCATTGATTCCTTGTGCATATCCATCATTCAAATGCCATCTTATATATTTTCAAATAAACAAATGCATGTTTTTGAGAATTCTGTAGGGAACTTAATAATTCCAGAAGCAGTGCAATCAGTATTTTACTCCAAACATCACTCACATGTGACAATTAAAAGCCCCAGAACACATACTTTTATTCAGAATAAGGCTTGGCGTTCAGCCTTAAGTACCAACATGCTTCATCCAGTTTGTCTGAAATCACAGTAAACAAATGCATAACAAAATAAAGTTGTTTTGTATGGGGTATTGATTCTGAAAGGATTAAAGCTCGTCCTACATTGGCTTTGTCGTGATAGTAATGAGGTCTGCTAGGTGGACCTCATAGACTATGAGTTCCCTGACTGGGGCTACTAATCTGGTCCAATCAGGTAGCCCTGGCTAGTAAATAAAAAAAATAGGTGTGTTAGACATCGTCGGGATCCCAGTCTTGCTGGGATCTGGCTTTGAGGGAGCTGAATCACTGTCAAGGACTCTCCACATATAAAGAAAGGGTGACTTGGTGATAGGATAGCAGCCTCTGTGGAGTTGTTTCTGGTTCCACTCCTCTATTGATTTCACATGTAGTCTGTAGGTGAAGAAGAAACGTTCTACCACAGCTTTCAGAAGGAGCAGATGTATCTGTACCAGCTCCCTAAGATCCTAGTTATTAATAATTCACCCAATGTAGCTGTGCTTATTGTTAATGTGCAAAAAAATTTTTGTTGTTCAGGATGTGCTGTACATCTCTATGACTATAACAGTGCCCCTTTTGTAGACACTCGATGGCAGTGTATCATCTACCACTACACACACCAGGAAATATGAATGAAAGGGTCAGGGCAATGTCTCATGGGAATCAGGTGCCTAACCTTACTTCTCCATCTCACATTCATGGATCCCTTCAATTTTTAGTTCAATAACTTTCCACCATTTTCAAGAGTTTCTGGTATCCCAAACCTTTCTGAAAAAAACAGTCTTATTCATGGGAGGAAATTTCTGTCTTTCTTTTCAGGAACTATGCATGCCCACAATATTTTGTACTGTTTGATATTTTACAATGTCCTCATTTTATCACAGGTGCTTTCACTTCAGTCACTGGGAACTTGCTTGTGACAGTTCATTTGACAATATTTTTAAAATGATGCACTTTGTGTCAAACTTTACCAGTTCCCAATGCAGGAACACTGCTTCATGTTGAAGGCTTCGGACTTCGCCATCTTCCAATTGAAATTTCTTTCTAGTTCCTCAGATATTGTCATTCAGGTGAAAAAAAAGGTATACTTTATCTTTCAGCACTTGTTCCAACAATGATTTTCGCTGAATAAATTTAATTGTACTTTGTCATTGAATTTATCACTTGTTTAATACTTCGTCATGTGTTATCATGGTCCAATACTTGCTCCTTCAGTTGATCTGGTCCACCAATGAATCTCTCCTTTCTCTGGTTGAGACCATAAATCACACAGATACCTGGTTGTCAAGGGTTCACACAAAGCCATTGTCTTTTGCCCTAATTTGCTGCAGTGCGTGCTTTGTGTTAGTTCGAGAAATTTTAGCCTTTATTGATTTGAATAGAACAATGATAGCAAGGGTAGCAATGAATTGGCGTAAAAGTCCTAAGGCTTTCAGGTGCAACATAACTAACTTACTTTCACTATGATTTCCAATAATGTTTTTGTGTTAGAAGTTAATTCCAATGTTGTTCATGTGCAATGCAAATGATATAGTCACATGGGTGAATATGTTTACTGTGAATAGAATGGGAGTAATTCTGTTTTCTTCTGTCACAGTTGATATTTTCTAGCTTGTAAGACAGCTCGCTAAAGTCTATCCATTTTGCGTCATTATGTAGTTTCAGCCCTATTCACCAGGTGTCAGCACACAGTAGCTTAGGTTTCTCAAAGTCCAGTTTCTTTAGTCACGATTTGGAGATGCCGGTGTTGGATTGGGGTGTACAAAGTTAAAAATCACACATCACCAGCTTATAGTCCAACAGGTTTAATTGGAAGCACACTAGCTTTCGGAGCAACGCTCCTTCATCAGGTGATAATGGAGGGCTCGATCGTAACACACAGAATTTATAGCAAACATTTGCAGTGTGATGTAACTGAAATTATACATTGAAAAATTGATTGTCTGTTAAGCCTTTCATCTGTTAGAATACAGTGATAGTTTCACTTCTTTCATGTGTAAATCACAAGATCCTTTTTTTAGAAGTTGCATTAGCTGTTAACGATGGTGATAGCTAGACAATATGTTGAAGGTGTTAGCCCCCTGTGTTCTCTGTCTATGACCTGATGTTTAGATTGATTCTAATCTAAAAAGTGAGATAACAGAGTTTTACATACATTCATGCAGTTTTTGAGCTCAGAATTCTACATGAATGTATGCAGTTTTTGATCAAAGTGCAATGTAACTCTGCAAGTACAAATTCACCCCACAAAATATATGTGTGCATGTGGGTCTTTGTCTGTCTGTGTGTGTCTGTCTGTTAGGGTGGGGGTTGTGAGTGTGTGTGTGTGTGTGTGTGTGTGTGTGTGGGGGTGTGTGTGTGTGTGTAGTGAGTGCAAAGTGTCTTAAGTCTGTGAGGGGGTGCATGTGTGAGTGTGTGAGTCTATAAGGGTGTGTGTGGGTGTCTGTGTGCGCGTCTGTGTGTACCTGAGCCCGTGTGTATGGGAGAGTGTGTGTGTGTGTGTGTGTGTGTGTGTGTGTAGGAATATCTGTATGTGTGTGTAGTGCAATGATGATCACCTGTAATGTGACATGAACCCAAGGTCCCGGTTGAGGCCCTCCCTATGGGTAACGAACTTAGCTATCAGCCTCTGCTCAGCCACTTTTCTCTGCTGCCTGTCCTGAAGCCCACCTTGGAGGATGGTCACCTGAAGGTCCAAGGCTGAATCTACTGGACCACTGATGTACCCCAACTGGGAGGGAACCCTCCTGTCTGTTGATTGTTGTGCGGTCCCCATTCATCCGTTGTCGTAGCCTTTGCTCGGTTTCCCCAATGTACCATGCCTCCAGGCATCCTTGCCTGCAACGTATAAGATAGACAAAGTTGGCTGAGTCACATGAGTACCTGCCATGTACAAGGTGGGAGGTTGGGAGGTGTTCCCACGCATAATAGTGGTATCTATGTCCACAATCTGACACGTCTTGCAGTGCCCACCATGACAGGGTTGTATGGAGTTGTCCTGAGAGCTGGGCAGTTTGCTATGAACAATGATCTGTTTGAGGTTTGGCGGTTGTTTAAAGGCATGTAGTGGAGGTGTGGGGAAGGTCTTGGTGAGGTGTTCATCCTCATTGATAATGTGTTGCAGGTGACGAAGAACATGGCATAATTTTTCAGCCCCTGGAAAGTACTGAACAACAAGGGGTACCCTGTCAGTTGCAGCACGTGTCTGTCTCCTGAGGAGGTCATTATGGTTCCTTGCTGTGGCACGTCGGAACTGGTGGTCGATGAGTTGAGCATCATACCCTGTTCTTGTGAGGGCATCCTTGAGTACTTCCAGGTGTCCGTCACGTTCCTCCTCATCTGAGCAGATCTGGTGTATGCGTAGGGCTTGTCCATAGGGAATGGCTGTTTTAATATGTTTTGGGTGGAAGCTGGATAAGGGTAGCATTGTGAGGTTGTCTGTGGGTTTGCGGTAGAGTGTGGTGCTGAGGTGTCCATCCTTGATGGAGACGCACGTGTCCAAGAATGAGACAGACAGTCAAGAGTAGTCCATGGTGAGTTTGATGGTGGGATGAAATTTGTTGATGTCACTGTGTAGTTTTATCAGTGATTCCTCGCCATGGGTCCAGAGGAAGAAAATGTCATCAATGTACCTGGTGTACAATGTTGGTTGGAGATTCTGCATAGAGAAGAAATCTTGTTCGCACCTGTGCATAAAAATGTTGACTTATTGGGGTGCAAATTTGGTCCCCATGGCTGTTCCATGTGTCTGGATGAAGAATTGGTTGTCAAAGGTGAAGACATTATGATCGAGGATAAAGCGGATGAGTTGTAGGACGGTGTTTGGAGATTGGCAGTTGTTGGTGTTGAGTACTGAGGCTGTTGCCGCGATGCCATCACTGTGGGGGATGCTGGTGTAGAGTGCAGAAACGTCCATTGTGACGAGGAATGTTCCCGGTTCGACTGGTTCATGGGTGCTGAGTTTCTGTAAGAAATCTGTCGTGTCGCGACAGAAGCTGGAGATCCCCTGCACAATAGGTTTCACATAGCAGATCTCTCTGCTATGTGGAAGGCATCTTGAAACCTATTGTACAGGGGATCTCCAGCTTCTGTCGCAACACTACGGATTTCTTACAGAAACCCAGCACCCATGAACCAGTCGAACCGGGAACATTCCTCGTCACAATAGACTTTTCAGCAATCAACACCAGCATCCCCCACAGTGATAGCATCGCGGCAACAGCCTTAGTACTCAACACCAACTCACTACACAAACACACACACACACAAACACTTTCTCACACTCACAACCCCTACCCTAACAGACAGACACACACAGACAAAGACCCACATGCACGTATATGTTTTGTGGGGTGAATTTGTACTTGCAGAGTTACATTGCACTTTGCTCAAAAACTGCATACATTCATGTAGAACTCTGAGCTCCAAAACTGCATGAATGAATGTAAAACTCTGTTATCTCACTTTTTAGATTAGAATCAATCTAAACATCAGGTCATAGACAGAGAACACAGGGGGCTAACACCTTCAACATATTGTCTAGCTATCACCACCGTTAACAGCTAACTCAAGAATGTAACTTTCAAGAAAAGGGTTTTGTGATTTACACATGACAGAAGTGAAACTATCACTGTATTCTAACAGATGAAAGGCTTAACAGACAATCAATTTTTCAACGTATAATTTCAGTTACATTACACTGTAATTTTTTGCTATAAATTCTGTGTTACGATCAAGCCCTCCACTATCACCTGATGAAGGAGCGTTGCTCCGAAAGCTAGTGTGCTTCCAATTAAACCTGTTGGACTATAGCTTGGTGTTGTGTGATTTTTAACTCAGTTTCTTTAGAGTGGCATGATAGCACTCTCCACCCTGGAGGCTCCCTACCTCATTCGGCTTTTGCCCGAAATGTCAATTTTCCTGCTCCTCCGCTGCTGCCTGACCTGCTGTGCTTTTCCAGCACCACTCTAATCTTGACTCCAAGCTCAGTGGTTAGCACTGCTGCCTCACAGCGTAAAGAGGTGAAAAAATAGAATGCAAAGCTAAAATTTTTAATGTGTCATTGGTAGAATGTATGAGTTCTCTCATTGCCCATGATCAGTGTACTTTGCATTGAAAGACGTGTGTCTTCCCTATTCCTGACAGTATGTATTTCAATTAAATAATTCACCAGCAAGCTTTTGTTGGTTCTAAGACAATGAACGTTACGTGTTCTCTCACACTTCGTCCAAATTAACACAATACTACAAACTGGTCTCAAACACACATACAGTATTTGGATACAGATTTTAAAAAAGTGTATTCTTACAGATTGAAGCTAATTCCCGTATTTACCAACTCTGTTCTCTCGTGTTTCCTAAATGGACTCAATGATTGCCAGTCTTGTACAGTGAGGTGTTCACGGCATGTTGTGAGGTTTCTTGTACTCAATTATTGAGGATGTGGAGGTGTTGGTGTAGGCTTAGGATGGAAAAAATCAGAAGTCACACAAAACCAGATTATAGTCAAACAAATTTGTTTGAAATCACATGTTTTTGGAGCGCCTAGGTGGACTTTGTAACTGGAATAGGTCAAGCGATTTTTCTGCTTGATGATTTGTAGGTTGTTTCAGAGTTTGGTTGTCAAAGAGTCCAATGATTGATGGTTCTGATGGGAGAGGTCAGTGTGATATAATAGGAAGTTGATAGGGGCCATTCACTTTGATCTGCCGCATTTTCAATTTTCTTTTTCCTTTCTGTCCATATGAAACATGGAAACTTAGTCATCTTTCAGCATTTTTCCTTTCTTAAACAGTAAGATTGTGAATTCCTCAAAAAAGTGATGGGTGCATTTAACTACGTCCATGTTCAATTTGGTATTTACCTCATTATCTATTCTGAGTGATGATTATTGAGAAGGATAAATATTTGCCCAGGGAGAAGCCCATAGCATTTTTGTGAATACACCACAGAATCTTTTACATCTACTTAGGAAGGGAAACCTTCCTCAGTTTAATGTCTCACCCTAACCTCAGTTCTGCGATGAGACATCAGCCTGAAAAATAACTTGCACTTCTGTAGTTCTGCCAATGTATTAAACATCCCAGGATACTACAAAAGAAAGTTATCAAACACAATTTGAAACAAGCACAAAAGGAAATATTTGGATAAGTGATTTGGTTGAGTTTATTGATAAGGTTAATGAGGGCAATGTGCTTAGTGCGGCACACATGCACATCCATAATGTATTTGATTAAGTGCCCCAATACAGTCTGACTAATATAATTGAAGGAATGAAAAAGAATGGCAGCATGTACATGATGTTGGCTCAATGACAAGAAACAGCAAATGGTTGTTTTTTTGGACAAAAAGAAGGTACCCAATAGTGTTCTCCATGAATTGGTATCTTTCATGACATTTCTCTCAAGAGTTCCGCACAACAGGAGGTTATTTGTCACAGAGCATAGTTTATGGTATGATCTTCTGTATGGAATCTTTTACTGTCTCGAGTCTGTTTTGCTGCAGCTAACACCTGGTTCTGTTTGACCAGGGAACTCTCCCACACTTAACCTCTAATTTTAACCTCTAATCCATGTTCCCGCCTATTCCTGATAATCTTTCACTCTCTTTCTTACCAAGAATCAATCATCTGTGCCTTAAAATATTCAAAAAACTCTGCTTACCATCTTATTTTGAGGAAGAGAACTCCAAAGACATGCACCTCTTACAGAAATAACAATCAAGGTTTTTTGACACATTTATAATCTGCATGAAATCAAACACTCAGGCAAGTTTCAAATCTAAGACCTGTAGTTTAGTATATATTGCACTGCACCATAAGACTTCCTTTGGTCACAACATATATTTATGACCAAGATTTGGATGTGCACAACACAAATTTAAATTTTGGAGATCACATAAATCTTGACAAGTATTGTGCACTGCTGAGAAGCTACTGGTAAATCTCAACTGACAGGCTTGTTGAACTCGTGAACACATTGAAATTTAATATAGAACAGTGTCAATTGTATATTCCAGTCAGAAGGAAAATGCAGCAATGTACAAAGAAAAATGCACTATTCTAAACAGAGTGACAGAACAGAAAGATCCAAGGGTATATTTATATAAATTGTTGATGGTGGTCTGGCAGGCTGAGAAAGTAGTTATAAAGGTTAACAGAATATTGGCTTTTACAACTAAAAGCCATTATACAAAAGCAATATCATTATGGTGAAGCTTTACAAAACACTGGTTGAGCCTTAACTGGAGCACGGAGTCAATTTGAGCCCCACACTTTAGAAAGGACATCAATCTTCATAAAGTTTTATTTGAATGGCTCCCAGGGATAAAGGGCATTATTTGCCAGTAAACAAAAATTTGAGAAAAGAAGGTTAGGAGGAGTTTTTTTTAAAACGAAGTGCCTAAAACCATGCTGGATCTGGAGAAAACTAATCTTACTGGCATAAGGTTCGTGGACCAAAGGGCAATGTTATATGGTACTTGCCACAAGAACAAACAGCAGACAAGCAAGAGGCTGGAAGAACCCAGAAAGCCAGGGGGCATCAGGAGGTGGAGAAGTCAATGTTTTGGATATAGGCCTTTTTCAGGACCTAAAAAAGGTGACTTCTCAACCTGCTGATGCTGCCTGTCTTGCTGTGTTCTTCCAGCCTCATGCTTGTCTACCTTGGAGCACCTGCAGTTCTTTTTCGTCTCTAAAAGAACCAACAGTTACATGAGAGAAAACTTTTATCTGCAGCAAATGGCTAGGATCTAGAAAACAATGTGTGAGTATGTTGGATTCAATCATGAAAGCAAATTCAATCATGGCTTTCAAAAGGGAACAGAACAAGTGCCTGAAGAGAAAAAACATATACAGGGCTTTGGAACTAACTTGTTTGCTTTTGCAGAGAGCTGATAGAGATTTAAAAGACGAAATAACTTCCTTCTATATGTGTTATTTATTCTATGGTCAAGTTTGTGATTATAGAATCAAAGTAGTAGATTTTAGGGAGCATCTTGAAGGAAGTAAGAATGATGGGGGAACCAGAGTGTAGGGTGGGAACTCCAGAGGTTAAGGCCCTAGCTGCTAAAGGAACAGCCACCAATGGAAGGTGATTAAAATCAGGGATAAATTCAAGAGACTGGAACTTGAGGCTTGCAAAAATATTATAGGGCTGGAGGGGATTCCAAAGATAAGGAGGGCAGGTCATGGAAGGATTTGTAGACGAGAATGAACATTACTGGACCTGAAGTTAAACAAGACAGGGGTGGTGAATGAATTGATCTTCTTCCAGGATAGGTTCTGGGCATCAGAGTTTTAGATACACTTTAATTTATGTTGGGTGGAACTTGTGAAACAAGTGAGGAGATTGTTAGAATAGTCAAGTAGAAGAGTAACAAGCATAGATGAGGGCTTTGTCAAAAGCTGCGCTAGGGTAGGGACAGAGATGGGGGGGTTTTATGGAGGTACACACAGGCAGTCTTCATGATGGAGCACATTACAGAGGAGGAAGTGCTGGCTGTCTTGAAACACACAAAAAATGGATAAATCCCCAGGACCTGATCCGGTGTACCCTAGAACTCTATGGGAAGCTAGAGAAGTGATTGCTGGGCCTCTTGCTGAGATATTTGTAACATTGATAGTCACAGGTGAGGTGCCGGAAGACTGGAGGTTGGCTAACGTGGTGCCACTGTTTAAGAAGGATGGTAAGGACAAGCCAGGGAACTATAGACTGGTGAGCCTGACATTGGTGGTGGGCAAGTTGTTGGAGGGAATCCCACTCTGGCCTATCACCCTCACCTTGACCTCCTTCCGCCTATCGCATTTCCAACTCCCCTCCCCCAAGTCCCTCCTCCCTACCTTTTATCTTAGCCTGCTGGACACACTTTCCTCATTCCTGAAGAAGGGCTCATGCCCAAACCATTGATTCTCCTGCTCCTTAGATGCTGCCTGACCTGCTGCGCTTTTCCAGCAACACATTTTCAGCTCTGATCTCCAGCATCTGCAGTCCTCACTTTCTCCTCTCCCATCCCAGGGCAAAGACTTTGTCTATCTACCCTATCCATGCCCCTCATGATTTTATATACACTGCAGGGAAAATATTCAGCCCTCCCTATAGCTCAAACTCTCTAACCCTGGCAACATCCTTGTAAATCTTTTCTGAGCTCTTTCAAATTTTACAACGGTCTTCAGATAGAAGGGAGATCAGAATTGCACACAATTTTTCAAAAGTGGTCTAACCAATTGTCCTGTACAGCTGCAACATGACATCCTATCTCCTATATTTGATTCTCTGATCTGGTTCATGCAGCCAAATAGTGAGTTGTGGCAGAAAACTGTCACCTCAATCACCTAGGAAAACAAAGGTAGAAGATATGTGGGAACACCACCAATTGCAAGTTCTGTTCCAAGCTACTCACATCATAATTTAGAAATGTATTGATGTTCTTTCAGTGACACCAGGTCAAAATCCTGGAACTCCCTTCCTAAAAGTACTGTGGGTGTCTTGACACCCCCAAAATTGCAGCAGTTCAAGAAGGCAGTTCAGCAGCACTTTCTCAAAGATAACTAAGGATGGGAAACAAATGTTGGCCAGCAATGACACCTGTAAGGCAATTTGAAAAGACAAGTTCCAAACCTAAAGTATGTGGAAACTTTTCTTAAATTCACTCCTGAAAGGATCTAAATTTGCAGCCCTTTGTCCTAGATTTTACAAGCAAAGGAAATAAATTTCTCTGTTGACCTTACCTTAACATCTTGAAAATTCAAATTAAATGACTCTTTAACCTTTTAAAATTCTGGTGAATGCAATCCTCACCTTAAAAAAATGCAATCATGGCAACTTAAAAGGAAAATGCCTCACTTGATACAATAGTCAACATCGATCTCAGAGTAAATTCCAACATTCAGAGTAAATTGAGTGCCAAGTGTGGTTTCGATTAACAGTCCTCAGTCAAGGACATAGCTGGGAACCTACTACAGCCCTCAGATTCACTTCATTTGGCAGGATACGTGAGAGTCAGCAAAATAGCATGTCAGATGATGAATGAAGTGGACTGTGCTGCGAAGTGCCATGGTCACATAACTCAAACATTCATCATTTTGTCTCAATCTGACATTTGTTTGTACTTGATCAGAAGAGGAGGAAAGGATTGGAAAAATACAAAAATTCTGCAGTAATACAAAAAAAAACCATTGCTAAAATTATTCTGTAATATTTCAATTACTCTTGGATGACTATCAATGTACAAAGCAACATAATGGATAACAATGGTGCTACTGATAAGACTCAGTTGAACATCATTCTTAAAGGAAAATAGTATTGTGACAACTGGATTTAATGATTGTAACTGAACATAACTGAATGGTGTACATAATTAGTATACAGAATTGGGTTAGAACATGCATTCTAAGAGCTAAATTCGAAGTTTATTGCATTGCAAAAATGGCTTTGCTTCACATTTTAGGCAAGTACATTCTGCATGGCACATTTTCGTCCTCTTCATTGACCATTTATTTTAGTGGATTTAACTTGACAGTGTATACTGACAGGCCAATGCTATTTCATCCACACTAATTCATCCAGCATTGTATTGCGGTAATATACTGAGGTCTTCTCGCACAATATGAGTGAGTGATGCTCTGACTACGAAGTCAGTGATTCTGCTCAAACAAATTCAAACATGACAACCTTATATTATATATTCATGCACCACACAACTATTTCTTTATCCATTTAGATGGCTTTCAGTATTTAAATTGTCATGATCACCACACTAAACACTAAAAGTATTAAAATGGCTCTTCCAGTCATTCAGTATCTTTATTCCTCAAGTAATTCAGTTATAGTGAATTGGCAGTAGGATAATGGACCTCAGTGCCTTACATTTGGAAACCTATGAATTTCCCAATCCACATTACTGTCCTACAGTGATTACTGGATGTGCCTGGTGAATCCTCAGGGGATGTTCAGACATTTTTCACGTGTTCTGCCATAGCTGACAGTACAGATCTCAACTTACCTGGTGTTCATGTGCCTTCATGTTACAGCAGACAATTAAGGGATAGCAGATCAGAATATTATCTTCACTGATTTTTTGCCTGTGAACATTGAAGTCATTTAGGTATGTTCACGAAGATCCTCCAACTCAACACAGATTGAGGATGTGACCTTCTGTTTGCTATACTTCAGCACCAGGTGGCATAATTACCTCCAAGGCCCTAGGAAACTTTGTACATTTGCTTCCAAAGACTGATATTATAGTGGAAGCCATAGAATCATTGAATCACGACAATGTGGATAGAGGCCATTCAGTCCATTGAGTCCATACTGACTCTCAGAAGTGCATCCCACCTATCCCCATTATCTGCATTTACTCTGGTTAATCCATCTAGTCTGCTCATACCTTGACACTATGGAACAATTTAGATTAGATTACCTACAGGTAATCTGCTCATATCCCGACACTATGGGACAATTTAGTACGGCCAATCCACGTAACCTACACATCTTTGAACAGTAAGAGGAAATCAGAGCACCAGGCGCAAACCCATGCTGGCATAGGGAGAACATGTAAACTCCAAGGCAAGGTTCGAATTGGATCCCTGGCACCGTGAGGTAGCAGTATTAACCCTGAGCCACCATGCCACCCAGTTGCACCAGGAAAAAATAAGCAGAATGACAAGGATGACTGTGGAATTACTGTGCATTTTATTTTCATTAATGCTTCAGTTTATTTTACTTAATTAAGTATACTAACTTCTACCATGATTACCTGGTTAAATTACATCATGCCAACATGAAATGATTCTGGAATGATGCACCCTTGATATTTATTTAAGAAAACAATATAATGAAAATTGACACTTAATATAATATTGCAATCGGTGTTTGCAGGAACAGAAGTGTTTAACATTGAGAAGTCATTTTAAGTTTTTGGATTAGAATGCCTATAATTTAAAATAGGTTTTGAAGTTCATAGCATTGTAGCAAATAAATATTAGCACGACATGTCTAAAGGCAGTTTCTAATTTAGATGATTTATTCCAAAAAGCATATGCCCGTAAGCTTTCAGGTAGTCTCTTCCGTAATGTATTTATGTGTGATTTTTTTGAGCCAGCCAAAGAAGGAATATTATTTCTGGGGATTGCAAGGATCTGATCATTTGACACATCAAGCCCACATTACCATGCATTGGCATCATGACTGATCTTTGTGTTCAACACCAATTTCCTACTTACTCCCTGGACTCCTTAGTTCTCCTAAAATCTGCCTCCCCCAGACTTAACTATATTCAATGATAGTGTGTCCCCGACATTCTGAGGTAGAGAATTCCAAAGAATCACAGCCCTTTGAATCAAGTAATTTTTCCTTATCGCATTCCAAAATGATCAAGGCCTTCTTCTGAAACTGTATTGCCTTTTTCTAGGTTTCCAGCCAGGGAAATGAATTTGTCAGTATTCACCCTGTCAAGCCCTTGAATGTCTCAGTGACATCACACCTTATGCGTCCAAACTTCAGAGAAGATAAACCCAATTTATGAAACCTCTCATCATAGGCCAACCCTCTCATCTCATGAACCTATCCAGAGAATTGCAAATGGTATTCCAGAAATGGTTTCTCCAAAGTGTTATAAAATCATATCAAAAATACATTTTTTTACTCCTATCATCTTGCAATAAATCTCATACTTGCCTTCCCAATTATTTGCAATATCTGTATGCTAACACTTTGTCTTCCTTCTGTGAGTATTCCCAAATCTCTGTAAATACCAAAATTTCCAAGTTCTTCACCTTTTCAAAAAGTATCCAGTTTTTTACTCCTCTGGTCAAAGCGTACAACCTCACACGTCCCCAGGTGATATAGGTGGTTACCCATGGTGCCAGGCTTTACAGGGTGCCACAATCACATTTTCAAATGCCAACTAAACAAAGGTAAAGTTTAATTCTAGGTTTTCTCTATATTAAACGTGAGAGCAGTAAAGGATAAGGGGCACAAGAAGGAAATCATTGTTCAGCCTCATTTGCATTGTACATTTATTTAGTCTACTTTGGGAACTCACCAACAAAATTAAGCATCCCAGATCACTCCCAGAAATTGTCCTTTTCCTAACCTAAAGGCGTCCACTAAACCTTCTCATGATATTCTTCTTTTACACTGACATAATGTAAGAAAATAAGTCTTATGAATTTGCCCATACAGTTGTCAGATCAAACAAATTACAATGAGTTAAGTGAATGCATCATGATTATTAATGTTGGTTGAGGTAAGTATTGGTGAAAGATGCTGGAGAAAACCCCATTTTTTAATTTGAATAATGCATGATAGTGACTTGAGAAGATAATGCAAGGTTTAAAGTTTTGTTCAAGAAATGGCATTTCCAACAATGCTGCATTAAATGTTACTTGAAAATAAGGCCCAAATCTGACACCTGATTTTCTTGGAAATTTCTCCAATTGCCATCCCTCACTGACTAATTTATTCAATTTACTTTCCTCATTTGATCATTCAATTAATCAATTCAATCAATCATTCGGTTTGTAAGTGATACAAATATTGGTGGAGTGGAAAATAGTGAAAAGGATAGCCTTAGAGTTTAGAAAGACATAAAGTATCCAGGGAGCTGAGAGCAGGGAGGTCTGAAAATGGTTTCAAGGTCGCATAAGGGCACCGGCAAGGAAGAAGTTGGTTTGAAGTGTGTCTACTTCAATGCCAGGAGCATTCGGAGTAAGGTGGGTGAATTTTCAGCATGGGAATTCACTGTTGTGGCCTTTTCGGAAACTCGGGTAGAGCTGGGACAGGAATGTTGTTGCGGGTTCCGGGATTTAAATGTTTCAGTAAGAACAGAGGTGATGGTAAAAGGAGCGGGGGGGGGGGGGGGGAGGCTGGTATTGTTAGTCAAGGATAGTATCACAGTTGCAGAAAAGACATTTGAGGACTCGTCTACTCAGGTAATATGGGCTGAGGTTAGAAACAGGAAAGGAGAGGTCACCCTATTGGGAGTTTTCTATAGATCTCTGAATAGTTCCAGAGATGTATTGGAAAGGATAGTAAAAATGATTCTCGATTCTCGAGAGTGATAGGGTAATTGTTATGGGGGACTTTCACTTTTCAAATATTGACTGGGAATCCTATAGTTGAAGCAGGTTAAATGGGTCAGTTTTTGTCCATTGTGTGCAGGAGAGTTTTCTGACACAGTATGTAGACAGGCCAACAAGGGGCGAGGCCACATTAGATTTAGTACTGGGGAATGAATCCAGCCAGGTGTGAGATTTGGAGGTAGGTGAGTACTTTGGTGATAGTGATCACAATTCAGTTATGTTTCCTTTAGCGATGGAAAAGGATAGGTATATACCGCAGGGCAAGAGTTATAGCTGAGGGAAAGGCAATTATGATGCGATTAGGCAAGATTCAGGATGCATAGGATGTGGAAGGAAACAGCAGGGGACAGGCACAATTGAAATGTGGAGCTTACTCAAGGAACAGCGACTTCTGTTCCTTGATAAGTATGTACCTGTCAGGCAGGGAGGAAGTGATCAAGTCCAGGAGCTGTGGTTTACTAAGGAAGTTGAATCTCTTGTCAAGAAGAAGAAGAAGGCTTATGTTAGGATGAGATGTGAAGGCTCAGTTAGGGAGCTTGAGAGTTACAAGCTAGCCGGGAAAGGCCTAAAGAAAGTGTTAAGAAGAGCCAGGAGGGGACATAAGGAGTTATTGGCAAATAGAGTCAAGGAAAATCCTAGCTTTCTGTAGGTATATCAGGAATAAAAGAATGACTAGATTAAGATTAGGGCCAATCAAGGATAATGGTGGGAAGTTGTGCGTGGAGTCAGAGGAGATAGTGGAAGTGCTAAATAAATATTTTTCGTCAGTATTCACACTAGAAAAAGACAATGTTGTCGAGGAGAATATTGAGGTACAGGCTATAAGACTAAACGGGATTGAGGTTCACAAGGAGGAGGTGTTAGCAATTCTGGAAAGTGTAAAAATACGTAAGTCCCCTGGGCCAGATGGGATTTATCCTAGAATTCTCTGGAAACCAGGGAGGAGATTGCAGAGCCTTTGGCTTTGATCTTTATGTTGTCATTGACTACAGCAATAGTGCCGGAAGACTGGAGAATAGCAAATCTTGTCCCCTTGTTCAAGAAAGGGAGTGGGAGTGGCAGGGTTCGGGGGGTGCAGCGTTGGATCAGTTTGGGGTGTCGGACTGGGGGGGCGGGGTCGGATGAGAGACGGGGTTGGGAGTATCGGACGGAGGGCAGGGTTGGCGTGTTGGATGTATGGTGGGGGGGAGCTCGCACGTGGTGTGCTGCTGCCAAGTCTCCTGATAGGGCAGCAAACTTAGCAAGTGCTCACTGTGTTAATCCCATTGAACTAATTGTGGGTGGCGGGAGGCTTCAGCAATGCTGCAGGTGCCTTACACACAAGTGTGTGTCTGCTCAGAAACAAATCCTGAGACAGAGAGAGGGATCAAGGCAGGCAGAGCGAGGAAAAAAAGTTAACTTTAGAAAACTCTGAGCCCCAGAGGAAAGGCATTGAATCAATTAACCGAATAATCAATTATCCATACAAAATTGTGCCCGCCCATCTTGTTCAGATAATTGAGGTTCCTCTGTACTGAAGAAGGTGACCAAACAGGTAGATGAGGGTAAAGTGGTTGATGTGGTGTATATGGATTTCAGTAAGGCATTGATAAGGTTCCCCTCAGTAGGCGATTGCACAAAATACTGAAGCAAGGAATTGAGGGTGATTTACCAGTTTGGATCAGAAGTTGGCCAGCTGAAAGAATACAGAGGGTGGTAGTTGATGGGAAATGTTCATCCCGGAGTCCAGTTACTAGTGGTGTTCCGCAGGAATCTGTTTTGGGTCCACTGCTGTTTTTATAAACAAGCTGGATGAGGGCGTAGAAGGATGGGTTAGTAAATTTGTGGAAGACACTAAGGTCGGTAGAGTTGTGGATAGTACTGAAGGATGTTGTCAATTACAGAGAGACATCGTTAAGCTGCAGAGCTGGGCTGACAGGTGGCAAATAGAATTTATAGTGGAAAAGTGTGAGGTAATTCACTTTGGAAGGATCAACAGAAATGCAGAGTACTAGGCTAATGGTAAGATTTTTGATAGTGTAGATGAGCAGAGAGATCTCAGTGTCCATGTATATAGACTCCTGAAAGTTGTCACCCAGGTTGATAGGGTTGTTAAGAAGGCATAGAGTGTGTTAGCTTTTATTAGTGGAAGGATTGAGTTTCGGAACCATGAGGTCATGCTGCAACTGGCCGCACTTGGAGTATTGCGTACAATTCTGGTCACCACATTATAGGAAGGATGTGGATCCTCTGGAAAAGGTTCTGAGGAGATTTACAAGGATATTGCCTGGTATAGAGGGAAGGTCTTATGAGGAAAGGCTGAGAAACTTTAGGCTGTTTTCATTGGAGAGAAGAAGGTTGAGAAGTGACTTAGTTGAAGCATATAAGATAATCAGAGGGTTAGATAGGGTGGACAGTGAGAGCCTTTTTTCCTAGCATGGTGATGGCTCCACAAGGAGGCATAGTTTTAAATTGAGGGATGACAGCTATAAAACAGATGTCAAAGGTCAGTTTCTTTACTCAGAAAGTAGTAGGGCCTGCTACAGTAGTAGACTTGCCAACTTTAAGATCATTTAAATAGTCATTGGATCGTCTTATGGATGAAATGGAATTGTGTTGGTTACATGAGCTTCAGATTCGTTTCACAGGTCAGCACAACATCGAGGGCTGAAGGGCCAGTACTGTGCTGTAATGTTCTATATTCTATGGTCAGATGAGCTGACCAGTGGCAAAATAAATTCAGTCCAAATAAATGTGATGTGATAAATTTAGGTAGAATGAAAAAGACAAGAGAATACATGATAAATGGTAGGACCAATTATCAGAATGACAATGGTGTGCATGTACACCGTTCCCTTAATTGGATCAGGACAGGTGGATAAAGTCATTAATATGACTTTATTAGCCATGGCATGAATTTAAGACCTGGGAGGTTATGCTGGAAATGTATAAAAGATTGGTTAGGCCACAGACTACTGTGTGCAGTTCTGGAATCAACATGACAGCAGAGATGTGATAGAACAGAAGAGGCTGCAAAGAAGAATTACCAGAATGTTGTCTGGCTGGAGAGTTTTAGTTATGAAGAGAGATTGGACAGACTGGATTTTTTTTTTAGATTAGACTTACAGTGTGGAAACAGGCCCTTCGGCCCAACAAGTCCACACCGACCCGCCGAAGCGAAACCCACCCATACCCCTACATTTACCCCTTGCCTAACACTACTGGCAATTTAGCATGGCCAATTCACCTGACCCGCACATCTTTGGACTGTGGGAGGAAACCGGAGCACCCGGAGGAAACCCACGCAGACACGGGGAGAACGTGCAAACTCCACACAGTCAGTCGCCTGAGTCGGGAATTGAACCCGGGTCTCTGGCGCTGTGAGGCAGCAGTGCTAACCACTGTGCCACCGTGCCGCCGTTTTGTTTGGAGCAGAGGAGATTGAGGGGGGATATAATTGAGATGTATACAATTACGAAGGGCATAGACTTAAGGTAAAGAGCACAAAATTTAAAGGAGATCTGAGGAAAACTTTTTTCACACAGCAGGTGATGATTGGAGCTGATTGCCTTTAAGTACAGTAGAGGCAGAAACACTCATAACATTTAAGAAGTGTTAGGTGTACACTTGTAATGCCAAGACATACATGGCTATGCACCAAGTGCTGGAAAATGGGATTAGAATAGTTAGGTCATTGTTTTCAATCAGTTTGGATGACTTAGGACTTTTGGTCCTGTGGATCTCTGTGACTCTGTGGTCTTTCAAATATAATCATTTAAGTGATATTAAACGGCAACACCGATATCTGTGTTTACCTAATGTATTTAATGTAATAAATCATCTGAAGACTCTTTACAGAGACATTACAGAATGTAATATGACATTGAGTAACATTCCTTCCAACCTACCTGACCGCACAGTCGCTCTAAGGGTCCCCACATGCCAATCAGTATGCCAACATGTTAACTTTCGGCTTTGGAAGTTGCTGCTGTGCACAGATCTGAGATCGCCACAGAAGGAAAAGAAATTAGACATGCACCAGGCAACATAAGGAGATGGTAGGCTAGATTGACGCACAGGGAGAATAGATTTGGATTCAAATGAATGTGTAGGTGACTGAAATAAGTAGGTGACATAGTAGGGCATGACGTAAGTCAGTAAGGGTGTATGATGGCAGGCAGCTAGCGTGGTAATTGGGCAAGGTTGAAAATTAGTAGGGTGGCAGCACAGTAAGATGGTAGGTGGCTGAGGTGACAAGATGTCAGGTAGGGTGGAATTAAGTGTGTGAAAGATTAGAGTAGGTTTGGGGGATTGATTTGGGTTCTGTGAAGTCGGTAGCAGGTCTAAACGTTATGGTTTTGATGGAGCTAAATGCTTACACTACGATGGTTCCACCCATTCTACTGATGTCTTATACTGTTTGATGGTGGAGAAAATATGTCTCGATTCCTACTCCAGTGACATTATCACGATGCCACTGACTACCGAATTCCTTTTTGAAATAACAAGAAGAGAAATGCAGAGAATCTGATACACATCAGTTTCCAGAAAGGCTTCAAAGATATACCACAAATGATAACTCTTCAATGCAAAGCATTCACAAGACAGAAAGCATTGGGGAGAAGCAAATTGGAATTATGGAGAAAACAAATGCTAGAAAAAGTGTGTTTATATTGTGTTGTTCACAACATCAGGGCATCCCAAAACACTTCCTAGAAAATAAAGTTGGTAAGAGGTGTAAACACAGTTGTACAGCAAAGTTCCACAAACAGGCCAGGAGATACTGTTCAGATAATCATCCTTTTACGTTTAAAGTTGTTGGTTTAATAATGCTTTGCATTATTGCATACTCCAGTGTGGGATTTGAAAACATTGCTATGCAATGCAGCTAAACCTGATACCTACTTGAAACTATATTGGGTGACAACTTAGAGTTTAAAACACTGTTAAAAAATATATAAACAACATGAAAAGCCAGCAGATAAATTGCAAATTAAGTTGAACATATTGTAATATGAAATAAGAAGATATTTATTCTTTTAGTTATTTGTATACAGGATGTGGAAATTTATTGCCTTTTGTATAATCATCAATGTACATCCCCCCACTTTGGATCTATGACAAAGGGAAGTTGATTGATGAAGCATCTAAAAATGGTTGGGCCTAGGTCACTACCTGAGGAACTGATAGGATTTTGTGGCACAATGGTAGTGTCTTTATCACTTAGCCAGGAGGCTAATAACACCTCCGAACAGGTTGATTCAAATATATACCCTGAAGTACACATGTAGAGCTGATCGATTTTTAACAACCACAGCCATCTTCTTTCTGCCAGGTATGATTTTAACCAGAGTTATCCCCTGATTCCCATTGACTTTGTTTTGCTAGGGCTCCTTCATACTAAATTCAATGAAATGCCACACTGATGCCAGGACCCTCATCCTCAACATATTCTGGAATACAACTCATTTGTCTATGTTTGTACCAAGCTTGTTAAGTGGTCAGGTGCTAAGTGGCTATGCCAAAAACCAAACTGAACAGACTTCTATTGTGCATGTTTGATGACTTCTTCCATTACTTTACTGATGATCAGGAGCAGACAGATAATGCAGTAAGTGACAGTGATTTATTGGTCTTAATTTTTGAAGAAAGACAACCTGAGCAATTTTTCACATTGCTGGATTGGTGCCAGTTTTGTAACTGACAGAACAAGGGGTATGGCAAGTTCTAGGGTCGAAGTCTTCTATACTATTGCCAGAATCAGAGCCCATAGTCTTTGTAATAAGCAATGCCTTCAGCTGTTTCTTGATGTCACGTGGAGTGAATCAAATTATTCTAATAATAAATTAAATGGGACAGAGACCTGGGAATATAGATAAATATGCTTTAGAGGTAGTGATACAGGTTGTTTCGGGCTTAAGAGAGAAAACAATGTGCTGGGACTCATTTTGGATTAATAGAGAGCAATTGTACAGAGCTCATGTTAAATCTATACAGAAATATGGTTAAATTGTTGTTAAGTATTTTGTACAGCTCTATGTTACTGAAATAGTTTTCAACATTACAACAGGGACAACATTTCAAAAGCCTTTAATAGGTTTAAATGTGCCTTGGGAAGGCCAGAGGTAGTAAAATGTGGTATATAAATATAATTCTTTCTTTTTACACTATGAGAAAAAGATGCTGAAGCACTTTTCAAAGAAAAGACTCACAAGATTTTAACCAGAATAAAGAGAATACAACTCTTAGGAAAAACTAAGCAGACTGGAAGAATTCTTCTGGCAAAAGTGACCAGTAAGAGAAAATGTAATGGAATCCTTAAAATTATAAAGTGGATTGATAGGGATGAATATGGAGAAATTGACTGTGTGTTCACTAAGCGATTATTGCATCCTTATTAAATAAGTTCTGTTTTGTAATAAATGAATCCTGTATTTATTAAGAAACATGATTGATAGATTTTACTGTTTATAACCTAACCTAAATAAGCATTGATTTGGTCATTAATAACAGGAAAAAGTATTGTTATTTTACATGGTGATCTGTGGAGTATGTAAAGGGACTACAGTGACAGTTCCTTCCTCTACCTTTGTTGTAACATGAGAAACTTCTTTACACAGACAGTGCTGAGAATGTGGAACTCTTCCACATGGAGTGGTTGAAGCTGGCAGCATTGATGCAGTCAAGATTAGAGTGGTGCTGGAAAAGCACAACAGGTCAGGCAGCATCTGAGGAGCAGGAACATCTACATTTCTGGCAAAAGCCTGTCATAAAAGGTGGCTTGGCGCACATAGAATCAGAAGAGAGTAGAGGTACATGATGGAGGCCAAGAAGATTTAGGTAAACACTTTGGCAATCAACTCCACCAGATTACTGCCTGGTGAAAATCTACTCCGATTCATATTGATGTATTTGTGAGCTAGTAGAAGGATAAATGCAAGACTGCAGTCCTGCAGCCAGACAAGAGCATGAGACTGAGAAAAGGCTGCCCTTATTTCTGCTGCTTGTGGAGTCTAGGAATGTGGAGCACAGAGATGAGAGGTAGACCTTTCAGAAACAAGTTAGGAACCACTTCTACACATAACACGTGGAGGAATTTTTGAATTCTGTTTTACAAACAGTAATTGATGTGAAGTCAACTGCTCATCAGAGTTTGGAGACTGACATTGCTGTTAACTGAAGAAATTTATGGCCAGGCAGATTGACAGAGTTCGGTTGCAAATCAGTCATGATCTCAACGATTTATAATTAAGCTTGTGCAACTACTTCTGTTCCCAATCTTTCTGTAAAGCACTAATGGCTAAGGTTTTTACTTATCAAAGGAGTGAAGCATCTGCCTTTCCTCTGTCCAACACCCACAACTATTGAGACTTCTTATGAAAGTTCATCAACCCCAAATGCTAAATTTGTTTCTCTCTTCACAGGTGTTACCTGTTCTACTGAACTTTTCCAGGATTTTTCACTTTTATTAAGTAGAGGCAATTCTGGGAGGACACAAGTAAAACTTGCCCCAGAGTTCATATTGAATGGTATAATAACATGCAATTAAAGACAAGTCCTACAATCTCGACAGTACATTGGTCTATCCCGTAAGCTCTTAAGGACCCACATTGTCATATGAAGGCTCGTAGGCAACAATTATGTGAAAATGTGGAGGAAAACTATTACATTTTGGAAAGGTAAAGAACAGAAAATAAATACATGGTTAAAACCCTGCTGGTATCTTAATGTCTGATTTACTTTTAGTTCTGGTGCTTGAGTTTCCTTCTACATTCCAAAGATGTGCATTTTAGGCGGACTGGCCATGGTAAGTTGTCCATTGTGCCCAGGGATGTGCAGGCTGGGTGGATCAGCCATGTGAAATGCAGCATTATGAGAGTGGGTCTTGGGGGAATACTCTTCAGAGGATTGGTGTGGAGTGTGATGGGCTGAATGGCCTGCTCCTCCACAGTAGGGATTCTATTACTTTAAAAGGCTACTGTCAGCAGTATGTGTGATAATCGAACAAGTAATGATGACATCCAGAGATAAGATCATAAGGTTTAGTTGAATATCTTTTGGTATGTTTGTGTCTTCTGCGAACAGAGCAGCTTTCTGTGAGAGATACAGAGAGTAGTTTTCTGAGAGAGATACATTGAACAGCTTCCTGTGAAAGGTACACTACTCTTGGATCAACTCTTTTCCTAAAAGAAATACAGGGGCATAGTGACAAGAATGTTATCAATAAGGGTCCTGGTGATAAAATTGCAGATGGTGAATGCAAATGAAAGGCTATAAGATTGGAAGAGAAGCTCGATATTATGAAGTGTTTTGAGCGTAAGGAGAGAATATGTAATATAGCTTGCTTAACAGGAATGAAGGAGTGTGCCTTATGCATTATGATGACCCCCTGTCCCTGTGTTAACAATCCGTTTTTAATGGACTGTATTAAATTTACTTTTATTTCATTGATAAATATAATTTATACCTTCATTCAGGCTGTGCTACACTTTGTGTTAGACTTTTGGAGATTTTTAAGCGATTGTGAGTGATATTTTTTGTTGATCCACCCCAACCCCACTTTTTCCATAGGCCCCATTATTTATATAAGCGATTCTTTATTCAACAAGGTTTCGCTGGACATTATAGGAGAATTACTTGTACTACATTGCTCAGTGATAGACTCTTAACTCTTAAAATCCCTACAGTGTGGAAACAGGTTATTAGGCCTAACGAGTCTATACCAATCTTCCGAAGAGTAGCCCTCCCATATCCCATTACTATACATTTACTGCTGACTAATGCACCTAACCTACAGATCCCTGAACACTATGGGCAATTTAGCATGGCCAATTCACCTAACCCAAATGTTTGGATTGTGGGAGAACGTGCAAACTCCACACAGACAGCCATCTAAGGTAAGGAACCGAACCTGTGCCCCTGACACTGTGAGGCAGCAGTGCAAACCACTGAGCTATCATGCCACCCTACATAAAATTCCCCAACACATTGCTCTTCAATGAAATGCGCTAAGAAGTGTTCCTTGAATGCCTGCTATGGTAATAGCCTCCTGCTCAATGCCCTTCTCTTCTTCACACAAGTTATGTTCTTTGCTGCTTTCCTGTCTGCATCAGATATAAAGGCAACCCAACCATTTTGTAAAGCAGCTGACAAAATTGCAACAAGCTCTTCTCTATTGCCATACATAACCTTACCTAAAATTTGTTTACTATTATGCAGTTGTTTCATCCAGAAACCATTTGACTGGGATAGAGTGATAGCTGATGTGGTTCTAACCAGCATGAAATATCCTCCAAGAGAGTGATTCATCTCTTACAGATTTAATAATCTCCTGAATGTTTGCTTGAAGGTGCATTCAAAACCAATCTGCTTCACAAACAAAACTGTAATAAAAGTTTGCTCTAAATCTCAACACTAGCTCACATACTTTTGCATTATTGTAAACATTACAATGGTACTATGGCAGTCTTCAATTTCATTTCCAATAAACATTGTGTTCAACATCAATGCATCTATAGAAAACATACATGCAATGACTGGGTTGCGTGATTGGGTTCCCAAGTACGGGGAGTCAAGACAGTGAGTTAAATTCTCTGCAGTCTCAACATTGTCACCTTTTCTGGTTCCTGCAAAATGGGAGATCAACAAGCAGGTGATCAGCTCTCTCGATATGTCTGGGCACCACAGCCACAGGAAACTCTGTCATCTGCAATCTTCCACTGTCATCTGCAATCTTCCAGAACAAGAACTCCATCCAGTGGATCTGATGAGAGTGCATTGTTCATGGCCACTTACGTTGCTACATTTCTCCTATCCACTAGTTGGTTCTATGTTTCTTGCTGAAGGAGAGAAAATAGAGAACTTTTATTCTTCCTAATAGCATCAATGGAGTGCAGGGAAGTTCATGGGTGTGAAAGGATTGTATGCTAAGGGTAAATGTAAGTGTTGGTTGTTTAGAGGGGAGTTGTCTGGAAGCTACAGAGATAGGAATGAGTGAAGCTGCAAGGATTGTTTATCTTGAGAGACACTTATGGGAGAATGCTGGGCCAGTATTGATGTGGAGTTGGCACCTGTAATTTAAGCCCCCACTTCTCCAGTCCTCATGACATTCTCATCTCCCTGGTGCACTATTTCTAGGTTTGATGGACCAGGCTAACACTCTTGTATTCCGCAGACACCTTTGGCACTGTAGCTTGTTGTCCCTTCCTCTTGCAGTCAGGACCCACAACAGAGCCACCAGGTAAAAGTGAGCCACAAAAAGATCAATCTTTCTAGATTTGCACTCTATCCTAATAGTTGCTGCAGCCTCAGATCCTAAAGCTAATTGTTTCTATAAATTAGATTAGACTTACAGTGTGGAAACAGGCCCTTCGGCCCAACAAGTCCACACCGACCCGCCGAAGCGCAACCCACCCATACCCCTACATATACCCCTTACCTAACACTACGGGCAATTTAGCTTGGCCAATTCACCTGACCCGCACATCTTTGTGACTGTGGGAGGAAACCGGAGCACCCGGAGGAAACCCACGCAGACACGGGGAGAACGTGCAAACTCCACACAGTCAGTCGCCTGAGTCGGGAATTGAACCCGGGTCGGTGTGAGGCAGCAGCGCTAACCACTGTGCCACCGTGCCGCCCACATTTATATTCTCTGACAGAAAGGATATGGCATTTTGCTTGGCTTCTTGTGTTGGTCAGAAAACCCAGAGCTCAGATATTAATGCCATGGCTGAGTTAAAGAACACACAATTCATTAATCAGCCTCCTAATTAGAAAACAGTCCTGTCATTCTGGCAAGGTCTACATTTACAATATCTCATGCAATGTATTTCTTGGCAATAATATTAACAAAATACGTCCTCCCAAAGAACTGTATTTCACTCACTCTTTTAATTCTGAATTTTGGTTTAATTTTATTCCTGAAACAAATTATTCTTAGTGTCACGGTGAATCATTAATTTTTTGTAGCTTTTGTTATTATTCTTTAAATATTTGGTAGCATAGAAACATGCAGCTCAATACATACTCAGAGCAAAGTATGCTTTTTTCTCAATTTATTTAGGCTGCAAAGTCAACATGACAAGCCCATTGTCACTGTATCATGAAAATTCTGCAGCCTCAAATATGAAGATTAAAAAGAGTTGAAATACTTGTTCTTCTCACCAACTACAGAATGAGGGTCAGTTAGCTCAATTAGCTGAGCAGTTGGCATGCAATGCAGAGTGAAGCAACAGCGTTGCTTTAGTTCCTGCACTGGCTGAGGTTACCTTGAAGGACTTTCATCCTCAACCTCTCCCATTGCCTGAGGCATGGTGACCCTCAAGATAAACTATCACCAGTAATTTCTTCCTATAGCAACGGACTGCAAGAGGACTATAGCAATGTTACCTTTCTTTTTAACCAAAACTATAGCAATGTTACCTTTCTTTTTAACCAAACAATGACTTTTGTTCTTTTGCAGAATATACTTGTTTTTGTCCTCAGCCTTCAATTGCATGTTCTCCAAATTGGAGCTGGGATCAGCTGCCAAAAAATGTACTGACATTATAGCTGCAAATGGCATCTGAGTGACCAGTAAGGAAAATGTGAATGCACATCCTACACTTAACCATCTGTATCATTGCCTTCCACAATATTAGTGTTTGCTGAAGTGTGCCCATCCAGGTCTGGAACATATAAATAGGAGATCGAACACTTATTTCGGAATCATTCCCTCAACATGGCAAAGGCTATGAGCCCTGATAACATTCCAGCAATACTACTCAAGACTTGTGTGCCAAAACTCACTGCTCCCTGAGCCAAGCTGTTCCAGTAGAGATACAACATCTGCCCAACAATGAAGAAAATTGCCCAGGTTGGATCTCTCCTGTATATAAAAAGCAGGAAAGATCCAACCTGGCCAATTACAGCTCCATCAGCCATCATCAGTAAAGTGAGGCAAGGAGTCATAAATAGTGCTATAAAGCAGCATCTGCTCAGCAATAACCAGCTCAGTGACATCCAGTTTGGGTTCTACCAGGGCCACTCAGTTCGTGATGTCATTACAGCCTTAATTCAAACATGAACAAAAGAGCTGAATTCCAGAGGTGAGGTGAGAGTGACAGCACTTGACATCAAGGCTGCATTCAACTGAGTGTTGCATCAAGGAGCCCTAGCAAAACTGGAATCAACGGGTATCAGGGAGCAAACTCTCCAGCGGTTGGAGTCATACCTGACATATAGGAAGATGGTCGTGATTGGTGGAGGTCAGTCATCTCAGCTCCAGGACATATCTGCAGGTATGCTTCAGGGTAGTGTCCTCGGGCCAACCATCTTCAACTGCTTCATCAATGGCCTTCCCTCTATCATGAGATCAGAAGAGGTGATGTTCACCGATGATTGCACAATGTTAAGCTCCATTCATGACTCTTCAGACACTGAAGTAGTTTGTTTCCAAATGCAACAAGATCTAGACAATACCCTGGCTTGAGCTGACAAGTGGCAAGTAACATTCGTGCCACACAAATGCCAGGCTATGACCATCACCAACAAGAGACAATCTAACCACTGTCCCTTGACATTCAATGTTGCTACCATCACTGAATCCCCTACTATCAATACCTTGGGAGTTACCACTGATCAGAAACTCAACTGGACTCACCACATAAACACAGTAGCTATAAGAGCAAGTCAAAGGCTAGGAATACTGCCGTGGCTAACTCACCTCCTGACTCCCAAAAGCCTGATCCCCATCAGCAAGGCACAAGTCAGGAGTGTGATGGAATACTCCCCACTTGCCTGGATGAATGCAGCCTCAACAAAACTCAAGAAGCTTGACACTATCCAGGTCAAAGCAGCCTGTTTGATTGGCATTACATCCACAAGCATTCACTCCTTCCACCAGCAATGCTCAGTAGCAGCAGTGTGTACATCTACATAAATGCACTGCAGAAATTCACCGAAGATCCTCAAAAAGCACCTTCCAAACCCATGACCATTTCCATCTAGAAGGATGAGGGCAGCAGAGAAATGGGAACACCACCTCCTTCAAGTTCCCCTCCAAGTCACTCACCATCCTGTTGCTTCAGTGTCACTGGGTCAAAATCCTGGAATTCCCTCCCTGATGTAATTGTAGATCAACCCACAGCAAGTGGACTGCAGCAATTCAAGAAAGTAGCTCACCACCACCTTCTCAAGACCAACTAGGGACAGGCAATAAATGTTGGTCAGCCAGCGATGCCCACATCCCACAAAGTAAATTTTAAAACTAGGGTGTGCTTCTCAGTGCCGACTGGGTTCTGGATAACTGTGGCTACATCCAGCCCAACCAGTTGACATTATAGCACAATGTTTCCCTAGTTGCCCTAAATCTAAATTCACTTTGCTAGAGAGATGCCTGGGCATTGCACTAGGGCACCTTAACTTCTCAATTCAAAATGAATTGGGTCTTTAGCCCGATGATTCTGACTCAGGGATTACTCAGCTGTAGCACTGGCAAGTTAGCACGGCCGACCAAAACTATCAAATAGCTGACGAGCTGAAAACCAGACATTTTCGATATTTCCACATTTTAAATGCCACAAATGGTCTAGTTGTGCTTCTATAGTCATTAACCTCTCATTGTAAAACAAGAGAGTACATCAAACACTTCACAAATTATGGGTTAGATAAATAAAGGGTTTTTTTAATTTCCCTTAATGGGCCTGTAATAACAGAAACAAAAAGTGTTTCTTGAAGTCATTTAAATATGTACAGCATAATTGAAGAAAATGATTTATAGCGATTTGAAATCACTTCAGGTCCATCAAAACTCCACTGGCTTCAACTCGACAGCAACCGTAAAGAATACCAATAGATGAGTGTGCATCTGAACTCATATTAAATAAACTAATTTAGTTCACTACTGGTCTTGTTTTCCAGCTTGTTTTTTTTCTGATAGCATTTGACTTGATTTGATTGAATGCATAAGTCACAGATAGGTGCAGTGAAAGACTGTCAACTTGATATCGTTCGTGCTTCATGAAATTAGATTGCTTAGTGCCAAGAAAAATCTGATTCACTAAAGGTACACTATCATACAGTAGTGAGGGAATGATGTATTTAATAATAATAACAACCTAGGAGGATGAACAGAAACGCACAGCAAGGGTAGCTCTATGAAGCTGTGCCAGAATAGTGCCGCAGTAACATTTTTCATCAATTCTGCTGTAAACTTTAGTATTCCCAAGAGGCCATTCTTTATGTATAGTAATTTTCTGCTTGCACATCAAGGACAATATGCACTTAATAAAGGATTTATTTGGGATATAATAATAACGAGGGGTGTTTCATTCCTTAACTCTTGAAATGTTTGCTTAGCTGTCCCAATGTGGAGGAGTCTGGTTATGGTTTTTCACAAAAAAACATTCACCGTTGTTAAACCTGCCATTCTTAAGACTGAAAGCTCCTTTCGCACATCAAGGATATCTGTCAAAATTAAGAGAGTCTGAAAAATAGTAAGCTGGTTGGAGGACGACAGGAATCTATTGTGCATGTTTTCAATCAGTCCACATCTACTGCAATGAAAAGGATTTCACTGTGGCTCTGCACATGTACTACAGATATAGTTCTGGTATCACTGCTTTAAGATCATTTGTGGCATACGTTTAATTGAATTTACTGTGAAACATGCAGACTTCATTTCAATAACATACTGTATCAGACATTATTTTATTTCATCTGCATATTTCACCAATATGAGTAAATCATAGAGTCATAGAGTCCTAGAGCATGGAGACAGGTCCTTCAGCCCAAACTGTTCCATGCCGACCAAAATATCCACCACGCTAACTCAATTTCCCTGCGCTTGGCCCATATCCTTCTAAACCTTTCCTATATGTGTATTTGTCCAAATGCCTTTTAAATGTCATTACTGTACCCACCACAATCACTTCTGCTCATTCCATATGTGTACCACCCTCTGTGTAAAAAATGTTGCCCCTCAGGTTCCTTTTTCCACACTGTAGGGGAATCTAATCTTATTCTTTCCCTTCTTACTTAAAACTGATGCCCTCTAGTCCTCGATTCCCCAACCCTGGGAAAAAGACTGACTGCATTCACCCTATCCATGCCTCTCATGATCTTATAAACTTCTATATAATCCCTCCTCAGTCTCCTACACTCTAAAAAAAGAGTCCCAGCTTGTCCAACCTCTCCCTATAGCCCATACTAATGAGCCTGGCAAAATTCTTGTAAATTTCTTCTGCACTCTTTCCAATTTAATAACATTCTTCCTATAGCAAGGTGACCAAAACTGAACACAATGCTCCAAATGCGGCCTCACCAATGTCCTGTATGACTGCAACATAACTTCCCAACTTCTCTACTCAATGCCCTGACTGATGAAGGCCAGTGTGCCAAAGTCTTCTTCACTGCCCTGTCTCCATGTGACTCTACTTTCAGAGAACCATGAACCTGAAGTCCAAGATCCCTCTGTCCCACTGCACTCCTTAAGGCCTCATCATTAAACTCCTGCCTTGATTTGACTTTCCAAAATGCAACACCTCACACTTAACGATATTAAAAGCCATGTGCCATTTTTGGCCCATTTCCCCAGATGATCAAGATCCTGCTGCAATTTCTGACAACCTTCCTCGCTGTCCACAATACCACCCATTCTGCAAACTTACTAATCATGCCTTGTACATTCTCATCCAAATCATTGGCATAGATAACAAAGCAGTGATGGTCTCAAATTTGTTTACTTTAAAACAAAGTTTGTTAAAGGGCACCCCCCCCCCACCCCCGAGGCTCTCTCACCAGGTAGGGAGAAGATTAAGAGCTTCACCACACAATTTTATGCATTAGGTCAATACAATGAAAGGAAAGTTCACTTTCTTATCACAGTAAGGAATCTGCACCTTTGACATAGTACAGATGATTAACTGGATGGGGTGAGCATTAAAAATAAAGTAACTAAACATTTAAAGACTCCTCAAGTTGATTCAACCAGTTTTGTTCTGGTCCATTCTACTGCTAAGGCTTTTACCAACCTATTCTTTACCCTTTCTTAATCTGATCAATTAAATGTTTTGACATTTTACACTAATTTAAGCCATCAGTAAATTTGCATTTTATGCTACCTGCTGAAGAACGTTTTGAGTGGTCTGGCCTAGTCTATAACAACCCCATCTAGGTAAGCATTCTTACTGTCCCCAAATTCACAACAATTCTGCCCAGAGTTTCTGCAGGATGCTGAAAATGAATGCCTTTTAATTGGAACCACTGTTTACATGCTGAGCTGCTGGTTATTTATTAACTTTCCATATGTATCACAAGGTTTATAGGTGAGTAGGAAGGAATTCAGCCTCCTGAGTCTGTTCAGTTGGATAACTGCTAATCGTATGCCAAATTTATTTACCTCCTCAAACTCATAACCCTTAATACATCTGCCTTGAAAATATCAATGAATGTTAGTCTTAGAAGTTGCAATAGCTAATCGTTAGAAGAAGAAGAAAACTCCATATTTCTAAAGCCCACAACATGGAAGAAGCGCTTCCCAACCATCCTCCCAGATGGAGATAATGGGATGTTAATGACATTGTTAGGATGATGAAGGGCATTATTTAAATAACTATGTAGAATGCACTTGAAGTGTCATTGTTGGGACACATGGCTAGTGAACAGGAAGTAGAAATTAGTAATGTTGCATTGTACAAATAAGCCAATTGTCAAGAAAAGTATTCATGTCTAGTTTTATACTTCAACTGATTTGTCAAGTAGTTATTTTTATTTTAAGGCTCTGTTTCCCCAGTTCTGGATTTCCACACCAAAAGAAAGTGACTTCTTATAGCTTCTTGTATGAATCCTTTGAACAGTCTATATAAGTTGAATACATCACGACCAAATCTTCTCTATTTGGGAAGTATGCACTTACATACTTCTCACAATTACGCACTCTTAAAAGTGCTCTTAATTTTGAGGAAGGGTCACTCGACTCAAAATGCTAACTCTGATTTCCCTGCACAGATGCTGTAAGACCAGTCGAGCTTTTTCAGCAATTTCTGTTTTTGTCTCTTAACATTAGTAACTGCCAAAATCATGATTTCATTCTGAAAACAAAATATGCTGGAGATCATAACAGATCAGGCAGCATCCATGGAAAGAATTCAAGCTAACCTTTCAAGCTGACTCTTCATCAAAGCTGAAGTGAAGTGTGGAAGGGGCAGCATTTATGCAATAGTTGGTGGGGTATGGGGGTGGTTTGGAGTGCTGGAGGAGAAGGATGCTGATAGTTCAGATTAAGTGATCATTTCATTCTATTGATTTATCCCAGCAACTCTTAAGGGTCACAAGTAATAACCTGTAATTTGAAAATTCCTAAAATAGCTTACAAAATAAGGTTAGTCCAAGATGTGTGACAACATTAGATTACCACATCAGCAAAACATTCACATTTTTCTTTACAATTAAATTGATTTTTTCAGCTGCTACCTGAGTACACTTTTACTGAATGTGTGCTGACGTAGCAGCATAGTTTGCCTCCGTTGAAGCATCCATTTCAATTTAGTTCCATTAAAATTAGCTGAATGAACGCCAGAGATTTTATAAAGGGAAGGAGCTCTGTGCCAATAAGTTGCTGCCCACGTGACAATAAAAAATTAAACTCAGGTTTTTTTCATTATGCATGATGACCCACCATCCTCGACCAAACCTGCTCAAGCAGATTCCTGTTATAGAAGGCAATGGTTCTGGTGGAATTATAATTTATGCCACAATATGCTCTACCCAGTTTACTGATGTCACACACTCTGGCTGTAGACAGTTGAGATCTGTATGAGGTCTGATGGGAGATATATTCTGCATAGCTCTTGATAATGCTAAGTAACTGTGTCCAGCAAGTTATTGTATACCATCTATTGCCTTGATATTTGTTTAGGCTCTCCAAGGGTCTAACCTCTACCACAGATTAAATGGATCCTAGACTCTACATCGGAAAAACAGTAAGGAGATTTTGTGGTGCAGTGGTACTATGCCTACCTATAAGTCAGGAAGCCCAGGTTCAAGTCTCACCTACTTCAGAGGAATGTAATAATATCGCTGAACAGGGTAATTATAAAACAAAAGAGTAGTGTTGGCAGGACTTATATTGTTAATGGGTAGTGTTCTCTTGAACACAGAGCCCAAGGGATTAAATTACATAGTTCTTTGAAAGTTGCATCACAGGTAGACAGGATGGTTAAGAAGACATTTTGCACATTTGCCTTCATTGCTCAGGTTGTTGAGTACAGGTTGTGGGTGAGGCCACTTTTGGTGTACTGAGTACAGTTCTGGTCATCCTACTATACGCTACTATTAAGTTGGAGGTGGTTCAGGAAAGGTTTAAAATGATTTTGCTGGGACTGAAGGTTTTGAGTTAAGGAGAGACAGGTTAGACTGAGATTGTTTTCACTGACGCGTAGGAGGTTGAGGGATGACCTTACAGAGGTTTATAAAGTTATGAGGCATAGATAAGGTGAAGAGCAAAAGTGTTTTCCCCAAGGTACACAAGTTCAAAAGTAAAAGGCATATTTTTAAGGGGACGTGCATGTACTGGTGTTGGACTAGGGTGGACAAGGTCAGAAGTCACATGGCAACTGGTAACAGTCCAACAGGTTTATTTGAAATTACAAACTTTCAGAGCACTGCTCTTTCATCAGGGGAAGTCATTTTTTTTTCAGCTGGGTGCTTGGGGTGCCATGGTACCACTACAGGGAATATAATAGCACTACTTGGAATTGTAAACAGCCAATATCACTTCACTTTTGATCGCCCTCAGATTAATCCAGTCTTGTCAACTCTGTAGCCCAAGTATGTGTCTGCATGGGTTTCCTCCGGGTGCTCCGGTTTCCTCCCACAGTCCAAAGATGTGCAGGTTAGGTGAATTAGCCATGCTAAATTGCCTGTAGTGTAAGGTGAAGGGGTAAATGTAAGGGAATGGGTCTGGGTGGGTTGCTCTTCGGAGGGTCGGTGTGGACTTGTTGGGCCGAAGGGCCTGTTTCCACACTGTAAGTAATCTAATCTATGTCACTTGGGGTGTCTGGAACACACATTTTCCCTTCTAAGGTGACAACCCACGCGGGATAAATATTTAAGTACTATGTCCAAGTTCTGTAAGTGCTTCGTATTGGTTTTCTCTATTATCTGCACATCATCTAGATAAATGGTGACCTGGAGTAGATCTTGCAAAATGTTCTCCATCATCTGCTGAAAAACTGCACAGGCTGATGATAAGTTAAACGGCAGTCTTATATTCTGGTACAAGCCCTTTTGGGTATTAATTGAAGCATACATCTAGGAATCCTCATCTAACTGCAATTGCAAGTTCATATCGCTCATGTCCAGCTCCGTGAAGGAGAGTCCCCCTTCCAAAATCTCTGAAGTATTGGGTATTTCTCTAGCTGTGAAAAGCGGTTTACAATTTGATTAAAATCCACACAAAGGTAAACTGACCTGTCAGGCATGACCAGTGTTAACCATTCCACAAATTGGACTGATTTGATGATTCCTTGCTTTCCAGCCTTCTAGTTTTTTGCCTCTACATTTGCTCATAAAGCAAATGGCATTGAGCAGGCCTTGCAGGGTCATGGAATTGCTTCCTGGTCAATGTCCAAGTTGGCCTTGGATTCTTTGATAGCTCTTAGCCCTTCCTGAAAAATTTCCAGGTGTTTGATTATGACTTCACCCAGGCAGCCGTTTTATAATTGAAACATGTTAAGCCAATCAAGGTGAATCACTCTCAACCTATGTTGCCCCATCAAACTTGGGCCTGAGCTTTTCACTACCATCAGTGGTAATTGAACTAGCTGCTTCTCCTAAAAGATCAGAACTAAGGTTGCACCCTTAATCTGTAAACATTCCCCAGTATAGGTTCTCAGTTTCAAGGTCTTATGCAAACTTAAGCATTGGAGTCCAGAGTGAATTTGTTAAAGACTTGTTCTGCAATCACTGATACAGCTGCACTGGTGTTACCATCCAATAGAACTGGGTGACCGTTTAACAAGATGTTTTTATTTTGATTTATTCTGATAAGAATTTTGCTAAGCAATTTAACTGTTCCAAACCAGATATCTGTATACTTTGCAGATGTCTCCTCTCCTGGATGCTGGCCTAAGAGTTTTCTTACTCAGTTTAGGACTGGTGGGTTTATTTTGCTGTCTCAAGTCCACATACCAACAGCAACTACAATGGCTTGCCAGCCTAGATCCTGAAGAACATTTTAACCATTTGGTCAAGGTTCATCTTAGTTTCGGGGTTTTGTTGTGCGCTGGCCAAGAGTTCCTCTGGTCAGGATTTGTCCTGAGTGAACTATGCAATTGCCTTCACTCAAGTGCTGTTCCACCAGTTCAGTTGGACTGGCGAGGGTGTCCACTTCCATTGGGATACCCTACAACTCATATACTTTCCTTGCTGCATTTTCCAATGATAAAGACAGTTGGGGGTGCCTGTTTGAAGTCCGGTTGGAATTCAGCTGTTAAGTGCTTTAACATGGTTACATCATTGATCTCACTCCCGTCAGCACTGAAATAACTCTACTGAAGCTGGCATCCCATCTCCAAATCACCTTTTATTTACATGTGGTGTGTCCTTTGTGCCAGCTGCCAGTGTGAACAGGATGTCTGACATTTTCTTATCATTTTTATTTTGGTCAGGCAGGGCTCCCTGATTGGACCAGATTAACAGCCGTAATCTGGGAACTATATTCTATGAGATCCACCTTGCTGACCTCATGACAAGAAATCCTGTCCTTTTATTCTTCTTGTTAAAATTAAAATTCTTATAATAAATAGTGACTTACTGAAAGAATCTACTGTGCTTTGCTCATTTCATGTTTTGTAGTTGTTCAGCGGCAAATCGGGAATTGTTTGGGATATTTCAATAATTCTTCATGTTCATTGTAACTCTTGGAATTAAGCTGCTTGATTTTTGGACTACTATCATGATAGTACTTCCCATTCCTTTGTGCTATTTTAAGAATGTTAAATAAAAACAGTAGTCACTTCAACCAAGCAAACTTGGTTGAAACTTAATGATATATTCACATAGGGTAACCAGGCTGCTGGTTACACCCCACTATCTACCTCTACATTATATGGGAGGTCAGCAGGAAAGGTTGGGGTGGGGTGGTAACCACTTGCACAATATTATGTGATCCCCAGTAAAAGCATGTAATACACCCAGCAAAGGCATATAATATCCAGCACAAAGGCCATGATCATCATGTTTCCAAATTCTCAAAGATCAGATGCACAGCAGATCCTCTCAGACATCCTGAAGTACTGACTACCACCCCCTAAACTATAAAGGGGGTTTGAATATCTCACTGACAAATCCTCCACTCCCCAGCATCCTCCAACAAAGTCTCTGGCTCTGAGCTAAATTAGAAACTTTGGATAATACGAATGGGATGTTAATCACAAATATATGATATAAATGGTTATTCTTTTTGAGATTTGGCATTCCTGTGACTCTAGCCGAATGAGTACAATATTATGGCATATATTCCAGACCAAACAGTATCTGTAAGGCACTTACATGATATCACAACACGTGATGTTGCAGAAGAAGTTCCTACCTTATATAAATATATATATATGGCTTAGCGGTAGAATAGATTGTAGATTGCAAGTGAGCGTGTCCTCGGCATTCAGAGGTCATGTGGTCCTCTGATGCATGCGCAGAGGATGATCACGTGATGCTCCGAGGCGCGGGCGCGGTCACGTGGTCTCCCTGTTTTGCGCTCCGGAAGAATGCCGGGAGGTCACGTGATCGGCCGTTTCACGCCCCAGAAGTGTGCGAGTCTGCCGTTTCGCGCCCAACAGGAGGTCGCGTGGTGCTCCTTTTCAGAGACAAAGGAAGGTCACGTGGGATCGGACATCCGGGAATGCGAGGAGGCGGGGAATGGAGTCAGATCAACAGTCAATTAGAAGACAATCTCACTTGAGTGATTGTATGATGTTTTGTATGGTATAAAAGACTGGGTCAGGGGCAGGAATACGTCTTTGTTCTTTGTGAACTGACTTACTTAGTCGTTTGTCAGGGACAGAAAGGTTTAGACCCAGAGCTCTGTATACTTTATCCACTTGTTGCTAGAATAAAACTAAAAGTGTAAGAATGAATATCTTCTCCTATTGCTTTATTTAAAGAGCACACAGGACTGGGCTCACACATAGAAGAAAGTAAGTTGGTACATTGAGCCTAAGTCCAACACTTACCTTTAGTCACACTTTTTGTGACATAAAGTCCCGTATCGTGTCTTCAGTAAGCACATAACCCAGACTGTGGAAGTTGCAATATTGTATCAATGTGATAGAGTTGATACTCAATTTCAAAATATCTGATTCAACAAGAACCTGACTCGATAGTCTATGTGATGTGAACTAACATGAAAAACTTTAAAAGAATATCCTTTATTGATACTTGCATTCAATATAAAATACAGTGAGAAGTATGTACAGTCACTCATACATAAGCACTATTCACAGAATAAAAATAAAAAATTAAGGAGAGTACAACTTTTCCTTCTCCACTGCTACAGCATACTGCTGCCAGAGTTCTGCTCCAGGCTTCCCAGTCACGCCATGTCGCAGAGAGTGTCTACTCCCAGCTTTCCAGCCCATGCCATACCATATAGCGTGTCCTGCTCTGGGCTTTTCAGCCCACATCACATCGCTGAGACAGTGTCCCACTCCAAGCTTCCCAAACCATGCCATACCACCGTCAGGGTCCTACTCTATGTGGAAGCGAGAGTTCCACTCCAGGCTTCACAGGCCGACAGACTGTCTCTGCAGCTACACTGCTCTGAAAATGCCACCGCTGTTCCAAAGCCCATCGAAGCCACCTTCTGCCAAAAAGCTCTCTTTATCAGGTAAATTTGAGGAAAAAATAACTATTAAAAACACAAAGAGAAAAAGAAAAAAGCAGGCAAGGAGGACATGCCTGGGCAAATTAGCCCAAATGCTGTCTACTCAACCATCACTATCTTGAAAGCAATAGAGTCGCAGTGAGTCATGGGCACCAGAAACTAATAAGGAAAACTAAATGCTGCAGTAAGTCGATGCTAAAGGTTGAAGAGCAGAGAGCAGTGTGACAATTGTGAAAAGTCGCTTCCCTAATAGATATCCATTAATCTGATTGAGTTCAGAGTACAAGTTACAACTAAATCTGAGACTAAAATGCTATAACCATTAATAAGGACTGCAAACCTGTCCAGAAACACAGTATGTTCTCTACCTCTTTCAAAATAAACTGCAATTCACAAACAACCAGAAAAAGCTTTGATGTAAACAAAAACGGAAAGTTAAAATTGGTCTGATGTGATGAAGGTGATCCTGGAGCAAGGTTAAAAAATGTACAAACAAGAAAGAGCCTGCGCAGCACGGTGGCACTGTAGTCAGCACTGCTGCTTCACAGCGGCAGGGACCCGGGCTCAATTCCCGCCTCAGGCAACTGTCTTTGTGGAGTTTGCACAATCTCTCTGTATGGGTTTCCTCTGGGTGCTCCGGTTTCCTCCCACAATCCAAAGATGGGTTAGGTGAATTGGCTGTGCTAAATTGCCCATAGTGGTAGGTGAAGGGGTAAATGTAGGGAATGGGTTTGAGTGGGTTGCTCTTCAGGAGGGTCGGTATGGACTTGTTGGGCAGTAGGGCCTGTTTCCACACTGTAAGTAATCTACTACAATCCTAAAGAAACCTATACTCTAAAAGCCTGACCAGTAGTGAATTCCACGACTTAGTTTTCTCAAAATGATGTAAACATGTGTCAAAAAGGTACAATGCATGAACACTTTCTTTCTTGCTGAGAATGCCATTGACAGGCACAAGCCTATAAACTTAAAAGGGGCTACAACATTTGAACCTTCAAGAATTTTTTTAAAAAGCAGAGAAACCAACAAAAAACACAGAAGCTTTACCCTGCAATAAAGATTTTTGCTTGCAATTTTTTAAAGAGCATAAAGCTGCACAAGGATAAAAAGTAAACATCTAACCATGGACTGGCAGTCCTTGAAAATTCTGTCAGAACTCCAGATATTTAGATTAAGCGTCAATTTTTACTCAATGGATTAGCAGATAGATGATTTTATCAAATCACAGCCTGTCCAACATCTTGCTTTGGGTACTGAAGGGTAAAGAATAGCATTAACGGCAATGACTGCAAAGTTCTTCATATATTTGAAGTGCCACATAAAGTTCAAGTCAAGTTCAGGACATATAGGCTCAAGTTCAAGTTATATTCAAACTTGCCAAGTAAATGATCAACTTACTCCTGGACAGTTGCCAACAAAAAGCAGCAAATGTGGCTTCACTGAAGACAACTGAAGTACCCAATGAACTGGTCATTGCCTCACACGAACAAATCCTTAAGAAGAAACTCTTCTGGACAGCCCCAAAGAAAATACCACTGACCAACTGTTGGAAAAAGGGTACACGTTGAGAGCAAATGTAGCAGGCCAGCTGCATCTGCAAGTGCTTGACACTGAAACACTTGTCAACAGGTTCAGTGGAATGTCCAAATCTTTTATAAAAGGCCAAAGGAAAGTTTCCAAACTTAACATGCAAGCATGTTAATGAACTTCGAGAACCAACCACAATATTAAAACTTTCAGAGCCCCCATCTGATAGCACAAGTATAAATATCGACACACTACATGGATGCTGTAAAAAATGCTGAAGCTTTTATCTCCAGCCAAGTGATATATCACTTGGCAGCACGGTGGCTCAGTGGTTAGCATTACTGCCTCACAACACAGGGACCCAGGTTCAATTCCAGCCTCAGGCGACTGTGTGGAGTCTGCACATTCTCCCCGAGTCTGCAATGGTTTCCTCCGGGTGCTCTGCTTTCTTCCAACAATCTAAAGATGTACTGGTTAAGTGAATTGGCAATGCTAAATTGTCCATAGTGTTCAGGAATGTGTAGATTAGGTACAGTAGTCAGAGGTAAATGAAGATTAACAGGGTAGGGCAATTGGTCTGGGTGGTTATTCTTCAGAAAATCTGTGTGGACTTGTTGGGCTGAAGGACCTGTCTCCACACTGTAGGAATTCTATGATTCTATGAAAAGGAATGAACAAATTGATGAGATGCCAAAATTAGCACTGGGGTAAGGCAGGCCTTATACATTAATGTGGCACAGCATGATACAGTCCATACAAGCTAAGCCAACAGGTTTGACATTCCATGCATAGGCAGCATCGGTATTAAATGCCAATAAGGATCCTCAGAATGGACACAGAAACCACTTGTATCATCGAAACAACTATTATCAGTGTGACAACTTCAACACCAATGATTCTAAACTGCAAGCTCAAGTTCAAATATCATTATCACAGCCAAGCAGAGCAGATACAGCAAGCTTTATCATAGGATGACCAGCTGAAACAGCTCAAAGAAATCATCATCCAGCTGCCTGACCACATCCAACAGGCCTCCAGGCTAGAACATTCATTCTGCTCAGTAGGAGACAAACTGGGACTCTGCAGAAAGTTTCAACGGCAAACAAGCCATATTTCTGCAAAATCTTTGTCAAGATCACATACATGTAGGTCACACGTGGACAGAAAAAAAAAGAATTTAGCATGTGAACCCATATTCATGAGTGACATTAATGAGAACATTGATCGATTGATCAAATTGTGCTATATATGTCAATTTCCTTAAATTCAACAACTGATAGAACACATTCCAGATTTATTCTGAGTGATGCTGCAAGATTGCAACCGATATTTTTCAAGCTGGAGGACATGATTACGTTCTGATGAAGTGTTATTTATTGCACCAAACTTCCTTTGTGTGTCAAATTAAACGTACCATTCATCCTACCGTTGATGAAATATTGACTGCCATCTTTCGTATGTTGTTTCTCAACAAAATTGTGTCTAACAATAGGCTGTACAACATTGCTTCACTGTACGCATAGAATTGGGAGTGTTAACTATATTGCCTCATTTCTCCACTACACTCAGTTATTTGGACTGACTTTTTGTACTGGAAAAACCATGACTATTAAATGTATATCAACTTGCCAAGATTTTTGGGTAGATAAATCATCAAGTTACTTGCCTGAGTGACAGATTATCATCTCCAGGAGACCTTGTGTCAGAAGACAGACCCACATAGTTCTTCCCTTCCATTTCACAAAACCATATATGCACAATACATCATTGGAAAGGGAAGCAATGGTACAAGAGCATGACCAATAAGCATTCAGATAATTATCCCAGTTTGAACCAAATAAAAGCATCAACGTTCAAGATTTTCATAGTACATACAGGTTTATTGAAAGATACTAGGCTTTCAAGCCTAGATATTATACAGAACAATGGCCAAGTCCTGTGAAGAAACAGACAATATATCCAAACTGACTGTCATGAATCTTCTGTCACACAGGATGACAACTTGGACTACTGAAGGTATCGTGCCAGATAGGGGCAGCACGGTGACCCAGTGGTTAGCACTGCTGCCTCACAGCACCAGGGCCCCAGGCTCGGTTCCAGCCTCGGGTGACTGCCTCTGTGGAGTTTGCACATTCTCCTCGTGTCTGCATGGGGCTGCTCCGGTTTTCGCCCACAGCCCAAAGATGTACAGCTCAGGTGAATTGGCCATGCTAAATTGCCCATTGTGGTAGGTGCATTAGTCAGAGGGAAATGGGTCTGGGTGGGTTACTCTTTGGAGGATTGGTGTGGACTTGTTGGGCTGAAGAGCCTGTTTCCACATTGTAGGGAATCTAATCTAATAACAACTGCACGGCCACCACAAATATTACATATCCATCTGCAATGACAGCATGCTATGAAATGAAACTACACTGCCAAGTCTAATTGACACAGACTAAATCTGAATTTGTTGCACGTCACCAGGATGTTACCTGAATGTGTAGAGACAATTTATCTATGTGCATCCTTGTATGTATTTATAACAACAAGAGTTCCTATACTTTGAATAGAAAATGATCAATGTTGTACTACTGCATAGGTGCCAACCCAAACTGGCCTATACTTTTAAGAGTTACATGACATCACAACATTTGAAATACCGCTGTAAAGGTACCAACCCCAGACATGTAATAGATTCAGTGTAGTGTTTTCAGTCAGTGATAAGAATGTAGTGTACAGTAACATCAGTAAGCACCAAACCAAAATTATCTGTGGAAGTCTGTGATATGGTAGCTTGTAAATAGTTGATGTTATAAATAAACGTCAAGATCACTGACTGAACAAGTACCTGAAACTGTGATATAGGTTTCATGGAATAACACAGAACATCATAAAAAACTTCACAAAATGAATTTGCTGTGCATGAGTTTGCTGTACACAGCTTGGCTGCTGTGTTGTTTACATCACAATGTTAACTAGACTTCAAAAATACATCCATATGTATGAACAAGAAGCAACAATAAGCCATTCAACACTCACCCTCACACCCCCACCCCCCGAACCTGCTCCAATATATTCACAGCCTAATCTAATTGTAATCTTAAATCCATATTTTTGCCTAGTTTGATAATCTTTGACCTCACTTGTTTAACAAGAATCTATCCATCTCTGACTGAAAAATATTCAAAGACACTATTTTCATTACCTTCTCAGGAAGAGAGTTCCATAGACTCATGACCAACTGTGAAAAAATGTCTGCCTCACCTCTGTTTTAAATGGGCAACCCTTGACATTCAAACAGTGACCCTCAGTTCTGGATTCTCCCGTGAATGAAAATACCCTGTCTGCATCTATCCTATCAAGACCCCTCTGGAGTCTTTCAATCAAGTACACAATTGTTATAAATCGCTTTCATGAAGAAGTGCTGCAGGGATGTAGGTCCTCATTATTTTCAATAGTACATCCAACTGTTTTATGAATTACCACAGATGTCATATAAAGGTACACACATCATAAATACCATTTTGGAGTTCTATGGGCACTTGTAATATACAAAAAAAAAATGCTAATAATTTTATTTTCTTGTAAAATGAGTGATAAAAGGTAATCTGGCCCAGTTAAAAAAAAGATGCAATTGGAAATAAATGAATAATATGACACTGACAGATTTATTAATACTTCCTATTCACTTGAATTGAGGCAGAGGAGAAATACCAGGAGTGCAAGTGAATATAAAAATAAGCCAATTGGCTTAAAACAGCAATGAAACAAATAATGAGTTTGCTGAAACCGAAGGTATAAAGCAAATATGAGAAAATTATGTGCAGTAGTTTTCAAACACACTTTTGGGTCAGAATATGTGCCTTTGAAATTAACATTGCAAATTATTTAAGGAGAGATGAAAGAGGAACCAAGTAACTTAACATCCATAAATTTAACATTGATTATGAGAATGTTACTAGAATCCATCATCAGAGTCAATCCAACTGAACATTTGAGCTAGATGCACTTATCAAAGACAGTCAGTATAGACTCGTAATGGGTAGGTCACGTTTAATCTTTCAGAACTGACTGAAGGCATTCCTTATGGTAAGTAAGAAAGTGCTCGTGAAGAAATGTGCCTACAAAAGTAGCATAAAAGGTTATTGTTAATATGTAATTAAGATAGTCTGTCTTATCAATGATGCAAGATCACATAATTATCAGAACTACTGGGAGATGATTCTATTAAGAAGGCTCATGAAAGCTCCTGTTCCGTACATAGTTAAATTCACCAAGCTCAAAGCAAGATAACATTTACTGACAAGCCAGGCTACTTGCAATGCAAATAAACCCCAGTGCTGGACACAACCGATATTAATAGCTGACAACAGTGAATGAAAGCACAGTGCAGAAAAGGGTAACAAAATAGAGGAAACAGCCACCAATCAATATAAGATGGGAAATATAGCCACAACACAGAGAAACAAAGGGAAAGACATTGCCTTTTTTAATTAAGTAATTCAAACATGCAGCAAGCCTGAACCAGGTTGAAAAGTGGCTGAATTGGTGTCACAAATTTAGAAGACACGGCACCGTATTAGGAATAACAAAATGCCGAGTGAGAGATGTTGTAAGATGAATCCTCACCAGAGATCATCAGTGTAAACAACCCATCTGGTAGATTTGCTGCCATCATTCTCTTTCCTGACTGGGAATAAAAGAACCTGACTTGTCTGGTGTGGTGGAGGAAAACTACTCAAATCATTGTGATTAAGTGACTGCAGGCCCAAAATTGGCCATTTTAATTTGATCCACAATCACAGAAATCTGACTTTACAGAAAATTGGCCAAACTACACTAAAAAGCAGGCTGTAGGTATCAGGTACAGGAAACAAGGGTAACCAAGGTTATGAACATTTTTGGGGAACTAGTTACATCCAGCAAAGGGTGGTGCATTGAAAGATTATTGACCAGACCTTCTGATACCTTGACTGCCTGAGTACGTGCACTTCACACTTTCCCAAAAGCAGAGGTTAAGGGTGCTTGCATGACCTCATTGCATGATTTGAAGCCATTGGCTAAAGGCCACAGAACATTCTGGAAGATCCAAGCTGAGGTGGAGGTGGGGGGGGGGGGGGAGCGGTGGAGTAAAAACACATGCCTAGAAGCCACCTCTCAACTAAAACTCACATGGCAAACTTGAAGCAAGACTCATGGCAGAAGACTATGTGGCAAACCAAGAGGACCCTGAAGTAAGTCTGCCCTGACCTGCAAGACCCACCTTTGTAGAAAAGAGGACAGGAAGGAGATTCCAAAGGCCCAGCTTAAACGCATGGATCATTGTGGGAATTATACTTTCTCGGATGGACAGAGCAAGATAGATAGCAAATATTTAAGAAAATTGGGGAAATGCTCCGATAATGATTTTAATAAGAGATATCTTGTTAATAAAATTGAGTTGATTCGCACACCAAATTCTGTGTCCCAGTGTCTGACTAATATTTGGGTAACATGTTTTTAATACATAATCTGGTCAGAATGTCCAAAACATGGACAACACACCCAATGAGAAGAGGCTCTTGCCTTAAACAAGATGTAGTTTATTGCCTAATGGCAACTAGGTGTAAGTTATGTTGCTATGAAAGATATTACAACAAAGTCTTACGAGGAAGGTCTCAACATTAGGTCTGTCTCCTTTGAGAAGTAAGCTGCTCACTTCTCCACATTCATGTGTCACATAATAAGCAGTATTTAATGCTCTCCTCAGCATTAACCTTTAAGCAGCGAAGCAAATCATTGCATTAGTGCAATTGAAACCTTGGTCAGACAGCGATCATTTAAGAAATGGCTGCATTTACTATAATGATAAAAATACTTACTACACTCTACAGACCCAGAAAGACCGCGAGTACTGAACCAGCGAAGTTTCATAGGACAGGACGGTTACACACAGGACAGAGAGATACTCAAGCTGGTAAGACATATCCTTCATCTCTAGGTTGTCTGTCTGTCAGAGTGGCGCATTGTGAAGGGGCACAACCAAATGACAAAAGCAGGTGGGGCAGCCAAAGAAGACTCAATGAGATAGATTTAAGGGGGCATTCAAGGCAATTACCGGGGAAGGTACAACAGAAATAGCAATGATCCAAGGCTGCTCGCTTGCTTGTGACTGTTGCCATAATCTCACATCCATTGAGAAAGTGTCAATTCATGTTGATTCACGTTATGGAAGGCAGCCAGGCAGCGAGAATGGGAGCAAGCAACCCGGGGCAGTCAACGGTGAGAGCGGGTGTAAGCAGCACATAGTGGCAGTGGCAGGCTGCAGGAATGAAGTCAAGCTCGAAGAGGGGGATGTCGAGCCTTTGTGAGGAGTGCAAGTCCAGCATGGCTAGGTACTTCGGGACTCTGGTGTTGAATTGTTAACTGTGTTTCTTTGGGTTTCTACTTTTTAGTAAGAAGGATTGTAATGTTTAATTTTTTAAACTTTGTTTTCCTTATTTTTCTGCTTTGTAACTAAGATTCTACCTAGGTACATTTGTACCTACAATGACACTGTATGTAGTGACTTGTAAACAAGTCAGAGGGTTCCAACTCATATAGCTCAACTCAGGAAAGATTATAGGGCTAAAAAACCTGCTCCAACTCTTGGATAAAAATTAAACTGACTCTCTCCTACTCAGCCTAAGGATTTAACCCTTGCTTGATCCCCTACTCCAGTGCCAGCCTGGACCTGGCAGACATCTCACCCCTCATTCTGAACCAAAGTCAGTCAAACATCTCCCTCTCCTTCCAAACACAGCAAACCCCAAAACAAACTGATGTTTCACCCTACTGGTCTCACCACCAGTAGATGAAACACTCTTCTCACATTACTGTCCAAGGCAGTATACCAGACATGACACCAATGCCCCTCTAACTCCCATCCCCACCTCTGATACCCCTCTACCCCATCTCACACCTGCTACCTGACCCAACACTCCTTGAGTCCCAGCCCATCCTAGCCAAACATTCAGCTACCTAACATCCTCCTACCTAGATGTCACCCTACCCACCTTACACAATAATGACCTCTTGACATATTACCAACTTCTGATTACCCATCTGGCATCTCACTCATCTGTCATCCTTCCCACCTGGCTCCCTACTGAACTTGTTAACCTGATACCTGAATCACACAATTAGCTTACATCCTTACCATTTCACAGGAGCTATCAAAGTGGCTGGTTGAACCATCGGATATTTAACTCACAGAAAACAGCACACTGACTGCTACAAAAGGAAGCATGGTTTCTGCAAGCATTTTCTTCACTGCTGGATTGTTGGACCCCTATCCAGGAATCTCCCATACATAAGACATCTGAAGGAAAGTGATTAATTTGTATTTCAAACCATGACTGGATTAAAGTCTTTAATCCTGATCACAATATTTGGGCTCATATGTCTTGGGTCTTCAGTTTATTATTGAGATAGACCAGAAACCTCAGTTTAATAGTTAACTTCATTGAATTCTACAGAACTTGCAAAGTTTTTGTCAAGATGACAATGATTTCATAGAACATAGAAAAGTACATGGCAGTACAGGTCCTTCGATGTTGTGTTGACCTTTTATCCTACTCTAAGATTAAACTAACTGACATGCCCTTCATTTTACTATCATTCATGTGCCTGTCCAAGTGTCACTTAAATGTCTCTAACGTATGGGACCCTACTACCACTGCTGGTGGTGCATTCTACTCACCAACCACTCTGTGTAAAGAACCTAGCTCTGAAATCTCCCCTAAACCTTCCTCCAAACACCTAGAAATTATGCCCTATCATTATAGTCATTTCTATCCTGGGAAAATGTTTCTGGCTATCCACTCTCTCTGTGACTATCTATCATCTTCTGTACACCTCTATCAAATCACTTTTCCTCCTTCTTCACTCCAATGAGAAAAGTCCTAACTCCCTCAACTTTTCTTCATAAGACCTGCCCTCCAATCCAAACAGCATCCTGGCCAGCATGTTGGCTCAGTGGTTAGCACTCACAGCGCCAGGGACCTGGGTTCAATTCCCACCTCGGGCACTGTCTGTGTGGAGTTTGCACATTCTCCCTGTGTCTGCGTGGGTTTCCTCTGGGTGCTCCGGTTTCCTCCCACAGTCCAAAGATATACAGGTTAGGTGAATTGGCCGTGCTACATTGCCCATAGTACTAGGTGCATTAGGTAGGGGTAATCGGACTGGGTAGGTTGTTCTTCGGAGGGTCGTGTGGACTTGTTGGGCCAACGGGCCTGTTTCCACACTGTAGGTAATCTAATCTAATTCTAAAACTCCTCTGCAACCTCTCTAGAGCTTCCACATCCTTTCTATAATGAGGCGACAAGAATTGAACACAATATTCTACATGTGGTCTAACTAGGACTCTGTAGAGCTGCAGCATAACTCGTGTCTCTTAAACACAATCCCTCTGCTAATGAAACCCAATGCACCATATGCCTTCTTAACAACCCTATCAACTTGGGTGGCAACTTTGAGGGATCTATAGACGTGAACCCCAAGATCCCTCTGTTCCTCCACACTGCCACGAATCCTGCCTTTAACTCCATATTCTGCAGTCAAATTTGAATTTCTGAAATGAATCCCTTCACACTTTTCCAGGTTCAACTCCATCTGCCACTTCTCAGCCCAGCTCTGCATTCTGTCAATATCCCACTGTAACCTACAACAGCCCTCCATGCTATCCACCACTCCACCAACCTTTGTGTCATCAGCAAACTTACTAACCCACACTTCCACTTCCTCATCAAAGTCTTTTATAAAATCACAAAGAACAGAGGTCTCAGAGGAGATCCCTGCAGAACACCACTGATGACAGAGCTCCAGGCTGAATACTTTCCACCTTCTGTCTTCTAGGGGCCAGCTAATTCTGTATTCAGACAGGCAGGTTTCCCTGGATCCCATGCATCCTAATTTTCTGAATGAGCCTACCATGGGGAACCTTATCAAACACCTTGCTAAAATCCATGTATACCACATCCATTGTTTTACCTTCATCAATGTTTTTTTGTCACATCCTCAAAGAATTCAATAAGGTTTGTGAGACTTGTAAGCCTTACTGACTAATCAAGCTATGCTTTTCCAAATAATCATAAATACTGTCTCTCAGAATCCTCTTTAAAAGTTTGCTCACCACCACCGACATAAGACTTACTGGTCTGTAGTACCCTTTCTTGAACAAGGGAATAACATTTGCTACCCTCCAATCATCCTGTTCTCCTGCAGTGGACAGTGAGGAGGCAAAGATCATCTCCAAAGGTGCAGCAATCTCCTATAGTAATCATGGACATATCCCATCTGGCCTAGGGGACTTACCTATCCTCATGTTTTTCAAAATGTTCAGCACATCCTCCTTCTTAACATCAACCTGTTTGAGCATATCAGCCTGTTTCACATTGTCCTCACAAACAACAAGGTCCCTCTCACTAGTGAACACTGAAACAAAGTATTCATTAAGGATCTCCCCCACCTCCTCTGACTCCAGGCACAAGTTCCCTCCACTATCCCTGATTGGCCCTACCCTCACACTGGCCACCCTCTTATTCCTCATTTAAGTGTAGAATGCCTTAGGGTTTTCCTTAATCTTACCCACCAAGGCTTCTTCATGCCTTGTTCTAGCTCTCCTAAGTCCATTCTTCAGTTCCTTCCTAGCCACCTTGTAGCCCTCTAGAGCCCTGTCTGATCCATGCTTCCTTACCTTAAGTAAGCTTCCTTCTTCCTCTTGACTAGGTGTTCCACATCTCGTGTCATCCAAGGTTCCTTCACCCTACCATTCCTTCCTTGCCTCAGTGGGACAAATTCAGTCATTCACAGCAAGTGCTCCCTAAACAGCCTCCACATTTCTATTGTGCATATCCCTACGAATATGTGTTCCCAATTTATGTTCCATAGATCCCGCATAATAGCATTATAATTCCCCCTCTCCCAATTAAATATTTTTGCATACTTTCTGCAACTATCCCCTTCTATAAGTCTAGTAAAGGTCATGGAGTTGTGATCACTATCATTGAAATGCGCTCCCACTGAGAGATCTGACATTTGATCTGGTTCTTGCCAATCACCAAATCCAAAATGGCCTCCCCTCCAGACAGCCGATATATATATATATATATATATATGGAGTCAGGAATCCTTCCTGGGCACATCTGACAAACTCTACTCCATCCAAACTATTTGTACTAAGAAGGTTCTCATCAATATTAGGGAAGTTAAGAGGGAAATCAGGTGGGTAGAGAGGGGACATGAGATAGCTATGGCAAATAGAACTAAGGAGAATCCAAAGGGTTTTTACAAATACGTTAAGGACAATAGGATAACTAGGGAGAAAATAGGGCCCCTCAAAGATCAGCAAGGATCTCCTTTAGTATACCTTTGTGTGGAGCCGCAGAAAATGGAGGAGATACTAAAGGAGTATTTTGCATCAGTATTTTCAGTGGAAAAGGATATGGAAGATTTAGACTGTAGGGAACTAGATGGCGACACCTTGCAAAATGTCTAAATTACAAAGGAGCAAGTGCTGGATGTCTTGAGATGCATAAAGGTGAATAAATCCCCAGGACCTGATCGGATGCACCCGAGAACTCTGTGGAAAGCTAGGGAAGTGATTGTTGGGCCTCTTGCTGAGATATTTGTATCATCAATAGTCACAGGTGAGATGCCGAAAAACTGGAGGTTGGCTAGCGTGGTGCCACTGTTTAAGAAGGGTGGTAAAGACAAGCCAGGGAACTATAGGCCAGTGAGCCTGACCTCAGTGGTGGGCAAGTTGTTGGAGGGAATCCTGAGGGACAGGATGTTCATGTATTTGGAAAGGCAAGGACTGATTCAGGATCGTCAACATGGCTTTGTGCGTAGGAAATCATATCTCACAAACTTGATTGAGTTTTTTGAAGAAGTAACAAAGAAGATTGATGAGGGCAGAGCAGTAGATGTGATCTATATGAACTTCAGTAAGGCGCTCGACAAGGTTCCTCATGGGAGACTGATTAGCAAGGTTAGATCTCACGGAATACAGGGAGAACTAGCCATTTGGATACAGAACTGGCTCAAAGGTAGAAGACAGAGGGTGGTAGTGGAGGGCTGTTTTTCAGACTGGAGGCCTGTGGCCAGTGGAGTGCCACAAGGATCAGTATTAGGTCTTCCACTTTTTGTCATTTACACAAATGATTTGGATGTGAGCATAAGAGGTACAGTTAGTATGTTTGCCAATGACACCAAAATTGGAGGTGTAGTGGACAAGAAGAGGGTTACCTCAGATTACAACAGGATCTTGACTAGGTTGGCCAATGGGCAAATGGAGTTTAATTCAGATAAATGCGAGGTGATGCATTTTGGGAAAGTTAATCTTCGCAAGATTAATACACTTGATGGTAAGATCCTAGGGAGTGGTGCTGAACAAAATGACTTTGCAGTTCAGGTTCATAGCTCCTTGAAAGTGGAGTCACAAGTAGATAGGATAGTGAAGAAGGTGTTTGGTATGCTTTCTTTTATTGGTGAGAGTATTGAGCACTGGAGTTGGGAGGTCATGTTGCGGCTGTACAGGACATTAGTTAGGCCAATGTTGGAATATTGTGTGCTATTCTGGTCTCCTTCCTATCGGAAAGATGTTGTGAAACATGAAAGGGTTCAGAAGAGATTTACAAGGATGTTGCCAGGGTTGGAGGATCTGAGCTATAGGGAGAGGCTGAACAGGCTGGGGCTGTTTTCCCTGGAGCATCGGAGGCTGAGGGGTGACCTTATTATGAGGGGCATGGATAGGGTAAATAGACAAAATCTTTTCCCTGGGGTCGTGGAGTCCAGAACTCGAGAGCATAGGTATAGGGTGAGAAGGGAAAGATATAAAAGAGACCTAAGGGGCAACCTTTTACACAGAGGGTGTTATGTGTATGGAATGAGCTGCCAGAGGATGACAATTGCAACATTTAAGAGACATTTGGATGGGTATATGAATAGGAAGGGTTTGGACGGATATAGGCCGGGTGCTGGCAGGTGGGACTAGATTCGGTTGGGATATCTGGTCGGCATGGACGGGTGTGACCGAAGGGTCTGTTTCCATGCTGTACATCTCTATGATTCCCTGACTCTAAGTTGATGTCATCTATGACAACAATCCTGTTACTTCTGCACCTTTCCAAAATCTGCCTCCCAATCTGCACCTCCATGTAAACCTTGAAATCATGATGGAATCCACATTCTCAGCTTGCACTTAAGACACAACAGTACAGTTACGTGACATTGCCAAGCAGACAAGGTGACAAAACTATACCACGTACATGCACACCCAAATAAGAAACTGGAGAAACTTGGCATCACCAGCAACAGTAGCCAAGTCCTCCGGCACCACAGTTAAAAACGTTATCACCACCGGGAAATCGATCATCAACTTATTGGACCACACCCTTCAACTGGAAGAGATTGAAGCTCGTAGCAGAGGGCTCAATGGCTGCCCCACCATCAAAATGGGCCATATGGGTCTTGCAGCAGACATGGAGGAATTCATCAGACGAATAAGACTCCAAGAATTCTTTCAAGGTGACAGCAGTGATCCCAATGAGCCCACCAATGAACTGGAATAGTCATCAGAGAGGAGCAACCAAAGGAGGAGTCGACTTGGACCTCTCCAGAGGACCACTACTCTGAGCTTGACATATATACTGAAACAGTCAGGAAATGTGCGAATGCCAGATGCATCCTTCGGAGGAAAATCACAGAAGCGCTTCACAGGAGGCTCCCATGCACTGAGGATGTCACCTAGACATGGGACAAAATGTCTGCAACACAAATTCCCAGCTCGGTGAACCGAACCACAACAACGCGCACCCGAGCTATAAATCTTCTCACAAACTTTGAACTTCTTTTCTGTACAGGACCTCCAAACAACACTATACACTAGATACTTTAACAACATTTTCTTCTTCTGGACCCATGGCAAGGAGTGACTGAAACAACTAGACAGTGATATCAATGAGTTTCATCCCACCATCAGACTTACCATTGACTACTATTTAGCATCTGTGTCATTCTTGGACACATGCATCTCCATCAAGGATGGGCACCTCAGGACCTCACTCTACCGCAAATCCACAGATAACCTCACAATGCTACATTTCTCTTTCCACCCTCAACATATCAAAACAGCCATCCCCGATGGACAAGCCCTACGCATACACAGGATCTGTTTGGGTGAGGAGGAACGTAATGGACACCTGAAGATGCTCAAGTTTGTCCTCATAAGAACAAGGTACAGTGCTCAACTCATCAACTGCCAGTTCTGACATGCCACATCGAGAAACTGTGATGACTTCCTCAGGAGACAGACACGGGGTGCAACTGATAGGGTACCCTTCATTGCACAATACTTCCCAGGAGTTGAAAAATTAGGCCATGTTCTTCGCAGCCTGCAACACATTATCAATGAGGATGAGCACCTCGCCAAGACCTTCCCCACGCCTCCACATCTCACCTTTAAACAGCTACCCAACCTTAAACAGATCATTGTTCTCAGCAACCTGCCCAGCTTTCAGGACAACATCAACCACAACACCATACAACCCTGTCAGAGCATCCGTTGCAAGACATGTCAGAGTGTCGACAAGTATACCATCATTACATGTGGGAATGGCTCCCACCATGTACATGGCAGGTACTCATGTGACTTGGCCAATGTTGTCTATCTCATACGGTGCAGGCAAGGATGCCCTCAGGCATGGTACATTGGTGAGACCGAGCAAATGCTACAACAACGGATGAATCAACACTGCGCAACAATCACCGGGCAGGGGTGTTCCCTCCCAGGCAGGGAAGACACCGGTGGTCAGGGACATTCAGCTTCGGACTTGCAGGTGATATCCTCCAAGGCAGACTTTGGAACAAGCAACAACGCAAATTGGCCTAGCAGAAACTGATAACCAAGTTCAGTACCCATGAGGATGGCCTCAACTGGGTCCTTGGGTTCATGTCACACTACAGGCGACACTCCTACACACACACACACACACACACACACACACACACACACACACACACACACACACACACACACACACACACACACACACACCTGTCCACAGTATCCAAAGCAGTATACTTGTTATTGAGGGGAACAGCCACAGGGGGTTCCTGTACTGACTGCCTTTTCCTTTTCCCTCTCCTGACAGTCACTCAGCTACCTTTATCCTGTAACTTAGGTATGACTCTCTCCTTATAACCCCTCTCTATCACCCCATCAGCCTCCCGAATGATCCGAAGTTCTTCCAGCTCCAGCTTTCTAATGCTGTCAGTGAGGAGCTGGAGTCGGGTGCACTTCTCACAGGTGAAGTCAGCAGGGACACTAGTGGCACCCATTACCTCCCACATCCTACAAAAGGAGCATGCAACTACCCTACTTTCTATCCCGTTTGCTCTAAATTGCCAAAAGATTTTTTTTTTAATACACTCTTACATGACCAACCCTTCAGACAGAGGGTTTCATTCGATATTGACAAACTACGACAGAGTACAACAAATGAATTATCCCACATTCCTGAAGGAAAGCCTGAACTGAACATACATTCCACTGACGGCATTGAGAATCATACTTCCCTGGCCAAAGTATCCACCAGCAGTAATGCAATGTTTACATATGATGTGAAAACCACAAACGTTAGACAAACAAGTTACTCAATGCATGAGTACCACATCAATGAACACCTACAATATGTAACACATAATCCTGTTCTGAGGCAATGCTTTAAGTAATGAAGACAGCTCAATCTTGTGGATGATTTACCAATTTATTATGACAGTTTGGGAGGCCTATAAAGTATCACATCAGATGTGAAATTCTGTTTGATTGCTGGGATTCTCAAAATGTTTGGAAGAACTGATTTTTAATTGTATGATTTGTACAACCTATCAACAAGAGCAAAGTGGCAGGTGATAGCATCTTTTTTCAGAAAGAGTAAACAAGAACAAAGTTTAGAGCTATGTAAATGAAAGGAGAATACTTAATAATCAGCAGAGATTAGACAATTTACCAGAACTATAGAGTTAATGCAGATTTATTATCAACAGCATTAAGGTTACGCTCCTGAGAAAGTATGCCTTTCCTAATTCTATCTTAGTGAGATGGAAAATTGAACAGAGAGAATAAATAGGCATATAGGAGTTTCTGAAGGGAGGAGGCCTTCGACAGAATGGACAGTTATTCAAATGACTTGGAGGATGACTGACTAATGAACATTTAGCAACAGACAACTTTAATTCTGCTCAAAAAAGTTTGAGAAAACACATGAAGATCTTAAAATTTCAACTTGGTCCAACACGGGAAGGTTGAGCAAGTTCAGGAATCTGATGAAACCTCGACAGTTACTGCCTCTGTGAACCAGAGGCCAACTCAGAGATTGGAGATGGGGGTGGGTGGGATGAAAGGGTGGGGAAGATATCGAATAATGTAAATACTCTAATAGAGTCAGAGACTTGTGGGGATATGTAGTTGAATACGTAAAGGGATGGAAATGTAGTGCAAGGGATCAATGCTAATATGATAGTTAATAAGATCGTCTATGTCATCAGTAATGAAAAATCACATCACTCCAGAACTACTGGCAGATAGTTCTATTTAGAAAACCTAATGTAAAGTTTTGATTTCTTTTCCAACAGCACAACAAGTTACTATCCAATTAAAAGTAACATTTACCTGCTATTATGCATCTTGCAATCTGTGGTAACCCAATTTCTGATGCTGCAATTTACAATCCCAGACACTGATTACAAAATAAAACTTCCAGGTTGTTTGTGATAAAGTTCACCATGCTACATTATTAACAAAATTAAGAATTAAATGGAAGCAATTTTACAACATGGATCAATAGCTGAAAGGGTACATTTTGATTCCAAGGGAATCAAGAGTTATGGGGAAAGGACAGGAAAGTGGATGTGAGGAGATTCAGATCAGGCATGATCCTTTTGAGTAGCAAAGTAAACTTGAAGGGTAGAACAGCTGACTCTTGTTCGTATTTCTTATGGTTTTATGACTGGTAGGTTGTAACAAACGTTTTGTCAAACATCTCTGCTGATATTGCAAGGTTTCGTCACATATAAATGACATTAATTACTTTATAAAAGGAATTGAGAGTTGTATATCCAAATGTGAGCAGTGAAATATGTGGAAATGTGCAGCAAGTGAGAAAAGGGACAGAGACGAAATGAGTGAGCAGAACTGTGACAATTTAATGTGGAAAAAAATGTGTGGCATCACCCACTACAGATTTTAGAAAGACCAGTCAGAATATTTTCTCAACTGAGAATACTGGGAGCTATTAAGATTTGAAATGTCCATATATATAAATTATTAAATGTTAATGTGGTTCTTAAAAAAAATCAAAAGGGTATATTGAATGTTGACCTTTATCTCAAGAGTTTTAATTGAAATGTGTGAAAATATCTTTGAGCTTGAATACCTGGAATACTGCATTCAGTTTTGGACACAAACCCTTTGGAATGATGGAATGATTTGGGAAGCTTATGAAATGTTAATTTAGGGGTACAGAGTTCCATAAATTTGATTTGTATTTAAGTGTGTCTAAAATAAAGCTATCCAAAATAATTAAGGTTCTGATAGAAAAGATCGAGAAATTATCTCTTGTCATGGGCAAACTGAGAAGAAGTCAAGATTCTACCTTAGGGTAAAACTATTTAAGAATGAAATCAACAAACACGTACACTCAAGGAGACGAGAAATCAGAAATTCAGTTTCTCATAAGGCTATGTTCAAGATTGAATTAAATAGATTTGTATTTGATAAGGATATCAAGGAAATAAAAGCAAGTAAATTGAACAGATGTACAAATCTGCCATCAACTAATTGAAAAACTTGAGCTTTAAATGGCTGTCAATTATTCTTGCTGTCCTGCGTTTAATTTTGGTAGGCAAAATAACTCAGGATAAAAATGAATAGGTAAATTCATTAAATATTATCAAGTAAATAAACAGTACTCAGTTCAAACTAAAGACTGTCATAGTCATTACAAAATCAAATTATTCTGAATTGTGCAATTTTATCTTAGAACTTGGTATTATCCTGAACCTTAAAAAGTAGTTGCTAACTTCTTAAATACCTAGCTGCTAAAGAGTCTTCTGATGTCAATGTGTGTTGCAGGGATAACAGTGATGGTTTCTCATTAGCTACCACATAGTTATCTTTTGCATGCAATGAAAGACAAAACCGACTGAGGTGCATAAAGAGTAAGCGACTACAGATACCAATATTCTCCTGAACTCTGCTATGCCTCCTCATCTCAAGTGTGTATATTTCTCAGTATGGATGACTAGTCTCTGTGGTTTTCAGAAATAAGATAGGTAGTAATAATTCTAATGTTATAATGAGCAGCTAGAATAAATAAATGAGCAAAACTCCAACAGTGTGAAAACAGGCCCTTCTGCCCAACAAGTCCACACCGACCCTCCGAACAGTAACTGACCCAGACCCATTCCCCTAACTAATGTACCCTACACTATGGGCAATTTAGCACAGACAATTCACCTGACCTGCACATCTTTGGATTGTGAGAGAAAACCGGAGGTCCCGGAGGAAACTAACGCCGACATGGGGAGAATGTACAAACTCCACACAGACAGTCGCCCAAGGCAGGAATCGAACCCAGGTCCCTGGCGCAGTGAGGCAGCAGTGCTAACCACTGAACCACCACGTCTGGAGCTGGAAAGCAATCTTGTGCATTATTTTGCTTTATATTTATTATGCTTTACACTAAAACATACACACAGCTTTTTTTTTCTTTCTCTCTTTTATCTTAAAAAGCAGAAGATCATGGGTTCAACACAGCACTCTCTTAAGTATTTAAGGAATGACATAGCCTGCCATTGTGCTCAAAGAGGCAGAAATACCATTTTTCAGGTGGGCAAAGAAACTATATCCTTTCCGCTTGTTCTTGTAAAATAAATGCATGTTACAGATTCCAAACATTGAACTTAAAAATTGGAGAGTGTCTGCAGTGACCTGCTAAACAAGTCCCTCTCCACCAATGCCACAAAACAAATTAGTTTTTCAGATGCTTCTTCAAAAGATTCAGTTGTACGCAAATTAACTTTTGTATTTATGTATGTGGCAATCATTCAAAAGTGACTCAGTGCACTTAAGACAATTTTGTGATATTTCTAAAAAGCACTGCAAGTCACTGTACAAATACAAATATGCTTTTTCTTCCCCCTCTTCTTTGTCATTTTTTTTTCTCAGCATGTTCACTTCTCTTTCTGTTTTCTACATTTTTTATTTCTTTTTTCCTTCTTGATGTGGAAGTTTCCATGCTCTAATAATGACCATAACTTGGATTTTTCAACAAATTGACTGCAGGGTTTCCAAACTCAGATAATGTTTAACTTCCAAGTGTTTTCAAAGGCCATGCATTTGGCATGTCTCAGGGATTCCTAATCTTTCATGGGGCAAGTCAAAACGTGGAAATGTCAAAAGAGAATTGAACACTACATCTTCATGCTTAATTATATTAATAAAATGCATTCAGATGATTATGATTTTTCACAAAAACGTAAGAAAAACAGTACGGGTATGTTGTTCATCATTTCTTGTTGGCATTATTGTAAGGGTGGATGTAACTGTTCAAATCTGGGTTAATCCAACTTGTATGAAATTAAAGATTTGGTTTCAATTTTAAAGTTGCAAATCAAGGATTTGATGTCACATGATGCTGAGATGTCCAAAGATTCAGGGATGGACAAGTTCTTACATTTTGAAGAAAACTCCATTTATAGCTCAAATGAATTATTTCAGAACCAGCGCTATCCAGAAACAATATCATCTCGGTGTTGTTTGTGCAACACAAAGTACTGTGATGTCTGACACCCAGTTGCTTCATTTAGTTTTTTCATTATTACTCATTCATGGAATATGGGTGTTGTTGGCTGGGCCTGCACTTTTGCCTGTTCCTAGCTGTCCATGAGATAGTGGTGGTGAGCTGCCCTCTTGAATTGCTGCAGTCCATTTGCTGCTGACAGACCCACAATGTCATTAAGGGAGTGTGTTCCAGGATTTTGATCCAACAATACTGAAGAAACAGTGATTTATTTCTAAGTCAGGGTGGTGAGTGGCTTGGAAGCAAACTTGAAGGTGGCAGTATTCCCATTAATGTCATTTATGATACATGAGACGACTGATGGTCTGGTTTTAATGCAGGAAAACTGAGTACATAGTGAGATTCCATATTTGATAACAGGTGGATGGCAACAAGATAAAAGCCAATAGTTAAATTGGGGGTTCTGATGTTTTCCTAAATTGCAAGAATCAAACTTAAGTGGTTTATAATCCTATCACAAGTATAAAGATTCAAGTATTGACCTGTATTTGCCAGCTAGGTTTTATTCCTTAAACATATAATGTAGTCTGTATGATCCAGTGATAATAATCCCTGATTCATCAAACAAAATCAAAATGTTGTGCATTCAAATATAAAGAACTCATGATCCTGGCAACATGCCACAGAGTGAACTGTGCACAGAGCTTACCCTTTCTGATTCAAGGTGCCCTTGATCTCTCAATAATAGATGTTAAGCATTTTAAAATTGTCAATTCTTTAATCTGAGCAAAAACCGTCACATTTAATTTTTTGATTGTGCTTCACAATTGTGAAATTGTGCAGCTTACCAAGAGGAATACCATCTCCCTATAATTTGAAAATAATGCATCTGTATGTCAAGGTGAAGGCTGGTGAATATTAATGTCTATATCGAGAAGATAGTGGTGAAGAAACAACAGAGATAGAAGGGATGACAGGACATATGTATTCCAATATAAATCTGACAATACTACATTAATAGCATCGCACAATGGTGAACTGATTCCAAACTACAAACGAATATAAATAATAAATAACTGCAACATGTATAAAATACTCAGCTAGCATAACAAACCACGAATGGCGAAATGCATGCTATTTAGGGAAATCATCCAAACTCAAGAATTAGTAACATCCTTAAAATTCTCTTTTGTCTGCTTTACTTATGTTTGTGCTACTCAAGGGCTGGACTTTATTCTTTTTTCCTCAATTTACAACAATTTTCAGTAACATTTAACAAACCACCAACTAATTGACAAAATAAAAATAAAATTGTGTATCATTCAACTGTAATAGACATTGTCTAATTTTCTATTGCATGAAATCAAAATTTGTACAGCGTTTTTCAAAGTGATCAAGCTACAACACCAATTATATACTAAATGATAACTTGGAAACCTACTCCATTGTTTGGAAATGTGCACTTCATGAGCATGTGATTTAGATTAGTGAAAATGAAAAGTAGCTGCAGATCATGGTGCAGCTGCAAAAACATCCCTTCAATTGTTTTCAAGAAGCTAGGGTTCCATTTGACTAATAATACATGGATACATTATCACTCCAACTATAGTTTGTGCATTATTTATAGAAAATGACTGAACGACAGTTGGAAAAGCACAATTCAATGATCAATCCCAAGCACAACCAATGTAATAGTAGATTTTGTTTGTGAATTATATCCTAATCTATTAAAGAGACCATAGCAATATGTCACTAAGATAAAACTAAAATTAAATAAATATTGGGTTCATTGTTCACACGGGATCCAGAAAAAAAAACTGACATGGCTTAATAGATAATAAGAATATTACCTAAGACGACAAATTGGTTAAAGGTTAAATTTATTAATTTTTCTTTGTTTGACATACTTTTATCAATACTTTGAGAAAGAATAATAAACAAAAAATGTGAAATCCACTCAAAGAAATGTAATGGAGAACAAAAGGGAATCTATGAACACATAATCATTTAGTGAATTCCCACTGCTTTTACCATTAAAGACAAAAGGAGCAGGTGGACAATCATACAGAAGGAAATAATTCATTGTATATCAACAAACAATAGTTTAGGTGGCAGATTGTGGCAAGCAATAGAACTCAGAAACCTTAAGTGTTACATGAACCTAATAGTCTAACATAATTTTTCATAATTTGTAGTTTAATAATAGCAAGATTGTTAGTATCAGCTGTCATTATTGTGATGCTATCAAGAATATGTGATGCCCACCAGGCACAGTTTAAGGCAAAATCCAGTTGCTGTGAGGGTCAACCTGCTCATCTGCTGGACAGGCTGTTGCACCTTCAAAGCTATATTCATTACAGAATTGGTGATTTGACGTGAGTTTCGACATTATATGCATAATTCTCACAACAAAGCCTATTGGAGATGCTGAACATTTTTCAATGAGCTGTAAGTTGGAATTTGACAGAGTTTAAGACATAATTATTGAAGAACAACGCTTCTGGCCTTGAACAACTAACTTTATAAATGAGGAGGGTCATTACCACAGGATGGCATTTCAAATCTTTCATGACTTTTACATCAAAAGTGATGTTTGTTCTCAGTTTTGATGAAAACTCAGCTTCTACCTTATGTATGCCCAAATTCTTTTTTTCATTTTCTGAAAAATGACTAGAAGTTGAAATATAATTCAATCAAACGTCATGTTAAAATAAAGGAAAGTAAAACTCTAAAACCTGTTCAAACTTTTTGGGCAACTTGGTGTCAAGATCAGGTCAAGGTCCCTTCACTGTTGACTGCAAAGTACAGGTCATTTGTTTTAATTTTTTATGACATGGAGGTGCCAGTGTTGGACTGGGGTGTACAAAGTTAAAACTCACACAACACCAGGTTATAGTCCAAAATGTTTATTTGGAAGTGCTAGCTTTCAGAGGGCTACTCTTTGATTGCGTAACTTCTTTTAAGTTACGTTCTTGAGATAACTTAAGGTTTTCTATAAAAAAAAGTGAGGGCTGATATGTCATCTGCTTTTATAAAACCTTAAGTTATCTCAATAATGTGACTTAAAAGAAGTTATGGAATTTACATATTAATGAACCAAAACCTGCAACCCATTCTAAAAGATGAAAGATTTAACAGCAATCTAGGTTTGTTTAATATATCATTTTAATTACATGACACTGTGATCTTTTGCTATAAATTCTGTGCCTATGATCCTGCCCCACTTGTTACTCAATAAGGGAGCAGCCCTCTGAAAGCTAGCACTTCCAAATAAACCTTTTGGACTATAACCTGGTGTTGTGTGATTTTTTAACTTAGTTTTTATGGTTACTTAGTTTGTTACATTAGGAGGTTCATACCAGTGCACAAGCTTATAACAATGCCTCCAATGGTACTGCTTACCAAAATGAGTTGATTCATATCTCCAAATCGCAATCTTCAAAGAGATGTGGAACACAATGGTCCACCTGATATAGCTGAAATTTATATCACAAATCCACCATAAATCTGCAGTACCTCCATGTGAACACAAAGCAGCAGAGAATAAGATCATTATAATATAGGAGAGGAAAGTAAGTTGAGAACAAAATATCAGCTAGAAAAATGGCTAGACAGTAATGGGGTTGATGAGGGATGAGTTCCTACAGGAAAGAGGTTTGGTATATTCTGCCATAGAGAGTCACAGAGTTTTTACAATGTAGAAAAGTGCCCATCATATTTGTGCCTCTTATGAAGCATCTATCTAATCTAATCTAATCCCATTATCCAGCACTTGGCCAGTAGCCTTAATGCTATGGAGTTTCACGTGTTCTGACTTGTATGGTGATGCATTCCGTGGACTTCACAACTAATCCAAGGCTACCAATGGATTGGCATATTTAGGATAAATTAAGGTTATTTCCATTCAGTCATTAAGTGTGTGACAATAGAAGTGTCATTTACAATGGCCACTTCAATTAAGAAGACATACATTCATTTCTTAGCAATGCCGCAACAAACTTAGGTAGTTAACATTCCAATGATGATAAGACCATAAGACAAAGGAGCAGATGTAGGCATTCTGCCCATTGAGTCTTTTCCACCAGTTAATGAGATCACAACTGCTCTGATAATCATCAACTTCACTTTCTTTTCTCTATAACACTTGATTCCCTTACTAATTATTTGTCTATCTTAGCTTTGGATATACTTAATGACCCAACCTCTCAAGCTCTCTGCAGAAACAAATTTGACAGATTGAATGCCTTCAGAGAGAAAAGAAATTCTCCTTATCTCTGTACTAACCAGGCAACCCTTACACTGAGATCGTACACTCAGTCCTAGGCTCTCCCACAAAGGGAAAAAAAACCCCTCACATCTACTCTGTCAAGTCCCCTAAGAATCTTCTGAACTTCAATGAGTACTTAACTTCGTAAGAAAATCCCACCAGACTTGTGATCAACTGAATAAGCCTTCTCATAGAAAGAATCCCTACAGTGTGGAAACAGGCCATTTAGCTCAACAAATCCACAGTGACTCTCTGAAGAGCATCCCAGGCTCACCCCTGCTCGTGCCCCCACCTTGTATTTCCCATGACTAGTCCACCTAATCCATACTTCCGCAGACACTATGGACAATTTAGCATGGCCAATCCATCTAACCTGTGGGACTGTGAGAGGAAACCAGAACACCTGAAGGAAACCCACACAGACACAGGGAGAACGTGCAAACTCCACACAGTTGCCCAAGGCTGAAATCGAACCTGAGTCCCCTGATGTGAGGCAGCAGTGCTAACCACTGAGCCATCATGCTACCCCAATGCCAGTATATCTTTCGTTAGATAAGGAGAACAAAAACAATACTCTGGTGTGGTCTGACTATTGCTTTGTATAACTTGACCATGACTTTCCTATTTTCTAGTCATTTCTTTTGAAATAAAGATGAACATTCCATTTGCCCTGCCTATTATCCACTGTACTTGGATTTTTTTTTGTTAATTATGCACAAGGATTCCCAGCTACCTGTTCTGCAGCTTTCTGCAGTTTTTCTCCATTTAAATAGTATTCATCTCTTCTATTCATCCAGCTAAAACACAAAATCTTGCATTTTCCCACATTATATACCATCTGCTAAATTTTAGCTCACTCACTTAACCTGTCTGTATCCCACTGCAAACCTTTTTTGTCAACCTCAGCACTTGATTCCTACCTAATTCTTGTGTCATCCACAACATCAGTGAAGGTATATTCACTTTCGTCATGTAAGTCCTTCAGGTATATATTGTAAATATTTATGATCCTATCTCATTAAGTAGCTGTAAATACAGTGCTTTATCCTTCATGAAGCCATGCTACTCTGCTTGATTATATTACTGTGTCTTTAAGATCTGCTATTACATCCTTTACAATAGAGTCCATATAATAACATTTTCCAATTGATGTGTTAAGCCAGCTAGCCTGTAGTTGCAATTAATTTGTTTCTTTTCTTTCTGAATAAGGATGTTTTATTAACAGACATTCCCAAAATGTAAGGATTCTTGGAAGATTATGACTATTTCTGAAGCTACTTCCCATAATATCCTAGAATGTAACCCATCATGTCTAAGGGACCTGTTGAACTTTAGCCCCATTACTTTCCCGAGCAATTTGTCTCTAATGATAGTTATTGTATGTATTTCCTCTGCCCTTTTGTCCCTTGAATATTCATTAAGTATAGAACGTTATTATTGTCCCCTACCACAAAGACAGATATAAAGTATTTATTCAACTCAACTGCCATTTTCTGGTACCCCATAAATTATTTACCCTGTAAGGGTCCTATGTTCATTTTGATCTCTTTTGTCCTTTTTATATATTCAAAGAATCTCTTGCTGTTTGTCATAATATTACTTGTTAGTTTAGCTTCAAAATTTACTTTCTCTCTCTTGTTTTTGGTCACTTTTAGCTGTTTCTTAAAAGTTGCACAATCCTGTGGTTACCTCTAATCTCTGACATATTGCACTTTTTATCTTTCAATTTACTATCCATAACTTTATTCATTAACTATACTTGATTTATCCATTCCCAAGAATCTTTCTTCCTCGTTGGAATATATGTTTATTGCAAATCGTGAATATTTTCTTAACCATTCAGTACTGTTCTTAAACCATCTTTTCTGCCTTTTCTAGTTCACTCCAGCCAGCTCTGCCCTCATTCCTTTATAACTTGCATTATTTATCTAAGCTGATAATGTGTTGCTGGAAAAGCACAGCAGGTCAGGCAGCATCCAAGGAGAAGGAGAATCGACGTTTCGGGCATGAGCCCTTCTTCATTTTCAGCTCTGATCTCCAGCATCTGCAGTCCTCACTTTCTCCTTATTTATCTAAGCGCAATTATGGTCACTTGCTCCTGGGGAATATTTTACTCCAAGATCATTAATTAAACCTGCCTCATTACACATTACTACTAGATCCAGAGTAGCCTGATCCCTGGTTATATCCATAACACATTTGATCTAGGGAATTCATCCTGAATGCTCTCTATAAATTCTCACATGGTTACCTTTGTCAATTTGATTTTTCCAATACAAATGAAGATTAAGGTAATCTGTGGCTAATGTACTATTTTTCTTTGACAAACCTCTTCATTATCTCCTAATTTATTTTCTGTTCTACAGCATAGCTACTGTTAGGGAGCCTATGGACCACTGCCACCAGCATCTTCTTTCCCTTTGTTTTTCTTACCTCCACTATATGGATTCTGTATTTTCTGATCCAAGATAATTTTTTGCTATCATACATGGTCAAAAGTATACCAACAAAGGTACCCCACCACCCTTTCTTTCTGGCCTGCCATTAAGCTTTCTTAGCAAATGGTAACATAAAATGATGAGGGCAATGTTATATAAGTCAGTTTGGTCCTGAAGGAGTTAAATGGCATCATGAGACAGGCTCTGCCCTTTAGGAGCTAAAGGACTTTTCCTGGGAGGAACTAAAGAGTCTTGTGTCCTTATGGTGTACGCTGAAATTCAATTGTAGCAATATCTACTTAATGTTAAATTGAGGCTTAGGTCTCCTAATTGAATCTCATGTTTCTCAGATTTCATGTACAAGCTGATAAGTAATGTGTAATAAACCTAGTATTTAACTCAGACCAAGACTATCTTCTACCTAAGATATCATACAAGTAGCCTTCCATGCTGGGTACCAGTATTGTTGTATAATGTCTGTTAGTATGGTGACAGTTCCATACATTGCAATGTAAAATAAAAGTACTTTTTCCCAAGTTTCCAAGATGATCAATAAAATAACTTACTTAGACCAGGTTTTAAACAAAATTAATACACATGCACACACATTCAGAAACTAGCTTCCTGAAACAAACCCACTTTACTCAATGCAATAGTTTTCATGGCATGTTCTAGTGTCTGATGCTTTGATTTTTCTGGCATGTGTGGTGAGATCACTAATCAAACATGGTGGTCTCTGAAGTCTCCAGGCACAGCTTACTCAGAACTACAATCTTAAGAGGTTTCTTCAAACGCTCTTTAAAAAGAACAAAACGGTTTCATGCTGAACTCAATAGGAGGGCTTCTATCAAAGAAATTAGGAAGATCAACTGTGCAGTTTGTTCTTGGCAGGCTTTCCTCTAATTCAGTCAAAGCTCAAATCAAATAAGCACCTCTCCAAGCCAGTCGCTGTTCAAAACAGCACTGACAGGACCTATAGCAAAGCAAGCAAGTAAAATCTGTCATGTGTTTTGCAGGCAGCTTTGTAATTCCACAATGAACTTTCAATGATGTGTTTGAAAGAAGCAGCTATTTATAAAAAAAAGTCTGAAATAAATTTGATTTCTCAAATTCTTCAAAACTTTAACAATATTAAAGCGTATTTGTAACACAACCCAATACATCCCAAATGGCTCTTGCAGAAAGAAACAACTATGAGAGGAAGGATTACTAAACTTCACAAGTTCCAACTATTTTATCTTTATAATAGGGTCATTGAGCTTAATAAGGATACTTTTCAGTGCAGAAAATATTTGGCAGTCCTGTCAGCTGAATCTGTTCTACATCAATATGTAGTCTTCCATAAGACACAGCACTGCCTCTAAAAGGAATAAACAGTAAGCAACTTCTGCAAAAGTGACTCTGACATCAACATTTTTCACAACTAGTTGTAGAAACATGAAGTTGATCTTTTATATCGCAACTGTCTAGTTGCGTAAAACTGTTATTTCCTCACAAAATAGTCCAGTTTGTGATAGGGTATATTCACAAGCAACACAGAATATGATACACAGATAACAAGCATGATGATTAAAGCTAGTATTTGGCTATAACATAAATGTGATCCTTTGGGATAGAAGTAAATCGGAACTCATTGCTGGGTGTCAATTGTCCTCTTTGCCCCTGTGACACCCTGTGCTTTTCATCCCCCTGCAACAATGAGAAGAAATGAATAATCTCTCAGGCTTTGTACTGGCAAATCCTTTTATGTTTTTCTTTTATATCACCATGGCAGAAGCACTTTCAAATCTTCATTATTATTAAGTCAATTAACTCCAGATCTGAGTTGAATAGACCCAATTCAGTTCATTCTCAATTGTCTCAATTCCAAGTTTCGTTTACAACACCTCCTCAAATAGTGCAACAGTCCCTGCCCAGATACAACAGAATCTGTAGTGTTCAGGCTTGTGTTGATCATGGCAAGTAACATTTATGACACACAGGTACCAGGAAGTGATGATTTCTACAAAGCGAGAATAGGATCTCTGGTTGATATTCAATGGCATTACCATCATTGAATGTCTCCAAGATCATCACTGTTGAAGTTACCACTGATCAGAAACTAAACTGGACCAGCCACATGAATATTGTGGCTGCCAAAAGCAAACCAGAATTTTGATTGCCTATGTCAAGTAATTCACTTCCTGACTTCTCAAAACTTTTCCACCAGCTGCCAGTTACAAGTCAGGATAATAAAGTAATTCTCTCCATTTGATTTGATGAGTACAACTCTAATACTACTCAGTAAGTTCAATACTATTAGGCAAAAACTACCTTGTTTGATTGTCAGCCATCCCAAACTTAAACATTGATTGCCTCCATCATCAGCACATGGTAGCTGCAGTGCAAGGTTTATTTGACAGCACGTCCTAAAACTACAATCTCTACCTTCTGCAAGATCATAGCTTCATAGAGATGTACAGCACGGAAACAGACCCTTTGGTCCAACGTGTCTATGCCGACCAGATATCCTAATTAATCTAGTCCCATTTACCAGCACTTGGCCCATATCCCTTTATGGCCTTCTCATTTATAAACACATCCAGATGCCTTTTAAATGTTGTAATTGAACTAGCCTCCACCACTCCCTCTGGCAGCTCATTCTATACATGCTGCATGAAAAAGTTGCGCCTTAAGTCCCTTTTAAATCTTTCTTCTCTCACCCTAAACCTATGCCCTCTAGTTCTGGACTCCCACATCTCATGGAAAAGACCTTGTCTATTTACCCTATCCATGCCTCTCACGATTTTATAAACCTCTATAAGGTCAGCCCTCAGCCTCCAACGCTCCAGGGAAAACAGCCCCAACCTATTCTGCCTCTCCCTATACCTCAAACCCTCCAACCCTGGCAACATCATTGTAAATATTTTCTGAACCCTTTCAAATTGGTCTTGTGCATCACACAAATGGGATCATCATTCCCTCCATGTCATAGACCTGCCTGATTTAGGAGTTTACCACTGTTCTTTCATTATCAGTTGGGCAAGATTCCGGAACACCCGATTCATTGGAACTTTAAAATTACCTATGCATAAACTCATACAGCGCTGGGAAGCAGTTCACCAACACTAATTTCTCAAAGGCAATTATACATAGACAACAAATGTCAGCCTGGCCAATAATGCCCAAATTTCACGAGTGAATAAAAATATCCAAAAAGCTTATCAATCATAAATGTGCCCTTCACTCAGGGCCTAACCAATGAAATATCACTTTTTTCCTGTCTCTATTTATAAAGCCTGAGGATCTGAAAACATTTCGTTTTGCAGTTTTTTGACTTGTCCTGCCAAGACTTTTGTTCATAGCAACTTCAAGTATCTGTTCCTGTAACATCTAAGTGATTGTACCAGTTATGTTGTGCTACATTTCAGTCATTATTTTGATATGTGGAGCTCCTATATTATTGGGGAACTGGCAGAGTGCAGGGGAAATCGGACAAGGCTAGAAAAACTCAAATCCTGCCAAAATGAATGGCAGATCTCCAACAAACAGCAAGCAAAACTGAGAAGGCATCCAGTTGCTGTGTGAAAATGCCATTGTCTAAAGGCTATTATGGAAGAACAATTTTGTACAGTCCCTGGCAGTCACAATCTCAGACCGGGTTGCATGTTTTGGGTCTGGATTCAGTCAGTGACAATATGAAAGCCACAGATCAAGGTTAGACAGTGTAAGAGATTGAAGGGAGATAGTCGATCTCTGAAGAGGTGAAGAGGCCTGATAGAAAATCCACAATTAGCAGAGGGGAGGTTGAAGTTACTTTGAGGAAACAGATTTGGAGTTCCTGAATCCTTTCGTTCACCAAGAAGTACCATTTTTAAAAAAAACCTTCTGGAGTTGACTGCTCCTGCCTCCTCTTTGCTAATAGATACCCTGCATCCGGGGAAACTGAGCTGGCAGTGATGAGTTTTAAATCAGATTCTCACTTACTACTATGAGAACTTGACTTAAATATATTAATGAAGTGCCTTGGCTGTCCAAGAAGGGACGCACAAAAACCATTGTTGTAAAAGCAGCATTGTGTGACTATGCAGTTAGGCATGTGCTCTCTCTTATTTCAGCTTCATCTCCCCTGTCAATATCATCCCACCAGTTGTAGCTGTGTTATCATTAATTTCTATTCTTTCTGTTTATATCCAACTAAATACAACACGGTTAAATTAATTGCTGTAAGCATAACTCACTCCAGTATCACCCAGTCACCAATATATCATTTTCTATGATACGACCATCATTAGCAAACCTACTGTCTTTGTGCTTGGGAGCCAACATTCTGACCACCACTAGGGACTGTAATGTAAAATTAACAGATTTGAATGAATGCATTTTCCAATACAATATCTAGATTTACAAACTTTAAAAAAAACTCACTTCTACCACTGTCTTTGCTGAATTCTGCTTCTGTGTCAGTTCTTGAGTGGATCTTAGACTGGGAAGCAAGGAGAATAATCTCATATCTGACCACCAATATCACGACTCCTTCTGAGAAGTACATAAGAATCAACTATGGCTAACTTTAATCCTGACCCTGACTCAGTTACTCAAATGATGGTCAAAATAGATGCTGCCACTCGATAACTGGACTTACAGTTTTAAAAAAAAGAGTTTAATGGATAAAGCTTTGATATCTGTTGGATCACTCATAAGTTCTTTCAGATGACAGGGAGTGAGAAATAAGAAAGATTGTTAAGAACAGTCCCCGGTTGAAACCATTTCTTCAGCATCTTCAGTGTAGAATTCATGTCAAATGCTTGAAGATTATGAACTTGACATGATTCTTTACAAATGACTGTAGTGAACACCAATAATTATTCCAGCATGCATGAGTGAGGCATCCAACTCTAAGGAACTTCAAATCACACTAAGGAGGCAATGGCCTAGTGGCATTATTTCTAGACTGTTAATCCAGAAACTCGACTAATGCTGTAGAAACTGCGCTTTGAATCCTACGATGGCAGATGGTAAAATTTGAATTCAATAAAAGCAAGAAATCTGAAATTAAGAATCTGTTGATGATCATAAATATTATCAATTGTCAGAAAAGCCCAACTAGCTCACAGGAGGAAAGGAAATCTGCCATTGTCACTTGATTCGACATTTTTGTGACTCCAAAGATACAATGATGGCCCAGAAAGTCACTCAGTTGTATCAATTGCTACAAAGTCTCAAGAAAGAAACAAAATTCACGGACATTGGCATTGACCCAGGTAACTAAAATGACAATGGCAAAAACAGCACTGTTGATCCTGCAAAGTCCTCCTTACTAACATCTGGGAACAAGCGCCAAAATTTGGACAGCTCACAGACCAGTCATGCAATAGCCTAACATAGCCACACTTACAAAATCAAATCTAACAGACAAGGGACAATGTTCCAGACACTACCATCACCATTGCTGGATATGTCCTGCCCCACTGGTAGGACAGACACAGCGGAGGTGGCGGTGCAATTGGAGTCATACTTGGCACATAGGAAGACAGTTGTGGCTGTTAGAGGTCAGTCATCTCAGCTCTGGGACATCTCCGCAGACGTTCCTCAGGGTATTGTCCTCGGCCCAATTATCTTCAGGTGCATCATCGATGACTATCCCTCCATAATAAAGTCAGAAGTGGGATGTTTGTCAATGATTATACAATGTTCAGCACCATTCACAACTCCTCAGATACTAAAGCAGTTCATGTTCAAATGCAACATATCATGGTGAATATCCAGCCTTAGGATGACAACTAGCAAATAATGTTTGCACCACATAAATGTCAGGCAATCACCATCTCCACAAATACATTATCTAAGTACAACCCTTTGACATTCAATGGTGTTACCATGATGGAATCTGTCACTGTCAGCATCCTGGAGATTACCATTGACCAGAAACTCAACTGGACTTGCCATATAAACGCAATGGCTATAAGTGCAGGTCAGAGGCTAGAAATATTGCAGTGAGTAACTCACATCTTGACTCCCCAAAGCCTGTTTACCATCAGAAAGCACAAGTCTGTAATGTGATGGAATACTCCCTGCTTGCCTCGATCAGTGCAGCTCTAACAACACTCTTGAAATTATCCAGTTCAAAGCAGCCCACTTGACTGGCACCACATCCACAAGTATCCACTCCCTCCATTAGTAATGGTCAGTAGTACCATCTACAAGCACTGCAGAAATTCACCAAAAATACTTTGATAGCACCTGCCAAATTGACGAGCACTTCCATCTAGAACGACAAGGGCATCAGGTACATGGATATACCACAACCTGCAAGTTCGTCTCCAAACCATTCACCATCCTGACCTGGAAATATATCACTATTACTTCACCTTCATTGGGTTAAAATCCCTACCTAAGGGCATTGTAGAACTACTCACAGCACATGGACTGCTGTAGTTCAAGAAGGCAGCTCACCACTTATCTTCTTGAGGGAAACTAGTGATGGGCAATCAATGTTGGCCAGCCAGCAAAACTCATGTGACACAAGTGAATTCAAGAAAAACACTATCTTGTTCCTGCACAAACATTTCCAGGTGCAAAACAGTTTACAATTACATGAAAAATGAAGGAAGTGGAAAATGACATTGATTGACTGCTATACCTTGAAGAAACAAATTGATGTGTCTGAATAATGATGTAGATTTTGAACTACAAGTTTTAATATGCCTGACATTGGGTCTTTGTGTCTCGAACAAGCATAAATATTTTCATTACCACTTTCATGGTAAATTGGTGAGGTGTCAGAAGCAACTCACCAAAACAGAAAACAATTTCAACATTTCTGAAGCCAATTTTTTTCACTGCCCAACAGTGCAGTACATAATGTACCCTTGGATTTCTCATATGGTGTGATGATAATCTTATTCAGGTCAAGCAGCAATGTTCGAAACAGACAAGAAGGATCACAAAATAATGATCTGGTCAACTTAAATTGCTTTAGTGCTCTCCTAACACTTGCAATAAAATAACACTGGCACAAATCAAAGACAACTTTTGGAATTCTCATCTTCCTTCTACTGGAAAGATGTTGTTAAACTTGAAAGGGTTCAGAAAAGAATTAAAAGGATGTTCCTGGTGTTGGAGGGCTTGAGCTACAGGGAGAAGCTGAATAACCTGGAGCTTTTTTCCCTGAAGCTTCAAAAGCTGAAGGGTCCCTAACAGATATTAATAAAATCATGGGAGACTGGGGTAAGATGAATCAGCAAGGGAAGGGATGTCCAAAACTAGAGAGCATAGATTTAAAATGAGAGGGAAAAGAATTAGAGTCATAGAGATGTACAGCTCCAAAACAGACGCTTCGGTCCATATCGTCCATGCTGACCAGATATCCTAACCTAATCTAGTCTCATTTACCAGCACATGGCCCATATCCCTCAAAACTCTTTCTATTCATATACCCATCCAGATGCCACTTAAATGCTGTAATTGTACCAGCCTCTACCACTTCTTCTGGCAGCTCATTCCACCCACACACCACCCTCTGTGTGAAAAAGTTGTCTCTTAGGTCCCTTTTACATCTTTCTGCTCTCACCCAAAACCTATGCCCGCTAGTTCTGGACTCCCCCACCCCAGGGAAAAGACTTTGTCTATTTATCCTATCCATGCCACTCATTATTTTATAAACCTTTATAAGATCGCCCCTCAGCCTCCGATGCTCTAGGGAAAACAGCCCCAGCTGATTCAATGTCTCCCTCTCGCTCAAATCCTCCAACCCTAGCAACATCCTTCTTAATGTTTTCTGAACAATTTCAAGTTTCACAATAGGAAGGAAAGCAGAATTGCACACAGTATTCCAAAAGTGGCCAAACCAATGTCCTGTACAGCCACAACATGACCTTCCAAGTTCTATACTCAATGCTCTGACCAAAAAATGAAAGCATACCAAATGCTTTCTTCACTATCCTATCTACCTGCAACTCTACTTTCAAGGAACTATGAACATGCACTCCAAGGTCTCTTTGTTCAGCAACACTCCCCAGAACCTTACCATGAAGTGTACAAGTCCTGCTAAGATTTGCATTTTCAAAAAGCAGCACCTTACATTTATCTAAATTAAACTCCATCTGCCACTCCTCAACCCACTGGCCCATCTGATCAATGTCCGTTGTACTCTGAGGTAACCTTCTTCGCTGTCCACGACACCACCAATTTTGGTATTATCTGCAAACTTACTAACAATACCTCCTATGTTCACACGCAAATCATTTATAAATGATGAAAAGCAGTGGACCCAGCACCGAACCTTGTGGCACACCACCAATCACAGAATTCCAGTCTGAAAAACAACCCTCCACCACCACTTAAAAGGCACCTAAGGGGCAACTTCTTCACACAGAAGGTGGTGCATGTGTGGAATGCGTTATCATAAGAAGTGGTGATACTGTTACAATTACAAAATTTAGAAGGCATCTGGATAGGTACATGAATAGGAAGTGTTTAGATGGATATGGGTCAAATGCTAGCAAATGAGACTAGATTAATGCAGGGCATCTGGTCAACGTGGACAGGTTGGATCGAAGGGTTCGTTTCCATATTGTACTTTATAACTTTATGACTCCAACCAAACATCTGCTTGACTGATATATTGAGATATAACAGACTTCAGGGAAGGCAATATTAGGAATGTGAAGAATGTATCATTAAAAGCAATCAGGCAAAACAGATAAATGGAATAATGTAAACAAAGCTCTTTCTTACAAAGTAAAACCTGACTGAGCATAAAAAATATCGCTTCTAACTTTTATTTTAATTAAATATACCATGAAATTATCCACCAGAGTTCATGTCTAAATTTAAGCATTAATGCTAAATTAATTTAAATATAAAACGTAAATAAAAAGTGGATGTTGTAAAATGGACTGCAAATTTGCTTTCATAACATTTATATTATTGCACAGAGGCAAAATCTAACCCAAGGTGTTAAAATAAGGTAACAGCTTTGTCAAAATAAATCACAAATCATTCCCAAAGGATTATCTTAAGTGTTTGCACTTCTGCCATATTATAAACACACAATGCATTATCATCTAGAAATTAAGTAAATTCAGGAATATATAAATGTTAAAACTCTAGCCAATATGTTGATCCACAAAAACATTATACTGCATCAAATATGGTTTGCTGTCAATCTACATTTTTGTTATTCAACTCCACAAAGAAGACACAATATACAAGTCATTAAAACCATACCCACCACATTTCCTGTCCACGAACCTCACTTTTTGTTCCACACTTTTTTGGTTATGTTCTTGGTCACATTAACTATATTAAATTCAACAATCCATGTAATTCCATTATGTCAACTGTCATAACAGAGTATCAGGCTCTGACCACTAGATGGCTCTGTGGAATGACTTTCTGAAATCTCCCAAACTCAGTGACACTTTTTTTTAACATACTTATCCTCATCATTTTGAGCAGTGCTGCAGCTGACTTACATGCTGACATTGACCATCAAACTATAGAATGTAGGAGCAGAAGTAGGCCATTCAGTCCATTGAGTCTGTTCCGCCAATCATTGAGATTATGGTTGATCTGACAATTCCCAGTTCCATATTCCTAACTTTTCGCTGTAGACTTTGATGCCCTTACTGACTTAAAATTTGCTTTTCTCAGTCTTGAACTTTCTTAACAACCCAGCCTCAACAGCTCTCTGCAACAAAGAACTTCATTGATTCACTACCCCGAGAAAAGAAATTCCTCCTCATCTGTTTTAAATGTGTGACCCCTTATTCTGAGATTATGCCCTTTGGTCCTAAACTCTCTTGTGCATCTATTTCCTATTTCCTAAGAATCACCTATGTATCATTAACATTACCTCACATTCTTCTATATTCTAATGATTTATTTATAAAACATACTTGATATCAGCTTCATGAACCTTTACGACCCAAAACTGTTCAGAGCTTTCCAACCGTGATCTTGTGTAGTTTTATTTTAAAATCTCCCTATTTTTAAACACCATTCCCATTGAAATAAAGGCCAGTAATCAATTTGCCTTCCCTATTACCCACTGAACATGGATACTATCTTTTTGTGATTCATGGACAAGGTCTGTTAAATTCACTGATGTAGCCTTCTCCAGGCTTTCTCCAGTTAAATAATACTCAGTTCCAATGTTCTTCCTGCCAACGTGCTTATATATCTCCATAGCTCCATAGACACTTCCAAATTTTCGCCCACTCAATTAATTTGTCTATATTCCTCTGCAAACTCTTTGTGTCAACCTTACCACTTGCCCCCCCCCAACTATTTTTCTTGTCATCTGTAAACCTGGATGCAAAACATTCATTTTCTTATCAAAGTCATTAATAATATTGTATGTAATTGTGGCCTCAGCATTAATCCCTGTGCCACTCTATTAGATTAGATTACTTACAGTGTGAAAACAGGCCCTTCGGCCCAACAAGTTCACACCGACCCGCCGAAGCGCAACCCACCCATACCCCTACATTTACCCCTTACCTAACACTACTGACAATTTAGCATGGCCAATTCACCTGACCCGCACATCTTTGGGCTGTGGGAGGAAACCGAAGCACCCAGAGGAAACCCGCGCAGACATGGGGAGAACGTGCAAACTCCACACAGTCAGTCGCCTGAGTCGGGAACTGAACCCAGGTCTCAGGCGCTGTGAGGCAGCAGTGCTAACCACTGTGCCACCGTGCCGCCCACTGCCATCCTAAAGTTGTCCCCTTTATCTCAACTCTGTCTTCTACTTGTTAGCCAATCCTCTGAATATACTACCTCCTATTAGAGCTCAGCCTAAAGCAGCTCAATATACACTTCCTGATGAAGGGTTTTTGCCCAAAACATCGATTTTTCTGCTCTTCAGATGCTGCCTGATCTGCTGTGCTTTTCCAGCACCACTCTGATCTAAACTCTGGTTTCCAGCATCTGCAGTCCTCACTTTTGCCCAGCTCAATATACAGTCTTCTAGAAGTCAGACCAGATAGGTTACCTTTACTAATTCAATCTCCTCTCACTGACACGTGGAAGTAACAAAGCAAAACTTCTTGGTTCTTTTATGGAACTATTCTATGTTACTGAGTACAATGAGACACCAGTGGAAGCTGCTGATACTAACCTAACCCAAATTGTTAGACCAGCCATAAGAAAACCATTTCTTAATAAGTAAGTTTTCTTCACAGAAAGTGAAGGATTTAATTGAAAATAGCTACATAACTGTTAAATAATGTAGTTTTTAAATGTTCTGACATGCCGGAGGTCTAATGTATTAACATCATTCAATACATTATGAAAATGCATAGAAATAAAGATATTATTAATCCCCCTGCATCCTCATCAAGGATTCAGTCCTGCATGTAATCATATCAACACATTTTTGGGATTTTCTACTGAGAAGGTATAGATACAGCTCATCTACTCCAACATCAAAATTCCCTATCTGATACATTTAGGGCAACATTATATTCGACATGTCTATTCTGTATCAGTCAGAAACATAACAGAATTTTTTAATTATGGACAGAAATGTATCCTTTTCTTTGTAACCAGTATTTATTCATAAAAGATGCATTTGGCAATTTCCATTCACTATAGCATTTAAAAGGTACTTATGTGCCAAACATTTTGTGCACTCAAATATTTTGTGGACTCAAGCAGGAAAGAGTAATATCTACTTGTCTCTTGTCACTATTATTCCAATGCGATAATAAAAAACAATTACCTGGTATAAAGTTATATCTTGCCAGAAATCCAATAGATTCGAGCTCACCATCAGCAACAAATTTAATCCATAAATATCTACCCGAAGATGTTATAAAAGGTGGAATATTTTGACCACAGTAACGTCCAATCTCAGTAGAAAATCCAAAAGGTCCATCCCGCACCTCGATATGGTCAAATTTGCATTCCCAAGAAGGTTCAATGGAGTACTTTTCATCAAAGTAAAGTTCAATGCTTTGTCTCGGTGCAGCTAAATAATGAAGTCATACAATTAATTCCAAGATAATACATAAAATAAGAGTTGACATAATTAAGTTACAAATGTGTGGTATACCAAAGGTAATGAGTGAGTTCAGATGATACAAGACACGACACCCAGACCTAATGCGGAGCATCACATCTCAAGGCAATTGTAAACTTTCAGTACACAACCAATACTTATTTAAAATAATGGACACTAATATCATATAAATTAATGCATTTATGATTTGATGATTTTACATGTTTAACTAATTTGCATATTTATCTAATGTTACATCAAACAGATTGTCTACTGTCAATATTAAATCCATAATATGGGTGAAATCTGGGAGATGTTATTACTTTATACAGCATACAAGATATGATTGAATAAAAGAAACATATATTTAATTACTTTTCAGACCAAAATAATCTTGGTTAAAAAAAAAGCTTCTTGAAATCATAGAATATAGAACAGCACAGGAACGGGCCCTTCGGCCCACAATGTTGTGCCGAACATAGCGCCAAATTAAACTAAACCCTTCTGCCTGCTCTTGTTCCATATCCCTCCATTCCTTGCTTGCTTAGCTAAAAGAGCCTTAAATGCTCCTATGGTAGCTGCCTCCTCCAACACCCTTGGCAGTGCAACACTCCTACCAGTCTCCGCATAAAAAAAAACTTGCCCCTCACATCTCCTTTGAACTTCCTCCCTCTCACCTTAAATACATGCCATCGAGTATCAGACATTTCATCTCTGGGAAAAAGATTCTGACCTTCAAGTCTATCTATGCATCTCATAATTTTGTAGTCTCCATCACTCCAGTGAAAAACAACCCAAATTTTTCTAGCCTCCCTGTATAGCTAATACCCTCTAATCCAGGTAGCATCCTGATAAACCTCTTCTGCACCCTCTCCAAAGCCTCCACATCCTTCCAATAATGTGGCGACCAGAACTGAATGAAATACTCTAAGTGCAGCCTAACCAAAGTCTTATAAAGTAACAACATGGCATCTTGATTTTTGTACTCAATTCCATAATTAATAAAGGTCTTTACCACCCTATCTACTTGAGCACTGTCAAGGAGTTATGGATTTGAACTCCAATATCCTTCTGTACATCAATGCTGTTCAGAGTTGTGCCATTAACTGTATGCTTTTCCTTAACATTTGATCTTCCTCAGTGTAGCACCTCACACTTAGCCGGATGAAACTCCATCTGCTATTTCTCTACCCATATCTGCAACTGATCTATATCCCACTGTATCCTTTGACAATCTATCCACAACTTCACCAAACTGTGTATCATTTACAAAATTATTAGCCCATCCATCTGCATTTTCATCTAGGTCATTTACATGTATCACAAACAGCATAAGTCCCAGTACAGATCCCTGTGGCGCACCACTAGTCATGGACCTCCAGCCAGAAAAAACACCCTTCCACCACTACCCCCTGCCTTCTGTGGACAAGCCAGATCTGACTCCATTTGGCCAAGTCACCATGGATCCCATGCACCATAATCTTCTTGATTACCTATCATGAGGGACCTTTACTAAAATCCAATCACTTCTGAAAATCTCGGTAAGGACAGAAATGGTGGCTCAGTAGTGGACCAGTATTTCAGAACTCCAGGCTAATGCTGTGGTAATTAGCTCATGTCCCACCATACAATCTGTTGGATTTAAGTTCAATTGATACATCTGGAATATAAAGCTATTTTCAATAAAGATCACTGAAACTATCACCGATTTTTGGAGAAGTTAATTTGGTTATATAATGCCATGTAGGGAACAAACTCTGCCTTCCTTACTAGGTATAGCCTACGACTGACTCCAGACCTGCAGCAATTTGGTTGGCACACAACCACCCTTTGAAGTTGCCTAGCAAAGTATCTCAATTCAAGATCGCTTAGGAATGAGCACGAAATACTAGTCTTGCCTCCATGTCCATATTCCCTTAAAGAAAGGAAGGAATTATTTTTGGAGACATAACAATTTATTTTATGATAGAATTTAAAATTGATCTGTTTGAAACATTTATAAGTATTTATGTAAAAGAAAATAATGCATAAATAATGCAAAAACATTTACTGACTAATGTCAGAAAATCAATTTTTTTTAAAGGATTAAAGTTGCACTCACTGATGAAGTAACTAGATTTATGTTTTACAGTTATTGTAAACAATAACTAATAAAATTCATTTTATGTAATCATTTTATTTTCACTACAAGTGACATATCTCTTGTTCATACCTTCAATGATATATATGCACTCTCTGTCAGGAGGGTACTTGTTTGGATAATTGGGAGATGTGAAGAAGCCACCATCTGGATTCTTGATCCAAGAGCCACATTGCACTGATTTTGAAGAGGTTGGTTTGTCTATAAATAAATCAGATTTGGTGTCAAACTAATATGTGGCAAAACCAATTTGCCTGAAACACCAAGAACCTTGCACATTTTGATTATTAGTAGAAGAGGAGGTTGGTCATTTATCTTTCAAGGTCAGGTGTAGGATAGTGTAGGTGAACAGCAAAGACTAACACAGTGTTAAGGTAATTTGTTTTAAAACAGCACAATGAATCTAGTGTGGCGGAGATCATAGACTGACCTGCAATGAAGTAGGAACTGACACAAAGAAAGGTAGAGCAAGACAAACTTAATGTCTCCTACCGACATTTCAAAATACATATAACCCATTGATTATTTTTGAAGTGTAATCATTTGCTATGACAGTAGTTGCAACTCTTTCTTGTAAATTTAGATCTAATGAACAATAAATGAATCTAAGATTAGTTAAGTCTATTGTAAAGTTTTGATTGTATTACTAGCCTGAGAATCCAGAGATCATGACTGATAATCTAATGATATATATTTAAACTATTATGGAAGCTGATAAATTTATATTCAATTAATTAAATAAAATCTGTAATTTAAAAAAAAGGAAACAGTAATGATGACCATGAAACTACTAGTTTGTCATAACAGTTGACCTTGGTCATTAATGTCCTAAAAATCTGCAACCCTTACCTAGCCTGGTCTAAATTTGACTCCAGTAACAGTGATTGATCTTTAAATGCCCTCTGAAATGTCCTGGCAAGCCATTCAGTTGGTGGAGGTGCTCACTAGCATCTTCCCAACAGCAACTGATGAAAGGCAACAAATGCTGGCCTTGCCAGCAACACCCATACCATATGAGTAAATTAAATAAATCAAGGAATCCTGTTAGGGTGGGATTCAAAGAGGGAGCAACATTGAGCAGACACTGTGAAAACTACTGAAGTAGTAAAACATTCAGACATGAAGTTGTGGTGCTCCAGACAATTGAATTAACACACTGCCAGTGAAGTGGCAGTCTTTTTTCTTGTAATCTGCACATTATTCATTCATAGTAAGCAACTCACTTTAAAATTCTTAAGGAAGACTCTTTAGCAGCTCATTTAGTTGCTGAAGATCTTCCAAGGTGGCCAAAATGGAGTCTCATGTTAAACTGTCCAGATTTAGCACATGATATTTGCACTCCTGCAAACTGTGGAAGAACCAAACTCCCAGAAACTTATTAATAGACAGAATATCATTTAAAATGTCTATTAGCACCCAATAAAGACAGTACATACAAGTTTGGTCACTATCATTTATCTTAATGCCATCACTTTATGAGGGACCTGCTATTTTGAATTAAGCATAGGGTAAATGTGGATTTAAAGTGCTATTGAAATAGATATTTGCCAGTTCATCTTCACTTGCTCCTGCAGCTGTGTGGAAGGTCACTGAAATGTATGGAAAAAACCTTCTTGGGCATTTGTCAAAATTTCAAATTTCTTGCAACATATTTTATCTCAGAAATACAGTAAGAACATCACCTAAAACAGAAAGTATATTGCTGCTAAGTCTTAGGAGACAATCCAAAGAAACCACTTAAGAGAAAGGCGATACTTAATAATGGAATTTTACAAAGGGTCTTATTTAGTGCAGCAACACTTAGAATCATAGAATCACAGAATCCCAACAGTGCAGAAAGACGCCATTTGGCTCATCAAGTCTGCACCGATTCCCTGAACAACAGCCCACCCAGAACCAACCCCCTACCCTATCCCTGTAACTCAACACTTAGCATGGCCAATCCACCTGCCTTGCACATCTTTGGACTGTGGGAGGAAACTAGAGCACTCGGCAGAAACCCATGAAAACACAGGGGTAATGTGGAAGCTCCATATGGACAGTCAAACCCAGGTCCTTGACGATGTGTCCCAGCTGTCCTAACCACTGAGCCACCGTGCTGCCCAGTTGCCCCAGGAGAAACAGACAGGATGGCAAAGATGGTGCCATTTCTGTCTGCAGCGCATCCTCTCTGGACTTCTCTACCAAGACCATCCACAGCTACCTAATGAAGGAGCAGGCTCCAAAAGCTAGTTCATCCAAATAAACGTGGTGTTGTGTGATTTTTAAATTTGTTCAACCCAGTCCAACACCAGCTCTTCCACAACATGAAAACCATCTGTGCCACATCAGAGATCCTATCTTGGACCCCGAGAGTCAAAATTTCCCTGTGCACCAGTCAGAAACTCTCTTCAGAGGAAGAGAGCAGCTGGAGCCAACACATACTACTTTATGAAAACTGTTTAAACTAGCACGAGAGTACAAGACTGCAGGTTTCTGGTTCAGCATTCCCAGCCAATTCAAAATACAATCATCAGCAACTAGGACCAAAACTATGCGCTGCATTCTGATTCTCACATCAGTGTGTCTTTGGAGAAAACGACTGACTTAGCATCCGCATTTGACATCTGGACAAAAATATCCCCATAACAGGCAATACCCTACTAGTACTGACAGCAATTGCATGTGGTTTGGTAGTGTCTAGGTGGCAATATTTCCCTTCATGCAGTTTGGTCTTATGAGATTGGGCACAGATTTTGTTGCAATATTACTAGTAGAAAATATTTATGCAATATAATTGTCAGTTACATTTGGGAATAATATTTTGGTTAATATCAATGCAAAAATTAATCAGAATTCAGACCAATGAACAAGTATAAAAATTGAGGTTCAAAGTAAAAGCCAGAAGAAATGTTATCATATAAAAAGACAATAGGTGGCCAGTTTTCCTCTCTTTCTTCCCTACTCCTAATAATTTCGATGTCTCCTCGAGCAGACAGTCAACTGCAATGTCTGCTTTATGCAGTAACTATGCTGGAGAAAGCGCTTCCAAAATGCTTTAGCCATTGCTACCTATGAGTCACTTCAACGTTCGACAGATCACTGCAGTAAACACTGAACAATAAGTGACATTATCTGCTGATTACAATCAGATAATTGGAATAGCAGGAAGAAAACATGATTATCAAAGGAAGGACACCATTATAAATATTACCTGATGTCTTTTTTGTTGACACACAGAGTCCTAGCAGGATGAGACTTGATACAACTGCGAGAAGGGGAAAAAAACAAATTTATCACAGGGACTTTTTCCGGCGTTTGCATTAATATGGTTAAGTATCTAGAAACAGCTATTAAATGCAAGTAATTTCCAGAAAAATTGTACAATACAACTGACAGAAGTTGATGTACTTTTACGAATGCCTTTCTGAAAGACACACTTTTAATGTCATTATGATTGTTAATTATGCAAATGAAGAATTGCACGTTATTATATCCAGCTTCTCAGAATCGTTTTCAGTACGTATTTAAAACGCATACAAACCCATTTATTTTTCCCCACATCTGCTTTAGCTGTTAGTCTAGTTGCAGTCTAAGCACAAGTTAACAATAGCAATCTATTTTAAAACAAAGTTCGAACTCCTAGCTTGCTCGGGGGCTAGCGAAGAGAAACAAAAAAAAGGTCCTCGCCAAACGCCGGGAGTTTCCAAGCAAATGGAATCGAAGCTATCTGGGCTTGTGGGGGTTATATTTGATTCGGCGAATACATGGGCGACGAAATAGTTTGGAAGTGACAGCCAGCCAACAGAAAAGCGCAAGTTAAATGTGCTCTGGGAAGGCAATTGGATTTCTCAGAGGCAACTGGTAAATCAAGGGACTGACTTAAGTAATCCTTCTATCCCTCTCCTTTTCATCCACCCCCCACCCCCCCCCCCCCCCTCCAATATTGTTAGCTGCACCTGATCTATATTCAGTGTCCTGTTGGGATTCTACACAGCCGCGCACAACCGAGGCGAATGTTGACAGTCAACAGGGTTCCCCACTCAAGTCGCATAGGCGGAACTTACCGTGGAACAATCCGTGCTGATACCCATGGACCATGTCTGATTCTAATGCAAGGGGCTCCAATCCAAACCAATTCCATTGAAGCAATGCGTGGCTGACAGTCTGACGGGAGATGGATGGGATGGGATGAGATGGTTGGATGGATTCAGGAAGAAAGCTGCTTCACACAAGCTCATCCACGTCCCCAGCTCCCGTCTGGAACGCTGTGTCTGGAGAGACATACATGTGTAGAGGTGTGTGTGTGTGTATTCAAAACTCAACCCAAACTAATCCCCAGCAGTTTCGCACAGGATTCCAGGTTGATTAGTATATCCCCATGATTCCCACACAAACGTTGCCACGATTCCCGGCGCCTTTTGATGCATTGAAGGGATTAATAGGTCCGTCATCAGTCCTCTGATCGCTCCACCTTCTCGATCTTCTGGGAGAAGCTGTATAAAAGCAGATTGACTCCCCTTTTTTTCCCCCAAAGCGTATTTAACACAAAATCCGTTCACGCTCACGCACACACACTGGGAGGATAAGATGCATTTGGAAATAACCGGGCGTCAATTGCAGGATTTTGCACCAAATTGAAACGGGTTGTGTCTTGCCACCGTTCTTTCTCTGTCACAGACAGCTCACTCTGCTTTTGTCGAACGTGTTTTGCATTTGATTTCGACTCCTCTGACTCTCTCTCTCTCTGGCCTATCCAGGGGTCTCTCTCGCTCTCCAGTAAACGTGTCGCGGTCCCTGGAATAAAAGTTCATGCCAATCTCAATCCAGTGGCGCCGGGAGCTGGGCGAGTGGTCCGCATTATAGTCCAGGACTCCAGTTGGAAATTCAGGGCATCGCAAAAAAGGGGGGAATTACCAAGCTACCAGGACACCAGTGAAGTTGCTGCAGTCAATATATCTGCAGCCAAGGAACATGGCGGGAACCTCAACAACTGCAAAGGTTTTCTTTCCCTCTCTCTCCACCGCCCCCCCCCCCCACAATCAATAAATGTATGATTCAGACGGACACTCGAGCATCCGTGTCTTCCAAACAGTAGCGCACTGGGTAACGGCTATCCCCGACACAACAGGGTTGTTTTCTTTAATTCTCCTCTCGCTTCCACCCACCCACCCCGCGATCCTATTAACTCAGCATCAAGTGGCAATCTGGGCCAACTGCAAATGACACCTTCCAGTTACTCCTGCAGACCCCCGCAGCCGGGGCGAGAGGGTGATCCACAAGCTTTGATGCGAAAAAAGTGTATGCGTGGGGCTGAGGGGGTAGGAGATGGAGAGACCCTCAGCTCTCCACCCCCCACCCCAACCCCACACGACCAGTGAATCACCATCCAGGGTGCGCCACGCATTTACCAGCCAACACCACCCTCCCCCATCCCCACCTAAAAACTGTACAAAACAACTTCTCAGGTTTGCTGTCTGTGGAAGCCCGTCAGTGGCAGAAGAGTACTCTTTCTGTCTGAGGAACGCAGCCAGAGACTACACAGTTCGCGTCTAGACAGGTTTCTCTGCCCAGCGGAATGGACATGTATGAACTATACAGTGGAAGAGAAAACAGCTCAACCTGGCTTGTACTTGCATGTATACGTGTTTATTTACCAGATGCACACACGGTACTTGCATCGTACAGATATGTTCATTGCATGGTATAGCATATGGTATGGTGTAATGTAAGTGGGCATAGTACATATACTTGTTATTTATATTTTGCAGACATATGCACAATAATTAGTTATTACATGTAATACGTGTGTTCTGTTTTGTGGTGCAGAGTTTGAAGCGCTGTCCGGTCTCGAACTGCTGTTTAGAGCTGCCTCCCAAACAGTTCATCTCTGCCTCCGCTGGCGGCCAGCCTTATTCATACTTCCACTGCGGTGAAAGCAACTCTATCCTGTATTGGGGGGGGGGGCGGGGGAAAGGAGGAGGTCAGGATCAAAGAGCAGCGAAATGATCTTCTCTAATCCCCACCGGCCCAACTCCCAGCCGCCGTTTTTACTGAAGGTGGGCGGTTCGTGTTCCCAGCCGGAGGGTCAGGCAGAGAGCGCGAGTTAGCAACTCATCCTCTCCCCCCGTACTGAGGGGCTGGCTCAACGACCTGAAATGGACCCGGAGCACCGAGAGGTCATCCACTCCGAAAATTCCCGAGTAGTCGCGGTCCTCCCTCTCATTTTTCTTTGATGCAGTATTTGCGGATGGACTTATTAACCATTTTACAGTTGGTCAGAGCAGATATTGTATACTCTCCTGGGATCTTCTTGGCCTGGAAATGTGATGGAGGCAGGCTTGACTGAAGCATTCAAAAGGACATTGGATGACCATTTGGGTTGAAATGCTGCGAAGGCTACAGGGGGAAAAGGCAAAAGAGGTTTGCTCGAGAAATAGAACTGGTCTGGAACTGCTGTTTAGATCTGCCTCCCAAACAGTTCATCTCTGCCTCCGCCGGCGGTGAACTTTATTCACAGTTCCACTGCGGTGAAAGCAACCTTATCTTGTATGAAGGGGGGTGGCGTAGGGTCATGTTCAAGAAACAGCGAAATGATCTTCTCTAATCCCCCTCCGGGCCATCTCCCAGCCACCGCTTTCAGTAAAAGGCATGATGGGCCAAATTGCCTCCTTATGCATGGGACCAATTCGATGACAAAGATAGTTGGTAGGAGGCAACGTGAATTAATCATGATCTTCACTTGATCAGTCACAGCTGTGAGTTAGTTTGGCGGCCATAGCTCTAGATTGCAATTTCTTCCTTCTTCACATCAACATTTGTCTGTCATTTCAAACAATTTTTGAATTCCTGATGAAAGACTTTTGCCCAAAATATCGATTTTTCTGCTCCTCAGATTCTGCCTGACCTGCTGTGCTTTTCCAGCACCACGCTCTTGTACTCTAATCTCCAGTACTCACTTTCACATCCCACACACCTCCTCACCATCCTTCAACTCTGGTGCAGCCCATAATGAGGAGCACCTTGTTAAATACAGCCAAACATCATGTTGATCTAACAACCCTGAGGTCTCGAGTTCAAATGCCCAAAGGAGCAGACATTTGAGGATGAGTTATCACTGATAGTTGCCAGATCTTTATATAAGAATAGCATAATAAAAAGACAATCCACTTGTAATACCTCTTAAGTGGCTGCCCAATGTTCACGACAACAACGGTCTAATGCTTGGGCCTACTGGCATGGAATAAGGCATGACCTGAAGGTTCATGGCAAACAGGTTGGGATTCTACTCAGTGGAATTTAAAAGAGTGAGAGGTGATCTCATTGGGAGCATAAGAAACAGGAACAGAAGTTGGCCATTTGAACCCCTGAGCCTACTCCACTATTCAATAGGATTTAATCAACATTTCTCATGTCCACGTCCACAGCAATAATATTCTTAAGGGGCATACCAGAACCTTCAGTTGGTCTTTTTTTTTGCTTTGCCATTCCAACCATATTTGTTGATTTACCTCATTGATTTGTACTCTATATTTGTCATGATGGTGCTTATCAATGAATATAATGTGAGAGTACTTGAGTTTTTTAAAAATGATTTTACATATGTTTCCTCTCATGAGAGTGTCTCATTCCAGAAGGCATAGTCTCAGAATAAAGGAGTGCCAATTTGTGACTGAGACAAGGAATTTCTTCTCTCAGAGTGTACAGTCTTTGAAACTTGATGCCACAGAGAACTCTGAGTGCAGAGTTGGTGTGTATGTTTAAGGCTGAGATAGAGTTTTGATCAATAGGGGAATGAAGGGTTATGGGGAAACTGGATGTGTGGAATGTCAGATCAGTGATGACCCTATTGAATCAGAATCAGGCTTAAGGGACTAAACAGCTAACTCCTGTTCTGATTTCTTATATTGTTATGGTCTGTTTCTCCAACAGCAGCAACTTAGAGGTATCACAGCATTTTCATCACCTGCCTGGATTGGTGAATATTCTAGAATGAGACCTAGTTCCTCTATATGGCTGCCATATGCACAGATGTTCTGAGGCAATGTGATAAGTTTATCAGAGTTGAAAAATGTGGTGCTGGAAAAACACAGCAGGCCAGGCAGCATCTGAGGAGCAGGAGAATCGATGTTTCGGGCATAAGCCCTTCTTCAGGAAGGGCTGAAGAAGGGCTTATGCCCGAAACATCGATTCTCCTGCTCCACGGATGCTGCCTGGCCCGCTGTGTTTTTCCAGCACCACATTTTTCAACTCTGGTACTCCAGCATCTGCAGTCTTCACTTTCTCATGATAAGTTTATCATGCAGCCTTGAATTTCACTCACAGAGAAAAGACAGGAAATTAGTGATGACATAGGAATAAAGCTGTATGAAAACTCTCCTCCATGTCACACATCATCTTGACATCATTGTCCACAACATTCTGACATCACTGCATGAAATAACATGGAACTTCTAACCCAACAACATTCATGCCATCACCAAGACCATAAGTACTGCATGGGGACACAATAAAGGGCATTCAGCCTACTAAGCCTCCCTCACTATTCAATTATATCATGATTAATCACCTATGTCGATGTCACTTCCCTACACTATCTCTATATCCCTTGATATTGTTAGTATCTAGGAAGCTATCAATTTCTTGGATATGCTCAATGATTGAGCTCTGTCAGGTAGAGAATCCAAAAATTTACCACACTCTGAATGAAGAAATGTCTTCTTATCTTAGTTCTAAAGGGCTTATGAATTTTTGTAACAATTGTTTCTAGTCCTAGTGTCACCAGCCATGGGAAATATCCTATATCCACCCACCCTATCACACCTTGGAAGAATTTGAAGTGCTTCAATGAGACCAGCTCTTATTCTTCTAAAATGTAATAAACATAGACCCAGTTATCTGAATCTTTCCTCATAAGATAATCCTGCCATTCCAGGGATTGATCAAGAGAACCTCCTTTGGTGTCCTAACCTGAAGTCAGTTGAACTGCAGACATTCATGAAGCCCATTTATCACATTCTGTGGACAAGGAATGTTCAGTAAAGGTGACCTTTTAAGCATCCAGTGAGACATCCAAGAATAGTGACAATGCATGCTAGAGGGGCACGGTGCTCTAATACAGCGCTGTTTTCAACAAACAACAAGTGCTGAAGGATGTTGGAAGTCAAATTTTAGAAATGTTTCTAATGGTCTATTTACAAAAAAATGCAGTAAAAGCATTTCTTACCCAATTTCTGTACTTTCCTATTTAAAGAACTCATGTGGATCTTGAGTCAACACACATCATCCGCACATAATGCAGAACATTTAAAAGACAATTAATGATTTCACATTTCTCTTTCTAAATAAAAAAATAGAATTTATATGTGAGATCATTTCAAAAGAAATTAACCTAAATACTTCCACATTATAGTCATTGATAAGCACCATCATGAACAGATAGAGAGTACAAATCAAAGAGTAAATCAAAAAATATGGTTGAGGTGACAAAGCAATAAAAAGGACCAACTATGCTCAAATCCACATAGCATTACAAACAAAACAGATGAATTAATAGTGCAGCTAGAAATAATTAAGTATGATCTGATAGCCATGTCAGAGACATCACTGCTGAATGACATGGATTGGGACCTGAATATTGGAGGATACGTTATTTAGGAACAACAGGAATCTAGGAAAAGATGACTGGTGTGGTTTTGTTAATTAATTATGTTTTTACATGTAAGACAGGAATGCCCAAAGTTCAAGACTGGGTTGAGATGATAAATGAAAAAGGTAAGACATCACTTGGGAGAATAAGCCCCCTACAGTAGGAAAATAAGAACAGGAGTAAGCTATTCAGTATATCGAGACTGCCCAACCATTCTATACAATTGTAATTCACTGAACACTCCAGTCCATAACTCCAAATACCAAATACAAATCTCACCAGCTGCCATGATGATATTCATACCCATTTCCCCAGAACATTAGCTTGGAAACCTTAGGATTCTGGCTTACCAGTCCAGTGACATTACCACGATGCCACCACCTTCCCCAAACCACACAGCAAGAGGGAGTATAAAGGAAGAAATATTGGGATCATAATAGGAAGATGTGACAATACTCATGGAATATTTTAATCTACATATAACCTGGAAAAATCAAATGGACAAAAGTAGCATAAACGATGAGTTCATTGCACTTTTCTGTGATAGCTTCTTAGAACAACACCTAAATATAACCAGACAACTAGACTTGGTATTGTGCTACAAATAGGATAAATTAATGATCTCATAGCAAAAGTACCTCTAGGTAGCAGTGATCATAATGTGACAGAATTTTAATATTTAAGGGAGAGAAGAATGCATCCAAGGATAATAGTTTAAATTTATCTAAGGGCAATTATGAGGGCATGAAAACGAGACCTAGCTCAGTTGAATGACTTGAGGAGTCAAGTGGCCTCCTCCTGCTCCTAATTTGTATGGTTCATGATATGTTTGGATTTTGTACAAATTATTAAATTGTGAGAAATCCTCCAATGGATTTTCAATATCAGGCAATTGATGATAACCATCCACCATCTTACTTTCCAGTTTAGTTTCAGAACAATGAGATCATTCTTTTGTTTTTTTTCTTCCTGTTTCCACAGAGTATGCGTTATCCCACAATTAATAATTATTTACATAGTACTTAATCTCCTGGAAATAATTGGATGGATTGAACTACCTTACAAAGGAGCAGTGTTCCGCAAACTTTTACTCCCAAATAAACCTGTTGGACCGTAACCTGGTTTTGTGTGATTTTCAACTTTTTCAATCTCATAACACCTTTTTATGAGGCTCTAACATGTTTCTCAGGATAAGATAACAGTCTCTAAATAGGACTGGAAATTTAAATTTACTCCAGACCAACTTTATTTAATGCCCAACCCAGTACATTCGAAAACTGCACAAGACTGACTTCCAATGTTAAATTCTAATCTCAATCTTATTCATAATATTTCTAAAAGGTGCAGTTGCATGCATTAAAAAATAAACAGTATGCATCATGACAGCAATATTTTAAGTTTTTTATTTTATCTATTTTATATTTCAGATATTTTACTGAAAGATACATAGCCTGACAGTATTATTCAAATGTATTGTCTGAAAACCTTACTCTGCAGAAATGTTGCTTTTCCATTGATTGATCCACCCTCTCACAAACATGTGGTCAGAAGAGCTGGAATGATTTTCAGAATCCCTTCTCCATCTGTAGGAGAGTTCATGCTAGCAATTGTATTCCAAATAACTCTTCAAGATGCTTGGCAATTATTTTTCTAATCATTCATATCATGGAATCAGAGGCTGGGCCAGCAATTATTGCTCATCTGAGAAAGTGGTGTTGAGCTGCTTTCTTGAAGCAGTCCATGAAATGTAAAGGTACATCTACAGTGCTGTCAGAGAGGGAGTTCCAGGATTTTGACCCAGTGACAGCAAAGGAATTGTGATATGCTTCCAAATCAGCCTGGTGTGCCTCCTTAAAGGAATATGCAGGTGGTGATGTATCACTGCATTAAATTCTAGGTGTTACAGATTGCTGTTTTCAAAAGTGCTGTTGGAGGAATATTAGTGAATTACTCCAGTGCATCTTGTCTATGGAACACACTGCTGCCAGTCTATGCTACTAGTGGAGAAGGCAAATATCTCAGGAGGTAAGGGGCTGTCAAACACAAAAACTGCATCATCTTAAGTGATGTCAATTGCTTTGATTGTTGTGGAACCTATCCTCATTTTGGCAAGTGAAGTGCATTTCATCACACACTTGAATGGTACAATGAAGATTTTGAGCAGCTTTGGGGAATCAGGAATTGAGATTTATTCACTAAAGAATTTCAAGCCGCAAATTGCTTTTGTAGCTATAGTATTTCTATGGCTAATCCAGTTCAGTTCTTTGTAGATGTTAATCTTCAAGAGCTCAATGATAGCTGCATCAGTGATGGTAAAGCCATTGAACATCAACTGATGATGTTTAGGTTTTCTTAGAGGTGATGAGTGCCTGGCACTTGTGTGGTGAGGGTATAATTCGCTACTTACCAACACAAGTCTAAATGCTATTCAGGTCTTGCAGCATTTGGACATGGACTGCTTCAGTATCTTAGGAGTTCAAAATGATATTGAACATTGTGCAGTCATCACTTCAGAGCTAAAGATGGAAGGAAGGTCATTGATGAAGTAGTTAAAGATTGCTGGACCTATTACATTCACCTTCTGGGACTGGGGAACGTGTGGCATAATGAAAGTGTTCCTAGCTCTGAGCCTAGAAACATTGTTTTTTAAAAATTTTGGAACAGGTTGGTTTGAAAATATCTGCCCTCTGGGACTCCTGCCATGATGCCCTCTGGCTGATCTGACAGATCACCAAATTCTTTGTGGAAGTGTAATTCCAACCAGCAGAGAGCGTTTCCCCAATTGCCACCAACTCAATTTTTTTCAGGGCCATTTGACACCATGCTAGGTAAAATGCACCTTGCTTTTAAGCGCAATTGCTCTCACCTCACCTCTGAAATTCAGCTCAATGATCTACATTCAAACAAAGACTATAACAAAGTTGGGTGCTCAGTGGTCCCGGCAGAACCTAAGCAGAACATTGGTGAACAGTTTATTGCTGAGAAAACACAGGAAAAGGCCCAGAATGAACAAAACTGTACAGAAGATAAATTCACCTCAGGACCCCTAAAAAAAATCATAGTAAGAACAGCGCATTACTGTTTGTGAACCTATTGGTTGCAGTTGAAAACATCATAGGACGGAATTTAAGAAACACAGCAGTTGTATCACTGAAGTTCCACACAGAATGACCTAAGGGAAACAAAGGCTATTATCAATCCCCTAGAATTTGATACTATTTGTAGAAGGCAGGGAACATCAGATATGGGACTATAAAATTCTTTAGCATAAATTAGAAGTGAACAAATGTACAGTACCCGTATCATTAGAAGCCAATGATACAACAGAAAATCTGAATACATATAATGAGTGACACAACCATTGCATTGGTCTATTGATGATTAAATGCAACTATAACAGATCTATATGTAAGTATTCTACCTGGTGTGCATGAATGAATCAGTAATAGCAGGATGACTAGCATACTTGGATCTCAATATTGTAACCACTCACATGTCACCAACATATCAATTGCAGCAAATGATATCAAGAATTCTCACACTGAGACAGTCTAGGATTTACAACTATTGCTCCCAGAAAGATTCAATTCCCTTGGAAACTTCAGTGGTGATGCTCAGAAATTATGCACTGCCACAAATTTATATTCTCAGAATACACAGTGTTCAAGTATACAAGAAACACAAAAGTGAGCTGGATGAAATGGTATGTAATGGTCTTATTCATCAGCACATAGTAGTGCAATTAGTTTAAGTGCATCTTAAAGAAAGATCACAATATGTTTTGAGCCAAGACATCTAAATCATTCTTCTAAAAAGAAACCCACAGTAAATTCAACATTTAGAGGAACTGAATTCCAAATTCACAGGAGCTAAATTATCTCTAAGCCGTACGCTAAGCATGCATATTGGTCAGTTCACTAGGCAAAAAAACCTCAAGAAATCATTACTTTTGTAACACCATTTGGAAGGAATTGCTTCCAAAAGCTACCTTTCCATCTCTCTTTCAGTCAGGATCTCTTCCAATCACATATAGGCAGAATTACAGAAAGCACCCTGGGTGTTTGTGTGTACTGTCCTATCACTGTAACGGGAAGGACCACAGAAGAATTTTTTTTCATCAAACTATTCTTAAGAAAACTCTCAGAGACTTATTAAATGTAAGGTGGGAGGACAATTAAAATGTATTTGAATTACTCAACAAATGTTATCAGCAAAACTCCGTATTCTTCCATTCTACAATCCAAGACAGAAGACAGTCCTGAAAGTTGGTATACCTCGGAAAGGGTTAGGAATATGCATAACGTAAGGTGGCAAATCAATTGAATTTGGATGCAGAATTCTATCATTAGTGCAATCCAACCATTCAACATACAATGTGAAGCACTTGCTTTGGTGCTTAGTATCACCAAGTTTTGCTTTGTAATGAAACCTGTTTGGTTAGCAGTGGTTAGCACTGCTGCCTCACAGCACCAAGGTCCCAGGTTCGATTCCAGCCTCGGGTGACTGTTTGCACATTCTCCCTGTGTCTGCGTGGATTTCCTCTGGGTGCTCTAATTTCCTCCCGCAGTCCAAAGACGTGCTAGTCAAGTGAATTGGCCATGCTAAATTGCCCGTAGTATTAGGTGCATTGGTTGGAGGGAAATGGGTCTGGATGGGTTACTCTTCGGAGGGTCGGTGTGGACTGGTTGGGCCGAAGGGCCTGTTTCCACATTCTAGGGAATCTAAAACAAATTGTAGAACTTAATCTCAAACCACTGCAATTAATATGCAAGTGCTCCATTTGGACGACAACAACCACTAGCCTCTTGCTTAAGACCATACCTGGATTATTGTGTACAGTTTTAGTCTCCTTCTGAGGAAACACGTTTTGACAACAGTTTACCAGATTGGTTCCTGGGATGGTAAAACTAATGTGTGGAGAGGCACTGGATCAGTTAGAAGTATCTTCACTGGAGTTCAGAAGAACAAGGGAGGATCCCACTCCTCACCTCATTATTGAGGGAAGGTCATTAATGAAGCAGCTGAAGATGGTTAGGCAAAGATGTGTACCAGATAGAACTGGGCGTTTTGTAATACAGTATATTAGGAGAAAGTGACGACTGCTGATGCTGGGGATCATAGCTTAAAAATGTGTTGCTGGAAAAGCGCAGCAGGTCAGGCAGCATCAAAGGAGAAGGAGAATCGATGTTTCGGGCATAAGCCCTTCTTCAGGTCCTGAAGAAGGGCTTATGCCCGAAATGTTGATTCTCCTTCTCCTTTGATGCTGCCTGACCTGCCGCGCTTTTCCAGCAACACATTTTTAAGCTCTGATACAGTATATTGTCCATACCACTAAATCTGAAGACCTGGGCTCAAGTCCTTCCTGTTCCAGACTTGCGCGATAACATCTCTGAGCAAGTTGATTAGAAAATAAATATAAACGAGGTGCAACTGAGTCATATAAGAACCCTTCCTAGTGTTAGACCATATCTATTCAAAAATCAATGGCTTCTAATAATGCTCTTGCATGGTTAAAATATTGGGTAGTGATCAAATTGTCAAACACTTCTTTTCTAATTAAAACTAAAGAACTGTTGGTGCTGGAAATCAGAAACAAAAACTTAAATTGTTGGAAAAAATGGAGAAAGCAGAGTAAATATTTCGTGTCCAGTCACTCTTCTTCAGAACTGATTAAAGCTAGGAAGAAGTTGGTATAAATGCTGAAGATGGGGTAATAGGGAGGTGAGAGTGGGGGAAGAGCAAATGATCATTAGAGGTGGAGTCTAAAGAGAGACAACAGTAGTTTGGCACACAAAGGAATGTGTAATGATCAGCCTGGGACAATCCATAGCTATGAATGGGGGTCATAAGTAGTTTATGATAGTGGCTGTTGTGGGGGGGTTGAGGTAAGGACACAGGAGAAGGCACTCTTGCGCTAAAACTATTGAACTCAATATTGAGTTCTGAAGGCTGCAGGATCCAAAATGGAAAATGAGATGATGTTCTTTCAGTTTGTACTGATCTTCACTGGAGCACTGCAGCAAGCCCGCAACACAGATGTAGGCCAGGGAACATGGTGGTGTGTTGAAGTGGCAGGCAATCAAATGTTCAATGTATTTTTAATCTTACATGTGATTTGTAGGAACAGTGAATAGTGAAATGGTTTCACCAGGACTATGCTGAAAATGTTGCTGGAAAAGCGCAGCAGGTCAGGCAGCATCCAAGGAGCAGGAGAATCGACGTTTCAGCATGAGCCCTCATGCCTGAAACATCAATTCTCCTGCTCTTTGGATGCTGCCTGACCTGCTGCACTTTTCCAGCAACACATTTTCAGCTCTGATCTCCAGCATCTGCAGTCCTCATTTTCTCTTCACCAGGACTATGGGCAAGAAATACCTGACACCAACTTGCAGTTTGGATATGAAGAACAATTCCTTTTGCTCCAGGCTCTCCATTAATTAGTACATTTTGGTACTTGCCTATTTAATCTGTTTTATATATCTCAAAGCTGATGCAGTATGGTATGGTAAAGTTTGATGAAATTTCCCAAAGAACCTGAATCATAGAATCCCCACATTTTGGGAACAGGCCATTCAGCCCAACAAGTCCACACCCAATCTCCAAACAGCATCCTACTCAGATCCTTCTCCCTACCCTATCCCCGTAACTCCACATTCCCTGTAGCTAATGCACTAACCGATGCAGCTTGAGCACTATGGATAATTTTGCATGGCCAATCCACCTAACTCGCAAAACTTTAGACTTTGGAAGGAAACCAGAGCAACCAGCAGAAACTCACGCCAACACAGGCAGAACGTGCAAACTCCACATAGACAGTCACCTGAAGTTGGAACAAATCTGAGTGTCTGGCACTGTCAGGCAGCAGTGCTAATCACTAAGCCACGTGCCGCCCAATGGGGTGGTAAGGACCTGGGGAGTGTTGCTGAATGGAGAGATTTTGGAGTGCAGATTCATAGTTCCTTGAAACTGGAGTCTCAGGTAGATAGAATAGTGAAGAAGGTGGTTAGTATGCTTTCCTTTATTCATCAGAGAATTGAGTATAAGAGTTGGGAGGTCATGTTGTGGCTGTACAAGACATTGGTTAAGCCACTTTGGAATATTGTATGCAATTCTGGTAACGCTCCTACAGGAAGGATGTTGTGAAACTTGAAAGATTTCAGAAAAAATTTAGAAGAATATTGCCAGGGTTGGAGGATTTGAGCTATAGGATGAGGTTGAACAGGCTGGGGCTGTTTTCCCTGGAGCATTGGAGGCTGAGGGGTGACCTTATAGAAGTTTATAAAATCATGAGGTGCATGTTTAGGATAAGTAGTCAAGGTCTTTTCCCTGGATTGGGGGAGTCCTGAACTAGAGGACATAGGTGTAGGGTGAGAGGGGAAAGACAAAAAAGAGACCTAAGGGGCAACATTTTCATGTAGAGGGTGGTGCCTGTAAGGAATGAGAGGCCAGTGGAAGTGGTGGAGGCTGGGACAGTTACAGCATTTAACTGGTTGGTTTTATGAATACGAAGGGTTTAGAGTGATGTGGGCCACGTGCTGGCAAATAAGACGAGATTAATTTAGGATATCTGGTTATCATGGATGAATTGACTGAGGGGTCTATTTCTGAGGTGTATATCTCTATGACTCTGTGACAATCTTTAACTTTTAGCAGACACAGTAGATTTTTTGGAGCACTTTAACCAATTTAAGATATGTTGCTGTGCTGGAGGTTACGCCAATTTTAATTATCTCTATTCCTGAAGATTTCATCACATGAATTGCTCCATTGTTGTATAAGGTATTTAGTACCTGAAAGGGTTATTGGCATCATGAGAAGTTCCAACCATCAGGATGAAGGACTGTTCAGTGAGAAGCTAAACAGTTTTCTAATGAGTGTCCCGGTGCTTGCATGATCCCTGAATAGTTGTTAAAGTGCCAAGTCTTTGTAGCTAATAGGAATGTGTGCTTTTAAGTTGAGCATGATGTCTCACAAGGGACCATCACGTATTTCAAATGTAATGTAAGGAACTAGTGTGTATAAGTAATAAACATGTCCAGAAAAGGCAGGTTTAATTAAGGCATTCAAGTGGACATTGGATGAGTATTTTAATAAAAATAGTGTGCGAAGGTATAGGTAGAAAGCAGGAGACTGACACTTGGTAATCATACTCACTTGATGAGATGTATGGACATAATGGGCTGAATACCTTCCTTCTATGCAATAACACTTCTGTGATTATTATCCAGACTGAGCAGAATACTTTGTGTAGGCATACTTTTCATGCAACTTGCCCATGTGATATCAGTGATGTCTACTAATACCAATGAGAAGAATTGGTGGCAGTGAATCTGTCCAAGGTTTCCAAGTTGCACTATGCCAGCTGATCAGGCTCCTGAAAATACAATGCCATGAATTGACCAAAATATCCATCCTCTGATATATTGCCTTGCTACACCTATAGAGGAGCATAAAGTCTGTTTACCCCATTGGATGATTATTGACCATGAAACAAACAGATCCTCCTCACAAACCTCATATTTTGTCACATTATATTCAGTAACCAAGTGTTTTTTTCCCCCCAGTCATCTAATCTTTCTAAATTCCTCTGCACACCCTGGCATTCCCACCACTTGCCTTCTTTTCTATTTTGCCATCCTCTAACTTGGCAATTGTATATTCAGTTTACTCATCCAAGTTATAATTATACGTTGAAAATAATTGCTGCCCCAGCATTGATCCCTATGGCTATTTGAAAAATGTACCCCTTCAGTTAGCGAATTCTCTACACATTCTAATATACTATCCCAACATCAAGGGCTATTGTTGTATTAAGCAGCCTTATATATGGAACGTTCTAAAATACCTTTTAAAACCAAATACATGCACTGTTTATCTTTGATCTGCTTTTGTTTCTTATCTCCTCAAATAAATTCTAACTTTAGAACATAGGAGACTGAGGGGGGATCTTATAGAGGTGTATAAGATCATGAGAGGCATGGATAGGGTGAATGCACTCAGTTTTTTCCCAGGTTTGGGGAATTGAAGACTAGAGGGCATCAGTTGAAGGTGAGAGGGGAAAAAATAAAAGGGAACCCAAGGGGCAGTTCTTTATACAGAGGGTGGTACGCATATGGAATGACCTGTTAGCGGAAGTGGTTAAGGTAGGTAAATTAACAATACTTAAATGGCATTTGGACAAGTACATGGACAGGAGAGGTTTAGAAGGATATGGGCCAAATGCAAGGAAATGGGGTTAGCATGGATGGACATTTTGATCGACATGGAACAGTTTTGGCCGAAGGGCCTGTCTCTGTACTGTAGGACTCCATAACTCCATAACAGTTGTTCTCTATAATATAGAAAGGGACTGCTCTTCCCTAAAGCAGAAAATAACTTTTTTTTTATTTTCTTCAGCAACAAAACAACCTTGGGTGACTGTCTGTGTGGGTTTCTGCCGGGTGCTCTGGTTTCCTCCTACAGTCCAAAGGTATACAACTTTTGTGGATTGACCATGCTAAATTGCCCATGGTGTTTTGGGATGTGTAGGTTAGGTGCATTAGTCACAGAAAATTAGTCACAGCTTTCAGGAATGGGGCATGGGATGGGTCTGAGTGGAATGGTCTTCAGAGGGTCAGTGTAGGCTTGTTGGGCCGAATGGCCTGTTTCTACACTGTAGGCATTTTATAAGTTTATAACAAAAGTTTGTCAGATATGAATTTTCTCTTTCATGAAGGCATCTGAGTCTGCTTGATTATATTTTCTGCTTGATTATATTCTTACATGCTTTCATAGATTCCACCATTTTCTGAATTACAGATATTAAGCTGAATGGCTTATACTTACTTGCTTTTTTGGATAAGGGAGCTACATTAACAGTTTTCCAATTCTCTGGAACTCTACAGAATTACAGAATCTAAGGATTTCTGGAAGATTATAACCAGTATATCCATTATCTCTGTAGCCACTTTGTTTAATATTCTAGGATGGAAACCATTATATTCAGGTACCCATTAGCTCTCAGCTCCATTAATGTTTGTATACTTTTCTTCAGGGATCGTTATAACATTTATTTTCTGCTCCCCACCACCACCAACCTCACCCCCCTCCCCCACCTCCACCAAACTCCCCCAAACACATACACACCCTTCACAAATTCATGTCCTCCTTGATTGTTTAGTAGTTTTGGAATTCTGTGAAGACTGATTCAACTTCAGTTCCATTTCCTAATTCCTCATTATTATTTCCCCAGTCTTGTTCAAAGAAGCCAATGGTCACTTTGGCCCTTATTTTTTTATATATTTGTAGAAGCTGTTATTTTCTGTTTGAATATTATTTGCAAATTTATGCTTAGAGTTTATTTTCTTCCTCTCTATTATATTTTTGGTCCTATTTTGTTGTTTTTAAAAAAATTTCCTAACCAAGCTTTGCCACATTTTTTCTTTTGTAAGAATTTGAAATTATCTTTAACTACCTTTCTGATGATAGTTGTTTTATCTCCTCCGAAGAATCTTCCTATCTCAATCGGGTATAACTTTGTGAATCTTAACTACTTCCTTAGAAATCTGCCATTATTCCACAATTGTCTTTTCTGCCAAAAACCTTTCCGAGTTCACTTCAGCCAACGATGTCCTTATACTTCTGTAATTACCTTTGCCTGCACCACATCTGTTCCCAGGAGGAGCAATTCCACTCCAGAACATCCCAGATGGTCTCCTAGTTCCAGGACTGCAATTTCCCCTCCTACATGGCCAACAATGCCCTCCAGCATATCTCCTCTACTTCCCACACCTCAATCCTTGAACCTCACCCTTCCAACGGCAACAAGGATAGAAACCCTCCCCAGTCCTCACCTTCCACCCCACCAATCTCCAGATACAACGCATCACCCTCCGCCATTTCTGCCACCTACAGTCAGAACCCACCACTGGAAATATATTTCCCTCCCCACCCCTATCAGCATTCCACAAAGGCCATTCCCTCTGTGACCCCCTCACTTGGTCCATACCCCCCATCAACCCACCCTCCATTCTGAGCACCTTCTCTTGCCCCGATGTGAGGTGCAAAACCTGTGCCCACACCTCTCCTCTCACCTCCATCCAAGGTCCCAAAGGATCCTTCCACATGCAGAGAATTTCCTGCATATCCAAACACTTCATCTACTGTGTACATTGCTCTCGATGTGGTATCCTCTACATTGGAGAGACAGGACACCAGCTCGCGGAACTTTTCAGAGAACATCTCTGGGACACATGCACCAAACAACTCCCCCACCCTGTGGCCAACCACTTCAACCCCCCCTCCCACACTGCCAAGGCCATGCAAGTCCTGGGCCACCCCACTGCCAAATCCTAGCCACCTGATGCCTGGAGGAAGAATGCCTCATCTTCTGCCTTGGGACCTTCCAACCACACAGCATCAATGTCAATTTCACCAGCTTCCTGATCTCCTCTCCCCCTGCCTTATCCCAGATTCAACCCTCCAACACAGCACCACTCTCTTGAACTGTCCTACCTGTCCATCTTCCTTCCTACCTATCCAAACCACCCTCCACTCTGGCCTATCACCATCACCTCCCTAACTTTGTCCTCCTATTGCCTTCCAAGCTACCTTCCACCCAACGCTAGCCCCACAGACGTCCTATTTATCTCTCAGCCCCCACATTCCAGATGAAGGGTTTATGCTCGAAATGTCGACTTTGCTGCTCCTTGGATGCTGACTGACCTGCAGTGCTTTTTGAGCACCACACTTTCTGACTCTGAACTCCAATGTCTGCAGTCCTCACTTTCTCCTTAAGTTTAGTAAAGTCATTTCTGACCCAAATTTCTCACTCTCAAGCTGACTGATAAATTCTACCATGTTATGGTAATTGTTTTCTTGGGGATCTAACTCTGAGATCATTTATTAAACCTTCCTCACTGCGCATTACCAGATCCAAAATATCCTGATCCATGATCAGATCCAGAACACATTGTTTTGGAAAACAGTCCTGGATATGCTCTATATTTTTACCTCATGACTATTTCTGCCAACTTGATTTTCCATATCTATATGAAGATTAAAGTCATGCCTGATTACCATATTGCCTTTCTTTAATGGTCCCTCATTGTCTCCTGATTTATTCTCTGCTCTATAATTTGACTAATGTTTAGGGACTTATATACTACTCCCACTAACATTCCCTTCCCTTATTATATCTCACAAACACCGAAATGGATTCTACATCATCCGATCCAAAATCATTTCTTGCTTTTGTATTCACAAAGCTATCCCACTGTACATTTTGCTTGTCCTTTCAAAAGTCACATATACGTGCACATTCAGTTCTCAGCTCTGTCCTCATTGTAACCATGTCTCTGTAATGCTTGTAAGATCATATCCATTAAACTTTATTTGAGCATTAGTTAATTTAGTTTATTCGGAATACAGTACTATGTGCATTTAAGTAAAGAGCCATTAATTTAGCCTTTCTCCCATTTTTTCACCCTCTTTGATTCTATTTGTTGTTTTATTTATGTTTGTACACTCTGTCCCTTATTGTTCCATTCGGAATATAATTATTTCAACAGCTGCCAAGTTGCCATATCCTTTGCTTTGTAAGCTTATATTTCCCATATAGAAGTTTATAAAATCATGAGGGGCATGGATAGAGTAAATAGACAATGTCTTTTCCCCAGGGTGGGAGAGTCTAGAACTAGACTCGAGGACAGAGTCAGCATGGATTTATGAAGGGGAAATCATGCTTAACTAATCTTCTTGAATTTTTTGAGGATGTAACTCTGAAGATGGACGAGGGAGATCCAGTAGATGTAGTGTACCTGGACTTTCAGAAAGCTTTTGATAAAATCCCACACAGGAGGTTAGTGAGTAAAATTAGGGCGCATGGTATTGGGGGCAAAGTACTAGATTGGATTGAAAATTGGTTGGCTGATAGGAAACAAAGGGTAGTGATAAACGGCTCCATTTTGGAATGGCAGGCAGTGACCAGTGGGGTACCGCAGGGATCCGTGCTGGAACTGCAGCTTTTTACAATATATGTTAATGATATAGAAGATGGTGACCTGGACAAGTTAGGTGAGTGGGCAGATGCATGGCAGATGCAGTTTAATGTGGATAAATGTATGATTATCCACTTTGGTGGCAAGAACAAAAAGGCAGATTACTACCTCAATGGAATCAATTTAGGTAAAGGGGCATTACAGAGAGATCTGGGTGTTCTTGTACACCAGTCAATAAAGGCCAGCATGCAGGTTCAGCAGGTAGTGAAGAAGACTAATAGCATGCTGGCCTTCATAACAAGAGGGATTGAGTATAGAAGCAAAGAGGTGCTTCTGCAGCTGTACAGGGCCCTGGTGAGACCACACCTGGAGTACTGTGTGCAGTTCTGGTCTCCAAATTTGAGGAAAGACATTCTGGCTATTGAGGGAGTGTAGCGTACGTTCACGAGGTCAATTCCTGGAATGGAGGGATTACCTTACACTGAACTGGGCTTGTATACCCTTGAGAGGGGATCTGATTGAGACATATAAGATTATGAAAGGATTGGACACTCTGGCAGCAGGAAACATGTTTCCGCTGATGGGTGAGTGCCGAACCAGAGGACACAGCTTAATAATATGGGGTAGATCATTTAGGACAGAGATGAGGAGAAACTTCTTCACCCAGAGATTGGTGGCTGTGTGGAATGCTCTGCCCCAGAGGGCAGTGGAGGCCCAGTCTCTGGATTAATTTATGAAAGAGTTGGATAGAGCTCTCAAAGATAGTGGGATCAAGGGTTATGGAGATAAGGCAGGAAGAGGATACTGATTAGGAATGATCAGCCATGATCATATTGAATGCCGAAGGGCTGAATCGCCTACTCCTGCACCTATTGCCTATTGTCTATTGTCTAGACAGCATAGTTTTAAGGTGCAAAGGGATAGACTTAAAAGGGACCTGAGTGACAACTTTTTCATGCAGGAAGTGGTATGTGCATGGAATGAGTTGCCAGAGGAAGTGGTGGAGGCTGATGCAATTATAACATTTAAAAAACATCTGGGTGGGTTTATGAATAGGAATTTATGAATTAGAGGAATGTGGGCTAAATGCTGGCAGATGGACTAGATTTATTTAGGACATTGATTGGTATGGACAAGTTAAAAAGAAAGGTCTGTTTTCATGCTGTATATCCCTATGACTCTATGTCCGTCACCTTGCCAATGTGCAGGGTTAATCACTATCTTATATACAAATAAATGTAGACAAGGGAAACTACAATATAGACCATTATTTCAAGTCACAATATCACTTTCATTTGAGTGTGAAAGCTGTAACTCTTCTTGACGAGTTTGTCATCAGAAAATACTTCATACTAATAATGTTATTGTAGTATTTAAAAACATTGCAGTCACTTTTTTATATTAAGATATTGCTCAGAAGATCCTATTGTGTAGTGGGTAGCATTGTTGCCTCTGAGTGGACTCTAAGCTTAATAAAGTAAAAACAATGACTGCAGATGCTGGAAACCAGATTCTGGATCAGTGGTGCTGGAAGAGCACAGCAGTTCAGGCAGCATACAACGAGCAGCGAAAGCCCTTCATCAGGAATAAAGGCAGCAAGCCTGAAGCGTGGATAGATAAGCTAGAGGAGGGTGGGGGTGGGGAGAGAGTAGCATAGAGTACAATAGGTGAGTGGGAGAGGAGATGAAGGTGATAGGTCAGGGAGGAGAGGGTGGAGTGGATAGGTGGAAAAGAAGATTGGCAGGTAGGACAAGTCCAGACAAATCATGGGGACAGTGCTGAGCTGGAAGTTTGAAACTAGGGTGAAGTGGGGGAAGGGGAAATGAGGAAGCCGTTGAAGTTCACATTGATGCCCTGGGGTGAAGTGTTCCGAGGCGGAAGATGAGGCGTTCTTCCTCCAGACATCTGGTGGTGAGGGAGCAGTGGTGAAGGAGGCCCAGGACCTCCATGTCCTCGGTAGAGTGGGAGGGGGAGTTGAAATGTTGGGCCACGGGGCGGTGTGGTTGATTGGTGCGGGTGTCTTGGAGATGTTCCCTAAAGCGCTCTGCTAGGAGGCGCCCAGTCTCCCCAATGTAGAGGAGACCGCATCGGGAGCAATGGATATAATAAATGATATGAGTGGATGTGCAGGTAAAACTTTGATGGATGTGGAAGACTGCTTTAGGGCCTTGGATAGAGGTGAGGGAGGAGGTGTGGGCGCAGGTTTTACAGTTCCTGCGGTGGCAGGGCACAGCTTTTACAGTTCCTGCAGTGAATGCCCCTGGTGCTCACCTTCCACCCTACAAACCTTCACATAAACCAAATCATCCGCCGACATTTCTGCCACCTCCAAAAAGACCCCATCACCAGGGATATATTTTCCTCCCCACCCCTTTCTGCCTTCCGCAAAGACCGTTCCCTCCGTGACTACCTGGTCAGGTCCATGCCCCCCTACGACCTATGTATAGGTCATAGAATTGCTGTTTCCTTGATACTTTGGTCTCTGCACTGGCCATTGATATTAATCAGGTTGTTGGATGTATTGACCTGATGGTGCTGTGATTTGATCAGTGCCCCTAGAGGGGAGGCCAGCAGTAGATGCCTTCCTGATGTCCCCACATCTGGTGAAGATTTGTGGGACTCAGCTTTCTGTGGTTGAATTCTTGGCTCTTCATTCAACACATTTACCAAATTATTTTCAAGGCTTTGCTTTCTTCCATAAAAAAGTATTAATTATATTTTTGTTCTTTATCTTTGTTTTGAAGCTTCCTGAACCACATCAGGAATCGTTATATGTGTAGCAACGGTGAATTCTACCTGAATGCAGAAATGCATGCAAAGCTGGATCTGTCATTTGTATCAAATTGGACTTTCGAAAATTTGTGTCAGGTATAGTCAAAAATAGTGATACCTCTACTTCAATATCGGTACTTCAATACCGGACCTATACTTCAAGCCATTCAAGAAGACCATGCCTCATCTTCATTCTCAAATGCACTACAACATGTATGTTATTTCACTTTGTAATGAACATTTATTGACTTCTGACTCAAGTATATTCAATGATTAAGCATCCACAGACGTCTGGGATAGAAAATTCCAAACACTTTTGATGAAAGTTGGGCCATGGAGACTTCTGGCACATGCATTGGTTACCTAGTGTAGTGGCTGCCACATCTGTTTTAGGCAGCACGGTGGCTCATTGGTTAGCATGGCTGCCTCAGAGTGCCAGGGACCTGGGTTCGATTCCAGCCTCTGGTGGCTGTCTGTGTGGAGTTTGTATATTCTCCCTGTTTCTGCATGGGTTTCCTATGGGTAGTCCAGTTTCCTCCTACAATCCAAGATGTGCAGGTTAGTGAATTGGACATGCTCAATTGCCCACAGTGTTTAGGGATGTGTAAGTTAGGTGCATTAGTCAGGGGTAAATGTAGGAAAACAGGTTACTCTGCGAAGGGTCGGTGTGGACTTGTTGGGCCGAAAGGCCTGTTTCCACACTATAGGGATTCTATTCTATGTTCTTTGGGACTTTGGATTACCTGTTGAGGGGTGGTTAGATATTCTGATAGTGCAAGGCCTAGTTAACTTCTTACAAAGGAAAATTAGAATATTCAAATCAATCTTCTCACCTTTGTGGCTCAGTGGTTAGCATTGCTGCCTTATAGCACCAAGGACCTGGGTTCGATTCTAGCCTTGGGTGACTTTCTGTGTGGAGTTTGCACATTCTTCCCATGTCTGTGTGGGTTTTCTCCGGGTGCTCTGGTTTTTTCTCACAGTTCAAAGATGTGCAGATCAGGTTGCCCATACTGTTAGGTGCATTAGTCAGAGGGAAATGGGTCTGGGTGGGTTACTCTTTGGACGGTCAGTGTGGACTTGATGGGTTGAAGGACCTGTTTCCACACTGTAGGGAATCTAATCTAATTAAATGGTGAACTCTTAAGTTTTTTGCACTGAAAAGATACCAAAATCTTTTGGTTGCATAACTTGCATTAGTTTTTAAAATGTTCTGTATCATATACCGTTAAAATCTTTCATCCAGTTTGTGCTTCTGTGGAAACTAACATTCTGGCAGGTATTTAAAGTGCATGTTTGTGCTGGTTAGTTTATAATCTAAGAGGTGGTCTCCAACTGCCAATATCCTCTGATGACAGATTACTGTGAAAGTAAGAAGAAAATTATAAAGAATAGAGTGCAAGCAAACATTTGTTCCTCTGAATTGACTATATACAAATTTTGAGAATACATCAGATATATTTTTAAGGTGAATGGGTATTTTAAAAATCCCAATAATGTCAATCTGGGGTTTAGTAATACTGTAATAATTACTTTGACAACAGTGCTGATTGGGATTAATTTGCAGGATGTGACAAATAGAAAAGTAGCCTCATGCAAGAATTGTTTTGTTTTAAGAGGCCTTATCATTTTGTAATGACAATCAACTAAGGTATCTAATCATTTGTATTTTCAAATGAGATTAAAACCCATACAGTAATTGACCATGACAAATCTGACTTTGTGTGTCTTTTATACATTGTCTAACAGCTGTTAATGAAAAACATTGGTAATATTTGCAACTTGTATCATAGATACTACTAGGCATGAAGAGAAGTAGGGACATTTGTGCATTGCAGTCAGCATAAGATGCTGCTGTCATCCTGCAGCCCAAAATACAATTTATACAATAGATCATGCTCCGAAATTCCCTGGGGGCATTTTGCAATTTATTTGCAGCTCTTAATGTCTGATATCCTAGTTGCTGTCACTACACATTCAAAGACTTACCAACGAGCCAAATGTTGAGATCAGACAAGGAATATATTAACAATTCTGTTTCTTGATTTAATGGAAATTATGATGCGGTATTTTAACTGCATAAATCAGTGCATTTTTTTTATTACCACTATCTGTTTATGTAACCGAGGTGATGTCTGCCTATACAGTCCAAATATTAAAGCTATTTCTTTTTTTTAAAATTGAAATACACAGTGACTAAAGTGAACTATCCGTCAGTTACAGTCAACTTAGAATGACTATGCATGATTCATTGTGACTAAATGACTTTCTATAACCTTAATTTAATACCGAATGAAATTACAAATTTCAGGCCACTGACGTCAATTTCATGTTGTTCTTCATTTGAAAGAGTTTGAGGAATACTAATGAATGAAAATTAAATGTTTCCTAATTCTGATTTAATTTTGAAACATGAACTAATTACAAATTGAGATACAAGTTCTTTCATTATAGGGGATAATATATCCTTGCACAGATTAGAACAGGTTGAATTTATTCAAAAGATGGATCACAAGTAGGAATTAAATGCATGCTTTGTTCATGTGAGTTCAGTCATTTCCATGTTCAAACAAATAACTAGCCCCAGCTGAGATGAAACTAAATTAACTCACAAGTTGAGATTGTACCCTCAACTGATAAATTTATTTTTATATCTAGCATTTTAGAAATTTCACTTTGTTAAAGAAAGATAAATTGTGTAGGATAGAAATATATATCTGATCTATTTCACAAAGCTGTGTGGATCAGTTGAACTGTAATACATTTGATTGTCTCCCTGTTGCTACAGGCTAGTTTCCTGCTTAATAACTATTTCGTAGATATGCTGTATAATATACTCATTTAGGTGCCACAGTATCTTTGTGAACACTTACCTTCTGCTTTACTAAGCCATTCAAGAGTCAATATGTTGTCTTCAAGTTTGAAGGTCATTGACTCAAGTTCCACGCTTGCACCTTGAGCACAACTATCTCAGCTGAGAATCTGGACCATACTAAGCGTTTGCCATGTTTGCGTTATATAGTGAAACCAGTTTCTAAGAATACCTCAGTACCATTTAGTCAGTTATACTGAAGGAATTTTTTTTTGCTCTTCCTAGCAATTATAACATAACTATATAACTTCAAATAAATTGGAAAATCCGAGAAGATTTCCAAAGTTTTTTGCTGAGGTGTTATTTAAATGGACCTTACAAAAAAATAGAATCAGTAAAGCATTGCCATGAATAATTGCACATATAAACAAAAATTGGTGTCAACAAATGACTGCGTTCTGATAAACACGTGCAAATAATCATTTACCTTTCGATAGGGGAAAGCATCCGGGGTTCTTCAGGTCAACATTTATTCCTCAATCAAAACCAAATTATAGATTAGATTCCCTACAGTGTGGAAACAGGTCCTTTGGCCCAATAAGTCCAGACCAACCCTCCAAAGAGCAACCCACCCGCCACATTTCCCTCTCAATAATGCACCTAACGCTAGGGGCAATTTAGCATGGCCCATTCATCTGACCTCCCATCTTTGGATTGCAAGAAGAAACTGGCGCACCCAGAAAAAACACACACAGACATAGGGAGAATGTGCAAACTCCACACAGACATCCGAAGATAGAATCGAACCTTGGTCCCTGGCACTGAGGCAGCAGTGCTAATCATTGAACCACTGTGCTGTCCATGTCTGGTCATTGGTATCTTGTCATTGATGTCTTGGTGTGACATTTGAATGGATTAGTGGCTTTTTCCCACCTTGCAACAGTGACAAGACTTCAAAAATACTTCATCAGTTGTAAAATACTGGGTACACCCCAAAGACACCATATGAGTGCTGATCTTTCTTTAGTTTGAAGTTATTTCAAATTCAAAACATAGAGCCATAGACATAGAATCATAGGGATCTACAGCATGGAAACAGACCCTTCGGTCTAACCTATCCATGCCGACCAGATATCTCAACCCAATCGAGTCCCACCTGTCAGCATCTGGCCCATATCCCTTCAAACTCTTCCAATTCAAATACCTATCCAAATTCCTTTTAAATGTTGCAGTTGTATCAGCCTCCACCACTTCCTCTGGTAGCTCATTCCATACACATTCCACCCTCTGTGTGAAAAATTGCCCCTTAGGTCTCTTTTATATCTTTCCCCTCTCACCCTAAATCTGTGCCCTCTAGTTCTGGACTCCCCCACCCCAGAGAAAAGACTTTGTCTATTTATCCTATCCTATCCTTGCCCCTCATGATTTTGTAGACCTCTATCAGCCTTCGATGCTCCAGGGAAAACAGCCTCAACCTGTTCAGCCTCTCTCTATAGTACAAATCCTCTAATCCTGGCAACATTCTTATAAATCTTTTCTGAACCCTTTCAAGTTTCACAACAACTTTCCGATAGGAAGGAGACCAGAATTGCGTGCAATATTCCAACAGAGGCCTAACCAATGTGTTGTACAGCCTCAACATAACCTCCCAACTGTTGTATTCAATACTCTGACCAATAAAGGAAAGTTTACCAAATGCCTTCTTCACTATCCTATCTACCTGCGACTACACTTCCAAGGAGCTATTAACCTGCACTCCAAGGTGGAGTTGAATTTTGGAGCTGATTGGTTATCACTTCTGTCTTGATAGCTGAGATGAACATTTCTTATTTTATGTACCTAAAAGACAAATGAGACCAGTTTGGCTTTCTCTATTGTGTAAAAAACAGTTAATAATGAACTTAACCTATGTATGCCCTTTCTGATTTTCTTCTCCACTTTGGGAGAAATCAGAATAAATGAAGGAAGTACTGAGAAGGGATATGCTGAACGCAGTAAATTGTGGTCTCTTTTGATACCATATATGCATTTACATGGGAATATATGATGTAGTTTTTGCCTCTAGCAGCAATGCTTAATTGACCCTTGTAACATGAGAAACTGGATGTGTGGATTGAAGTATTGACGAATCCAACAAACATTAATTATTGCTAACAATTATTACAAATGTAATGTTCATAAGTATCTAGACTAATATTGAGTATTTAGATTACAACTGTGGAGAAAGTTTAATGATCCCAGGCAAGATGGGCTTTGAAACACTTACATCCTCAGGTCACATGCTTTAATGCAGTTATGATACATTAGTATGCTGATTCACTGACTGAGAATCAAACAACATTCCAGTTCAGAGCAGAAGCAGCCCCTTGTATCTATCATTCCTTAAGATTTGGACTGGTCTGTTAATGTTTGGAGTTCTACTGCCAATTAAGCTTAGATTATTGTTAGGCAAACAAACCCATCTATATCTGTCTTTAAAACATTCAATGACCCTGCCTCCAATGCCTTGAGTCAGAATTCTAAACTCATACCTTCTAAACTTCCTCTAAATTGCCTTCAATACACCTACATCCTTGCTTAAATAAGGAGACCAAACTGCACGCAGTTTACACCAAACTGTATAATCGAAGCATAGCATAATTGCATTCATGCTTAATTCCTGTAAGAAAGGAGAGTATTCCATTAACGTTCTTAATTACTTACTGTGCCTGCATGCTAACTTTTTGTTAGACATGAAGTAGAACATATTACTCTCACTCTCACTTCAGAATTCTGCAATTCTCTGTTTAAGCAATATCTGTTTTTTTTCTTTATTTTTCCTGCCAAAGTGAACAACTTTACACTTTCCCACATTATACATCGTCTGCCATTTTGCCCAGTCAATCAACCTTTCTTTATTCATCTTCATCACCCTTATGACCCCTTCTCAACTTACTTTCCTATTTATCTTTACATCATTTGCAAATTTAGTCACAAAACCTTTGCATCCCTCATCTAAATCTTTGATTTGAATTGTGAAAAATCTGAAACACCAGATGAGACTCCTGTCGGACTGTACTCATCACATCCTGCCAATCAAAAAAAGACCCAGTTATGCATACAGCTTTTTTGTGTACTAATATATCCAAGCTAATAAGGTAGTCCCTATACCATGAGTTTTATCAAATTCCACAATAACCGTTTATGTGGCGAATTGTCAAATGCCCCTATATTTAGATTTCTTGTACATTTTAAGTCACCCCTTTATACACAGCAGAGATTACTCCTTCAGAGAAGTGCAATTAATTTATTTAACATACAATCATAGAGGTATGCAGCAAGGGAACAGGCCCTTCAGTCCAATTCGTCCATGCCATCCAGATACCCAAATCTGATCTAATCCCATTTGCTATCATTTGTCTCATATCCCTCTAAACCCTTCCTATTCATATACTCATCTAGATGTCTTTTAAATGTTGCAGTTATTCTACCTTGCACCACATACTGTGGCAGCTTATTCCATATATGCACCACCCTCTGCGTGGAAAAGTTGCCCCTAAGGTCCAAACATGATTTCCCTTTTTCAAAACAATGCTAACTCTTCCTGATTACCTTGAACTTTTCTAAATGTACATCTATAACATCGTTAATGATTGATTTTAGAACCTTCACCATGAGCAACATCAAGTTAACTGACCTATGTTTTCCTGTTTTCTTCCTCCTCTTTCTTTGAATATATTTGCTACTTACCAGAGTAATGAAATCCTTCCAAAACCAAGTGAATTTTGGAAAATGTACACCAATACACCGAGCTCAATAAGCACTTTGTTGAAAGTCTAGGTTGATGTCCCTCAGTATTGTGTGAGACATCAGCCTACAAAGGGGCTGCATGGTGGCTCGGTGGCTCACTGGTTAGCACTGCTGCCTCACAGCACCAGGGACCTGAGTTTGATTGCAACCTTGGGCAACTGTCTGTGTGAGTTTCCTTTGGGTGTTTTAGTTTCATCCCACAATCCAAAGACGTGTAGGTTCGGTTAATTGGCCATGCTAAATTGCCCATAGTATTCCTGAATGTGTAGGTTAGGTGCATTAGTCATGGGTAAATACAGGACAATAGGGATGGTGAAATGATTCTGGGTGGGTTATTCTTCGGAGGGTCGGTGTGGACTTGTTGGGCCGATGGACTTGTTTCCATCAGTCTGCTCAGTACTACTTCTCTAGTTATTGTAATTTCACATAGCTCGTCTCTTCCCTCCACCTCCTGATTTACAGCTATCTCTGGAAACATACCTAAAGGTAAGGTAAAATCTGCCTAATCCTACCAGACCATAAGGCTGCTCTCATTGCAGAGAGATGACCAGTGGTGGCTTAGTCTGAGGATCACCATGCCTCAAGAGAGAGGAGAAATTGAGAAGGCGAGTCCTTCATGGTAACCTTAGCTGGTGCAAGAATTAAAGCCACGCTGTTAATGTCACTCTACATGAGCAAACCAGCAATCCAGCCAACTGCTCTAACCAACATCCCCCCTCCCCACCAGCGTTTTATGTATCTTTGAAATAAAGGATAATAATAATTTAATAAGTATTATTATTTAATAGTTTATTTAATGCACTGATTCCCATTCTCATTATATAAAGAATGAATACTCACTTGCCCATACCTTTTTTAGAAACCTATAGAAACTCTTACAATTTGTTTTGCATACTAGCTAGTGTCCTCTCCTATTTCAATTTCTTTTTCCTGATTCAACTTTAAGTCATTCACTACTGTTCTTTATACTCGTATCATCTGTCCCACATTCATCTTTGAACAATCAATTTTTTTTTTCTCTTAGATTTGATGGTTTCCTTAACACATTTAGTTAACCATGGATGATGCATTCTGCCTTCAGAAATTTTCTTCTCGTAGGAATATACTTAATGAGAATTCTGAAATGTCCCCTTCTCTACTGATCTAACCCACTCCCCCCTCGCCTATTATCCCAATTCACTTTAGCCAGCTCAACTTTCATTCTCACATAGGTGTCCTGTTTAAGTTTAAAATACAATAAATACAACACATTCAATGGTCCCACTATCACTGAATCCCTCGCTATCAACATCCTTGGGTTTGCTATTGACCATAAACTCAAATGGACACCTGATTTGGAGATGCCGATGTTGGACTGGGGTATATAAAGTTAAAAATCACACCACACCAGGTTATAGTCCAACAGGTTTAATTGGAAGCACTAGCTTTCGGAGCACAGCTCCTTCATCAGGTGTTTGTGGAGTACACAATTGTAAGAGTGTGGACATGGATACCACCATTACATGTGGGGACACCTCCCACTATGTACATGGCAGGTACTCATGCAACTCAGCCAATGTTGTTTATCTCATACGCTGCAAGCAAGGATGCGCTAAGGCATGGCACATTGGGGGAAACCGAGCAGGGGCTACGGCAACAGATGAAAGAGCACCGCACAACAATCAACAGACAAAAATGTTCCCTCCCAGTTGGAGAACACTTCAGTGGTCCAGGACATTTGACCTCAGATCTTCAGGTGACCATCTTCCAAGGTTGACTTTAGGACAGGCAGCAGCGAAACATGGCCGAGCAGAGGCTGATAGCTAAGTTCGGTACCCATAGGGAGGGCCTCACCCAGGACCTTGGGTTCATGTGACCACCATTGCACTTTACACACACACAGTCACGCACCCCCCCCCCCCCACCACCACACACACACACACAGACACTCTCACACACTCCTACACTCACACATGCACCCTCTCATAGATTTAGACCCCTTTACACTCACATACATACACATTCTCTCTCACAGACACTCACAGACCCCCACCCCAGACTCACACACCCACACACTCCTACAGACACACACAGTCCCACACTCACATATGCATCCTCTCACAGACTTAGGCCGCTTTACACTCACACACACATATACACTCTCTCACATAAACTCACAACCCCCCCAACCCAGACACAGTCACACATACACACATATATGTTTGTGAGGTGAATTTGTACTTGCAGAGTTACATTGTACTTTGCTCAAAAAACTGCAAGAATCCATGGAAGACTCTGTTAACTAATTTTTTTAGATTAGACTCAGTCTAAACATTATGGCACAACCAACAGCACACAGGGGGCTAACACCTTCAACATATTATCTGGCTGACACCAATTGTTAAAGTTAATCTGAGAATGTAACTTTTAAAAAAACGCTTTGTGATTTACATATGAAAGAAGTGAAACTAACATGGTCACTTTAACAAATGAGAGACTTAACAAACAATTAAGGTATTTTTCAATGTATAATTTCAATTACATCACACTGTAAACTTTTGCTATAAATTCTGGGTCTTACAATTGTGCACTCCACAACCACCTGATGAAGGAGCAGCGCTCCGAAAGCTAGGGCCTTCAATTAAACCTGTTGGACTATAATCTGGTGTTGTGTGATTTTTAACTTCAAATGGACATGTTACATAAACATGGTGGATATGTTTGCAGGTCAGAGGCTAGGAATACTGCATTGAGTAACTCAGTTCCTGACTCACCAAAGCCTATCCACCATCTATAAGGCACAAGTCAGGAGTGTGAGGAAATGCTACCCAATTTCCTGGATGGCTACAGCTCTAACAACACTCAAGAAGGTTGACACCATTCAGAACAAAGCAGCCTGTTTAATTGTTTAATCACATATTGACAAGTGTCCACGCCCTCTAATACTCAGTAGCATCAATGTGCACTGCAGTATTTTACCAAAGATCCTTAGACTACATTTTCCAAACCTTTTACCATTTCCATCGAGAAGGACAACAGCAGGAGATACATGGACACACCACCATCTGCAAGTTTTTTTCCAAGCCATTCACCATCCTGACTTGGAAATATATCATCATTCCTCACTGTCGCTGGGTCAAAATCCTGGAATTTCCCCCTTAAAGGAGTCAACCTACAGCCTGTGACAAGCAGCAATTTAAGAAAGCAGTTCATCACCACCTTCTCAAGGGCAACTAAGAATGGGCAATAAATACTGGCCAGCCAGTGATGCCCACATCACACAAGGGAATATTTAAAGAAGAAAAATTCTTAGATCCTATTTCCTATCTTTCCAAGCTAGATGTAAAATTCATTTATATTGCGGCAGCTGCTAACTAGGGGCACCTTCACTCTGAGGGCATTAGTTATCCTTGTGACAATATGCAATTCCATTTTTAAAGATATTATTATTTTGTTGGTTCTAGAATGAACAGATTTAAGAGATTTTCTTGAAAACATTCTGTGAACACTTGATTCAGACCACTAATGCAAATCCGATTTTTCCAGTGTATATGTAGATTAAAATTATCCATAATGATTGCTGTCCTTTTTATCATGCACACCCAATATTCCTCTTATATAAACACAAAAAAATGCTGATGCTGGAAATCTGGAACAAATACAGATCATTCTGGAAAAACTCAGCAGGTCTATCAGCATCTGTGAAAAAAGAAACAGAGTTAATATTTTGAGTCAGGTAGGGTTCCAGTTGTAAAGAAGAATTGAAATGTTAAATCAATTTTGTCTTGTCACATGCTGCCAGATTTGCTAAGCTTCTACAATATTCTCTGTATTTGTTTCTTCTTGTATACTTTGTAATTGCTGTTAGGGGCCTTGAACTACTCTTATGATTGAACTTTATTTCTCTAAAATTTCTCACTTTCACCCAAATTGGGTGATTCTACGTCGTGATGTCCTAAACCAAGTTCAGCTCTAACTATTGCACCAATACCATCATGATTAATGGTGCCACAAGCTCTACTTTAGCTTCTTATTCTTCTTGAATATCTTATCCCTCTAAATATTAGGAATTCAATCTCTGTCATCCTGCAACCACACCTCCTAATGATCATCCTACTTTATGTGTTTGCTTCAATGTATGCTATCAATTTGCTTACTTTGTTATGACTATTACATACTTTCAAATACAGAATCATTAGTTTTTTTTTGGGCAGGGGTTTCTTAACCTCTGTAACATATTGACTTAACTGGTGTATTCTCTGTCTTTTTTGCCCTTCCCTATCATTCTTTAACCTTAATTTTCCATGTTACTATTTTGCTCTCTTTCCTTGACTGTAACCTGCAGCTTGCTACAGCTACTCAAACTTGATCCATCAACCCCATTCTTTAGTTTAAAGCACCCTCTACTTTGCTAGTTACACAGTTTGACAGAATACTGGCCCCAGCACGGTCCAGATGCAGACTGTCCCAGTGATCTTCCCATATCGTCTAGTATTGTGTTAATATGCCATAAACCATAAACCATTTCACACAAATTAGTCCTTGACCAGTTTGTTTCACTAATCTTACATACTTTCTGCCAATGTGCACCTAGCTCAAGTAATATCTAGAGATTATTATCTTTTGGATTTTTCTCTTCTTTCATACCCAGTTTGTCATTCTGTCTCAGCAAAATCTTTGCTCAGAATCTGTCCTACAAATATCATTGGCACCTACACTGATCACAACAAATCAATCCTGGCAAATGAGTAGATAACATAGCCCTGCAAGGTTCCATTTCTAGATGGACACAACAGAGCTTTGCCGCTCACAATACTACCTTATTCTATTACTACAGTCCTATAAGTTAATATCATAAATATAGCATCTAATATCTCTCACTTAAAAGTACAAAGAAATATTTGTGGGTGAAGAATCAACAAAAGAGAGAGAAAGCAGCAAAGGAAACAACTGCAGTATTCGCTTATTCTATGTCTTGGTTGAAGTCTGGCAACTGATCTATGCTCGCTGTTTGATTAAGCTGTTTGTCAGACTAAAGTAACCAGACAATGCAGAAGGAGGTTGGAGCTACTAGAAACTGAATTTAGTTAAAGTCCCTGCACAATTAGAAGCTAAAGTTGGCTCTGCATTGCTCTCAGGTAAATCAAATATCTAAACATGTATCAACAACGCAAACGAATCAGGTGGGTTTGTGAGACGATATCTCCAAGTAACTATGTGTAATATCATGGGGGATGAACTAATATTACATTAATTGTATTACTTAACAGTTGATCAGTCACAGCACCATGACAAAAAATGCAAAGTAACAAATATCATACGAATCATTAATACTATTTTTAATTTGAACAATGCTGATTACTTACTTAAACATTCAGTTTGATGTTTCCCTTGGTAGATTTTCTTCCTGTTATTGCCCTTTGTCCATGGTGTGATTAATTTATTTCTGAGGTCACATTCAACAGCCCAGGAACATGCTCCAATGTCAATATCATTCACAAGGACTGACTGATTTATGCCAAGTCCAAATATTTTTAGCATGTTAAGTTACTGTCTCCTCTAATGGCAGCTTTAATTGCTGCTTTGCCTTTATTGGACTGAAGTTTAAGAGCAGGGAGCTAATGCAGGAATTGTACAAAATGTTGGTTAGGCCACAATTTGAGTTTTGCGTATAGTTCTAGAATCCACATTGTAGCGGGCATGTAATTGCATTGGAGGGAATGCCAGAGGTTTTTCAGGATATTGCCTGGGCTATGGAGTTTTAGTTATGAGGAGAAATTTGATAGGCTTGGATTGTCTTCCTTAGAGCAGACTAGACTGAGGGAGGGGTGGGGGGGGCCATGACTGAGATAAAATTATGAGCCACATAGATAGGGTGGACAGGAATTATGGGGAGGGGGGGTGGGGGGATGGGGGAAGGGACAACAATGATCAGGAGGCACAGATTTACGGTATGGGGCACAGAGTTCAGAGGGGATGTGGGGATCTTTTTTTCACCCAGAGATTATGGGAATCAGGATTTCATTGTTTGTAAGGGTAATAGAGACAGAAACGCTCATAACATTTAAGGAGTGATGCCAAGGCATTCGAGGTTATAGGCCAAGTGCTGGAAAATGCAAATAGTTTGGTGGTTGCTTTTAACTGGCACTAACACAATGGGCTGAAGTGTCTTTTTCTGTGCTGTAAATCTCTATGGCTCTGAGAATTTGGTCTTCCTGACTTTTTTAAAAACATGTTAACTATTCAAGTCTGCTGTTACGATTAACATATGGTTATTTAAATAGTTCTTGACCTTCTTTCTGCTTTTTAGGTATCAGTAACCTTCACCAACCATTGGAGTAGAAACTTTGTAGGATCTAAAACTGGCAAATGCTTCTGGAAGATGGACAATAAGGGAATGCACAAAAGGGATTTATATATGTTATGCTAGGATTTATGTCATACATTTGTTTATTCTTGCCATCGTTTAGGGTTGCTTTTTAAAGCTGGAAAAGGCATTATTTCAGAAATGAGGTCATGACTGAAAAAATCGAAAGATTTGCTTCTCATTGAAGATGAAATAGACAAATTGCTCCTAAAGAAGCCCGGTAAATCATGTTAGGATCCTTGCTCTATTCCTCCTCCCTCTTGTAACATCTTATCCTATTTTGTGTGGCCTCCCATCCTCAGTTTCAGACAAAGATCTACAAAGTTATTTTATTTCTGAAAGAGTTTGCTTTGCCACAGTCTGACTACTCCCTGTGTACTACTCAAACTTTAAGCAAGTATGGAAATGGGCTAAAACGTACATAGGTAAAAACAATGACTGCAGATGCTGGAAACCAGATTCTGGATTAGACTGGTGCTGGAAAAGCATAGTTCAGGCAGCATCCGAGGAGTAGGAAAATCGCATCAACAGCTAACCAAAAAGGTAAGCTGATGAAGTTACTAGACTTGAAATGTTAACTCTGCTTTCTTCCCACAATTGCTGCTACATCTGCTAAATTTATCCATCAATTTCTGTTTTTGTTTTAAAAAGGAAGCTAACTTGCCAGTAGTTCACGATTCCTTTAAGTAGTGCTGTTTGTAGGTAGGGGATTATGGGTGAGGGTGGAGGGGCCACGGTGAATAGAGAAATAAATCCTTCATTTCAGTTCACCTCATATTGTGGAACATAATGTTAGGATAGAGTATGCTGGAAGATGACATTCAAAATAGCATTGCTGTCATTAAATCAGATTCACACATCGATTAAAGCCATAATCTGCCTGCTCCACACATTCTTGACAGAAGTGTGCTGGTACATAGTGGACCTGGTATGGCACTAAAATCAAGTGGCATGCAGCCTAATTTCATGTCCTATGATTCATTACTGACACTCCTGAATGACACATTGGCATTAGTAGCTATCTTTGCAAGGTTTAAAATATTGGTATTCTAATTGATGTCCTGAAAATTGATCCACCTATCATTGTTAATTTTTGTAGTAATTTGCAAATAAATGAGTGATTTATCATAAAATTGACACAACCATAAAACCCTCAATGTACTTTCAGGAAAATATTTATTTCTACACAGTTGTGTGTTCATTATAAAATCATGAAATATTTCAGTTGTTCTGTGTCAACTTATTTCTTCTGAAGTAGATAATGATTACCTTTAAATGTCAGGCTACTGTAGGTGTGGTAATATTATTATGAAAAACATTTTTGATAAAACTATGTAGAACTGAAGTTCTAACTATCATAGTTCTTCCGCTGTCAACTGGTGCCAGTCAAATATCCCAGCAGTGAAAGACTGTTTTGGCGCAGTGGATATGTCCCTATTTCTGAGCCAGGATGCTAGGGTTTCAGCCTCACTTGTTTTAGAGATCTGTAATACCATCTCTGACCAGGTTAGTTAGAAGATATCTATCCCAGCAGGGATTTAAATAAACCAGAAACAAAGTTGATTAGTCTTAATGTGCCTTGTCATGCACGGGCTCAATATGACTTCTCGATTTGTTTTTGAGACCTCTCTTGAATACTGAACAAAAGTTCAGCATTGTGCAGTTATTAAGCAAATTACTATTCTCAAAGTGGACTTTTGCCTCATTCTGTTGTGGTTAGCATAGGTGAGAATACCAGGGGATAAGATGTGCTTGTCAGTGAAATGTTTAGACACAATGCAATGCTGTTTTGATAATATTTAAAACTGAATGGTCCAGGTAAACCCTTTGCTTTACCTTACCCAACTGAGCATACATTCAGGTTTCGCTACTAGCATCACATATAAGGTTAATTGATAACTTACAGGTTAATTGCTGGTTGATTGCTTCAAGCTATTATAACAACTTCAGATGTCTTTAGTGTTTCCTGTAAGTGTGTCTAAGTTCCTGAAGTTTAGAGGAAATGTTAGCTGTCAAAGGACTTTCTGCTGACTCCAAGGCTACTAAGGAGACCAGATATGGGTGCACTCTCTCTGGCCACCAACCACAATTTCCTGCTATGCCTTGACCTTTTTAAATGTCCAAATTATTTTGTTGTAGCCATTGTCACCTGACTACTGTATGGTCTCTAGGATCAATAACTGATAAAGTCAGAGACTTGGGAGGAGTTGTAATATAAGGGGATACCATGTGATATGCAAATGCGTCGCAGTATACAACATCGCAGTAGTGATTGTCACATGAAATCGTTGGATCTTAAGGTTCCTCAGCCTCATGGCAGGCTGAATTCCACATGTAGTTATTATGCTATTAAATGAGAGTTGATGTTCTTCACCCTATCTCAGACATAGTTAGATATTCTTTGACTGACAAATTGTGACCAAAAATGATCAAAGACAACAAACAACAATATTATACTGCCCGATTACAGGAAGCCAACATGATACTTCTGGCAGTCTGCCAATGCCCTTGTTGTTGCCTATCAACCTGCCAGTGCAGATGGTAGTTGTCCATGCCAAGATGGTGCAGTCTGTAGCTAAGCCAGAGTTGCTTGACATCCTAATTAAAAGTCTTTCAATGTAAATTAGTATATCATTCACTACGCTGTCCTGTCTTTGTTCAAATATTGCTTTGTTGGCCATCCATTGATGTGCTGCATTCAAACTTGAGCCCACTTGCTCTTTGTCTAATTTTTGTACATTTCCAGTTTCATTCAGTTGTTGCTGGTAGATTTGTGGTTGTTCACAGTTTGAAAATTTCTAGGTCTCCCACTAGTTGTATCCTCTTGTTTAGGCCTTGCCATAGGAATATGCACTAAATGGCTACTGTGGTCTGTCGCTTTCCTTGCCCATAGTGACTGCATCAAATCTCATTAACTTTTGTCTGAATGATTGTACCCTTGTCTGAATTCTTGATAATCTTTAACATTCACAGGCTAAGCAAAGATTTGTGCAGCTGTGGAAGATCTACATAGATTCTAATAGATCCAATAGGTTTCAGTAACAGGGTTACCCCCACCCCCCAACTCTCCCCAGCACCATCTTGTTGCTTTTATTACAGGTATGACAACTCTGTTAGCATTGAACCAATTACCTGCTTTTCCATTGGCTTTAGTGGATGGGTAACATTTTCATGTGTAATAAGACAAACTGACTTCAGTTCAAAATTGAGAGTGATATGATAAGCTGTTCTCAGCTTCACTAATACTAGAAACTGCTGTGAAATTTTTCCTCCAATAATTTTTAAGGAATTACTTTTCCATTTTGTTTGCTTTTTAAGCTACTGTTCATCCACTACAGATTATTGTCAGTTACTGTTATTATTAAGAATTTTGGCCATGATGGAATGACAAAAAAAATCTATGGCATCTGATGACGGAGTATGTAAAATATAAACTTTCATTTAAGAACAAAACTTAATTGATTTTAACTTGATTTTGTAACTAGTGGTTCTCTCTAAAGCCCTACAAAATTAAGAGCATTATCATGTCATGTGATACCACATCACTTCCTATGATGTATTTTCTCATTTACATATCAACATTAACCCAATTCACTCCAGATAACAGATATGTACTCTGTGGCACTTCTTCAATCCCAGTAATTTGTTGAAGAGCAGTTAACTGAACTGCTGTGATCTCATCATAGCCTCTTTGCAGAAGGTAATCCAAATCCAAGTTCTTTTTGAGTTTATGACATCACTTGTATTCTGGGTGATGGCCTCTGTACTGCAACAGCTTCATGTTTGGGTCGAACAAGTTGAGTGAAAGGATTGGTCACCATTTCCATGCTGAAAGGAAGTATTTTAAGCGTATGCAATGCACTGCATCAAGTTGATGTTCATGAAATAATGCTCCGTGAGATTGATCCCAGGATTTATGGAAGGTTTTCCAATACATCAAATCTTTTTTTTAAGATTCCCTACAATATGGAAATAGGCCATTTAGCGCAACAAATCCACACCGATCCTCCAAAGAGTAACTTACCCAGACCCATTCCTTGTATTTACCCCTGACAAATGCACTTAATACTATGGGCAATTTAGCATGACCAATTCACCTGGCCTGCTCATCTTTGGATTGTGGGAGGAAACCCACACAGACATGGGATGAACATGTAAATTCCACGCAGACAGTCACCCGAAGTAGGAATTGAACCCGAGTCCCCGGCACTGTGAGGCAGCAGTACGAACCACAGAACCACTGTGTATTTCTTGTTATGTATAACTTTTGCATTCTCCTGTTGGTTAGACCGTCAAAGGCGCCCATTTCCTGTTTCTCCAGCTGAACCCATGTGTGACCTGAGAACTTTTATTAAGCTTCCTATATTCCACAGCCACCTGGTTTCACATTCCATGCAGATACTTCCTCTATTCTTTAAAATATGCCTGAGTCAAAGTCTGAGTTGGCGTCTGTAAGTGTAAGATTTAGCAATGTTATTTCTTCATTGTGACTATTGCAGGCATATTCCCATTTTTCTTGGTCTGCTGGGTTTATTCTGGATAGTAATAATGCAAGACAGTTCTAACGATGGGATATAGCCAATATTTCAGCAAACATGTCCAAATGTCAGAGCAAAACAGGTGATTGACCTGTCCCAATTCCAGCCACTAATCTTAGAACCTCTTGATCGAACCAATTGTGCTGGGAGGTAGGCTTTCTTAGAATCTTCCCATATAGAATGACTGTGTATTCAAGCTCTGGCACTGTCCAGTCACTATCAAATGAATAATTTGACCACTGGCAAATAACACAAACGTGTCGCATTTTCCATGGCCAATGTGATTAATTAAGTCATAGAGTCATAGAGATGTTCACAGCATGGAAACAGACCCTTCAGTCCAACCCGTCCATGCTGACCAGATATCCCAACCCAATCTAGTCCCACCTGCCAGCACCCGGCCCATATCTCTCCAAACCCTTCCTATTCATATACCCATCCAAATGCCTCTTAAATGTTGCAATTGTACCAGCTTCCACCACATCCTCTAGCAGCTCATTCCATACACGTACCATCCTCTGCGTGAAAAAGTTGCCCCTTATGTCTCTTTTATATCTTTCCCCTCTCACCCTAAACCTATGCCCTCTAGTTCTGGACTCACCAATGCCAGGGAAAAGACTTTGTCTATTTATCCTATCCATGCCCCTCATAATTTATAAACCTCTATAAGGTCAACCCTCAGCCTCTGACGCTCCAGGGAAATCAGCCCCAGCCTGTTCAGCCTCTCCCTGTAGCTCAGATCCTCCAACATTGGCAACATCCTTGTAAATCTTTTCTGAACCTTTCCAAGTTTCACAACATCCTTCCGATAGATAGGAGACCAGAATTGCATGCAATATTCCAACAGTGGCCTGACCAATGTCCTGTACAGCCACAACATGACCTCCCAACTCCTGTACTCAATACTCTGACCAATAAAGGAAAGCATACCAAACACCTTCTTCAATATTCTGTCTACCTGCGATTCCACTTTCAAGGAGCTATGAACCTGCACTCCAAGGTCTCTTTGTTCAGCAATACTCCCTAAGACCTTACCATTAAGTGTATAAGTCCTACTAAGATTTGTTTTCCCAAAATGCAGCACCTCACATTTATATGAATTAATCTCCATCTGCCACTTCTCAGCCCATTGGCCCATCTGGTCCAGATCCTGTTGTAATCTGAGGTAAACCTCTTCGCTGTCCATTACACCTCCAATTTTGGTGTCATCTGCAAAGTTACTAACTGTAACTCTTATGCTCGCATCCAAATCATTTATGTAAATGACAAAAAGTAGAGGGCCCAGCACCAATCCTTGTGGCACTCCACTGGTCACAGGCCTCCAGACTGAAAAACAACCCTCCACCACCACCCTCTGTCTTCTACCTTTGAGCTAGTTCTGTATCCAAATGGCTAGTTCTCCCATATTCCATGAGATCTAACCTTGCTAATCAGTCTCCCGTGGGGAACCTTGTCAAATGCCTTACTGAAGTCCATATAGATCATATCTACTGCTCTGCCCTCTTCTTTGTTACTTCTTCAAAAAACTCAATCAACTTTGTGAGATATGATTTCCCACACACAAAGCCATGTTGACTATCCCGAATCAGTCCTTGCCTTTTCAAATACATGTACATCCTGTCCCTCAGGATTCCCTCCAACAACTTGCCCACCACCGAGGTCAGGCTTATTGGTCTATAGTACCCTGGCTTGTCTTTACCGCCCTTCTTAAACAGTGGCACCACGTTTGCCAACCTACAGTCTTCCGGCACATTAATAGGAAGGGTTTGGAGGGATATAGGCCGGGTGCTGGCAGGTGATACTAGATTGGGTTGGGATATTTGGTCAGAATGGGTTGGACCGAAGGATCTGTTTCCATGCTATACATCTCTATGACTCTATGACTCTATCACCCACGACGATCGATGATACAAATATCTCAGCAAGAGGTCCAGCAATCACTTCTCTAGCCTCCCACAGAGTTCTTGGGTACACCTGATCAGGTCCTGGGGATTTATTCACTTTTAACCATTCCAAGACATCCAGCACTTCCTCCTCTGTAATCTGGACATTTTGCAAGATGTCACCATCTATTTCCCTGCTATATCTTCCATATCCTTTTCCACAGTAAATACTGATGTAAAATATTCATTTAGTATCTACCCCATTTTCTATGGCTCCACACAAAAGCCGCCTTGCTGATCTTTGAGGGGCCCTATTCTCTCCCTAGTTACCCTTTTGTCCTTAGCATATTTGTAAAACCCCTTTGGATTCTCCTTAATTCTATTTGCCAAAGCTATCTCATGTCCCCGTTTTGCCCTCCTGATTTCCCTCTGAAGTATACTCCTACTTTCTTTATACTCTTCTAAGGGTTCATTCGATCTATCCTGTCTATACCTGACATATGCTTCCTTTTTTTTCTTAACCAAACCCTCAATTTCTTCAGTCATCCAGCATTCCCTATACCTACCAGCCTTCCCTTTCACCCTGACAGGAATATACTTTCTCTGGATTCTTGTTATTTCATTTCTGAAGGCTTCCCATTTTCCAGCTGTCCCTTTACCTGTGAACATCTGCCTCCAAACAGCTTTCGAAAGTTCTTGCTTAATACAGTCAAAATTCAGATTTTCAACTTTTAGATCTGGTCTATCCTTTTCCATCATTATTTTAAAACGAATAGAATTATGGTCGCTGGCCCCAAAATGCTCCCCCACTGATACCTCAGTCATCTGCCCTGTCTTATTTCCCAAGAGTAGGTCAAGTTTTGCACATTCTCTAGTAGGTACATCAACATACTGAATCAGAAAATTGTCTTTGTACACCCTTAAGAAATTCCTCTCCATCTAAACCTTTAACACTATGGCAGTCTCAGTCGATGTTTGGAAAGTTAAAATCTCCTACCATAACTACCCCATTATTCTTACAGATAGCTGAGATCTCCTTACAAGTTTGTTTCTCAATTTCCCTCTGACTATTGGGGAGTCGAGAATTCGATCCCAATGAGGTGATCATCCCTTTCTTATTTCTCAGTTCCACCCAAATAACTTCCCTGGATGTATTTCTGGGAATATCCTCCCTCAGCATAGCTATAATGCTATCCCTTATCAAAAATACCACACCCCCTCCTCTCTTGCCTTCCTTTCTATCTTTCCTGCAGCATTTGTATCCTGGAACATTAAGCTGCAAGTCCTGTCCATCCCTGAGCCATGTTTCCGTAATTGCTATGATATCCCAGTCCCATGTTCCAAAGCATACCCTAAGTTCATATGCCTTCCCTGTTAGGCCCCTTGCATTGAAATAAATGCAGTTTAATTTATTAGTCCTACCTTGTCCCTGCCTGCCCTGACTCACTTCTGTTCTCAGCTGCACCCATCTCAGATCGATCCTCACTATCTCCCCAGGTCCCCTCCCCACCTTACTAGTTTAAATCCTCCCAAGCATTTCTAGCAAATTTCGCTGGCAGTATATTAGTCCCCTTCCAATCCGTCCTTCTTGTACAGGGGGTCACTTCTACCCCAAAGAGATTCCAATGGTCCAAAAATGTGAATCTTTCTCCTATACACCAGCTCCTCAGCCATGCATTCATCTGCTCTATCCTCCCATTCCTGCCCTCACTAGCTCGTAGCACTGGGAGTAATCCAGATATTACTACCCTTGAGGACCTCCTTTTTAAATTTCTGCCTCTCTGTAATCTCCCTTCAGAATCCCAACCTTTTCCCTTCCTATATCGTTGGCTCCAATGTGGACAATGACCTCCTGCTGGCCCCTCTCCCCCGTGAGAACATTCTGCACCCTCTCTTGATCCTGCCACCAGGGAAACAACACACCATTCTGCTTTTTCTCTGCTGGCCACAGAAACGTCTGTCTGTACCTCTGACGACAGAATCACCTAACAAAGTTGATCTCTTGGAAGCCGGCATATCCTCCGTTGCATTAGAGCCAGTCTCAATACCAGAAACTTGGCTGTTTGTGCTACGTTCCCCTGAGAATCCATCATCCCCTACATTTTCCAAAACAGCATACCTGTTTGAAATGGGTATATCCACAAAAACTTCTGCACTAGCTGCCTCCCTCTCTTACCTTTCCTGGAGTTAACTCAACTATTTGACTGTATCTGAGGCTTTCACCCCTTCCTATAACTGCTATCCATCACGTACTCTTGCTGTTCCAAATTCCTCATCGCTTCTATCTGTCTCTCCAACCGATCCATTTAATCTGATAAGATTTGCATCCAACAGCATTTATGACAGATATAATCTGCAGTTACCCTTAAATTCTCTTTAAACTCCCACATCTGACAAGAAGTACATATCACTGCAAAGGCTATTTTTGCTCCTTCACAATCTACAGACCCAGAAAATAACACCGTCTTATTCCTCTACAAACACTGCCCCAGGTTAAATTAATAACTATGGCTTATATTTTAAGTTTAATCAAAAGACTTATCTCCAAAAACATATAATCAAGAAAGTATCCACTATACTCACTACTGCAGGCTTTCTCTAGGACAGACTTAAAACAACAATTAACTTATCTGATTCTGTGCTGTGAATGTCACCCAACAGTTCCTCCAAGATTGTGAATTTCACTGTTTGTTAATTTTCCCAGATGCACTCTGATGTCCAGCGATACATGAAATCAAACAGCAAAGGCAATAATTGTGCAGGTTCTCGTTTTCGTTCTCGTTCTGTCTCTCTTTCCTGCACTGTCTTCACCTTTATCTGCTCTTCTCCCTTTTAAACTGTTGTTGTTTTGACTTTTTTTTCCCCCAAAGTTCCAAAACAATGCAACACCATATAAAACAGTAATTGCTGCTCTTGAAATTCGAGCCATTCGGACTTGCTTGTGTTGTCCTGGAAAGAAACTTAGCTTTGTAATGAACTTTGACCTCAGCTTTAGCTTGCCCTCCTTTATATCATCTAATCAACATTTGCACAGCCCATTTCTATGAAAATGACATATTCAGCTGATAAACTGTCCATATTATCACCACTGATTCACTGTCTGTTTTAAATAAAACTTCATCTTTTCTGGAGTTGCTGTGATAGTTCATCCATTACTGTTGATTTACAACACTCAATCTAAACCCACAGCATCCTTTTGGTAAAACATAAAAACAAATTAAAACAAGTGATCTTTCTAATCATCATTATCATTACCAGACTTCACATTCACTTGAGATAAGATAATTTAACCTCATTTCAGTTAACCCAGCAAATGTTAAGTTAATATCTACACTATCAACTTCCTGTTCTCCACTGACTGGGAAGGTTCCAGCTCTTGGGTATCAGAATAAAATGAGGGCAAGGGTTGGATTATACTGAAAGAGAAGAGGAGAACTTACAAAGTGAGTGTTTATTCACTTATAGTTTTGTAGTAAAAGAGAATGTATGCAGATACATTCACAATCTTTGCTATTAGCTTCAGCCCTGCTCTTGCCTCTGTGATTGTTTTTCCATCATGGCAGGTATTATATTCGCCACTGAAGTTAAAACATGTAGGTGTGCTTGTTGTCCTTCAATTTTGTTGGTTAGCTCGATTGGCTGGATGACTGGTTTGCGGTGCAGAGTGACACCAACAGTGTGAGTTCAATTTCTGCACTAGCCAGGGTTACCATGCAAGATTCTCCTTCTCAACGTCTCCTCTCATCTGAGGTATGGTGGTCCTTCGATTAAACGACCACTTCATCTCTCTGAGAGAGCATCTCCATGGTCTGGTAAGACTAGAGATACTTCTCTGTCTGCAATTATGTGCCACCTTCTCCTACAACAAAGTATATTAGTTTGCCTTCCGATATACTTAGATAATTAGTGGGTTTTGAGAAAATTTGTAGCTCAGGTTGAGGTTCTGGATGTCGGTTTGCTCACTGAGCTGGAAGATTCATTTTCAGATGTTTCGTCATCATACTAGCACCATACTAACATCTTCAGTGAGCCTCGGGACGAAGCATTACGGATGATTCCTGCTTTCTATTTATACATTTGGGTTTCTTTGGGTTGGTGATGTCATTTCCTATGGTGATGTCATTTCCTGTTCTTTTACTCGGGGGTAGTAAATGGGGCACAACTCAATGTGTTTGTTGATAGAGTTCTGCTTGCAATGCCATGCTTCTAGGAATTCTCATGTGTGTCTCTGTTTGGCTTGTCCTAGAATGGATATATTGTCCCAGTCAAAGTTGTGTCCTTCCTTATCTGTATGTAAGGATACTAGTGAAACCTATCGTCACGCTAGTGGACTTATGCCTTACCACCCACTTCACATTCAACAATAAAACCTACAGACAAACCAACGGAACAACCATGGGATCTCCAATATCAGGGATCTTAGCAGACACAGTGATGCAGAGACTCGAACAAAAGCTCTGCCAACCATCCAACCCAAACTTGGGTCCATTACATGGATGACACTATTGTCATCATTGAACGAAACAAATTCGATGAAACCTTCAAGATCATCAATAATACCCTTACTGGCATAAAATTCATGAAAGAGGAGGAAAACAGCAACAAACTGCCATTCCTAGATGTCACAGTAGAACGAACAGCAATGTGGAACTTCAAACCAGTGTCTACAGGAAAACAACACAAAAGGACCAAATATTGAACTGCAGAAGCAATCATCCCAACATCCACAAACGAAGCTGCATCAGGACATTATTTCAACGAGCAACCACATACTACAGCACAAAGGAATTATGCACCACAGAGGAAAATCAGTGTATTCAAAAAGAATGGGTACCCAATGAACACAGTCCGCCGATTTCTCAGCAACAAACCCAAGCAAGCAGACAAAATACGTCTAGAAACCGTAGCCACTCTCCCCTACATCAAAGACATCTCTGAAATGACTGCCGGACTACTCAGACCCCTTGGCATCATGGTAGCCCACAAATCTACCAACACACTAAAACAGCAGCTAATGAACTTGAAAGTTCCTATACAGACAATAAGCAAAATTAATGTCATTTACAAAATACCATGCAAGGACTGTACAAGCACTACATTGGACAACCAGGCAGAAAGCTAGCCACCTGAACATTAACTAGCTACAAAATGGCATGACCTTCTCTTACTAGTATTCTTACTTACAGATAAGGAAGAACACCACATCCATCCTAGGACAAGCCAAATAGAGACTGCATGAGAATTCCTAGAAGCATGGCATTCCAACCAGAACTCTATCAACAAACACATTGACTTTGACTCCATTTACCACTCCCTGAGAAAAAGAAGAGGACATGACATCACCACAGGAAATGACATCAACCCAAACATACAAATAGAAAGCAGGAATCATCAGCAATGCTTCATCCGGAGGCTGTCTAAAGATGTTACCTGGTATGCTGACGAAATGTCTGAAAATGAACCTTCCAGCTCAGCGAACAAACCTACATCCAGAACTTAGTTAATTTGATTGTCATGGTTGAACTACTTCTGTAAAGACTGTATATTTCTTTAGAATTATAAGTTGGACAAAACAATAGTTTGGATATAGTTATGTCACAAAAAATGTATCAGGAGTTTTTTTTAATCTCCAAACTCGAAAGTGGAAATGTATGGTGTTTGCATATTGGTTGCACAAGATCACCATAAATTTTGGAGAAGCTGAATTTGATATACTGTGAGATAAGCTGGCCAGGTGATCATGATTGAAAGACTGCCCAGCAATGGACTTTGTAATTTTGAAGTTGCAGAATTTGTCACAGACCCGAGTTGTGGAATGTCTGCAAGCCAAGACGAGTCTCTCTTTTTCTTGCTTCTGTCTGAAAAGAAAGCAACACACAAAGACTCTGAAAAGAAAAACCTCTAAACCAAACCAGGATCTAAGTCCAACTGATTGGCTTCTGCATTACTTGGAGGTTCACATTGATGTGATGTTCTCACCAAATACCAAAGGACTGAGAAAGTCTCCTTATTCCAAGTTTATGGTTTAGAATCTTGACCCACAGAATGTCTTTATGCTTGTTTTCCATCAATGACGTTGCAGAACTTTCTGTTTTGTCTGTTCCATTTATGAATGAATGTGTAGGTGTTTGTGTTTAAAGGAGATATAGTTTAAGGTTGCACATTAGTGAATAATGATCTGTTTTGTAAAACTCTTGTTAAAAAGATGAACCTATAATTTTTGTTCCTTTTCTCTTAAATTGATTAAACCTGGGATGAGTTGTTTTTATCTTAGATAATGATCAAAGTCAGACCATCCAAGAGACTCAACTGATTAATTATGCATTTGTGATGGCCCTGCAAGTAGTGGAGCTTGAATACCTGTGTATTCTTCCCATCAGAGCCATGACATTTTTAATATGTGCAAGTGTGCAATTGTGGATTTGAGGCTTGCAGAATTGCTAAATATATATGTGAGGGTGAGGTAAAGTTCATGATTTTTTTTACTGAATACAGATTTATACAGAAGTTAGGAATTGTACAATGAAGATGCAGTAAATTGAACAGTGAGTGAAGCTGATGGTACAGGTGGAGGGATATGCCTCTTAAAGATTAACTCACTGACTGTGACAACTAATTGGTCATTAAATTTCTTTTCAGTCTAGACCCATGCCCTCACAGTAACACTTTTGACCTTGACATTTACTGCTACTTGTCTGATTGCTTCCATGTGTTTGTCTGACAGGACACCTGCCACAGCCATTCTTTGGATAGAAAGCATCTCTCTCCCTCTTTTTTTTCATGCCTGCCGCCAGAGTTTGTTACTCTGTCCTATCGTGCATGTTGGTCCATTGCTCAAAGTCGTACAGATCAGATTAATTTACAAGAATCTCCCACCATTTCTTGCAGCCACACACCACCTCCTATTTGAGAAAAACAAGCTTTTACTATTGAACTCACATAACTGTGCAACTAATGAATAGTGCAGGACACATGGGTTGCATGCAGCAATTATTTAAACAAAAAAAGGCAGCATCAACTTGACACACACCAGTAATCAGTGAGCATGGGTTTATGCATCTTAGAACATAGAACATAGAACACATAACACAGTACAGGCCCTTTGGCTCCCAGTGTTGTGCTGGCCTTTTATCCTACTCTAAGAACAAACTAACCCACACACCTTTCATTGTACTAACTTCCATGTTCCTATCCAAGAGTTGCTTAAATGTCTCTAATGTACCTGACTCTACGACCACTGCTGACAGTGCATTTCACGCATCCACCAGTCTCTGAGTAAAGAACCTAACCCTGACATCTCCCCTAAACCTTCCTCCAATTATCTTAAAATTTATGCCCCTCGTGATGGACAATTCTGCCCTGGGAAAACGTCTCTGGCCATCCATTCTATCTATTCCTCTCATCATCTTTCACACCTCTATCAAGTCACCTCTCATCCTTCTTCAATGAGAAAAGCCCTAGCTCCCTCAACTTTTCTTCATAAGACATGCCCTCCAGTTCAGGCAGCATCCCAGTAAATCTCCTCTATACCCTCTTTAAAGCTTCCACCATTCCTATAGTGAGGCGACAAGAACTGAACACAATATTCCAAGTGTGGTCTAACCAAGACTCTATAGAGTTGCAGCATAATCTTGTGGCTCTTAAACTCAATCCCTCTGCTAATGAAAGCCATTAGCCTTCTTAACAACCCTATTAACCAGGATAACAACTTTGAGGCATCTATGGATTTGGACCACAAGATTCCTCTCTTCCCCCACACTGCCAAGAATCCTGCTTTTAACCCTATAATCTGTATTCATATTTGACCTTCCAAAATGAATCACTTCACACTTTTCCAGGTTGAACACCATCAAGCACTTATCTTCATCCTGTCAGTGTCTCGTTGTAACCTACAACAGCCCTCACATTATCCATATCTTCATCAACTTTGTGTCATCAGCAAACTTACTAACCCAATCTTCCACTTCCTCATCCAAGTCATTTATAAAAATCCCAAAGATCAGAGGTCCCAGAATAGTTCCCTGCGGGACAACACTCGTCACCAAACTCCAGGTTGAATACTGTCTATCCACCACACCCTCTGTCTTCTGTGGGCCAGTCAATTCTGTATCCAAACAGATATGTTTCCCCGGATCCCATGCCTCCCTACTTGCTGAATAAGCCTGCCATGACAACCTTATCAAAAACGCCTTGCTAAAATCCATGTACACCACCTCCACTGTTCCACCCTCATCAAAATGTTTTGTCACATTCTCAAAGAATTCATTAAGGTTTGCGCGGCATGACCCGCCCCTCACAAAGCCATACTGATTATCTCTCAGAATCCTCTCCAATACTTTGTCCACCACTGACATAAGGCTGACTGGTCTGTAATTCCAAGGATTATCCCTATTCCCTTTCTTGAATAAGGAAAAACATTTGCCACCCTCCAATCATCTGGCATTACTCCAGTGGACAGTGAGCACACAAAGATCATTGCCAAGATGCAGCAATCTCTTCTTTCTCTTCCTGTAGTAATCAAGAATATATCCGTCTGACCCATGGGACTTCTTTATCCTTAGGCTTTTCAAAATTTTCAGCACATCCTCCTTCTTAACATCAACCTGTTCTAGCATATCAGTCTGCTTCACTCTGTCCTCAAAATCATCAAGGTCCCTCTCAGTAGTGAATACTGAAGCAAAGTGTTCATTAAGGACCTCCCTTTACTTCTCCACTCCAGGTGCAAGTTCCCTTCACTATTTCTGATCGGCCTTACCCTCACTCTGGCCATTCTCTTGTTCCTCACACAAATATAGAATGCCTTATGGTTTTCCTTAATCCTATCTGCTAAACCTTTTTCATGCTCCCTTCTAGCTCTCCTCAGTCCATTCTTCAGTTCCTTCCTGACTACCTTGTTATCCTCTTAAAGCCCTGTCTGATCCTTGCCTTCTCAACCTTAAGTAAGCTTCCTTCTTCTTCTTGACTAGATAATTCACATCTCTTGTCACCCAAAGTTCTTTCACCCGACCATCCCTTCCTTGCCTCAATGGAACAAGGCTGTCCAGCACTATCAATAGGTGCTTCCGAAACAACCTTCACATTTCTGTTGTGCATTTCCCTGAGAACATCTGATCCCAATTTAGGTGCCCCAGTTTCTGCCTAATAGCATAGTAACTCCTCCTCCCCCAGTTGAATACTTGCCCATATCATCTGCTCCTATCCCTCTCCATGAGGATAGTAAAGGTCATGGAGTTGTGATCACTATCACCAAAATGCTCTCCTACTGAGAGATCTAACACCTGGCATGGTTTGTTGGCATGCATCAAATCCAATATGGCCTCCCCTCTAGTCAGCCTATCTATATATTCCGTCAGGACCCCTCCTGGACACATCTGACAAAAATTGTTCCATCCAAACTATTTGAACTAAGTAGATTCCAATTAATTTTGGGAAATTAAAGTCACCCATGACAACAACCCTGTTACTTCTACACATTTCCAAAAGCTGCCTCCCAATCTGCTCCTCTGGATTTTGGTTGCTCGTGGGGGCCCTGTAAAAAACTTCCAATAAAGTGACTGCTCCTTTCCTGTTCCTGACTTCCACCCATAATGATTCAGTAGACCAACACTCCTCAATTACCTCCTTTTCTGCAGCTGTGATACTCTCCCTGATTAGTAATGCCACTCCTCCACTTCTTTTACCTTCTCCCCTATTCCTTTTGAAACATCTGAATCCTAGAACATTCAACAACCACTCATGCCCTTGTGATATCCAAGTCTCCATAATCGCCACAACATCATAGTTCCAAGGACTGATCCATGCTCTGAGTTCATCACCCTTATTCCTGATACCTTCTTACATTAAATTAGACACACTTCAACCCATCATGCTGACTGCACCTTTGCCCTATCAAATGCCTATCTCTCATCCCAGACTCTCTGCACACTGTATCTGGCTGGTCAGTACCTACACCTTCATCTGATCCATAGCTCAGGTTCCGAGCCCCCACCAATCTAGTTTAAACCCTCTTGAAGAGCTCTAGCAAACCTCCCGCCCAGAATGCTGGTGCAGATGCAACTCGTTCTTCTTGCACAGGTCCCACCTTCCTCAGAAGGTATCCCAACTATCCATACATCTGAAGCCCTCCCTCCTACACTTGCCCTGCAGCCACGTGTTCATCTGCAGTTACTCTCTATTCCTAACCTCACTAGCACGAGGCACTGGTAGCAATCCTGAGACCACTACTCTGCTCGTCCTGCCTTCTAGCTTCTAATCTAACTCCCTAGGTTCTTTTTCAAGTCCTCCTCCCTTTCCCTACTTCTGTCATTAGTACAGACCTGTACAACGACTTCTGGCTGCTCTCCCTCCCCCTTAAGAATCCTGTAGAAGTGATCTGACAGATCCCTGATCTAGGCACCCGGGAAGTGAGACACCATCCAGGAGTCTCGCTTGTGACCACAGAGTCTCTTGTCTGTTCCTCTCACCATTGAATCTTCTTTCACTAGAGCTCTCCTATTCTCCCCCTCCCTTCTAAGCCATAGAGCCAGGCTCAGTGCCAGAAACCTGGCTGCTGTGGCTTTGCCCTCGTAGGTTCCCCCCCCACCACCAACCCAACAATATCCAAAATGGCATACTTATTGAGGGGAATGGTCATGGGGCTCCCTGCACTGTCTGTCTATTCCCTTTCCCTCTCCTTACGGCCACCTAGCTACCTTTATCCAGTAACTTAGAGAGGAGTTATAGGGAGGGAGTCACACTTATCAACCACTCTGCCTCCCAAAGGATCCAACGTTCATCCAGCTCCAGCTCCAGTTCTCTAATGCGGCTTGTGAGGAGCTGGAATTGAGCGCACATCTTGCAGGCGAAGTCTGCAGGGATACCAGTGGTGACCCTTACCACCCACATCATGCAAGAAGAGCATGCAACTGCCCTAGCCTCCACCCCCTCTGCTCTAAATTACCAAGACAGATTGAATAAAAGAAAGAAAGATTTGCCATATATACTCAAGTAATAGTCAATCTCATATAAAAATCGACCCCCCATTTTTGGCCAAATAACCTGGAATGTTCCACATAGCTTATGTAAAAGGTGACCCTGGTTCTTCACAGATAACAGATCAATGTTTCTGGGTCATGTGCTGGCTGTCACGTCCCGTTCTTGCTTTCCAGTCTGCCAATTGTTCCGCTCCGTTCCGTTCTCAGTGTTCCAGCCCTCTGGCTGTTGTACTCTGCTCCAGGTGTTCTTTATTATTACAATTTTCAGTTTTTTTACCCTCCTTATTCATTTAGCAGAAGTCCAACTGATCTCTAAGGATATGTTATGAATTTTGACGGACATGAATTTCAGCCCCTCAAAAACAGTATTCATGTAATAGTCGTTCTCATAAGTTTAACCTTAAAAGTAATCAAAAAATTTGACTATTAATTGAGTATACACTGTACCTTATCAAAACTCCACACATGGTCTTTTTTTTTGGTTAAAGGAGGAGGACAGGTATGAGATGCTACACATGTGCTGCCTTGGGTTTAGCCAAAGCCCAAATAGATCAGTTCACATGCCCAGCAATCCGTGTGCATGTCCACTCCTGTTGAGCCTTCGCTCTGCCCATTCACAGGGTAAAACTTTAAGAGGAAAAATTTACCTTCCAGGCAGCCCCCGATCCTTGCTCTCAGTGCTCCCACTGCTGCTGAAAATGGAGGCTGCTGATTCCATGAGGCAAGTATTTAAATAGGAAATTTACCTTCCCAGCAGCCCCCGGCCTAGCTGTCACCGCCCCCGCTGCTGCCGAAAATGGAGTCCATCTTGCAGTCCTCATGACTGTACTCCAAGTTGATCAATTTAGTCCCCATAATTTTGGGTAGGGTTTCACAGCCATCATTCTTTTTTCTCCAGTGGCATCTGAAGTATAGGAATTAAAAAATTCCAAAGTTACACTTCATTTGGGTTTTTTCCCCAATATTTCTATTCATTTTCATGGTTCACTGATATTTTAATTATCTCTTTTGAACCAGTTTCTTTACTCTCTAGCATGAATAATAATATCTGTTGGCCTTGTTGATTGCTATCAATAGGTTAGGATAGTTCTGCATTAACTACTAACTTTCAGTTTCCATAAAGTATTGAATGGAAAATTACAATGATGCCTTCCTGTTGCCTCAACGTCACTACTTGACAAATGAATAGAGGCTAAACATTCGAGTAGATTAATTTATAATGAACAGATGCACATCACTAGAAAGACATTATGCAAATATAAACAGTAAATCTAGAATCAGTCATTTAGGAGTTAACATCTTATTTTACCAAAATCTATTGGCAATCAATAGCTCATTTTGGGTAGACAGTTGGAGTTTCATTGATCATCGGCTTTCAAGATGAGGTTTTATACATGGATGATGCATATTTCAGATCACCCATGAAGTTTGTTCCTCTAACATCAGAATGAAACCAGTCACAATTGTGCTTCATACCACAGGGCTCCTATTCAAGTCAAGTCAATTTGAAAGTAAACAACCAAGCACATGCAAACATCTTTTATGCATAGTTTATTGAAATGCAAAAGGCTCTCACATGTTTTCTCCCTTCTAACAGTGTCACTCAAAGAAAAATGGACTCCTTAGCTGAAAACAAAATATTTTAAGCATTTATATGAACACTTGAAACATGCCATTTTAATCATCAAACAATGTCATCTTAATTGACCTCAATAGAATGTCCACCCCCACAGACTGACAATCTGCTGTCTCCCATTTTGAATCACAATGAATGGGATGTAACTTCCAATTTAACCTGAACCCTTCAGAAAATAAAGATTGAATTTTTTGTATTTGTTATATGGAAGTGTGAGGCTACAAATTTGCCACACACAGGACGACACAAATGTGAGAACAGTGGACAAGATCAGAATGTCTTCTAGATGGTCATTTCAAATGATGCAAATAGGCCGGGTGAGAAAGAATTGCTGACTGTCCAACCATGACTATAAAGCTCCCTGGAAAAGTAAATCTCATGTTCCACAGATCTTACATTGTTGATTCTGTGAGTTTCTATTGAAACTATTATATTAATTGAATTCTGCACATCAGCCCAATCCTTGGTCCAGCAAGGCAAGTTGAATGTCAGAGTTCAATCTTTTATCAATATAATAAAGCGATAAACAAATCAGTGATTGCAATCACATTGTTTATTGCAATCCATAAAGAAACACACAAGTTTGTCCAATGCACAGTTTCTTTTTAAATGCTTTCTCTTCTGTTACCTTTCTTTAGAAAAATAATTTTAAATTTTCCTTGATCATAATTTTGCTTAAAAAAAATCAGGCTTTTATTTTCCATTTCTGTCCTGATAGGCCGTGTTATTACATGTTGCGTTATATGGCAATCCTTACTTAATTCAGAGTAAAGCTCTTTACAGGCTTATCTGCACTGATGACCTCTGTTTGCCACATCCCAGCAACCTTTCAGTAGGTGTAGTCTTCCTCAACCTTAGTAAAATTCAAATAAAGTCATCACAGCCCTGTACAGCTTTTCTCTCATTAGAAAAAGGGATAAGATTACTTACAGTATGTAAACAGGCCCTTCAGCCCAAACCGATCCTCCAAATAGCAACCCACCCAGACCCATTCCCCTACACCTAACACTATAGGCAATTTAGCATGGCCAATTCACCTAAACTGCACATCTTTGGATTGTGTAAGGAAACCCACACAGACACTGGGGAGAATGTGCAAACTCCACACAAACAGTTGCCCAAGGCAGGAATGGAACCGGGGTCTCTAGTGCTGTGAGGCAGCAGTGCTAACCACTGTGCCACCATGCCATCCAGAAGATAGTGGTGAATTTAACCAAAGGGTCACCACACCTCAGGCAAGGCCTGAGGTTGAGAAGGAGGTCATGGTGACTTCAGCCAGTGTAGGAATTGAGCCCACTCAACAACAGACACAATGTTTGACAACCTTATTTCCATCTTGTTGTTTGGTCAACCTTTAACCTCTTCTTCTGTTTTAATTATCAAGTTACCCTACTTCTTTTAATAATCGAGGTATTGGTGCGTTACCTGTCAACAATTTTATTTTACATTAACATCCTTGACTTCCTGTCGGGGTCCTTACTATCTCTTCATCCTTTTGTTTTTAGCTTTAACAATCTTTACTGATAACGTCATACAAAACATTAAAAAATTACTGGTGCTATCAACAATCACATTATATAGTACAACTCTTGGATGTAATGCCATACCAATGCTGACCTCCCAGCCTCTTGATGGTTTGCTTCACTTGTTTAATGTCTTGGAGCTCGTGTATAATGTGTTACTTTTTTTCTGTTATGTTCTCATTCTACCAACGATGGGTTTTAGATTGACAGAGTTATATGATATCAAATGAGTGGGATTTCTAGAATTGCTTCATTGTCCAGGGGCAGTTTTATTATGAGATGCAACATGTGATGGTGCCCTCAAACCAGATTTTTTTAAAGCAACTTGTTTCCTTTTGAGTTGGAAACATTTTGAATGTGTTCTGGTATCGGGCATCTTGATTATCAAGCAGTCACAAAAGCAACCTATGGTTGTGGCAGTGGCTTCCCTTGATTTTGTAGGCTACAATATTTCATCTTTCTTCTTATTTCATAATTTGGTGACTATATTACAAAGAGCTAAATGAGTATGGCATTCTATGTTCAGTACTCTCCCAAATTCTGCCATTCTTAGTAGATAGGATGGATCTTCATTATATGCTTATGAATCTGAACCAGGCCAGAATTTTCAAAGAGTCTCCTTGACTATATCTTGTAAAATCCAAAGTTGGCTCTCAATCTTCCAAAGGAACGAATGCCAAGAACATGTCCTCCTCCCTTATAATTCACTTACTCTGTTTTTTTGCTCCATCTCAGTCTCCATTTCCTCGCTCCTTGGCCACTTCCTTCCTCTCTCTCCCCTTGCTCACTAATTCCCTTCTTATCCTCTTCCTCCTTCCCTCCTTCACTTCCTTCTTCCCTCCTCCATTACTCTCTCACTCCCTCTCTTCCTTACTCTTTCACTCCCTCTTCTCTTCAGCCTCTTCTCTCATTTTCCTATTTCCACTCTCCTCTTCAGTCCTCCCCTTCTTCCTTTCCAGGACCATCACCATTAGTAGTGTGTCTTGAGTGATAGTGAGTTTTGAGAGATTTGTAGCCCAGGTTGAGGTTCTGGATGTAGGTTTGCTCACTGAGCTGAAAGGTTCATTTTCAGTTGTTTCGTCACCATACTAGGTAACATCTTCAGTGAGCTTCTGAATGAAGCACTGGTGTAGCCTACTTTCTATTTATATGTTTGAGTTTCCTTGGGTAGGTGATTTCATTTCCTGTGGTGACACCATTTCTTATGGTGATGTCATTTCCTTTTTTTTCCTTAGTGGGTGGTAGTTGGGATCCAATTCAATGTGCTGTTGACGACTTGGACATAGGCATATGTGGATGGGTTAGTAAGTTTGCAGATTATACTAAAGTCAGTGGAGTGGTGGACAGTACGGAAGAATGTTGCAGTTGAAGAGAGACTAGGATAGACTGCAGAACTGAGCTGAGAGGTGGCAAATGGAGTTCAACACAGATAAATGTGAAGTGATCACTTTGGGAAGAATAACAGGAAGGCAGAATATTGGGTCAATGGAAAGATTCTTGGTAACGTGGATGTGCACAAGGATCTTGGTGTCCGTGTACATAGATCCCTGAAAGTTCCTACCCAGGTTGATAGTGCTGTTAAGAAGGCATACAGTGTGTTAGATTTTATTGGTAGAGGATTGAGTTCCAGAGCCAAGATATCATGCTGCAAATGTACAAAATGCTAGTGCGGCCTCACTTGGAATATTGTGTGCCGTTCTAGTTGCCCTATTACAGAAAGAATGTAGAATCATTGGAAAAAGGTGCAGAGGAGATTTAGCAGGATGTTGCCTGAAGCAAAGGTTATGAGGAAAGGCTGAGAGATTTGGGTTTGCTCTCATTGGAAACAAGAAGGCCAAGAGGTGATTTATTAGAGACATACAAGATGATCAGAGGATTAGATAGGGTGGGCAGTAAGAGTCTTTTTCCTAGGATGGTGACAACATTCCTGTACAAGGGGACATAGCTTCAGATTGAGGGATGATAGATTTAAGACAGATGTTAGAGGCAGGTTCTTCATTCAGAGAGTGGTAAGGGCATAGAATCCCCTGCCTGCCAATGTAGTTAACTCAGCCACATTAGGGACATTTAATCAGTCCTTGGATAAGCATATGGATGACGATGGGATAGTGTAGGGTGATGGGCTTAGATTAGTTCACAGGTCAGTGCAAAATCAAGGGTCAAAGGGTCTGTTCTGCACTGTATTGTTCTATGTTCTATGACATAGCTGTGAGGCTGGGTCTCAATGATGGATTACTGACCATCAACAGCAGCAGAATTGGACTTAATCTCAATCTACAAGCTCATGGCCCAACACATCCCCATTAACCATTACCATCAAGTCAGGGATTAACCCTGGATCAATGGAGAGGGCAGGAGGGCATGTCAGGGACACTGGGTATACTTTAACATAAAGTCTTAACCTGTTGAAGCTACCAAACAGGACTACTTACATGTCAAACATCTTAAGCTGCAAGGGATAGATAGAACTAAGTGATCCGAGAATCAACAAATTCAGATTTAAACTGTGCAGTCCTGTCACATCCAGTCATAAAAGGTTTAGGACAATTAGTCAATTCACTAGAGGAGGAGGTTCCACCAATATCCCTGTCCACAATGGTGGAAAGGCCTAAAAATATCATAAGATTAGCCTTAAGATAAGACTGAAGCATTTTCAACAATCTTCAGCTGGAAGTGCTGAATGGATGATCCATCTTGGCTTCCTTCAGTGGTCCCCAGCTTTACAGGTACCTATTTTCAACCAATTTGATTCACTTTATGTGATGTCAAGAAATGGTTAGAGGTGTTGGATATTGCAAAGGCTTACCCCTCCCCTACACAAGCTGTTCCAGTATAGCTACAACACTAGCATCCAACCGATGATGTGGAAAATTGCCCGGTATGTCCTGTACATAAAAAGCAGGACAAATTCAGCCAGGCCAGTTACTGCCTGATCAGGCAACTGTCAATAACCAGTAAAATGATGGAAGATGTCATCAACTGGCACTATCAAGCAGCACCTGCTCAGCAATAACTTGATCTGAGACACCCAATCTGGGTTTCACGAAGGACATTCAACTCTTGACCTCAATTCAGTCTTGGTTCAAACATGGACAAAACAGCTCGATTCCAGTAGTGAGGTAATAATGATAGCCCTTGATATCAAAATTGCATTTGAGCAAGTGTGGCATCAAGGAGACCTGGGAAAACTGGAAGCAATGGGTTTCAGGTGACAAACATTCCGCTGCTTGGAGTCATACCTGACACATAGGAAGATGAGAGTGGTCATTGGAGATCAGTCATCTCAGCTCCAGGACATCTCTGCAGGTGTTCCTCAGGGTACTCTCTTATGCCCAACCATCTTCAGCTGCTTCGATGACCTTCTGTCCATCATTAGCTTGGAAGTTAGAATGTTCACTGATGTTCACAATGTTCAGCACCACTTGTAACTCCTCAGACACTGAAGCAGTCTATGTTCAAATGCAAAAATATCTGGACATTGAGGCTTGGTCTGAGAAGTGGCAAGAAACATTCATGCCAGGCAATGATGACTCCAGTAAGAGACAGCCTAACCACTGCCCTTTGAAATTCAATAGTATTACCTGCTATAAACATCCTTACAGTCACCATTGATCAGAAACTGAACTGAACTCACCACATAAAAGCAATGGCTAAAGATATAGGTCAGAGTGCTGAGTAACTCACCTCCTAATTCTCTAAAGCCTGTACTCTACATAAAGGGACAAGTCAGGAGTAGAATTCAAACTGTCCACTTGTCTGAATGGGCACAGCTCCATCAATGCTCAAGCAGCTTGGACACCCTCCAGAAAAGAGCAACCTCTTAATCGGCACTACATCCAGAAACATACACTCCTTCCACCACTGATGCTCAGTGGCAGCAGTGTGTACAAGACGCACTGCAGAAGTTCACCCAAGATCCGAAGACAGCATCTTCCAAAAGAAAAATCATTTCCATCTAAAAGGGGCGGCATAGTGGCTCAGTGGTTAATACTGCTGCCTCACAGCTCCAGGAACCCGGGTTTGATTCCAACCTCGAACAACTGTCTGCATGGCATTTGCACATTCTCTCTGTGTCTGTGTGGCTTTCCTTCAGGTGCTCCAGTTTCCTCCCATAATCCAAAGATGTGAAGGTTAATTGAATTGGACATGCTAAATTGTTCATTAGTCAGGGGTAAATATGGGATAATAGGGTAAGGGAATGGGTCTAGGAAAAAGTAAGGACTGCAAATGCTGGAGCTCAGAATCAAGAGTTTACTGCTGGAAAAGCACAGCAGGTCAGGCAACATCTGAGGAGCAGGAGCATCGATGTTTCAGGCATAAGCCCTTCACTAGGATTCCCAAAATCTTGATTCGCCTGCTCCTCAGATGTTGCCTGACCTGCTGTGCTTTTTCAGCACTACACTCTCGACTATGTAAATGGGTCTGGTGGGTTCCTCTTCGGAGGGTCTGTGTAGACTTGTTGGGCTGAACGCCTGTATCCACACTGTAAGGATTCAATAATAAAAATAATATAGTAATAATAATAATAATGACAATAATTCTATTAAATAAGGACAGGGACAGAAGATACATGGGAATATCATCACCTGCAAGTTCTCCTCCAAACCATTCACCATCTTCACTTGGAAATATATCAATATTCCTTCACTGTTATGAGGTTAAAACCAGGATTTTTTTCCTCAAGGAGGTCAACCTAAAGCATATGTACTGTAGCAATTCAGGAAGACATCTCACCACCACCTTGTCAAGTTTAACTAGGGTTGGGCGGTAAATGAATCTATACAAACAAAAATGCTGATAGAGTTGCTGAGCAGCAGCTTACTGCTTTTCTTTATATATGAGTCTGTTGCTTGAAGAAAGACCTCCAATCGAGGAAGACCATGCCACTTTCAGGAAGAGCAAAATTGCTAAATGGAACTAGCTGCAAAAGGCTCTCCAGCTGTCTCACCATCTCCCCTTCTCTCTGTCTCCATGAGCTTGATTTGAAGATCTCATCGATTTTGAGGTTTTCAGCATTTGTTTATTATAAATTGGTCAGACTGAAATGTCTCCATTTCATCCTGTGAGTTTGGACTCGGTCCACTGAAGTGATTTTCGTTGCCTTTACATTTGAAGTCCATAGCATCACTGCAGATTGCATTGTCTTATCTGTCGTGTATTTGGAATTAAGTGAATATAGTTTCATTCAACATAGCTTGATTGGTAACCAGTTTTGCCATTTCTTGTAATCATATATTTGCTTCCAATTAATTATTTTTGCATGAAGTATGAAAGGCTGGTGGTCATTTCTTTTATTCTGACAAGTAGAATAAATTGTCCATTTGGTATTTAAATAATACATTTTCACTGCTAATACAGCTTTTGAAGTGGTGGAGCTAGATTTGTGGAGCACCTTTCAGTGTTATAATAGCCTGAAGAACATTGTTCTTTTGTATTCAGCACTCTTGAAACTAATGACCATTCTAACCGGAAGGAAATGCTGACATGACCAGCATTGCCTTTACTTTGAAGTTAAATAGATGTGTTTAATTCTACTCGAATTGTTTCAAATACAGTTTGTCTATACAGTAAGTGACAGTGCCTTGATGATTTGAAGTTGTTCACTCCTCTGAGCCACAATAATTTTCCAATCATCCTGTTGTCAATAACTGAGCATAGTTGAATCTTTGTCTTCAATTCAATTTCATCAAAGATTTCACCATGCATGTTGCTTGTCACTTCACAATGGTATAAATTCAGTCTGGCACCTTAGTAGCTATGTTACTGGATTAATAATTTTGAAATATGGAACAGAATTTTAATTGCTAGGGTGGAAGGTCAAGTGCAGTTGGCGTTGTGGGTAAAGCCCCAAAATATGGCATTGGGTGAGAAATATTACGTGGTCACTCCTTCTAGATTGAACTGTGGCAAGCAATGGGAAAGCATCATGAAGCTGTCAGAAAAGTAATTTTCAATATAAAAATAAACAATTAATTTTACTGTCAAAAGATCTTAACTTTAACAGTCAGTGCACAGGCTTCCTGGGGTTAAGGAGGAATTTCAAGGAGAGGCTACATTGGAGAATCCCATTTAAATTGGTCAATTTAAAAGCTTTTCAATCATTACTAAAACTGCTGAGCTGCTGCACTGCCAACTTGAAAAATATGTGCTCAAGAAGACATGTTTTGAGAATGTGATTTCATTGCATCTTCCTCTAAGCTTTTGAAATTCCTTTCTTCTGCTGTGGACTTTTCTCATCTTGACATTATCATAAAGACAGAGGATCCACTTCCCTGACAGGACAGAGCAACAATGCATCAGGAAGTTCAGGTTTTCACCATATATTATTGTTAACATATCTGCAATATCCTTGAATTAGACTGCCTTCCATATGAGCTTGCATTGGCAGAGTCTGTTAAGATTTGCACTGTCCTGAATTTCTTTACCTCCACCTTCTAAAATCAGTGATTTTAGATTTTAGATTTTAGATTTTATTGTCATAAGTACTTAAGTACAGGAGTACAGGGAAAAGTGTGCAATATCACTACACATGGCATCATCTTAAGGTACCAAGGTGCAAAGAAAGCTTAGTTACAAGGCACTAAGAGAAACAAAAATTATTCATTACTTCATAGAATGGTAGAAGAATAAAAAGGTAATAATTTACAATTAAGTCTTCCACAGTTTAAATGAGGAAAATAAAGGAATAAGTTAAAAGTTCAGTAGTCTTTGTGTTCTCTGCTTATCTGCTCTGCTGTCTGTTCTCGACACTGCGCCGCGGAAACCATCGCTGCTGTTGAAACAGCAAACTCTCCAATTTCCCTGGTGCCTCAGGAATATGTCCAGGTAGGATCCACTCACACATTGAACCAAGACACTGCCATGAGCCGCTGAGAGACCAGCTGATATACCAGGCTGAGACCCAACGAGAGTTTGAAGATGCCTCAGATCAGCTGGAACCTTTACTGATTACAAGGGATTTCAATCTCTCAATACTTAACTCATATTTGATAATCAAAACATTGTTGCATATGTCTGTACAAGGTATCATGGCAGCTGCTATCATTAATTCAATCTGTATCAGCTGCTACAATCCCTCTAAAGACTGAACTTTAAAAAAAATTCAACTTTCCCATTAATAGCTGAATCGATGAAACAATAAGATGTTCACTGGAACTAACAGACTAAAAGCACTATTGGGGAAAAAAAAACACTATAATTGAAAGCAACCTATACAGGTACCCAATCCTTTATCCAAAATTTGGGGCTAGTTTTTTTTTGGAATTTTGCAGATTTCAGAATAAATGATGTTTTCACAGTGAAATAACCAAAATATTACCAAACAGCAGACACACATATGAATAGTACAAGCGCTGAGACACAACTGATGCTTGCCAGTGCTGGGCCATGCTGCCATGTCATGGTTGAGTGATGTGTTCTGATTGGGTGTGGAGTTGGGTCTCCTGTTTGCACGCCAAAATGATGCTCCCCAGTCCATGAAAAAAAATTCAGATTTTGGAAATTTGGATAAATGATTGTGTATCTGTACTTTAGACTCCAGAACAAAACCTTCAACTCTACCATACGGTGGATTTAGAAATGATTGTGTCCTTTGAAAGGTTTAGATAAACTGCTGACTCTTGGCTATTAGTAAGACAATCTTACTAATGTACATACTTTCTGTTGCTGCTTCCAAATCACCGTATGTGGATGATCCTCGAGGCTCTGCAGCTGCACACAGTTAAGCAGAGCTTGGACTGGCCTTTGGTGACTCTCCACTGCTAAACCTTGGCCCTCACTTGGTCACATGCACCACAAACCATGAGACAATCTATCTACTTCTCCTGTCCATCAGTCCAAACATGCATACCTCACTGGGTGCTGTTGTATCAATTCCATGAGTGACTCATAAGTGCCAAGTGGCAGTGCCATTTTACTTATGCTGTATCTAGGCAACCCCATCTCTCCATTGCCAGTGCTCAACCTGTAGACCCAGGTTCAATTCCCGACTCAGGCGACTGACTGTGTGGAGTTTGCACGTTCTCCCCGTGTCTGCGTGGGTTTCCTCCGGGTGCTCCGGTTTCCTCCCACAGTCACAAAGATGTGCCGGTCAGGTGAATTGGCCAAGCTAAATTGCCCGTAGTGTTAGGTAAGGGGTAAAATGTAGGGGTATGGGTGGGTTGCGCTTCGGCGGGTCGGTGTGGACTTGTTGGGCCGAAGGGCCTGTTTCCACACTGTAAGTCTAATCTAATCTAATTTGTGTTATTTTGACAGTCTCCAGGGCAGCAGGATCACCCCTGCTTCTCTTCTTCTCTATGGAGTTGTGAAAACATTAAGACAAAGCAGAGAGTTATGAGCATGAAAAGTTGAATGTGTGGAATGGGATCAATTATACTGGGTGACTAGGGATATGGTTGAGAAAGAGCATTAAGCATTCAGGTGGAGATTTGTGGAAGTATCTATAGGAACAAAGGGGATGTTTCTCAGAGAAATATTGGGTAATATGACACTATGGAGGTCAGAGAGATGGATGGCACCTGAACCAATAGACATGTGTTGAGGTGAATAAACATATTTGGATGCTGCATCTGGATACATAGTACTACAGAGCACAACCACTGCTACTTTCAGTCAATTCTGGCCTCTCCTGCTGAGAACATAACAAAAATACTCCCTATGGGTCTTGGTCATGCTCAGCTTGACCTCTGGGATGGAATCAAAGAATGACTGGGCATGGGACAGCAACTTTCCAACATCCTGTACCTGTGCAAGCATTGCAGTGTTTAGGTCACATACAGCTATTCACACCCTTTTAAATTTGAACTCATGTGTTGAGTCAGTGCAAACCATGATCATCACATATGTGCAGACATCACAAAATGAACATTATTGATTTACTATTCTGTACATAACTCTTCTGCCTTCCATTTAAATGTAAATCAATTCCAGATTGCTAGCATTGGTGAATTACACTCAAATTTCTTTGGTTTTCATTACCAATGATTTTGGGGGGAGAATCCCATTTATTTGCACAATATCCTGGTTTTTAATCTGAGACCAAAGTTCTAATTCTTATGAACATTAAAAGGAATTTGAATGACACATGCCTGTATATTCCTGTGTGTACAGAACATCCTGCTCCCCATTACCTTTATCTTGAAATGTTTAAACTGTGTGGTGTTTTCTTCTTTTTCTCAAGTTTAATAGATCACAAAACTCCTTTATTTTTCATACAAGAAAACCTTGGAATGGCAGCTTCCTTTTAATCTTGCTAATAAAGTTGAGTTGAAATGTGATATCTAAAATCATAAAAGAAACATTTGTGACTGATTGTGAGAAAGGAGCTAATCATCCCTCCTCACCTAATCATAGTAGAACACTCATATGACCCAAAATGCATTCTGGGATCCTGCGTAACTCCTGATACACTAACTCCATGAGATTGGCTTAGAAATTTTGAACTTATAGAGATGTACAGCATGGAAACAGACCCTTCAGTCCAACCTGTCCATGCCAACCAGATAACCCAATCCAGTCTAATCCCACCTGCCAGCACCCGGCCCATACCCCTCCAAACCCTTACTATTCATATACCCATCCAAATCCTCTTAAATGTTGCAATTGTACCAGTCTCCGCCACTTCCTCTGGCAGCTCATTCCATACAAGTACCACCCTCTGCATGAAAACGTTGCCCCTTAGGTCTCTTTTATATCTTTCCCCACTCACCCTAAATCTATGCCCTCTCATTCTGGACTCCCCGACCCCAGGGAAAAGATTTTGTCTATTTATTCTATCCATGCCCCTCATAATTTTGAAAACCTTGATAAGGTCACCCTCATCCTCCGACGGTCCAGGGAAAACAGTCCCAGCCTGTTCAACTTCTCCCTATAGCTCAAATTCTCCAACTCTGGCAACATCCTTGTAAATCTTTTCTGAACCCTTTCAAGTTTCACAACATCTTTCCAATAGGAAGGAGACCAGAACTGCAAGCAAAATTCCAACAGTGGCCTAACCAATGTCCTGTACAGCTGCAACATGACCTCCCAACTCCTGTACTCAATACACTGACCAATAAAGGAAAGCATACCAAATGCCTTTTTCACTAACCTATCTACCTGTGACTCCACTTTCAAGGAGCTATGAACCTGCACTCCAAGGTCTCTTTGTTCAGCAACACTCCCTAGTACCTTATCATTAAGTGTATAAGTCCTGCTAAGATTTGCTTTCCCAAAATGCAGCATCTCGCATTTATCGGAATTAAACTCCATGTGCCACTTCTCAGCCCATTGGCCCATCTGGTCCAGATCCTGTTGTAATCTGAGGTAACCCTCTTCGCTGTCCACTACACTTGCAATTTTGGTGTCATCTGCAAACTTACTAACTGTACCTCTTATGCTCGCATCCAAATCATTTATGTAAATGACAAAAAGTAGAGGACCCAGCACCAATCCTTGTGGCACTCCACTGGTCACAGGCCTCCAGTCTGAAAAACAACCCTCCACCCCATCCTCTGTCTTTAAGCCAGTTCTGTATCCAAATGGCTAGTTCTCCCTGTATTCCGTGAGATCTAACCTTGCTAATCAGTCTCCAATGGGGAACCTTGTCAAACGCCTTACTGAAGTTCATATAGATCACATCTACTGCTCTGCCCTCATCAATCTTCTTTGTTACTTCTTCAAAAAACTCAATCAAGTTTGTGAGACATGATTTCCCATGCACATAACCATGTTGACTATCCTGAATCAGTCCTTGCCTTTCCAAATGCATATACATCCTGTCCCTCAGGATTCCCTCCAAAAACTTGCCCACCACTGAGGTCTTTACCACCCTTCTTAAACAGTGGCACCATGTTTGCCAACCTCCAGTTGTCCGGCACCTCACCTGTGACTATCGATGATACAAATATCTGAAGTAGATTTGGAGACCTTGACAGTTCTGCAGCATTAGTTGAATAATTAGCCTGAAAATATGCTACAGAAAATCCCTGGAATAGAGTCATAGTCATAGATGCACAGCAAGGAAACAGACCCTTCTGTCCAACTTATCCATGCCGACCAGATATCCTAAACTTGGTTTGCCAGCACTTGGCGCACATACCTTGAAGGAGAACTACAAATGCCTGATACATTCTGGCTAACTAGACAAAAACCTGCACTGAAACCTCCCAGGGGCTCTGAACAAGAGCAGAAGTGCCACACTACAGAATAAGATTCAGTACAGATGAAAATCAAACTCACTCAAGTTTTTGGAAAGTGGTTACAGTTCAGGTTCTCAGGTTTTATAAGATCATCATGGGTGGCATATTTACTATGGGCAGCACAATGGCTCAGTGGTTAGCATTGTTGCATCACAGCACCAGGGACCTGGATTCAATTCCAGCCTTTGGTGACTGTGTGAATTTTGCGTGTCCACGTGGGTTTCCTTTGGATGGTTCGATTTCCTCCCACAATCCCAAGATATGCAGGCCAAGTGAATTGGCCATGCTGAATTGCCCATAGTGTTCAGGAATGTGTAGGTTAGGTGCATTTGTCGTGGATAAATATAGGATAATAGCGTAAGGGAAATGGTTTTGGTTGGGTTACTCTTTGGAGGGTCAGTGTGAACTTGTTGGGCCAAAAAGGTCTGTTTCTATACTGTAGGGAATCTTAAAAAACATCAAAATATTGAGATGTGGAAATTTTAACAAGTTCTCAATATCTTCAGTCAAGAAAGACTGAGAGAGATGTGTAATGTTTAAGTGAAACCTTTGATGTTCTTCTTCCTCTCAAGTCCCTGAAATATTTTGAAATGGAAACTAATGCCAGAAAGCTTTACAAGGCAACCATCAGACAGAGCTGCACCAATATACCAGTCATTGATTATTGGAAAACCTGGCAAGTAACCCCTTCTATTCTCCAGCTTAGCTGTTTTACGAAAGTCACTTTTCTGTAATCAGTAGGTGTGCCACAGCCCATAAACTATTTACTTCGATTCTTGATTAAAAATCCTTTCATTCAGAATGTGTTCTAACAGTTCAAGATTTTTTTCACAATGTTCAATTACTACAGATACATACTCTCCACAACATCTGCCAAAAGTCCATGTTCAAGAAGCGTCTACTTCTAGTCTCTTCTGAGAATGAAAACAGCAAATTCTGGAGATCACAGCAGATCAGGCAGCATCCATGGAGAGAGAGACAGCAAGCTATCATTCAGAGTTTAGATGACTCTTCATGCATGGCTGCTGCCTAACCAGCTGTGATCTCCAGTATTTTGTGTTTTCAGGACAGATTCCAGCATCTGCAGTAACTTGTTTCTACCTTCTGTTCTGAGGCTATTTTGTGATTTTCGTGCACTTCAATTAATCTAAGGAGCAATTTCTGTGTCCCCTTTTATGTCTGTGAGGACTGCAAAGATGAAATTTACTTCTTATACAACTGAAGGTTTATTCTCCTGTACATGAGCATTTTTTAATGCAAGTCATTTCTGGATCAGCAATTGTAAAAGCTTTCTTACTTATCACATTCTCTTTGACCCCATCCTACCAGAACATGAACCTTGCTTCTTCACTACTATTTTGAACACTTAAGCTTGCCAGTAGCTTTCCCTGTATGCCCCACAGTTGTCATCCTGAAATATTTGCTATTTGAGCTCGCATTCTGAGGGATTGACCATTGGGTGTTCTAACTTTGACACTGCAAAGGTTTGTGGCATTGAAAAAAAACAATTCAGATAGATAATAGTGAAGACTTGCATCCAGATCTAGTCAAGCTATTTCCAGCATGATTGAAACACAACATGCATATGACAGTGTGAAAAGGTAGCCAGGTGTGACTTGTCCACAAAAGCAATATAAATTCAATCTGACCAATTACTGTGCCTGTAGTCTACTCTCCATCGTCAGCAAAATGTTCGAAGAAGTTATTGACAGTGCTGTCAAGTGGCACTTACTCAGCAGTAACTAGTCAATAATGCTTAGTCGAGGTTCAACCATAGCCACTCAGCTCCCAATCTACTGCAGCCTTGAATTAAAAAAATGAAAAGAACTTGAACTTTGAGGATTGGTGAATGTGACTACCCTTAATTTGAAAGGAAAGATTTGACTAATTGAGGGGTCAAGGAAATCTGTAAAAAATTAAAAATGATGGGAATTAGAACAGAACAGAATCCCTACAATGTGGCCCCTTCAGCTCAACAAGTCCACATTGACCCTCCGAAGAGTAACCCACCCAGACCCATTCCCCTCCCCTACATTTATCCTTATCTAATCATCTAACCTACATATCCCTGAACATATTGGACAATTCAGCATGCCAATTCACCTAACCTGCACATCTTTTAGATTGTAGCAGGAAACCAGAGCACCTGGAGAAAACCCATGTAGACACTGGGAGAATGTGCAAACTCCATACAGACAGTCGCCCAAGGCTGGAACTGAACATGGCCCCTGGCACTGTGAAGCAACAGTGCTAACCACTGAGCCAAAGGACGCTTAGCTGTCCTTCTGTGCCCATTCTAATTGGTCAGGTAGCAATATTTAGTTAACTGAAAGTCTAAAAGGAGAAGGGGTGGATCAGGATGAAAGGAAATTGATGCGGGTTGGAAACAGAGGGAGTGGTCTATGGATACACTATTGGCAGCTTGCAACTCATGGAAGCCTGTAGTGACAGCCAGAGTTAGTTGTGAGATTGGCAGTATTGGTTACGCTGATGTGCTGCAACATGACATGATATGGTATCTGGGATCTTTCTTTCTTTATAATTTGTCCCTGTCAAAACTGATCCATTCTGCCCACAAAATCTCCTGCAGATATAGAGATGGGCTTTCAACAGTGTATTCATACTGTAGTGATCATCTGCCAGATGGACCTTATAAGTTTCCTGATTTGGGCTATTATCCTTATCTAATCAGGGAACCTGGCTAGCAAATATAAACAGGAGTGTCAGAGGTTCTGTTCACTTTCACAGCTCACTCTATGGAAGATGGATTAGTGTCATGGACTGGTCTACATATAAATAATGGATGACTTGGTGACAGAATAGCAACCTCTGTGGAGTTATTTCACATACCTGATGAGATGATACTTATATTAGCCCCTGTAACGTAGTACTGAAGGGTTGCTTAAACTAATTAATCTGGATGCAAACTGTAACATACTAGCTTGAGCATGCCAAATTCCAAGGAGACTCAATAAGATTAAGATTGTGACCTCTATACCATCAGGTCACATGCTTTAGTATTGTGACGACATCATGAGCATGTCCCTTCAAAACATATTATGTGATGGTGATCAGAGGGATCACTCTCACATGCTGTTGTGTTGTGAAATATCTGGATGAGGCCTGACTGCTACGGGCTGCTGATGGGTAAACATGATGTATTGGGTAATACTATAATCTTTTCGTGGCAGTGCCACTGGGTTCAGGAGTTGCCATGGGCACCCGCATGGGCCCCAGCTATGCCTGCCTCTTCGTAGGATATGTGGAACAGTCCATCTTCCGCAACTATACTGGCACCACACCCCACCTTTTCCTCCGCTACATCGGTGACTGTATCGGTGCTGCCTCGTGCTCCCACGAGGAGGTTGAACAGTTCATTCATTTTACCAACACCTTCCACCGCGACCTCAAATTCACCTGGACCATCTCAGACTCCTCCCTCCCCTTCCTAGAGCTTTCCATTTCTATCTCGGGCAACCGAATCAACACGGACATCTACTATAAACCAACTGACTCCCACAGCTACCTAGACTATACCTCCTCCCACCCTGCCCCCTGTGATAATGCCATCCCATATTCCCAATTCCTTCGTCTCCGCCGCATCTGCTCCCAGGAGGACCAGTTCCAATACCGTACAGCCCAGATGGCCTCCTTTTTCAAGGACTGCAGACTCCCCCCAGACGTGATCGACGATGCCCTCCACCACATCTCCTCCACTTCCCGCTCCTCCGCCCCTGAGCCCCGCCCCTCCAACCGCCACCAGAACAGAACCCCACTGGTTCTCACCTACCACACCACCAACCTCCATATACAGCGTATCATCCACCGTCATTTCCGCCACCTCCAAACGGGCCCTACCACCAGGGATATGTTTCCCTCCCCTCCCCTATCAGTGTTCCGAAAAGACCACTCCCTCCGTGACTCCCTCGTCAGGTCCACACCCCCCACCAACCCAACCTCCACTCCCGGCACCTTCCCCTGCAACCACAAGAAATGCAAAACTTGTGCCCACACCTCCTCCCTTACTTCTCTCCAAGGCCCCAATGGATCCTTCCATATCCGCCACAAATTCACCTGAACCTCCACACGCATCATCTATTGCATCTGCTGCACCCGATGTGGCCTCCTCTATATTGGGGAGACAGGCTGCCTACTTGCGGAACGTTTCAGAGAACACCTCTGGGACACCCGGACCAACTAACCCAACCACCCCGTGGCTCAACACTTTAACTCCCCCTCCCATTCGACCAAGGACATGCAGGTCCTTGGACTCCACCATCGCCAGACCATAACGACACAACGGTTGGAGGAAGAGCGTCTTCCACCTGGGAACCCTCCAACCACAAGGGATGAACTCAGATTTCTCCAGTTTCCTCATTTCCCCTCCCTCCACCTTGTCTCAGTCAAATCCCTTGAACTCAGCACTGCCTTCCTAACCTGCAATCTTCTTCCTGACCTCTCCGCCCCCACCCCACTCTGGCCTGTCACCCTCACTTTGACCTCCTTCCACCTATCGCATCTCCATCGCCCCTCCCCCGAGTCCCTCCTCCCTACCTTTTATCTTAGCCTGCTGGACACACTTTCCTCATTCCTGAAGAAGGGCGTATGCCTGAAACGTCAAATCTCCTGTTCCTTGGATGTTGCCTGACCTGCTGCACTTTTCCAGCAACACATTTTCAGCACTGGGTTCTTCTGGTCAGCAACAAGCCTGAGGATTGGAAGCATTTTAGATTTCAAAAAAAAAGGATAAACATTTTGATCAAGCAGGTGAAGATATGGTATGAGATTAAAATTACAGGGAGGATAGAAACTGACCATAAAAGCTTCTATAGTTATGTAAAAAGAGAAAGCTTGGAAAATTTTAATGGGGAACAAAAAAATTGCATAAGTGTTGAATACATAGTTTGGCACAAAAATAAAACAGGAAAGGTTGTTTAACTATGGCTTACAAAATTAATTATGAGTTGTATTCCATCAAAATGGGAGACACATAAAACTGCCAGAAACAGCAACAAGCCTGAAGGGTGCATTTTAGAATTTTATAAAAGAGGATAATAAATTGTGATGAAGCATTATACGTGACTCAAAATATTAACTCTGTTGTGTCTCCATAAATGTTACCAGAAATTTCTGTTGTTTTCGTTTCAGATTTCCAGCCTTCAAAGTATTTTGTTTTCATTAGATAAAAAGTTGAGGGAGAGAGAGAAAATAGAGTATGAGAGTAAAATTGTAGGGACATAGAAACTGACTGTAAAATCTTCTGCAAATATGGAAAGAGAAAAAGATTAGTAACACCTAATGTCACATGCCAGGGAAATTATGATGAAATAAAAGAAATGGCAGAAGAATTGAACACACACTTTGGTCTGTCTTCACAAAAGTGGACACAGTTAGCTTCCCAAGGATAGGGAAGTTAGTGTCTGATGAAAGGGCAGAATTAATGGAAATCTGTATCACTAAGTAAATTGTGCTGGCAAAATTAATGGGGCTGAAGGCTTACACATTTCGAAGGCCTAATGATCTGCAGATGGATGGGAAGAGATCTAGAATACTAAAGGAAGTTGCCCTTGAAACATTAAATGCATTGGTGGTTATCTACCAGAAATCTATAGACTCTGAAGTAGTTTCTATAAACTGGAGAGTAGCAAGTGTGACCCCACTATTTCAAAAGGAAGCATGAGAGAAAAAAAAAGTTACACAGACCAGTTATCTTAAAATCAATACTGGAGAAAATGCTGGAGTCTTTTATGAAAGACAACAGAACATTTAGAGAGCATTAAGATTTGGCAAGGCCACCGATAAGTTAATGAGAAGCAAATCATGCATAACAGATCCAGTAGAGTGTATTTATTCTTCTAATTACATCCTGAAAAAAAAAAGAGAACCAGAGGTTGTAGTGTATTTAAATTTTCAGAAGACTTTTGACAAGGTACCACATAAGAGGTTAGTGAGCTAAATTAACGCAAATGGAATAGGATGTAATATATTGACATGGATAAATAATTAGTCAACAGACAAGAAATAGAAACTGGGAATAAAAGGGTCTTTTTTCTGTGGTAGATAATACGAACAGGGTACTGCAAGGTTCAGTGCTTGGGCCTAACCTATTCATGGTATGTCTGACCAGGATGAGGGAACAAAATGCAACACACCCAAGTTTGCTGATGACACAAAAATGAGCTGGATTGTGAATTGAGAGGAGGTTTCAAGGTGACTGAGACAAATGAGTGGGCAATATGACTAACATGTGAATTTACATACTTTGATTTGTAAAGCAGAAGAGTTTCATTTAAACAGTGATATATTTGGAAGTGTGGATGTAAAAAGGGGTCTGTGTGTCTTTGTACACCAATCAGTAAAGATAGATATACAAGTTCAGTAAGCAATTAGGAAGATAAATGATATATTGGTCTTTGTTGCAAGAGGATTTGAGTTCAGAAGTGAGAATGTCTTACTGCAATTATACAGGGCTTTAGTGAGACAAGATCTAATTATTGCATTCAGTTTTGGTTTCCTTACCGAAGAAAAGATTTACTTACATAGAAGGGATGCACTGGGTGTGCACTAGGCTAATACAAGGGATGGTAAGAGTCCTAGAAGGAGAGATTGGTTCAACTAGGCCTGCATTCATTAGAGTTTAGAAGGATGAGAGATCTGTTTCAAAAAGTAAGATTTCAACAGGGCTGAACAAAGGAGAAGATTTCCCCTGGTTGGGAAGCATAGAACTAGGAGACACACAGTCTCAGAATATGTAATAGATCTTTAGCAACTGATATGAAGCTTTTTGTGTTTTTCTATTTCTTTTTAAAAGAAAGGGGTAATGATAATGATAGTAATGATAAAAATAGTAATGATAATATAGAGTATATCTTTGCAAAAAATGTGTATCTGTAGTATAAAATTAAAAATAATTGAATAATTACTCATCAATAAATTTAACACCATTGGAATTTAAAACAAATGACACTTGGCAAATTTTAGAAAATATGTACACTGTAAAATTCAATGAAAATGTGATTTAATTAGTTAATGAACAAACAGGAAGTATTTTTCTCTTAAGTTTCTTGCTTGATTCCTCAACCATTTCTTTGACTTCCCTTAACTTTTTTTCAATTTAGCTCCCCCTCAATCGAATCCTCCATCATAATCATTTGCTTGCTTTTTTATCTAATTACCTGGCATCTGTCTAATGATTTTCAAAACAATTTTACACATGGTAGCTTGAGGCATTTGTACACATGAGAGAGAATAGAAAAGACTCACTGTGAGGAGCTGTAGTGAGAAAGGTTAGATGCTGAGCTCAAACAGGGCCTTATTCAAAGCAGACATTCAATTGCTTCAGTTTTCTTAATGTTTGGTTTCAGGGCCTGAGCTGTATTTTGGTAACAGATTCCAGTTAGCTGGGAAAACTAAATTAGGTTTATTTTTTTTTCCCTGCATTCATTTAGGTGCTTTATTGGAGCAAAAACTACCCTATTCTCTGTGTTTCATTATGGCACCTAATACCTTTAAATCTCATGCAGTAGGCTTTGATTATAGTAAAGCATTAATACAAGGTATTATGTAAAGCAGGTGAAATTATGTTAATCCACACCTTTAAACAAAATTTGCAGCTTGCAATTTAAGAGTGGAACGGAGATAGATAATGAAAAGAACAGATAAAAGTAAATGGATGCAACTGAATTGATGAATTACTGGACCTGCCTTGATAATGTAACTTGTGAAATAAGATATACCTTAAATGTTCCCAACCTTTAGTTTTTTTGCTGTATGAAAACTCAATTTACATCTTAGTCTCTTTGTGGCTTTAAATAATGGTGTAAAACACAATTTTACTCATCATTATATCTGGTTCTAGTCATTGTGATGAGGAAGACGAAGCTGGGATTGCATCTGACCTTCTCATCCTGTGTGAGAGATGGGGGCATGAAAGAATGAAAACACATTTTACTATATCCTTGCCAAGTGTATATTAGAAAATACCCATCCCATTAAGTTCAAAAATCTGATTAAGTTCAAATGAAAAATCTGAGAATTTGAGAAAATCAACCAAGAAATTATTACAGCCAGCCTGATCCTGCAACAGTAAAGAAATAATGCTCTGCATCCAATGCAGGACAGAGTACCATTTGAAGGGAAACTTCAAGATGATGGATTTTCAATCCATCTTCCATCCACCATCTGCCTTTGCCTCTCTAGGAAATGGACGTTGCATTTTGGGAGAAACAGCTAGTTTCCCTTGACGCCTACAATGTAGAAATACCTTACCCGATTATCTGAGGTAGACAGAGCACTTTTCAGGGCTGAAAATAGCAGCCTTAGGCTCATTCATAAATTTACATTATGCAGAGTGAGCAATGATCTAATTGGGGTTGACATTATCCAGTGAAATACCTTTGATATATCCTATTTTGTCAATAAGAGAGCAAATGGTTCATATTTTATTTCCAAGGTTGCTGATAGCACATCAAGGCATGCCAATCCCAATGCACATATTTGAACTTGGATTTGTGGTAAGTGATAGGGGAGGCTGTGGTCTCACGATATTATTATGAGAATAGTGATTCAGATGCTTCAGGCAACTTCACTGTTATTCATATTGTATTTCACCTGCCATGCTGTTGCCAATTCACTCTGCTTGTCCAAATCTCATTGGAGCTTCTTTGTATCTACCTGACAATACACATTACTGTCCTGGTTTTGCATTATCTGCCAACTTGGAAATATTACAATTGATCCCCACATCCAGATCATTGATAAAAATTGTGAACAGCTGGGGCCCCAGCACTGATCTTTTTGATAGTCCTTCTCTTTTAAGCCTGGCAAAAGTAATTGATCCAGTTATTCTGACTCTATTTAATTTTCAGTAATCATTCCTAGTCTATTAGCCTTATCTAGTTCTGTTAACTAGATTCCTTTGTGGATATTTATTGAAAGCCCTAGAAAATCTGAAAATGCCATATTCCATGAGTTCACTTATTTATTCTTTTTTTAGATTACTTACAGTGTGGAAACAGGCCCTTCGGCCCAACAAGTCCACACCGACCCGCCGAAGCGCAACTCACCCATACCCCTAACCTAACACTACGGGCAATTTAGCATGGCCAATTCACCTGACCCGCACATCTTTGGACTGTGGGAGGAAACCGGAGCACCCAGAGGAAACCCATGCAGACACGGGGAGAACGTGCAAACTCCACACAGTCAGTCGCCTGAGTCGGGAATTGAACCCGGATCTCAGGCGCTGTGAGGCAGCAGTGCTAACCACTGTGCCACCGTGCCACCCACAAATTGTATTGTCTTGTATTGTTCCCAAAAGACATGAGCAGATTGGCCAAATTTCATTTCCCTTTCATAGACCATGTTGAATCTGTCCAATCAGATCATTATTTTCGAAGTATTCAGTTATCACATCTTTTCTAACAGGATCTAGCATTTCATCCTGGTAGTTCTCCAATTTCACTCTTCGTTCTCACATTGGGGTAACATTTTTAACCTTTCATCTACCTTAGCCTTCTACTTACAATAATCACTTGTAATCTCTCTATTTTCACCAAAAGTATTACTTCTGTTATTCCCCAAGGGGGTCATGGTGGCTCAGTGGTTAGCACTGCTGTCTCACAGTGCCAAGGACCCGGATTTGATTCCAGCCTTGGGCGACTGTCTGTATGGAGTTTGCGCATTCTCCTAATTTCTGTGTGGGTTTCCTCTCACAATCCAAAGATGTGCAGGTTAGGTGAATTGGCCTTGCTAAATTGCCCAGTGTTCAAGGATGTGTAGGCTTGGTGCATTAGTCATGGGAGTAATAGAGTAGAGGAAGTGGGACTAGGTGGGATACTCTTTGGAGGGTTGGTGTGGACTTGTCAGGTCACATGGCCTGTTTCCACACTGTAGGGATTCTATGATCTAAGCTTGATGCCCTCCTCTTCCTCATTTATAGCTACTCTTCAAAATTAATCATTTGAATGAACAATGGCAGCTTTTGCAAGCTTGCAATTGGGAACCAGTTTTACTTAAGCACCAGCTCTGTTGATGTTCTATTGCTAAATTTTCAGAATATAATCTGACATGTAGAACTTAATGAACAGAAACTTTCACCACTGCAATATTGAGAAGACTGAAGCCATTCCTTTGAGTACCCATTCCAAACTGCATTCACTCATTACTGCTCACCCTTCTCACCAGTGGCAGTCTGCAAAGCAGCTGAGCCTGCTCACAATCTTGATAATACATTTGATCCTCAGTGTCATAGAGAAATACTGCATGGAATTAGGCCCTTTCGTCCAACTCATGCATGCCGACCAGATAGCCTATATAAACCTAATCCCATTTGCCAGTATCTAGCCCATATCCCTCTTAATCTTTCTTATTTATATACCTATCCAGATGCCTTTTGAATGTTGTAATTGTACCACCCTCCACCACTTCCTTTGGCAGCTCATTCCATAACACACACTGCACTCTATGAAAAAAGTTGCCCCTTAGATCCCTTTTCCCCTCTCACCAGAAACCTATGCTCTCTAATTTTGGATACCACCATCCTGGGGAAAAGACCTTGCCTATTGACCACATACTTGTGTGCTAAAGCTGCCCATTTCCAAGTTTGTAATATTGATTTATTAGCCCTTGCCTTAGCTCTTCATGTCTGTTACCTCTAGATTCTACGACTCCTCTGGCTAATCTCCATTCTGTCTTATGTAAATCTCAGGTGGTCCAAAAATCTGCTGCCCAAGTTGTAACTCATAGCAAGCCCTATTCTGCTCACAACATTGTGCCCATTGACTTGCGTTGGATCTTAACAAGTAAAGTCCCGACATTAAAACTCTCGTCTTCACTTTCAAATCTCTTCCTGGTTTTGTACTAATGAACTGTATAATCTACTCCAGTCCCACAGCTATCTTAGATATCTGCATTACTCCGATTCTAGTCTCTTGCATGTTCGCAATAAGAATTGCTGCACCATAGGTTGCCATGCCGATCCTTAGAAGTCAAGCTTTGGAATTCCCTTCCTACCATTTTCTGCTTCTCTACTTCAATTTCCTCCTTTTAAGAGGCTCTTTTAAAAACTGCCTCTTTCTATGTTCATCTGAGGCAATATCTCTTTGACATCATTTTTGTTTTATAATTGTCCTGTGAAGTGCCTTAGGACATCCAATTTTAGTAAAATCACTAACATAAATATATATTGCATGTTAATGTAGTTGCTATTGATGCTGCTGTTGTAATTGTTAGCATAACCATAATTGCAGTACTGCAGCAGATTTCAGGAATAAACATCAAACGATGGAAGGCAGGTGCTGATCTGCACTTGTTTTGCCAAATAAATTGAAACATTAATTTCATGATACTCTGTACTCCTCAAACACAAATATAGAATGTTGTCTTCATCTACAAAAATTTTCATAATTTTCTGTTGCTCACTATTGAAAATGTTTTAATAATATCTCTTGTATGCAGCCTACTAACTAGTTGTTAGTGAAGGAAGGAGAGATTCTTTTTAAAAAGCAAATATTGTGCAGCATGAAGCAGTTAACAGGCAACCACCAACGTTGGAAATTGGAGTCCTCTTTGAAAATGAACTCAATATTTCATATTTGGTATTCCTGCATAGCATGAGGGTTACAGCAGTAAATTTCCTTCTACAAATATAAACAATTTGTAGCATATGAAAACAAAGGCAGGCTTATAAGAATCACTAAGGTCATCATATTCTATTGGGATGATGTCAAAGATTTATCAGGTGCTACATGTCTTAATGTCAATGCATGTCTAGGAAAACAGGATGATTTACTCTAGGAAGGAAGAGGAAGTATTAAAATCGAGGCAGACGGATATTCACCAAAGATCATTAGACATCACCTTCCAAACCCATGATTACTTCCATCGAGCAGATACATGGGAACACCACCACCTGCAAGTTCCATTCTAAGTCACTTACCATTCTGACTTGGAAACATATCACAGTTCATTCACTATCACAGAGTCAAAATCTTGGAACTCACCCATCCCCCTGCCCACAGGGGATTGTGGGTCAATGTACAGGATATGGCCTGCAGCTGTTCAAGGAGGCAGCTCCACCTTCTCAAGGGCAACTAGGCAGAGCAGTAAATGCTGGCCAGCCTGCAATGCCCATGTCCCATGAGTGATAGAAAAAGGGACAATAGTCATCCTGACATTATGTGTAACTGCCCATGGTAATTAACCAAAAAGGTTCAATTGGGTGATTAACACATCATAGACTGCCAGCTCCAAATATAAGTTAAGAACAGGAATAGGAGGGAAATCAGGTAAAGAGAAGAAACATAGAAACAAGCCACTATCTTCTCAGGAGCAGACCAGGAGTTCCACTCTGTCAGCCTGATAAAGGAATTAAAGACTGTTTCCACTGAAGACTATCACCAAAAACTGCAAAATATCAGGGATGAAAATTCCACCAATCCAAAACTACCTCTGCTTCTCTATTTGACAGAAACACTCAGGGATCAGAAAAGCAGTCACATCTGGGATAAATGTATTTCCTTTCTTTATCCAATTAAAAAATGCATTGTGCCTAAGCTGGTGCTTTTTAACAAAGTCCACAAATTATCTTAAACTTGATTACAAATGGTCTGTAACTGGGATCACAAGGCCCCTTCCCACACCACGCCCCCCCCCAAAAAAAAAACAAATCACCACAACGAATTTTAGTGCAACAGGAAAGTTATTGGATATTAGAATCAGTTTATGCTTTAATGGATGGGTGAAAGGAAGAATACAGAAATTGTAGTCTCCTTATTATAGGTTCAATCCTTCAGTCACAAAAACAAGGTTTTTTTTCAATAAACTAACGTAAAGCTAACAGCTTTGTATTGATGGGAAATGTTTTCCAACAAGTACAGTTTGCCTAAATCTACAGACATAGCCTGAAAACAAACATAACTTTCATGATCAAGACTGTGTTTTGGGCAATTCCGTTGTTCTGTTGTTTATGAACATACCACACCCATGTAGTAAATTTAATTGTGCCATAGAACTGGGTTTTCGTCTTGGGCCAAGTCCCTATCTAATTCTGTGTGTGAACTTTCTACTACGTACCTGCTTGCCTTGACCTTGCCAAAACTGTACAGAAAGCAAGCAAGATCACCCCACACTGCATTCAGCCCAATGAAATCCCTTACTGGCTAGTTAATGGCCACTTCAGGACACTCTTGTACTGACCTTGGATTTTTGGCCATTGTGAGGAGGTCAGCAATAGAGGGAGAGATCAAGAGGATAGAAGAAAGAAATTGTCTCCTATAGTCACCCTGTACCAATTGGAGGATCCAACCCTACCATCCGAGGTATGTCTTGACCTTTGCAACCTTTGACCCAATATCTTTTATTTTACCCCTCCTCTCATAACCAGCAACAAGAGCCTCCAAGTCTTACCTTGCATTCACCTCCCATCTCTCTGTTTCCTGAAACTGCATGCAGTCCCAGTGGCTTTACGGGGCCAAGTGACCTGCTAGCCAATCAGATGGTTGGTAACTCTTTGAAAATTCCCTCTTCAACCAACTAACATTTCTCGGTGTCTTAACTGGTCGTGGATCATCTATCTGGGTGATGGATGAGTTCCTACCAACTGCTTTACTGTTGTGGAAACCATACTATTCATTAAAATTAGTCCTACTTATAGATCAAAGAACATAAAACCATGAGTCATAGGAGCAGAAGTGGGCGATTTAGTCCATTTGGACATAAAGCCCTATCTGCCAATCAATAAGATCAAGGCTGATCTGATAACCTTTAATGCTACTTTTCTGCCATTTGCCTATAACTCTTGAATCCCTTATTAATTAAAAATCTGTCCATCTTAGCCTTGAATATCCTCAATGATCCAGACTCGACAGCCCTCTGCGGTAACGAATTCCACAGATTCACTACCCTCTCAGAGAAGGCAAGTTTGGATCAAGTGGGTAACAACTCACTCTGAGTTTGTGCCATACCAAACTTCTCCTCGTAAGAAAATTCCTCCATACTCTGATCAACCGAGGGAACTTTATCTGAACTGCCTCCAATGCCAGTATATCTCTCCTTAGATAAAGGGCTCAAAACTATTCACAGTATTTTAGCTGTGATCTGACTGTGTCTTTTTTTAAGATTTATCAGGACCTCTCTATTTTTACATTCCATTCCCTTTGAAAGAAAGGCAAACACTTCAGTTTTTAAATTATATTTACCTTCCCAGTTGATTTGCATACTAGCTTTTGTGATTCATGCACAAGGATTCTCAAATGACTATGTTCGTAGATTACTACAACCTTTCTCAATTTAAATAATATTCAGTTCCTCTATTCTTCTGACTAAAGTGTATAACCACATATGTCATTGCAATATTTTCTGTGTGTCAAATTTTTACCAACTCACTTAACCTGTTTACATTCTGTTTACCCTCTTGTCATCCTCATCATCTGTCTTCCCACTTAATTTTGTGACATCCACAAACTTGGCTATAGTACATTCAGGAGAAAGTGAGGACTGCAGATGCTGGAGATCAGAGCTGAAAATGTGTTGCTGGAAAAGCGCAGCAGGTCAGGCAGCATCCAAGGAACAGGAGAATCGATGTTTCGGGCATAAGCCCTTCTTCAGGGCTTCCTGAAGAAGGGCTTATGCCCGAAACGTCGATTCTCCTGTTCCTTGGATGCTGTCTGACCTGCTGCACTTTTCTAGCAACACATTTTCAGCTATAGTACATTCACTTTCCTTATCCAAGTCATTAATGCTAATTGTATATAATTGTGGTCTCAGAATTGATCTCTGTGGCACTCCACTAGTTACTGGTCACTATTCTAAAAATGTCTCCTCTATGCCAACTCTGTCTTCTAATAGTTAGCCAATCTTCTGTACATGCTCATAGAATAACCTTTATTATCACATGTACTTGAATGTTTGTTACCTAGGTACAGATACTTAAGTGTTGTTTTACAGAATTGAAAGAGTAAAAGATAGGAATAGGACATTTTTAAAAGTTGTGAATTATTCAAAGTCCAGAATAAGAATAAAAGTATCTTTAAAAAGTACTTAATTTTTTTTTCCCCATTTGTGCCCACTGGACTTCAGAACTCAACGCCTTGCTGCTTCCTTACAATGGCCTCCAGCCTGGGACCCACCACCAGGATTTGTCTTCCCAGGCCAGCCTGGAATCAAACTGCCTCCTGCCCTGGGCTCTGACTCATGATTCACCTCTGGAACTTGACCAGTTTCCTGGGTTGGCCTAGACTTAAAGTACCTCTCACGCCAGGCTCCAGCCCATGGCTTTAGCATCAGGACTCGCCTCCGGGACCCTTCTTTCAGGCCTGCCTGGACTCGGACTGTCTCCAATGCTAGGCTCTGGCCCTTGACTCACCTCCAGGACTTGCCTCCTGTACAAGCATGGTCTCTAACTAGTCTCCCAAGCTGGCCTGGACTCTGGTTTGCCCTTCCAATCTCTCTGGATAAGTTTAAGAAGTTAAAATGTTGTGGAGGAGGGAGGTGCATGGGAAAGAAAAACAGCAGAAAAGAGAAGAAAAAAGAAAGGAAAAGAAACTGGCTATCGGCAGCACAGTGGTTAGCACTGCTGCCTCACAGCGCCAGAGACCCGGGTTCAATTTCCGCCTCAGACGACTGACTGTGCAGAGTTTGCACATTCTCCCACTGTCTGCGTGGGTTTCCTCTGGGTGCTCTGGTTTCCTCCCACAATCCAAAAATATGCAGGTTAGGTGAATTGGCCATTCTAAACTGCCCGTAGTGTTAGGTGAAGGGATAAATAAAGGGGAATGGGTCTGGGTAGGTTGCAGATCAGTGTGGACTTGTTGGGCCGAAGGGCCTTTTTCCACACTGTAAGTAATCTAATCTAAAATTCAGAGGAGCACTGGCAACAGTGTCCTACTCTGCTGCCATCCTCTTTGCTTTGACATCACCACCACCAACACCATGGGCTGTTATTTTATTAAGTTGCCCCATGTGTGATACCTTAGAGAATGCCTTTTGGAAGTCCAACCTTATTAGATCTATTGGTTCCCTTTTATCAACTATGTTTGTTACCTCCTCAAAGAATGGGAATAAGTTTTCCAGGCAGGAATTCCCCTTAATGAAGCCATGCTGATTCTGCTTGATTATGCTATGGGTTTCTAAATGCTCTGCTATTACCTCCTTCATAACAGATCTAACATTCTCCAACAACAAATGTTAAGCCAACTGATCTAGTTACCTGTTTATGTCTTTTTTTTTGAATAATAGTGTTACATTGTCAGTTTTCCAAACCCCTTGGGACTTTCTTACATTCTAAGGATTCTTAGAAGATTGCTATCAGTACCTACTTACTTCAAAATCCTTGGTTCCAACCCATCAGATGCAGGAACGGCTTAGACTTTAGACACACTAATTTCTACAGGTCTTTCTCTCTAGTGCTAGTTAATGTGTATTTCCCTACTACCTTTAGCCCCTTTGTTATTTAGTATGATTGGAATGTTATTAGTATCCTCTACCATGAAGACTAGTACAAAATATTTGTTCAACTCCTCTGCCTCAATTCTATTCCCCTCATTGTCTGAGGGCTCCATGCTTACTTTTGCCATTTTTTTCCTTTTCATATATTTGGAGAAGCTCTCACTATCTGTATTTATGTTACTTATTAGTTTGCTTTCAGTTTATATTGCCCGCCTTTTTATTTATCACCCTTTCTTGGGTATTAAAACACATTCTCAACTCTTTGATTTACCATTAATCTTTGCAACATTGTAAGTTTAACTTTTCATTTAATTTAATGCTCTCCTTAACTTCTCTCATAAACTATGGTAGGCTTATGTCCTTTATCCATTTTTTTTCTCTCACTGGAATTTATCTTGAATCATGAATTTCTTTTCTAAATGTCAGCCATTGTTCATCAATCATATTTTTTGCTAAGTCCACTTCAGCTAACTCTGTCCTCAATCCCATGTAATTACCATTTTTTAATTTGTACAGTTGTTTCTGACACAAGTTTCTAACTCTCAAACTGAAAGCTAAATTCTACCATGTTATGGTCTATGTTTTCTGAGATCATTTATTAATCCAACCTCATCACGAACAAAGTGATCCCAGATCAGATCCACAACATACTGCTTTGATACCAAATATGCTGTGTGAATTCCTCATAGCTAGCTCTGCCAATTTGATTATCCCAATTATATGAAGATTAAAGTCACCCATGATAGATTTGGTGACTATTTTATGTACTTTCATTATTTTCTGGTTTCTTCTGTTTCCTGCAGGACAGCAACTGTTCAAGTGGGCTATATAACTACTGTTCAGGTGGACTATATAACTACTGTTCAGCTGGGCTAAAGAACTACTGTTTTCTTCCCCTTGTTATTTCTTTCCTCACCCACATGGATTTTACATCAACTGATCCAAGATCATTTCTTACTAATGTATTAGCTCATTGTACAGACAAAAACACTCAACCATTCTCCTCTTCCTGTCTGTCCTGTCAAAAGGTCACATATTCCTGAATTAGCCTTCCTTGTCTCTGTCTCTGTTATAGCAAGAAGACCATAACCAACAAGCTCTATTTTTGCAGTTAATTCATTTATTTCATTCTGAATGTAAATTACATTCAAGTAAAGGGCCGTTCATTTTGCATTATTACCCGTTGTTCCCCCATTGTCTCAATTTGTGATTTTTTTGTGCTTGTCCCTTTTGTCGCTTTCTACACATCATTGTTAAAATAGTTACCCTCCAATGCTGCCTTATGCTTTTAATTTGCACCTACAGTAATTTCTTTTTCCAAAATCAAACCCCTCTATTTATTTATATCCCTTTCTACTGCAGCAATTACTTGATTTGCCAGGAAGCTCATTTCAGTATAGTTCAGGTGGGGCTGTTCAGCTACCTTCATCCCCAGCACTACTGATAGTGTCCCACCAACTGAATGCTATTCCACACACATGAAACATTAAGCCACATATTTAACTTGTCTGCTTTATTTAACTTCTGACAATTTATCCAGTAATCCTGAAATTGTCACCTTGTGTTTCTTTTAACTCTTTTACTTTTTAGTTTAGCTCCTAACAGTTCAAACTCTGTCAGCATCACCTTCTTTTCAGTCCCATCAATGTTGTTGAATCAATGTGAATGACCACAAGAGATCTCTCTCCCCCAGCTCTTCATATTCCATCCTCGCCCTGAGGACAGCCTTCAGAACTCATTCACAGCTACGGAGAAAGGTAGGAATTGTACTAAATAGTAATTACCTAAGTTAAAGAATGAAGTTCTTTGCTCATCTCAAGTCTTATCATTCAGTTCTCCAAGTACCCTTCTCCACCTTGTAATTGACAGCAGACACATTGTGAAAACAACAGAGACCTACAGACACAGCAGGAGGACACGCCCAGCAGACTCTCAGTTCACTGCAGAAAGCATTGCATATGTGGTAGTCCCTAAGAATAAGCATGATGCTTGTTCATGGCAAGATACTGCAAGGGCAGATTTTTAACATGGGGAGGCCCTAATGCACTGCAGCTAATGCACAATTCTGGCTGACAATAGATCCCTCCTACTTTTACCACTTGCTTAAACATAGAGGAAGAAATTACAGATTGGCAAATCAGCTTGTTTGGCCACACTAGACAAAAACTTTCATGACCATCAAGTTCTGATTTCGGACTTGAACACAGAGTGTTTGACTCAGACACTACCTACAATATTTCTTGATGTCCTGCAGAAAATCTGAACAAATAATGGAGAGTTATAGAGTTTTTACAGCACAGAAAAATACCCTTTGGACCACTGTGTTCATGCCGTTCATCAACCATCATTTATTTGAATCCCATTTTGCAGCAGTTGGCCTGGAGCTTTGTGTGCTCTGGCATTTTATATGCTTATCTAAATAGTTAAGGGGCTTACCTCAGTTGTGGTAGCAAAGCCCATCAAAGGGAAAAAAAAGGTTCCTGCTTCTACCACACTGTTAGGCAATGAAATCCAGATGGGCAGAAATGGGTACTGCAGTTGCTTGAGGTTAGAGTGGTGCTGGAAAAGGACAGCAGGTCAGGCAGTATCCGAGGAGCAGGAAAATCGACGTTTTGGGCAAAACTATCAGTAATGGTGGGGATGAAGGTAGTTGAACAGCCCGACCTGAACTGTACTAGAATGTGCTTCCTGGCAAATCAAATAATTGGTGCTGTAGAGAGGGATATAAAATAAATAGAGGTGCTTGATTTTGGAAAAGGGCCTTTGCCTGAAATGAATTCCAGATAACCAACATCATTTGAGCGAAAATAAATTTCCTCAAATACCCTCTGAACCTTCTGCTCCTTCCCTTAAATCTATGCCCCCTGGATATTGACTTCTCTATCAAGGGGAAATATTTTTCCCTTTCTCACCTATCCCATCAGTACTGTGTATAACTCAACTAGGACCCTCAGCCTGGTCTACTCTAAGAAAAACTTATCTCTGATGTCCTGGAAAGAAACAGAAGGGATATGAGACAAATTGTCATATTTGGGAAAACGCTGTTCAAAAAATGGGACAGTTGGTCACTCCGTTCTTTAACTATGTTCAGTGCTTGTTTGGAAAAATGCTCCATTTTTTGCTTCAGTTCCAGTGGACTTTATTAGTCTCTCTTTTTTCTCCTCCCTACAGTCAGATTAGCCTAACGTTGCAATCTGACATGGGTTTAACCTGAAGCTGAATGTGCAGGTAGTCTATTGACTACAGATGCATTCAGTTAACTCCATATGGATGCATTTGTGGGCGGCACGGTGGCACAGCAGTTAGCACTGCTGCCTCACAGCACCTGAGACCCGGGTTCAATTCCCGACTCAGGCGACTGACTGTGTGGAGTTTGCACATTCTCCCCGTGTCTGCGTGGGTTTCCTCCGGGTGCTCCAGTTTCCTCCCACAGTCCAAAGATGTGTGGGTCAGGTGAATTGGCCATGCTAAATTGCCCGTAGTGTTAGGTTAGGGGTATGGATGGGTTGCGCTTCGGCAGGTCGGTGTGGACTTGTTTCTACACTGTAAGTAATCCAATCTAATAACCTCAACTTCATTTTAAGACTATAAACAAGCTTCAAGCAACTTTTGGTTTGTGCACTGCCCAATGTTGCTGCTGGAGCTAAATTGATACAACTTGCAGTTATGATCTTTTATTGGATTCAGATGTCAAAAATTTCGCAATTTAAAATAAATATTTGCAGAAAATGCATTTTTTTGTAAAGATAGGATTCCCTATAGTATGGAAACAGGCTATTTGGCCCAACAAGTCCACACCAACCTTCCGAAGAGTAACTCACCCAGACCCATTCCTCTCTCCTATATTTACCCCTGACTAATGCACCTAACACCATGGGCAATTTAGCATGACCAGTTCACCTGAACTGCACATCTTTGGATTGTGGGAGGAAACCAGAGCACCTGGAGTAAACCCACACAGACACGAGGAGAATGTACAAATTCCATACAGTCACCTTAGTCAGGAACCAAACCCAGGTCTCTGGCGCTGTAAGGCAGCTGTGTTAACTACTCAGCTACTGTGCTGCCTGATTTCTTGATGAGTTTCATTTCTGCAACTGAGGTAGAACAGGTTGGGATGCATTGGGAAGGAACTGGCTTTCCCTATCAATTAGTATCTTAGTCTGCGAATCCAGGGAAATAGGGGAGGCTGTGAAAGTCAATTCCATTGCACAGTATATCTGGAAGCAGTTTTGAAGATTTAATTAGACAAGTGGCTCAGCCAAGAACCCAGCATGACCTTCCATCAATGCAATGTGGTAAGTTTGTATGGCACTTACAGTTATCACCCCCAGCTCTGTTACAGCTACGACTAAGCCTCCACAAATGTTACCTCAGAACGTTTCATGTAGTTTTTGATGACTTTATTGTCATAAGGATATGAAAACTGATGGAAAAGGTACAGCACTGAATTATTACAAGAAACGAGACTTACAGTCATGAATAATATTGTATTTAACATTCAGCCATCCAATCCCTTTGTCTTCACCTGGAATTTATCCTTCAGTTGGTATAGTCTTATACTAACCCAGAATTTCATAAAATAGAACATTCATGCCTTTAATTTAATGTCACCAAATTTCTCCACACAGTCTAATTTCTCCAATGAGCCACATTGCCTAAACCCAATTTACTGTCAGCTTCTCATAATTGAATGTTCCTCTTTTAAATTATCTAAATCTATTTGAAGAACTACTATGAGTTATTCTTCATTTATTTATGGCACAGAATTTGACCATGTAGCCTTCCTCATAATGTTACCCAAAATCTTTGAAGTTATCACCTTCTCAGTCTATGATTTTCCACATGGTAAATGCTACTGAAGCGGAAAATCCCAGATATCTTTTTTTTAATTCCATATTTATTATTGTGCTTCCCTTATATTTGTGCACTAATCAGTTGAAGCATTCATCTTATCAATGACTTTTTATAACTTGGAGAACACTGTCAGCCATCCCTGAATCGTAAAACGCCATATCCCAGATACTACACGAGTAACCTCAACTGATATTTGTCCCGTCTCCATCTATCATATACCAATCAGCTCTATCAAAATTCATACCTGACATTCATAGCTTTATCTTGCACTTAGCAGTAATGTATCTGTCACCTGTATCTCTTACATCTTTCACATAGAAACACAGAAACAAGGAACAGGAGTAGGCCAATTTCACCCTTTGAACTTTCTCCACCATTCAATATGATCATGACTGATTCTCTACCTCAATGCCATATTCCTACTTTCTCCCCATAACCCTTGATGCCACTAATAACTACAAATTTAAAAATCTCTCTCTTGAATATATTCAGTGACTTGCCTCTCACAGCTTTCTGTGTTAGAGAATTCCATAGCATTATTAGCAAAGAAATATTTCCTCATCTCATTCCCAAATTGACAATGTTAGCTATTCAACATGACAGCCACATCATTGGCACCACAGATACATTTCTTCTGTCTTGCAGGGAAAGTTAACACATAATTAGATAAGCTAACTGGCAGGAGACAGATATAACTGTAGGTCCTTACCTCACCAGCCACCACTCTACCCCTCCAACAGCATTGAGGTGACAGTGCTCACCATTGCTCGAGGGGCATTGCCAAGTTTATGACCAATGGTAGAGGCCAATGACAACCTCAAGCCTAATCTTCTTCCTCAGGTTCAATTCATGTCCACTCTTCATTATATACTCTGGTCTGATATCGATGTTGTGGATGGTGTAAGAATGCACTTCTAATTTGCACACAACCTTCCTTTAACACAGGTTTTCAGTTCTTTAAAAAGATGGTCATAAAACAGCAACACATGGTAGACCAAGAAAACAATGATAAAGAAGAAATGTCATTTATTAAATTTAACACATAGTCAAAACCTCAAATTAGAATTGGGAGATGGAGTAGAGCATTAGGTCCTTCAAGCCTGAACTGTATTCAACAAGATCATGGTCAATCTGACTGTAGCCTCAACACCATTTGCCTTCTGGCTCCACCACCCACCCCCACCATCCAAAAACCCAATGACCTTTTACTCAAAAACCTAAGGTCAAAATCGAGATCAGAACCTTAACTCAACTTTAAATATATTCAATGATTGAGCCTCCACTACACCTTAGAAGTGAACTCCAAAGACCTTCTGAAAAAAGATTTTTTTTCTCATCTTAGTTTTAAATAGAAGCCTGCTTATTTTTAAATGATGCCCCATTGTTCTCGACACCCCGCAAGGGGAACTTGGGACCAATACCGATCCAAACTAGAGATGCAGACAGACACCCGGCGACTATGGCAAGGACTGAATGACATCACAGATTCTAAAAAGTGACAGTGCAAGATAGCAGACAATGACACATCCCTCCCAAATCGTCTCAAAACCTTCTACGCTCACTTTGAGCAGAGTTTCAGTGGAGAAGTAACACCTATTCTGACAAGTCCTGACAAACCTATCCCAGCAGGCACTGCATCAGATGTCAGATCAGTTTTCCTTCATGTGAATCCAAGAAAAATGATGGGACCAGATGGAGTACCAGGCTGTGCACTTAGAGTATGTGCAGACCAAATGGCAGAGGTCTTCTCGGACATCTTCAACTTCTCCCTGCAGCAGGCTGCTGTCCCTGTCTGTTTCAAGACGCCTAACATCATCCCTGTGCCTAAAAAGGTTCATGCAGCATGTCTCAATGATTACCACCCAGTGGCCCTAAATTCAGTGGTCATGAAGTGTTTTGAAAGGCTGGTCATGGCATTAATCAACTCCCCATTACCCTTGATCCACTCCAATTGCCTTTTGGACCAACAGATCCACGTCAGATGCCATATCACTTGCCTTTCACTCCTCCCGAGAACATCTTGACACCAAGAATAGCTACGTAAGAAACCTATTCATTGACTACATTTCAGCCTTCAACACTATTATCCCCTCAAGACTGATTACTAACCTTAGTGATCTAACACTAAACCCCATAGGCCACAATCAGTGAAGATTGAGGAGAATATTTCATCCTCACTAATACTCAACACTGGAGCTCCCCAGGGATGCATACTCAGCTCCCTACTGTAGTCACTGTATACCCATGACTGCATCACCAAATACTAGACTAATGCCATTTACAGGTTTGACTATGTTTACCATAGTTAGTCGAATCTCAGATGGCGATGAAACAGACTACAGACGGAAGGTGGAAGACCTGAAAAAGTGATGCACTGAGAACAACACAGCTCTCAATGCTGGCAAAACCAAATAACTCATTATTGACTTTTGGCAGGATGCTACTCATGCCCCCCCTGTACATTAACAGCACAGAGGTAGAATGAATGGAGTGTCAAGTTCCTCAACAACAAATTTTCTTGGACTCTTTATGTGGACGCACTGGTGACAAAGGTCCAAAAACATCTCTTCTTCCTCAGGCAGCTGAGGAAATTTGGCATGACGGCAAATACCCTTGCCAACTTTTATAGGTGTGCCATTGAGAGCATTCTGTCTGGATGTATCACTACCTGGTATGGCAAGTGTACCATTCAAGATCAGAGTTTTTTTTTAGATTAGATTCCCTACAGTGTGGAAACAGGCCCTTCAGCCCACCAAGCCCACACTGACCCTCCGAATAGCAACCTACCCAGACCCATTTCTCTAAACCTAACACTATGGGCAATTTAGCATGGCCAATTCACCTAAGCTGCACATCTTTAGACTGTGGGAGGAAACCGGAGTACTGGGAGGAAACCCACGCAGACAAGGGGAGAACATGCAAACTCCACACAGACAGTTGCCTGAGGTAGGAATTGAACCCAGGTTCCTGGCGCTGTGAGGTAACAGTGCTAACCACTGAGCCACTGTGCCACTCTAAGATGGTTACAGGAAGTGATGAACTCAGCCAGACAATCACAAAGGCCAACCTCCCATCTATAGAATCCATCTACTAGGCCCGCTGTCAAGGAAAGGTCGCTAGCATTCTCAAAGATCCATCCTACCCTGGCAATGTTTTTCTACAACCTCTACCATTTGGGAGAAGGTACAGAAGCCTGAACACGCACCCCAGCTGGTTTTGTAACAGTTTCGACCCTGCTGTTGTTAGAATACTGAATGGACTCACAAACTCTTAACATTCACCTGTACCTGTGTTTTTGTTTTTGCTGCTGTTTACCTATTATTTACTTAGCTATGCTACTTCACCCTGTGATCTGCCTGTATTGCTCGCAAGACAAAACTTTTCACTGTGCCTCGGTACATGTGACAATAAATAAATTCAATTCAAATTCAATTCAATTCAATTCAACTTACTGCAGTAAAACTGTCAAGTTCCTTCAGAATTTTATATGTTTCAAGGAGACAACCTCTCACTCTTCAAAAGTCCAGTGAGTGTAGGTCCAAGCTTCTCAACCTCCTGTCGTAAGGCAACATCTTGATTTCAGGCACCAGCCTAGTGTAATGGCCTCTAATGTGAACATATTTTTGTCTTATCACATTGTTGTATATGGGAGTTTATGGTGTGCAAATGCTGCACCATTACACCACTGACCATACTTCCAAAGTACTTAATTGGATGTAAACCAGAAAGTTATGTGCTATTTGACATTTGTCACCTCTTAATTGCACAGACATCCAGTGATCACAGAAAATGCAATGTATGTGCAAGTCATTCTTTTTTATTGTTATCGAAACATCTTTCATGCCACTTCCAACCTTTGATCAAAACAATATCCTTAACATACTTAATCTATTGAATTATTTTGCTAATGTATAAATTTGCTTCCCATAATAAATTATGATGTTCAGCTGAAATTTTCTTTTGAATATGCTGCTTTTCTGCCTTCATCAAGAGAAAATATTGGTCATGCTCACCCTTTGCATGACTGTTAATCCTGTTGCATGCAAAATCTTGTGGCTGAGTTAGGAGGGATAAACTAATCTGTTTCCTTGTTTCACTTCCGCACTAGTCACAATAATGTTTGAATATTGCCAATTATATCAATATTAACTGTATGTGGTTCAGTATCCGATAGTTTCTTCAGTAACAAAGAAACAACTTGTTTATTGCAAACAAAACTAACTCAAGTGAAGGTTAACAATGGAACGTTGTGCAAATAATTGCCTACTATCCTTCTTGAAAAATAATGTATATGGACAACCTGCAAGTCTGGCAAAGAAAATGTAAAACTCTGCAGAGTATTTAAATTAAAAATACTTTGACAAAGCACCAGTTACATCAGAACATAGAACAGTTCTGCCCAGGAATTGGGCCTTCAGCCCATGATGTTGTGCCGAACATGATGCCAAATTAAACTAATCCCTTCTGCCTGCACTGAGTCTATATCCTTCCATTTGTTGCATATTCATGTGCTTATCTAAAAGTCCCTTAAACATCCCTATAGCATCTGTCTCCTCTTCTCGATGCCTACCACTCCCTGTGTAAAAACCTTACCCTCACACTTCCTTGGAATTTCCCCTTTTCACGTTAAGTGCATGTCCCTTAGTATTAGGCAATTCAACTCTGAGAAAAAGATTCTGACTGTCGATCCTAGCTATGCCTTTCATAATTTCATAGACTGCTATCAAATCTCTTCTCAGTTTCTGCCACTCCAGAGAAAACAACCTGAGCTTTTCCAGCATCTGTTTATCGCTGATAGCCTCTAGTCTGGGCAGCATCCTGGTAAAACTGTTCTGTGCCCTCTCCAAGCCTCCACATCCTTCTTGTAATGTGGCGACCAGAACTGAAAGCAATACTCTTTATTATGGCTTAAGCAAAGTTTTATAAATCTGCAACATGATATGCCTCGACCAATAAAGCCAAGTATGCCATATACCTTCTTTATTTCCCTTCCTAAATGTGTGACCAGTTTCAGGGAGCTTCGGATTTGAACCTCAAGATCCCTCTGTTCATCAGTGCTGTTCAGGGTCATGCCGTCAATTGTGTAACTTGCTTTAACATTTGATCTACCAAAATGCAGCAACTCACTTGCTTAGATTAAACTCTATCTGCCCTTTCTCTGCCTATATCTGCAAATGATTTTTTTCCTGCTATATCCTTTGACAACTTTCTCTACTATCCACAACTCTACCGATCTTTGTGGCATCTGCAAACTTACTAACACGCCCAACTGTGTTATCATCCAAGTCGTTTCTATATATCACAAACAGCAGAGGTCCCAGTATGAATCCCTGTGGAACACCACTAGTCATGGTCCTCCAGCAGATAATACATCTTTCCGTGACTACCCTCTGCCATCTGTGGGCAAACCAATTCTGAATCCAAGTGGCCATGCCACCACAGATCCCATGCATCTTAATCTTCTGAATGAACCTACCATGAGCAAGCTTGTCAAACACCTACTAAAATCCCTCTAGGGAACATTTACTGCTCTACCCTCATTGAATTTTTTGAGAAGATGAGAAAGGTGAAAAATCAGGTTAGTACGACATGACCTCCCTGAACAAAGCCAGAGGAAAAAAAGTCACAGATTTCCCCACTTGTTGGTCTGCAGCCCAAGATGCTTTGTTCAAAATCAATTGGCACTGAGGTGAGGAGTCACTGACCTTGAAACTCTGTTTTTCTCTCTGCAGGTGCTGCCAGACCTCTGAGTTTCTCTAGCACTTCCAGTTTTTGTTGGTGCTAAGGTGCTTCCTGGATCAGTTATAGTGGTTGAATTCACTTTTCTGGTTGCAGTGACATAGATTTCAAATTCAATTTTAGGAACGCTGCCCTCACAAACTTTGTGGAAAGGGATTTCAGAGAAAAAAAGGAGGGCAAAGGCTATTAATTCTGAAACAAATTATCTTAGATTCTCTGTGTTCAAATTCAGATGTTTTGTACACTCATGAGCTGGATCTAGTTACCTCTACTCCTAAGCAATGTAAATGAAGGGACACAGGTCAAGTTGCTTTGTGGTCTTTGCAAATGCTAAACTTTTCCATGCTGCAGCCAATCTTCTCTTTGTTGCAGTGTTCCTTTCAAAAAGTGCAAATATATGTTCACCCAATTGTAATCAATGTCTCAGATAACACGTCTTAAGACTGTAAGTCATTCACTTTGTATGAATAACGTGTCATCAAAATCTGACCTGGGTCATTGTAAATATTGCTCATTTATCTTAGGTGAAGTTTTTCAGGTGAAATCTGGATCAGTAAAATAACTACTGAAGCAGCATAGGAACCCTCAGTTAATATCAGAGAACATTGATGTTGACACCAGTAGTAGGTGTCAATTTCCATGGTTTAAAAGTATTTAAGTCATTTGACAACTGCTGAGTGAAAACAAGTGAAATTTGAGTGACAGATTAGAGTCTGGGAAAAGAGGGGAAATGTTTGGAATGCTTGGTGGATGAGAGGAGTTAGCCTGGCAGGTGAGATAACCCAGGGATATGGAATTGGGGGTGTTGGGTAGGAGGTAAGTTTTGGATCAGGAAGGTTCTGAAGAAAGACACGCTAGACTCTAACTTTGTTTCTCTCTTCTCTGATGTTAAGTTTCTCTAGCTATTTCAGATTTCCAGTACTTGCAACATTTTGCTTTTATTTAAGGATTGTTGTTGAGTATCTGTGGGGGTTCAAAGTGTTCAGTCATGATTTGCGGAGGGATTTCAGTTTTATAATTACCTAAGAATTAGAATTGGAGTAGTCCTCTAACATTTGTTACTAACTACTCAAGTAAGTCAGAATCCTCCAATACCTCTGATACCAAATCAGAGCTGGCGATAATTTCAGAGAGTTTCAGACATCAGGTAATTGTCCTTCAGAAGGCTCAACTTCTAAGGCAATGCCTGCAAAGTCATTTGTGTCGAGGCTTCCATGTGTTTTATACTTCAGAAATGATTATCTTTTAGTTGGACAATCTGTACAAGCATCAGATTGCTTCCAATGACGGATTTCCCATGAAAACCATCTTGTTCACTGTCAGCATGATTACAAATGTTGTAAAAACACCTAAATTTCAACACTTTGTTCAGTGGATAAATTTGCCTTCGAAACTGAAATTGATAAGACTGTGTTAGGTCAGACTATTCAAGGGATTAAGAAACAAAGACAGTTAAGTTGAGTTTAGTTCAGGGAGAAAGAGAGAACAGCAGATGCTGGAGATCAGAGTCAAAAAAAGTGTGGTGCTGGAAAAGCACAGCCAGTCAGGCAACATCCGAGGACAGGAGAGTTGATGTTTCGAGCATAAGCCCTTCATTAGGAATTTTGGGGGGGTGGAACCCAAGGTTTATAAAATCATGAAGGGCTTGGATAGGGTAAACAGGCAAGGTCTTTTCCCTGGGTGGAGGAGTCCAGAATTAGACACCATAGGTTTAGGGTGAGAGGGGAAAGATAAATGGAGGGGTGTGGGGTTGGGGCAAGGTGGCTGGGAATGCAATAGGTAGATGAAGATGGCGGGTGATGGTGATAGGTTGGAGTGGAGTGTGGAGTGGATAAGTGGGAAGGAACATGAACAATTAGGACAGTTCAAGAGGATAGTGCTGAGTTGGAGGGTTGGATCTGGGATAAGGTGCAGGGAAGAGAGATAAAGAAACTGGTGAAATCCACATTAATCCCATGTGGTTGGATGATCCCAAGACAGATGATAAGGTGTGCTTCCTCTAGGCGTCGGATGGCTAGAAATTGGCCGTGGAGGAGGACTAGGACTTGCATGTCCTTGGCAGAGTGGAAGTGTTTGGCCACAGGGCAGTGGAGTTGTTTAGTGCGTGTGGCCCAGAGATGTTCTCTAAAATGTTCTGCAAGTTGGCATCCTGTGTTCCCAGTGCAGAGGAGACCACATCTAGAGCAACTGACTCAGTAGATGACATGTGTGGAGGTGCAGGAAATTCTCTGTCACATGTGAAGGATCTCTGGGACCTTGGATGGAGGTGAGGGGGGGAGGCATGGGTGCAGTTTCTACACTGCTTGTGGTGGCAGGGGAAGGTGCCAGAAGTGGAGGGTTGTTTTTCAGACAGGAGGCCTGTGACCAGTGGAGTGCCACAAGGATCGGTGCTGGGTCCACTCCTTTTGTCATTTATCGAAATGATTTGGATGTGAGCATAAGAGGTATAGTTAGTAAGTTTGAAAATGATACCAAAATTGGAGGTGTAGTGGACAGCGAAGAGGGTTACCTCAAATTGCAATGGGATCTTGATCTGACGGGCAAGTGGGATGAAGAATGGCAAATGGAGTTTAATTTAGATAAGTGGAAGGTGTTGCATTTTGGGGATGCATGTCTTAGCACGACTTATACACTTAATGGTAAGGACCTAGGGAGTGCTGCTGAACAAAGAGACCTTGGATTGCACGTTCATAGCTCCTTGAAGGTAGAGTCATAGGTAGATAGGATAGTGAAGAAGGCATTTGGTATACTTTCCTTATTTCCTATTGGAAGAATGTTGAAAAAGTTCAGAAAAGATTTATAAGGATGTTGCCAGGGTTGGAGTGTTTGAGCTAAAGGGAGAGGTTGAATATGCTGGGGCTGTTTTCCCTGGAGCATTGGAGGCTGAGGGGTGACTTTATAGAGGTTTATAAAATCATGAAGGGCATGGATTGGGTAAACAGGCAAGGTCTTTTCCCTGGGTGGGGGAGTCCAGAATTAGACACCATTGGCTTAGGGTGAGAGGGGAAAGAAATAAAAGAGGCCTAAGGGGTTATTTCTTCACAAAGAGGGTGGTGTGTGTATGTAATGAGCTGCCAGAGGCAGTGTTGGAGGCTGGTAACAATTGCAACATTTAAAAGGCATCTCGATGGGTATATGAATAGTAAGGGTTTGGCGGGATATGGGCCAGCTGCTGGCAGGTGGGACTCGATTAGACTTAGATATCTGGTTGGCATGGATGATTTGGATCGATGGGTCTGTTTCCGTGCTGTACATCTCTATGACTCTAAGAGCTTATGCTCAAGACGTTGACTGTCTTGCTCCCCAGATGCTGCCTGCCCAGCTGTGCTTTTCCAGCACCACACTTTTGAGTTTTAGCTCAGTTTATGATCTGACCTATAGGTTGAATGGCCCATGCCTGCCCTAAATATTTTACATTAATGAGCCTTTTTGCCAAAGTCTGTTGTGTTCTCTGGAAAACCCCAAAGTAAAATCAAGTAAACATGAACAGAGCTTGCCATTGTGAGAAGCAGAGACATCTACCTCCTGAATGGAAAATTTGTCACAAATTTTTCTATATTAGACAAGGGCAGCTGCAGTTTCAATGATTTCAGCAAAATAAGTCTAATTTAATCTTTGAAATACTCCCAGAACCAACATTTTAAATTATGTTATGGCCATGCCCTTTAAGATTGCATATCAGCAAGAAATTAAAGCTGCATTCAGTAAAGTTTCTACAGTGTGGATCTTGTTCTGCTGGAATAACATATATTGGAATCAGCTACATGTTAATAACATGGGAATACACCAATGAATAGGTGTAACTCGAATACTGGGGCTTTACTTTCAGATTAAGTCATAAAGTCATATAGCATAGAAAAGGCCCTTAAGCCCATTGGGTCTGTGCCAACCTAGCTACATCAATCCTATATTTGCAGCATTTGGCCCACAGCCTGAATGTTATAACATCTCAAGTGCTAATCCATAAACATTTTAAAGGTTTCCTGCCTCTATTACCCACTGCTATGGCGCATTAAAGATTTCACCATTCTGGGTGAAAAACATCCTTCAATCTCCTACTCCTCCTGTACTTCACCTTAAGATGATGTCCCCTCATTACTGACCTTTAACGAAGGGAAACAGCAGCTTCCTACCTACCATGTTCATGCCCCTCATAATCTTATGTGTCTCAACAGGGCTTGTAACTTGCTGTCGAAGGAGCCTTGGTGAATTTCTATTGTACAACAAATGTGATTATGTCACATTAATCATAACCTTCTGCTGTTAACTCATCATTATTAATAAATTGATCGGAGGTATCCAAATTCAGTTCTCTTCCAGCTGGCGGAGAGAAAAGATTTTCATTCTATCAGACAAGCTTGAATCCCAACAAAGGCTTTATAACTGGTGACAGAAATTTCTAGATTAAACTAATTTGTAGAAAATGAAAGAGTTTGAATGATGTGCATTTAGGCAGTGGGAATATGGATGGATTTTTAATATGGGACAGCTTCAATGCTGCATGATTGCTGCCAGCTAGCATGGTGGCTCAGTGGTTAGCATTGCTGCCTCATAGCACCAGGGTCCTAGGTACAATTCCAGCCTTGAGCGACTGTCTGTGTGGAGTTGGCACAATCTCCCCGTGTCTGCATGGGTTTCTTCTGGGTGTTCCGGTTTCCGTCCAAAGACGTGCAGGCCAGGTGAATTTGTTATGCTACATCGCCGATAGTGTTAGGTGCATTAGTTAGAGGGAAATGGGTCTGGGTGGGTTACTCCCCAGAAGGTCAGTGTGGACTGGTTGGGCCGAAGGGCCTGTTTCCACACTGAAGGGAATCTAATCTAATTTCAGTTATGAAATACTATGGATGATAGAGATCTGAAAAATAGAAAATGCTGGAAGAATTCAGTAGGTCTGACAGCATCTGTGGAGAGAAAACTAAGTTAAGGTATTGAAATCTTTGTCCTTCTTTCAGAACTGATCTTTCAGAACTGATAGTTGCTGGGAAAAGATAATGTATATTCTGATCAGGGAGGAATAATGGGGGTTGGGGGGTGCAGGGGAAGGGAAGTGAGTGCATAAGGAGAGAGTTCATCCAGAGAGAGACAGTAAGAGAAAAATATACCTGATGAAGGGCTCTGGCCCGAAATGTCGAATTTCCTGTTCCTTGGATGCTGCCTGACCTGCTGTGCTTTAACCAGCAACACATTTTCAGCTCTGATCTCCAGCATCTGCAGACCTCACTTTTTACTACAAGAGAAAAATATAGGCAGACAAAGGGATTATAGAATCCTAAAATCCATACAATGTAGAAATTTACCATTCGGCCTAACAAGTCCACGTTACGTCTTCAAAGATTCACCCACATATTCACCCAGATTCACTCACATATTCCATCCCTTTAACCCTGAATTTCACATGGGTAATCCACCTAACGTACACATTCCTGGACACTATAGGCAATTTAGCATGGCTAGTCCTACCTTTGGACCGTAGGAGGAAACCGGAGCACCCAGAAAGGACTTATTCAAACATGGAGAAAATGTGCACACTCCACCCAGACAGTGGCCGGATGCTGGAATAAAACCTGGGTGCCTGGTGCTATGAGGCAGCAGTGCTAACCACTGTGCCAGTGTGTCACCCCAGGCTTACCAAATTTGCCAAGCTTGGAGTTAGGAAATCTAAAAATAACAGTGGCCAATGATTATTGTTAGTACAACCCTGAGGTGATTTCACTGGCATGGCCAGGCCATTGGGCAAATGTCCAATCAGGAGTTGACTGGCACCATGTTCCAGCAATCTGCTCAGGGAATGTTCTCTACTTCTTTATGGGTGTTTTCATATGAAGGTAGAAAAATCAATTTGTTATCAACCTTATATTCTGTACATATGTTTTTTTAAGATGCTGAGAAAGGTTTGTTAATGTTAATAACAATACAGTCAGAAATTTAAGAGGAGCTGTCCTGTTTTTGATCTCCAACAATCAATGGAAAATTACCACATATCAAGAAATTTGACCACTCTATCCTGACAAACTAATGGCCATCTCTGATCTCTCATACAGTTATACAGACATAGAGTTATACAGCATGGATGCAGACTGTTCTGTCCAATTTGTCCATGTTGACCAGAAAACTTATTGTGATATAGTCCCATTTGCCAGCATTTGGCCCATCTCCCTCTAAACACCACTTACACATGTTCCTATCCAGATGCCTATTAAATGTTGTAATTGTACTGACCTCTTCCTCTGGCAGCTTATTCCATACACACACCAGCCTGTGTGTAAAAAAGTTACACCTCAGGTCCCTTTTACATCTTTCCTCTCTCATCTTAAACCTCTGTACTCTAGTTTTGGACTCCCCCACCCTGGGGAAAAGACCTTGCCCATTTACTCTACCCATGCCCCTCAGGATTTTATAAACCTCTATAAGATCATCCATAGCTCAAATCCTCCAATCTCAGCAATATACCTGTAAATCTTTTCTGAACCCATTCAAGTTTAATAACATATTTCCTATAGAAGGGAGACCAGAATGAACCTTTTTCTCCAAAATCTGTGAGGATTGTCACTGCTTTAATAGCTGAGTATGCTAATGAGCCAAGGAGCAGGATGAGATCACATGACCAGTAACCATGCAGATGCAGTGGTAGACTAAAGGTAAGTGCATAAGTTGTTTTGTAAGTGCTAGTTATCAGTTTCAGTGGTGCATATACCTGTTTGAAATTTTCATAGGTTCAAGGAATTTGAACCTATGCTATTTGCCAATCTGATGTGGTAGTGGTAACTCTGCTAAGAGAAGCAACACAAAAATATGATAAATCTAAATTTGTGTTCCTTTTTCCTATGTCTCTGTTCTTAAATCACTTACTTCAGTCAAGTTTTCACATTTGAATTGGTCTAAACCAGGCTTACAGATGATATCTGTGACAACGCTAGTGCATGATTTGGAAATGCTGGTGTTGACTGGGGTGTACAAAGTTAAAAATCACACAACACCAGGTTATAGTCCAACAGGTTTAATTGTAAGCACACTAGCTTTAAGAGCGATGCTACACAATCACCGGATGAAGGAGTGTCGCTCCGAAAGCTAGTGTGCTTCCAATTAAACCTGTTGGACTATAACCTGGTGTTGTGCGATTTTTAACGTTAGTGCAGTTTTTGTACTTGTTTTACTTGAACACTTTGCAGCCTTTGACAGACAATCTCTTTTATTAGGAGGGCTGACCTTACATTCCTTTATATTTATTCAGCAATGGCTATATTTTCCACACTTATTGGAGGTAGGAAAGAATCATTCTTGCCTCTTTCTACACACTGAACCCTTCAGTTTAGATAATTTTGGCAAGTGGCAATGTCCTTATACGTGCTGCATAGACTTAGTTCTGTCTCTCCACCACCTATCACAATCCCTGAACTGCCCCTCTGTTTGTTAAGTTATGATTTTGAGGCAATTTCTATTAGGTACTGCTGGCTTTATTGAATGACGTTGACTCCCAGTTTACCATTGTTTCCATTTTGAAATTTGGATAGTCATATTTAAATCCCTTCATGTTTTCACCACCGTTTTTGTTTACCAAAACCTTCTCCTACACTACATCTCCCAATAACTCTCTGTATCCCCTATGCTGTACGCCCCTCAGTCCCCCTGTCACTCCACTTGTGACGATATCTTTCGCCTATATTTTGAATTTTCTCTCTAATCCTTCTGTTTTACTTCCTCCTACTCCTCCTTCATGAACGTACTTAAATCAAATCTCTTTAACCAAGTGCCTCCCCTTTCTCTCTAATATTTCTTTTATTTATTCATTCATGGGATGGAGTCACATGTTGGCCAGACCTAGTAAAGATAGCAGTTTTCTTCCCAAGGGGACATTAATGACCAAACTGGGTTTTTCTCAATGATCAGCAATGGTTTCATGGTCATCATTAAACTCTCCATTCCAGATTTTTAATTTCATTTAAAATTTACCGTCTGCCATGGTATGATTCAAACTTATTCCTCAGAATATTACCTGGTTTCTGACTTAATTGTCCAGCGGCAACATCACTGGGTCACTGCCTCCCTTAAATTTGGATCAGTATCCATTCAACCTGTTAATGTTTGTCAAGAACTTTGCAATGATCTTGCTAACAATCTGCTGTTGTATGATATCTATGAAGTAGGACTTGATGTCTGTAGAATGCAGATGTATAAAGGAGGAGGGAAGAATGTTCAGAAATACTGACCATGATTGATATTACTATATACACCTTAAAAGGTCACACTTTAAATTTCTGACAACCGTTATTTACGTCAAAAGATAGTATGCATTAATCCCATGTAAAGTGCCAACATTAGCAGTTGGTCTTGTGGGGTGACCAGCCTTAGTGATGCATTATGTGGCAGAGGAGTAGTACAACTTCCGAATAGGGCACCTGTCATGACCAGTTCACGTTAAAGCCATCCAAAGCCTCATGATGATAGTACTCCAGAATGCACAAGTGATTGTGGTGGCCTAGATGTAAGGGATCAACTGATCCTGATTTGTCCAGAATATGACATTTGCCCAGAGATTGAGCCCTCCCTTGAGTTCCTGCACTTCACAATTTGTGTCATCTCATGAAATTCCATTTGTGTCCTTCAAAATAATGGAGTAGGGTTTCTTGCGTGGCACGTTGCTGCAGTTTTTCCACTTCCTCATCTTTGTCCATCCAGGTACATCTTGAAGTAATGTCCTAACTTCCAGAAGTAGAGATACTAAGTGTGGAGCTTCCTTTAAGATGATCCTCCCTCTTTCCATTGGAACCTGAGGTGGAGAGTGTTATGTGTAGCAGACCCATGCAATAAAATTTTAAGTTCACTGTGTGTCAAGTGAGGTTATCACTTAACGTTCTCTGTTCCAAGGGAAATAACATTAAGCATTCAAAAAGGCAGTGGAATACAAAGGTATAGTGGTTATGCTTCAATTATATAAGACACTGGTGAGACCACATCTGGAGTAAAGTATTGGTCTCCTTATATAAGGAGAATGTAATTCATTGGAGACAGTTCGGAGTAGGTTTACTGCAACAAATCGGTTGTCTTATGAGGAAAATTTGGACACACTGAGCCTTTAGCTACTGGAGTTCAGGAAGCTAAGAGACAACTTGATTGAAACATATAAGATTCTGAAGGGTCTTGAAAGGGTAAATGTAGAGAGGAAGTTTGTAATAGGAGGATCTAGAACTGCTTAAAAATAAGGATCACCAATTTAAGCAGAGCTTATGTGAAGGTATTTCTCTCATGAGTCATGAATTTTAGCACACTCTTTCTGAAAAGGTAGTGGAAGTGGAACCTTTTATATTTTAAGGAAGGACTGAATAGATTCCTGTTAAGCAAGGGTGTGAAAGGTTATCAGGTGAAAGGTGGGAATGTAGATTTGAGATTACAATTATGATTGTATTACTTTTGCGTAGATCTTAGGGGCTGAATAACTTTTGACATGAAAGTTTTCTGAACTCCTCATCACTGGCAAATATTCTGATAAACTTAATGCACTTTTCAATGCCTTTACATCTGTCTCGAAGTTTCGTGCCCAGAATTATCTCCAATAATCCACTCAAGGCCCAATCAGTAATACTCAAATTTTTATAATCATTTCCTTACTCTTATATCTTAACATAATCCAAAATTCATAAGCCAAGTAGTCATGCCAGCTTTAAGGAGTCGCATGCAAGGATAGAGACATCAGTTTCTTCTGATTGAATAATCATGATATGAGGAAGAAGGATTCCATCTGGTTTAATTCTGCAGACTGCTTGCTCCAGAAGCATATTGCACAGACGATGCCAGACTGGTAAACCTATACAGTTGTGTTTATTAGGTGCGAGTGGACCTTTGAACTTGAGAATTTTGTGTGCACTTTTTCAGCCATAATATTATTCTCAAAACTTTTGACTTTTGTCTGTCTTAATCATAAATGAGTGTGTGTGTATTTGGAGTTTAAACGGCTGTAGTTTCAGTTACACGGTAGTTGATTAAATCATTACTTTTCACTGCCATTTGTTAAAGTAACGTGTGTTGCAATGAATAGTGTTATTTATGTCACTGATGAAACTGATGTGAATTGCGTTTGTCTTGAGTATCTGCCAGTCAGACAATTGGTCATTTTTAATGTTATGAGTCCAGTGAATCTTCATTCTTGGAACTTCATCATTTCTGATACAGAGTCACTGACCACAAAACGTTAACTCAGTTTTCTCCTCACATGTGCTGCCAGATCTGCTGAGTTACCCAGCAATTTCAGTTTTTGTTCAAATCTCCAGCGTTCATATTTTTTTTGATAAATTGGTCATTTTGATGGTCTTTTTGGGATTTACACATTGTAATATCTTGTGAAACAGTGGGACATGATTACTAGCACTTCCTTCTCAGTCCAGTCATAACAGTAAACAATACAACAGATGCCAAATACCTTCTGCTCAACCACATCAAAATTGGCTGGATTACAATACATTATCTTAGATTTGTCTTTCCAAAGTGTAATCCTTCACACTTTCTTGCATTGACATCCAACTAGAATACATCTGCCCTTTTCATCATCTTGTGCATATCATGCTGAAATCTATATCAGTCTACACCTCTATCATCAATATTGCTATTTTCATATAATTTGCACACTTTGTAAAACTGCATTAAACACAATAACAACTAAATAGAATCAAAACGGACTATTGTGGAACACAACTGCCAACTACCTGAGATCAGTATCCATCAAAACATTCTGTACCCTGCTGCTGATTCGATTATATATTATCATCACTTTCCCCTTATGCATCTTTTAACATGCTGCCTTTGTGTCATGTTTTGTCAAATAACAAATACATTCCAAAAATCCATTTAGATATCTGCTCTCTTAATTTGAGGAAACTATCTGTTCCCTCAAATAATGTAATCAAGATATCTTTTAACTAATCCATGCTAGCTCTCCTTAAATAATGCATAGCCTTCCTTTTGTGTTAATAACGGTTTCTAATAACATTTCTAATACAGATGTAATGCATGTCAGTTTTGGGTTAGTTGCTCTATCTTTCTTGAATCATCATAATATTAGTAATCATCTCATCCTCTGACGTAACTCCTACAGTTAATTATAATTAAAGAATTGCGACCTATACTTCTGCTATTTTTCTTTCCTTTTCTCTCATTTTTTGGGACATAGGCATTGTTGGCAAAGTCTGTGTTTTTTTTCTTGAACTGAAATCATTTCAGAGGGTAGTTAATGCAGCCACTGCTGTGGATGTGAAGTTGCCTGGAGGTCAGATTGGTGAGGATGGCAGATTTCTCTTCCTACAGGACATTAGTAGACCGAATTGGTTTTTACAACAATCACTACATCAGCTGCAGTGGTGAGGTTTGAACCAAAGGCTCCAAAGCATGACACTAAATCTCTGAAACAGGAAATGCAATCAGTATAACTGAGTTTTTAGCAGACTGAGGAGAGTAGCATTGCAGTGATCAATGCTTGGACCCCAGTTATTCATAATATGTCACTGATTTGGATGGGAACCAATAGTAATATTTCCAAGTTAGCTGACAACACAAGTATAGGTGGGAATGTGATTTGTGAGGAGAATGTAAGGAGCCTTCAGGGTGACAGACAAGTTTACTAAGTTGGCAAATGCACAGCATTTATAGTATAATGTGGATGTGTGAAGTTGACAACTTAGATAGGAAAAAACAAATCGAGTATTGTTTAGTTGGTGGTGGATTGGAAGATGTTGATATGCAAAGGCAGCAAGGTGTCACAGTGATTAGCAATGCTGCCTCACAGCATTGGGGAGCAGTGTTTGATTCCAGCCTTGAATGTCTCTCTGTGTGGAGTTTGCATGTTCTTTCTGTGTCTGTGTATTTTCTCCAGGCACTCCAGTTTCCTTCCACAGACCAGAGATGGGCCATGCTAAATTGCCCCACAGTGTTGAGGGATATGCAGGCTAAGTGGGTTAACTATCATAAATGTGGAATTACAGAGATAGGGTGGAATGCTCTTTGGAGGGTCAGTGCAGACTCAATGGGTTGAATGGGCTCTATCTACACTGTAGGGCTTCTATGATACTATGACTTGGGTGTCCTTGTGTACCAGTGCCTGAAAGCATACATTAACCAGACTGACTCCTGAGATGGAAACTTTGTCATCTTAGGAGGGATTGGGTTTACTTGGTTGTATTTACTGAAGTTTAGAAGATTGAGAGGGGAAATCATTCAAACATCTAAAGGATGAATGCAGTGATGTGATGTTCTCAAAAAATGGCCATGGTCTAAGGATATAAGATGGGCAATTTTGGACTGATGTGAGGAGACATTTCTTCATTCAGAGAGTGGTTAAAAAAAAGGATGTAATAAAAAAAATCTCTACCTTGAAGGCTGTGGAGGCCAAGTCACTAAATATCTTTAAGAAATAAAAAGATTTTGACAAGATGATTGCAGTGAGGGATGTGGGGTAAGAGAAGGTGTATGCTGTTAAGATTGAGCATCAGCCATGATTGTGTTGATTGGCAGATGGGGTTTCATAGGCCAAATGATCAACTTTTGATTCTATTTTATATACTTCTATCACTAATCCAATGACATTACCTTTTGTCACAATCTCTCCCTTAACTTTTTTCAATAGGTTTGTGGATTCTGGGTAATCAAAAATGGAGGAGGGAAAAAATTCTGGTTGTAACAGGCTTCTCCTTTTTTTTGAGGTATTTTAGGTGTTGGGTGTGAGTTCCTCGAATTCCAAGAGCAGTAATTAATGTTTTGTATGCTGTTGCATTGTTTTGGAACTTTTGGAGAAAAAAAAGTCAAAGGAAGCACATGGTGAGGTCAGTGCAGCGGAGAGAGAGGGAGAGAGATCACAGCACAGAAACAGAGAAGTGAATATGTTAAATGTGGCATTACAGTAAGTCTGCAATAGTCAGTAGTGTGGGTTCTTTCTTCATTTTGTGTTATATTGAGATATGTCTCTTGATTAGTGATAGCATTACAGCTGTACTGAGGGAGATATTCCAGGATATACGTCCAGGGACATTATTTGGGTTGAACTGAGAAATAAGAAAGTAATGATCACTTTATTGCGATTATATTATAGACCCCCTAATATTCACAGGGAAACTGAGAAGCAAATTTGTATGGAGATCTCAGTTATCTGTAAGAATAATGGGGTGGTTATGGTGAGGGGATTTTAACATTCCAAACATAGACTGAAATGGCCACAGTGTTAAGGGTTTAGATGGAGAGGAATTTGTTTAAGATTTTCTGATTCATTATGTGGATGTACCTACTACTCTTGGGAAATAAGGCACGGAAGGTGACTGAGGTGTCAGTGGTGGAGTACTTTGGGGCCAGCGATCATAATTCTATTAGTTTTAAACTGGTGATCAATAAAGATAGATCAGAACTAAAAGTTGAAATTCTAACTTGGAGAAAGAGCAATTTTGACAGTATTAGGCAAGAGCTTTCAAAAACTGACTGGGGGCAGGTGTTCGCAGGTAAAGGGATGGCTGGAAAATGGGAAGCCTTCAGAAATGAGACAATGAAAGTCTAGAGATAGTATATTCCTGTTGGGTGAAAAAAAAGGCTGGTAGGTGTAGGGAATGCTGGATGACTGAAGAAATTGAGGGTTTGGTTAAGAGAAAGAAGGAAGCATATGTCAGGTATAGACAGGATACATCGAATGAATCCTTAGAGTATAAAGGCAGTAGAAGTAACTTAAGAGGGAAATCAGGCGGGCAAAAATGGAACATGAGATAGCTCTTGCAAATAGAGGTGAGGAAAATCTAAAGAGTTTTTACAAATACATTAAGGACAAAAGGGTAACTAGGGAGAGAAAAGGGCCCCTCAAAGATCAGGAAGGCAGCCTTTATTTGGAGCTGCAGGAGATGGGGGAGATACTAAATGAGTATTTTGCATCGGTATTTAATGTGGAAAGGACATGGAAGACATAACATGTAGGGAAGTAGATTGTGACATCTTAAAACATGTCCATATTACAGAGGAGGAAGTGCTGGATGAGTTGAAATGCATAAGAGTGGATAAATCCCCAGGACCTGATCAGGTTACCCTGAAGCTAGGGAAGTGATGGTAGGCCTCTTACTGAGATATTTGTATCATTGATAGTCACAAGTGAGGTGCCGGAAGACTGGAGGGTGGCTAACGTGGTGCCACTGTTTTAAAAAAGTGGTAAGGACAAGCCAGGGAACTATAGACCAGTGAGCCTGATGTCTATGGTGGGAATCCTGAGGGACAGGGTGTACATGTATTCAGAAACGCAAGTACTGATTAAGGATAGTCAACATAGCTTTGTGCATGGGAACTCATGTCTTAAAGACTTGATTGAGGTTTGTGAAGAAGTAGTGAAGAAGATCGATGAGGACAGAGCGGTGGATGTGATCTATATGGAATTCAGTAAGGCATTCAACAAGGTTCCCAATGGGAGACTAGTTAGCAAAGTTAGATCTCTCAGAATATAGGGGAAAACTAGTCATTTGGATACAGAACTGCTCAAAAGGTGAAAGACAGAGAGTGGTTGTGGAGGATTGTTTTTCAGACTGGAGGCCTGTGATCAATGGAGTGTCACAAGGATTGTGCTGGGTCCATTGCTTTTCATCATTTATATAATGATTTGGATGTGAACATAGAAGGTACAGTTACTAAGTTTGCAGATGACACCAAAATTGGAGGTGTAGTGGACAGTGAAGAAGGTTACCTCAGATAACAATGGGATCTTGATCAGATAGGCCAATGAGCTGAGGAGTGGCAGATGGAGTTTAATTTAGATAAATGCGATGTGCTGCATTTTGGGAAACAAATCTTAGCACGACTCATATACTTATTGGTAGGTTCCTAGGGAGTGTTGCTGAACAAAGAGACCTTGGAGTACAGGTTCATAGCTCCTTGAAAGTGGAGTCGCAGGTAGATAGGATAGTGGAGAAGGCGTTTAATATGTTTTCCTTTACTGTTCAGAGTACTGAGTACAGGAGTTGGGAGGTCATGTTACGACTGTACAGGAGATTGGTTAGGCCACTGTTAGAATATTGCGTCTCCTTCCTATCAGAAAGATGTTGTGAAAGGGTTCAGAAAGGATTTACAAGGATGTTGACAGGGTTGGAGGATTTGAGCTATAGGGAGAGGTTGAATAGTCTGGGTCTGTTTTACCTGGAGTTTCAGCAGCTGAGAGGTGACCTTATCGAGGCTTATAAAATCATGAGGGCCATGGATAGGTTAAATAGAGAAGGTATCTTCCCTGGGGTGGGGGAGTCCAGAACTAGAGGACATAGGTTTAGAGTGAGAGGGGGAAGATATAAAAGAATCCCATGGGACGACTTTTTTACGCAGAGGGTGGTACATATATGGAATCACCTGCTAGAGGGAGTGGTGGATGCTTGTATTGTAACATTTAAAAGACATCTGGATGGGTATATGAATAGGAAGGGTTTGGAGGGATATGGGGCCGGGTGCTGGCAGGTGGGACTAGATTGGGTTGGAATATCTGTTTGGCATGGACGAGTTGGACCTAAGGGTCTGTTCCCATGCTGTACATCTGTATGACTTGCTGTCTCTATCTAATGATACAACTAGTTTATCAACTTTCAACAATGCTAACCCTTATAACTTGTCTTCTTTACTGTTTTGCCTGTCCTTAACTTTTCACTCATCCACTTCCTTTGGGAAGACAGATGCTAAGTAGTTATTTAGTACCTCAATCCCATGCAAAATTTTTACATGATGATTTCACCTTGAGTCTTCACTATGTCCACATTTTACCAAGGTATGTCTTCCTCAACATCAATTAGCACATAATACTGCTTTCCTTCTGAATTGTTTGCAGTATCTATATGCTTTCTTATACAAATATGCCTTAGTCCCAACATATATGAACATTTACAAATTTTGTGCCTTTGTTTCAAAATAATCTGTTTTTCTATTCTTGAATAAAACGAATTGATTACCCACATTATAATCCTCACTTTGTTATCCATTCCCTTAACTCCTCTGCATCTCTGGTGTAGTTCTCATTGTGTATTCCTCACAGCTTTCTGTCCCACCTATGTTTGTGTCATCAACAAAGTTGGATACATTACTCACAGTTTCTTTATCTGTACCATTAATACAAATTGCAAACAGCTGAGGTCCCAACACAAATCCTGGCAACACTCCATCATTCATAACCTGCCAAATTGGAAATATTTCATTTATCAGAAGAACAGGAGAAAGCCATTCAGCCTAATGACCTTGATTTACCATTGAATGCAATTGAACACATTGAAGCATTTTATTTATGCCATCCTCACACCCCCAGTTATCAGAAGTGTATCACTTTCTACTTAAGCATTCACAAAGACTGAGCGTCCATAGCCCTTTGTAGTATTGAATTCCAAATGTTTACTCATTTAAGAAAAGATCACCTCATCTCACCTCATCTCACATCTAACTTACATTCCCCTTATTTTTAAATGACATGGAGGAGCTGGTGTTGGACCAGGTTTGTCAAAGTTAAAAGATCACACAACACCAGATTATAGTCCAATAGGGTTATTTGGAAACACTAGCTTGCGGAGTGTTGCTCCTTCACCAGCTGCCTGATGAAGGAGCAGCGCTCCAAAATCTAGTGCTTCCAAATAAATCTTTTTGACTATAATCTGGTGTTGTGTGATCTTTTAACTTTATTATTAAATGGTGCCCTTGGTCACAGACTCCCCAACAAAGGGAAATGTCTTGCCTGTATCTACCTTGTCTACCCCTTCAAGTATTTTGTAAGTTTTAATGAGATCACATCTCATTCTTTGAAACTCAAGAAAATATGTTCTCAGGAGGAAGTGAGGGCTGCAGTTGCTAGAGATCAGAGTTGCAAAGTGTGGAACTGCAAAACAATCAGTCCTCAGTAAAGGTCTCACACTCATCCCAATACGGTCCCAGGTCACCAAATTCCATAAGCATTTCAACATTGAACTTTTCTTTTGTCACATCCATGCTTCTTTTTTTCCAGTCCCTAAACATGTCCATTGCCATGGTGAAGGCCTCCAAACCCTCTATTTCTTCATCTCCTGCTGATCCAACCAGTACCTCTCCACCGACACACTCATTTGATTGGTTGAACTGGTCCTCACCCTCAACAATTTCTCCTTCCAATCTTCAAATTTCCTTCAGACCAAAGGGGTAGCACCTACATGGGCTCCAGCTATTCTGCCTCTTCGTTGGGTACATGGAACTGTCCATCTTCCGTAGCTACACTGGCATTATTCCCCACGTTTTCCTCTGCTACATTGATGACTATATTAGCACCACCTTGTGCTCCCACAAGGAGGTTGAATAGTTCATTAACTTCATGAACACTTTCCACCCTAACCTCCAGTTCACCTGGGCCATCTTGGACACCTCCCTCCCCTTCCTGGGACCTCTCCGTATCCATTTCAGGTGACCAACATGACGTGGACATCTACTTCAAATCTACCGCCTCTCACAGCTACCTGGGTTACTGGTCTTCTCAACACACCACCCTCTTTCCCCTCCATTAAAAATGCTATCCCTTATTCCCAATTCCTCCACCTCCACTGTATCTGCTCCCAGGAGAACCAATTCCACTCCAGGACATCCCAGATGGCCTCATATTTCAAGGACCACAAACTCCCCATGTAATCAACAATGCTGACCAGCACATCTCCTCCTCTTCCCACACCTCTGCCCTTGAACCCCACCACTTCAACTGCAACAAGGACAGAAGCTCCTGGTCCTCACCTTCCACCCCACTAATCTCCAGATCGAGCACATCATTCTCCGCCATTTCTGCCACTACAATTAGACCCCACCAGAGATATATTTCCCTTCCCACCACTATCAGCATTCTGCAGAGACCATTTCCTCCACAGCTCCCTCGTTAGGTCCATGACCCACCCCCCCCCAAAACAACCTATCCTCAACTCCCTTCCCTTGCCAATGCAAGAGGTGTAAAACCTGCGCCCACTCCTCCACCTCACTCCATCCAAGGCCCCAAAGGATCCTTCCACATCAGCAGAGATTTTCCTGCACATACAAACACCTCATCTACTGTGTCTGTTGCTCTCAATGTGGTCTCCTCTATATTGAGGAGACATGACACCAACTCATGAAACGGTTCAGGGAATATCTCTGGGACACATGCACCAAACAACCCCATTGCCCTGGGGCTGATCACTTCAACTCCCCCTGTCACACCCCCCCCACACCCTCCCCCCGCCCCACTCCGCAAAGGACATGGAAGTCCTGGGCCTCCTTCACTGTCAAATCCAAGACATCTGATGCCTCATCTTCCATCTTGGGACCCTCCAATCACATGAAATCAATGTCAATTTCACTAGTTTTCTCATTTCCCCTCCCCACCTCATCCCAGATATAACCCTCCAACTTGGCACCACCCTCTTGAACTGTCTGACCTGTCCATCTTCCTTCCTACCTATCCACTTCACCTTTTTCTCCGACCTATCACCAACTACATCTACTTATCACTTTCCTAGCTATCTCACCCCCACCCCAACCTTCCTATTTATTTCTCAGCCCCCTTTTCCCATGCCACATTCCTGATGAAGGGCTTATGCATAAAATGTTCACTCTCCTGCTCCTTGAATACTGCCTGAGCTGTTGTGCTTTTCCAGTGCCACACTTTTCGACCAAAACACGTGTCCAATTTTCTGAATCTCTCTTCATAGGACAGTCCAGCCATCCCCCAAGAATCTGTTGCACTCTCTGTTGGAATAAAACCTGAAACAAGGAAACCAAACCTGCACATAGAACTCCATATTGTACTGTGGTCTAACCAGACTCTTATACAACTGAAGAAGACTTCACTGCTCCTGCACTCATATCCTCTTGTTATCAAGGTGAACATTCCATTCACCTTTCTGATAACTTGCTGAATCTTCATGTTAACCTTCAATGACTTATTGATAAGTAGGTCCCTGTGTACATCTACACTTTCCAACCTCAATTTAAGAAATATCCTGCACATCTCTTGCCAAAGTGGATAACATTCTTGTCCATTCACTAATCCTAACTAGTTCTTCTTGAAGCTGTTTTACATCATCTTCACAACATGTATTTCTGTTTAGCTTTATATGATCTGCAGATTTGGTCCCGAAGTCCAAATCATTCATATATATTGTGAGCTGTTAGGGTGCAAGTAGTGATCCTTCTATAATCTCACTAGTTATAGCCTGCCATTGCAAGAATGACCCATTTATCCCTACTCTTTACTTTCTGTTTGCTGGTCCATCATTAATACATCCAGTTCATTACCTCTGATTTCACATGCTTTAACTTCCAACCAGCCTCCTGTGGGGACTTTATCAAAATCTTTCTGAAAATCTCAGAATACTACTTCAATTCTTTATTAATCTTGTTTGTGACCTCTTCAAACAACTCCACCAAATTTGTCAAACAAAACTTCCCACTTGCAAACCCATGTTGACTATGCCCAACCAGATTATTCTTAATTGAATGTCTATTTAGTTTATCCTTTAAAAAGTAGATTGACATGTGCTGCCTTCTAAATCATAATAAGTTATTCCAAAATCTGGAGAATTTTGGAAGATAATCATCAATTCATCGAATTTATGTAAAGTCACCTCCTTCAATGGAATGTAGACGATCAGGTGTCAGGGATTTATCAACTGGCAGTATCCTTAATATCTTCAGTGTGATCTTCTTCCTAACACTAATTTCCTTCAACTCCTTACTATCCTGAGGCATTTGGATCTCTACTTCTGGAAGATTTCTGATATCTGACTCAGTGAAACTGACACAAACTAATCATTTTCTTTGCCATTTCTCCATTCTGCATTATAAATTCTCTTGACTCTGCCCTTTATAGACTATTTGTTTTAGCTACACATTTCTTTTTTATGTACCTAAGCAAGTTTTTTCATCCAGCTTTTATATTTTTTGCTAAATAGTGTTTGTATTTTATTCTCTCTTATCAATAACTTTGCATTCTATGAACATCTGAATCTTCAGAATTGCTGCTATTTCTGGAAAATTCATTCGCATTTTTTTTAATCACATGCAATTCTGAACTTCCATTCTTAGCCACAGCTGACTGACCTTATTTGTGTTTTATCCCCACTCTTTGCTTTCTGTCAATTACCAATCTGCTATCCATGCTTGTATATCATTCTCAACTTTGAGACCAAATATATTAAATTATTGGTTCTCTTACCCTCTGCCTGAGGCCAAATCATCCAGGAATGCTCTTCCTGGATTTGGCAGGTTTGGTCAGTAGTGGGTGTTATTGAGACACTTTTGGTAATGGATATTTTTATGCCCTTGCCAACCTTAGTGTATCTTCCAAGGGGTGTTCACCATGGAGATGAGTTGTACATTAGCTGAGGGATGATTGTAGATGGTAACTAGTAAGTTTTCCTTGCCTATGTTTGACCTGGCACCATGAGACTTTGAGATCTAAATTCATTTTGAACACTTTCAAGGTAGGTCCTTCCTGATTGTATTATATTTTTCCACCACTTCTGTGGGATCTCCCCTGGTGATGGGATGTGACATTATCCAGAATGGTGATGGAGTGTCTAGGACACCACCTGCAAGGTATGATTCTGTGATTCTGACTATGTCAGGCTGTTGCTTTTCAAGTCTGCTGTGCAGCGCTCTCAATTTTATTACAAGCCCTCAGCTCTTCATAAAGAGAACTTTGCAGAATCCACTGGGCATAGTTCACAGTTGCCGTTTCCAGTACCTACGTTGATGCCGGTTTGTTCTCTGACTTCCTTTCTTTATAGCTTTTCAATTGCAGTTTGTTTCAACTGAGTGGCCTATAAGGACCACTTTAGAGGCTATCAAAGGGTCAACCGTATTGTTGTGGGCCTGGAGTCACATGTAGGCAAGATCAGATAAGAACGATTGATAAATTTCCTTCCCCTAAGGCTATTAATGAACCAGATAGGTTTTTACAATGATTGTAGTTTCCAACTATCACTAATGCTAACCTTTTAAAAAATAAATTGCAAATTTATGAATTAATTGGATTTAAATTTCCCGGTTGCTGACTACTTCTCAGAAAGGAGAATCACTGAGGCACCCAATTCAAATAAAGCTGCTACGATTCATTCTCTCTTGACAGACAGCACCAGGGAGTGTGAATACTTACTTTCAGTAGGATTGTCGGCTTCATCATGGTGGACAGCAACACTGACGACAAACACAATGCTTTGTGGATGCCATATATGATTTCTTCCCAGTGCTAGAATTAAAGGAATTCTAGACCTTTAACAATCAACAAATGTGTGAACTGTGAGTCACATGCATCCAAACTACATATCCTGGAAGCAAGTGGTCATTATCATTTCATTCTGCATTGTTCTAGTGTGACAACTGCATTTCAACCACCACAGCAAAGCAACAGGTCACTACTAAGTGACATAGGCCATGTACTGTCCAGATGGCTGATGACTTTGATGCACAAACCGTATATACATGGGCACCATGAGTGCAGTGGAAGTCATGTTGTCATGTGAAATCTGATAGGAGCAGATGAATATCATGCTACAACAACCTTTCACTGGCTGAAAGATCTGAGAAAATCCTACAGTCGGTTCTGCTATAATGCAGTACTTCCATTCTCATGCAACTCTATGTTATAACAGCAGCACCATTTAAACTAATGGGACCGGAATCATGTTATAATCAATACGTGCTTGAGAAGTTCATGCTTTAGAAACAGTGTCCCTAGTCGTGTTATAATGAATTTGCGTTAATGAAACACACATTATAGCAGTATGGCCTGTACATAGTCAGAAGTCACACAACACCAGGTTATAGTCCAAACAGATTAATATGAAATCGCAAGCTTTTGGAGTGCAGCTCCTTTGTCAGGTGAAGTGAGAGAGAAATGCACATAGACACAGAATTTATAGGCAGCGAGATCAAAGGCAGAGAGATCAAAAGATCATACAAATGGTGTGAGTGGAGTGTCAATTAATAAGTCTCTGTAGCTCACCAGGAGTGTTAGATGGTGTGAGTAAACTGTCAACAGCTGAATAACAAATGAAGGGATGACCTATAATTGAATTAAATCAGGTAGAGCGATAATTACAGAAAAATTAAAAGTAAAGTGCAGACAAAATAAATGACTGGAATAACATGATAGGTATAAGAATCGCATGCTGAAAATGTGTTGCTGGAAAGGCGCAGCAGGTCAGGCAGCATCCAAGGAACAGGAGAATCGACGTTTCGGGCATAAGCCCTTCTTCAGGAATAAGAATCGCATGCCAAGGGTCTCAGCAAAGTAGTAAGAAATCCAAAACTGTACAAGCTCATGAAGGTAGAGAGATCATAACAATTTATCAAAGTGATGGTGCCAAAACAAGACAGTAAGGAAGATTCAGAATGGTATGGTGGGATTACATGTAGCGCGTCATGAACCCAAGATCACGGGTGAGGCCGTCTTCATGGGTATGGAACTTGCCTATCAGTTTCTGCTCTGCAATTTTGCATTGTTGTGTATCTCAAAGCCCGCCTTGGAGGATTCTGACCCGAAGACTGGAAGCTAAATGTCCTTGACTGCTGAAGTACTCCCTGACTGGGAAGGAACATTCCTGTCTGGGCGATTGTTGTTGGTATCTTTTCATCCATTGCCATAGTATCTACATAGACCATAGAACATTGCAGCCCTTCGGCCCTTGATGTTGCGCCGACCTATCATACCAATCTGAAGCCCATCTAACCTACACTATTCCATGTATGTCCATATGCTTGTCCAATCACGACTTAAATGTGCTTTAAAGTTGACAAATCTACTACCGTTGCAGGCAAAGCATTCCATACCCTTACTACGCTAAGTAAAGAAACTACCTCTGACATCTGCTCTATATCTATCACCCCTCAATTTAAACCTATGCCCTCTCGTGGTCGCCATCACCATACTTGGAAAAAAGCTCTCCCTATCCACCCTATCTAACCCTCTGATTAACTTATATGTATCTATTAAGTCACCTCTCAACGTTCTTTTCTCTAATGAAAACAGCCTTAAGTCCCTCAGCCTTTCCTCACAAGACCTTCCCTCCATACCAGGCAACATCCTAGTAAATCTCCTCTGCACCCTTTCCAAAGCTTCCACATCCTTCTTATCATGCAATGACAAGAACTGTACACAGTACTTCAAGTGCGGCCACACCAGAGTTTTGGTCTGTTTAATGTTTGGTGGAATGGTGCTGAACAAAGAGATCTTAAGTCCAGGTTAGTAGTTCCTTGAAAGTGGAGTTGCAGTAGATAGGATAGTGAAGGAGGTGTTTGGTATGCTTGCCATTATTGGTCAGTGCATTGGTTTAGGAATTGGGAAGTCATGTTGTGGTTGTACAGGACATCAGTTAGGCCACTTTTGGAATATTGTGTAATTCTGATCTCCCTGCTGTAGGAAGGACATTGTGAAACTTGAAAGGGTTCAGAAAAGATTTACAAGGATGTTGCCCCATGGTTGGAGAGTTTGACTTATAGGGAGAGGATGAATTGACTGAGACTATTTTCTCTGGAGCATCGGTGGCTGAGGGATGACCTTACAGAGGTTTATAAAATCATGAGAGGCATGGATCAATCTTTTCCCTGGGGCTGGGAAATCCAAAATTAGAGGACATAGGTTTAAGGTGAGAGGGGATCTAATGACAACTTTTTTTTTTACACAGAGGGTGCTGTGTGTATGAAATGAGCTATTGGATGAAGTGGTGGAGGCTAGTACAATTACAACATTTAAAAGACTTCTGGATCGGTATATGAATAAGAAGGGTTTAGAGGGATATGGGCAAAATGCTGGCTATTGGACTAGATTTATTTAGGATATCTGGTCCGCATGGATGAGTTGGACTGAAGGCTCTGTTTCTGTGCTGTATATCTCTATGACTCCGTAACTCTAATCATTTGATGAGTGGGTCACAGAAGAGGAAGATTTAAAGTCTGGTTGGAGATTTGTAGCTCGGGTGTCCGTTGTTGTGGTTCTGTTCGCCGAGCTGGAGGTTTTGGTTCAAACGTTTCGTTCCCTGGCTAGGGAACATCATCAGTGCTATTGGAGCCTCCTGTGAAGCGCTGCTTTGATGTTTCTTCCGGTATTTATAGTGGTTTGTTCTTGCCGCTTCCGGGTGTCAGTTTCAGCTGTAGTGGTTTGTATATGTTAGTAGAGAGAACACCCAACGGAGAATTCACCACAAGGGTACACAGGAAACCAACACACACAGACCAAGTCCTAAACTATGAAAGTAACCACCCCAACACACACAAACGAAGTTGCATCAGGACACTATTCAAAAGAGCCACAACACACTGCAGTGCACCAGAACTGCAAAAAGAGGAAGAGGAACACCTATACAAGGTATTCGCCAAAAACGGATACCCACGCAACTTTATCACCAGATGCCTAAGAGATAGACCACGGAACGAGGACATGCCACAACCAAAAGGACTAGCCACACTACCATACGTCAGGAGCGTCTCAGAACTGACAGCCAGACTACTGCGGCCCTTAGGACTCATAACTGCACACAAGCCAACTTCCACACTCAGACAACAACTCACTAGAACAAAGGACCCAATAGCCAGCACGAGCCAAACTAACGTAGTTTACAAAATACCATGCAAGGACTGCACAAAACACTATATAGGACAAACAGGAAGACAGCTAACAATCCGCATCCATGAACATCAGCTAGCCACAAAACGACATGACCAGCTATCCCTAGTAGCCATACACTCAGACAATTAGGAACATGAATTTGACTGGGAAAACACTACCATCATAGGACAAGCCAGACAGAGAACAGCCAGGGAATTCCTAGAGGCATGGCATTCATCCACAAATTCCATTAACAGACACATGGACCTGGACCCCATATACAAACCACTACAGCTGAAACTGACACCCAGAAGCGGCAAGAACATCCATCAACAGACACATCGACCTGGACCCCACATACAAACTACTGCAGCTGAAACTGACACCCGGAAGCGGCAAGAACAAACCACTATAAATACCGGAAGAAACATCAAAGCAGCGCTTCACAGGAGGCTCCAATAGCACTGATGATGTTCCCTAGCCAGGGAACAAAATGTTTGCAGCAAAAACTTCCAGCTCGGCGAACAGAACTACAACAGAGGAAGATTAGAGGAAGGGAAATGGTAAACTGCCCAACTTCTAACTACACTCGAAGGAATTTGGCTAAGTAAGATATCAATAACCAATTTCACTGATAATGCAAAATTTGTTTGTGGCCACAGTGCCAAAACAAAAGCCACCTCAAAGCCAATGTTAAATCAGCAACAACATAACTATATATATATTTATTATTTGTAGCATGATGAAATGTCCCAGCATTCTTCACGAAGGCATTATAGTACTGAGCCATATAAGGAGATTGTGGGCCAGATGATTAAAAACTTGATCAAAGATCAGTGTTCTTAAATTTTATTGAGGAAAGTGAGGTTCAGAGGAGAGAATTACAAAGGATTTTCTGGAACTCAGAAACTAGACAACTGAAGGCACAATCACCACGAGTGAAGCAATTAGAATCAGGGATGTGCCAGAGGCTAGAAAGAGTAAAGCTCAGATATTTTGCAAAATGTTTGCTCAGCTGGAGAAAATTCAGGAGGTGAGGACCATGGAAGGATTTAAAAACAAGGGATAAGAATTGTAAACACAAACCACTTGACTAGGTTCGTGCTGTAAGTCGAAGAGCAAAGGGGTGGTAGGAATCAGGATTTGGTGTGAGTTGAACCTAGACTGCAGTGTTTTGGCTGACTGAACGTTTTTGGACAGCAAAATGTTGGAAAGCAGCCAGGAATACATTGGAGTTGTCAATTCTTGAGACAATGAAGTGTGAGAATAAGGGTAACAGCAGCAGAAGAGCTGAGACAGGGCAAAGTCAAGCACTGTTACCCAAATGAAAAGAGCGAGCCTTTCATAACAGAACATTAGCCATATTTTGAATAAGGCAGCAAAAGACTACAAAGGATTTATTGTAAATCCATTATGAATGAAATTTAAAGAGAAGTGAAGTATTTATTTCAGCAGAAGACTTTGTTAATATTTTAGTAGGTTTAAGAAATTATTTCATAATTATTTGTGTTTGTGGAAAATTAAATAGATGTTTGTTTAGCAGCATATTGCCCACGTGAAGGGATTTAATTATTTTGAACGGGTTTTAATGAAAGAGACTTATTTCATGGATAGTAGTGTGATGGTAATGTCACAATGCACGTAATCTATAAATGTAGACGAATGTTCAAATACCATCGTGGAACTAATAAAATATAAATTCAATTAATAAATCTGGGAAACATAAGGTGACTATGAAACTATCAGTGGTTGAAACATTTGGTTTCCTAACATATTTTTGTGAAGAAAATCTGCCATTCAACGACTACAATCCCAGGATCCTCAAACATTCATCATATGTTAGGCTTACCATTCCAGGGATCATCTGTGTGAATCTCCTCTGGACATGCTCCAGTACCAGTATGTCCTTCCTGAGGTGTGGGGCCCAAAACTGGACACAGTTTTATAAAGTCTTAGTAACACCTCACTGCTTTTAATTTCCAACCCTCTTGAAATAAGTGACAACATTACATTTGCTTTCTTAACCACTTGCAAGTCAATGTTTAGAGAATCCTGTACTAGCACTCTGAGATCCCTTTGTACTTTGGCTTTATGACTTTTCTCACAGTTTATAATTTAGTCCTTGCCTGTTTCCAAAGTGCAATACTTCGCATTTGCTCACATTGAATTTTATCAGCCATTTCTTGGAACATTTTCCTAAACTGTCTAAATCTTTCTGCAGCCTTCCCACCTCATCAGAATTACCTGCATGTCCATCTAACTTTGTATCATCAGCGAACTTCACCAGAATGCCCCCAGACTCTTCATCCAGATCATTTACATATAAAATGAACACCTGGGGCCCCAACAATGAAACTCTGTGGGACACCATTTGTCACCAGCTGACAAAGAACCTTTTATCCCAACCCCTTGCCTTTTGTCAGACAGCCAATCCTCAATCCATGCCAGTAGTTCACCTCAAACACCATGGGTCCTCACCTTACTCAGCAGCCTCCCATGAGGCACCTTTTCAAAGGCCTTTTGGAAGTCTGGGTAGATAAATCCACTGGGTTTCCCTGGTCTAACCTACTTGTTACCTCCTCAAGGAATTCTAACAGGTTTGTCAGGCACAATCTCCCCTTACTAAATCTATGCTGACTTGTTCTAATTAGACCCTGCACTTCCAAGAGTTTAGCAATCTCACCCTTAACGATGGATTCTAGAATTTTACCTACAACCGAGGTTAGGCTAATCGATCTATAATTTTCCATCTTTTGTCTTGATCTTTTCTTGACCTGCGGGTTACAACAGTGATTTTCCAATCATTTGGGACTTTCCCTGATTTAAGTGATTTTTGAAAGATTACAACCAATGCCTCCACTATTTCTTCAGCCATCTCCCTCATAACTCTAGGATGTAGCCCATCCGGGCCAGGAGATTTATCACTTTCAGACCTTTTAGCTTATCAAGTACTTTCTTCTTTGTAATGACCACCATATTCAACTCTGCCCCTTGACTCTCCTTAATTGTTGGGCTATTACTCATGTCTTCCACTGTGAAGACTGACACAAACTATTTATTAAGTTCTGCAGCTATTTCCTTACCTCCCATCACTAGCCTTCCTGCATTAATTTGGAGTAGCCCAATCTCTACTTTTGCCTCTCATTTGTTTCTTATGTATTGAAAGAAACTTTTACTATCATTTAGGTGCAGCCTTTCTTTGACATTCTTTTCATCCATTATGTATTAATAACAATCTTTAATGTGTCCTTTTATATGAAATCATCTTTTCCCACATTCCTCCTTAGTGCTCTCTTCCATTTTTTTTCAGTTCTAATCGGTTAGATCTCTTCCCTTCATATTAACTTGAGTTCTTATTAACCTCTGTTTTCTGTTCCATTTTAACCTCAAAATCTCTCATCATCCAGCGAGCTCTAGCTTTTTATTCAAAATTTCCATAGCTCTGCTGAAGGACAAGTAGAGTGAACATTCTGAGTCAGCATTTACATTGAGAGGTACCGGAAGATTGTAAGAGTTAAGAACCTTGAAATACTTTTTTCACTGTGTAATTAGATTACTTACAGTGTGGAAACAGGATCTTCGGCCCAACAAGTCCACACCAAAGCGTATACCACCCAGACCCATACTCCTACATTTACCCCTTACCTAATCATGGCCAATTCACCTAACCTGCACATTTTTTGGACTGTGGGAGGAAACCGGAGCGCCCGGAGGAAACCCACACAGACACAGGGAGAATATGCAAACTCCACACAGAAAGTTGCCTGAGGCGGGAATTGAACCTGGGTCTCTGGCGCTGTGAGGCAGCAGTACTAACCACTGTGCCACCGTGCCGCCCACTAATGGCCCTAGAATGATACCTTGGGATAAAAATGCAATGTGTGCTGAATTTTCTTTCTTCATAATTTGAGCTGAGGCACTAACATATTAAAAACAGGTTAACAGTTCTGCTGTTATTGTTCCCTCTGTGACTACCTGGTCAGGTCCACGTCCCCCTACCACCAACCTTCCCATCCTGGCACCTTCCCTGCCACTGCAGGAATTACAAAACCTATGCCCATACCTACTCCCTCACCTCCATCCAAGGCCCTAAAGGAGCCTTCCACATCCATCAAAGTTTTACCTGCACATCCACCAATATCATTTATTGTATCCGTTGCTCCTGATGCGGTCTCCTCTACATTGGGGAGACTGGATGCCTCCTAGCAGAGCGCTTTAGGGAACATCTCCGGGACACCTGCACCAATTAACCATCCCGCCCGGTGGTCCAACATTTCAACTCCCCCTCCCACTCTGCCAAGGACATGGAGGTCCTGGGCCTCCTTCACCGCTGCTCCCTCACCACCAGACGCCTGGAGGAAGAATGCCTCATCTTCTGCCTCGGAACACTTCAACCCCAGGGCATCAATGTGGACTTCAACAGTTTCCTCATTTCCCCCTTCCCCCACCTCACCCTAGTTCCAAACTTCGAGCTCAGCACTGTCCCCATGACTTGTCCTACCTGCCTATCTTCTTTTCCACCTATCCACTCCACCCTCCTCCCTGACCTATCACCTTCATCCCCTCCCCCACTCACCTATTGTACTCTATGCTACTTCCTCCCCACCCCCACCCTCCTCTATATTATCTCTCCACTCTTCTGGCTCTCTGCCTTTATTCCTGATGAAGGGCTTTTGTCCGAAATGTCGATTTTACTGCTCCTCGGATGCTGCCTGAACTGCTGTACTCTTCCAGCACCACTAATCCAGAATCTGGTTTCTAGCATCTGCAGTCATTGTTTTTACCTCGTAATCTGCTCTGGTTCATCTATGGCAACATGACGGTCAATAAACCACATCAATGTCTCTACTTCCTCAGGTGGCTAAGGAAATTCATAGTGTCCGTAAAGACACTTATAAATTTTTATAGATGCATCACAGAAAGCATCCTATCTGGATGCATCACAATATGGTATGGCAGCTGCTCCTCCCAAAACCACATGAAACTACAGAGAGTTGTGAACACAGCCCAGTCAATCACACAAACCAGCCTTCTATCTATTGATCCCATTTATACTTCGCTCAGGAAAGTAACCAACATAATCAATGTTCCCTCCTATCCTGCATATACTCTCTTTCACCCATTTTGATTGGACAGCAGGTATAAAAGTTTGAATACACATTTGAATGGATTCAATAACAGCTTCTTCCCTGCTGCTATCATATTTTTGAATGAACCTCTCAAATATTAATTCTAGCTTTATTTCTATGCCTTCTCTGCAGTTTATCATTGCATTCTGCACTCTTTCCATTACCCTGATGCATTTTGTATGGTATAATCTGCCTGTATAACACACAAAACACTGTTCATTGTATCTTGGTACATGTATCAACAATAAATCAAACTCAGACTTATTCTTTGATAGAAACTAGTATATGAAACAAAAATAAAATTGTATGGATCTTGTGAAAAGTCAACCATTACTTTTTTCCCAGAAACACCTTTTACCACCTCCCATTCCCTCCACAAGCAGAAGTTGATGCCTGTTGTGTGCTCTAATCTCCTGAAAAGAATGTTGGCAGTGGCTTATGTGGAGAGGATGATGTGTATAATTATTGAACTCAATATTGTGTCCAGAAACTGCAAGGTCTTCCAAGCAGCTGAATACCTCCTTCCATGTCCTTTACCCACCCAACGTCCCAGTCCCTGTCATGACATAGCCTGCTTTGAGTACAACCAACTATTTTTAGCTACTTGTAGACCCCAGTATCAGTTATTATTCGTCTTGAGCATATAACCATCCATTTCTTTGTCTCCTTAATTGTCATTCTCACACTCTGGATACCATGCCCACCAATCAGTTCACTCCTTCAACACCTCAACCCCTCATCCTTTGGTTTCAGCATAAATACCACCTTTTCTTCACCAGTTTTGAAGAATCATCACTGGACTCCATGTTAACTTTGTTTTCTGTCTTCAGGGGAGACAAGTGTCAGACCTGCTGAGTTTTATCAGTAATTTCTGTTTTCATTTCAGATTTTCCGCATCTACAGTTCTTTATTTTGTAATCAAGAATCTGCTTATATGTTATAATTCTTGATTTAATCACAAGAGTGATTGTGATACACAAAATATTATGGAAAAGATCTATTGTTCAGCAATAATTCTTCTTCAGACTGCAGTTAAAAATCCATTTATATCTGATTGAACAAAAATGCAAGTTCTCACTAGGTCACCTCAGCTGACTATGGCTGGAAGCAGGGGATAAGTCAGTTAGTTAAATGCAGTGTAAGACAGATCATAACTTCAGCATTTTCTTTCACCTTTAAATCATTGCACAATAAATGTGAATGGAAACATCAAGGGCAGCAAGTAATTCAATGAGAATAACATTGGATAAGTAAATAAACTTTTTTGCAGTTCTGTCGCCAGAAAATTATTTACTATCCAAATTTGAATTTTGGGAAATCTTAATCCGAGGGTTTTATCGGACTAGTTTTATGGAAAGTGAAGATAAAAGGTAGATTAGAGAAAGGAGTTGTTAGTTAATTATTCTCTGTTATATTTTTAGAAATAAAGTTGTTAAGTTTTACTTTAAATAGTAACCTTTGATATAGTTCTTGGCCTCTCGATTTTTGACAGATTGCCACACAGGGTAACTCTTTTCTGTGTTACAGGTTTAAATTATCAGGGGGTTTACCCCATGTCGTTACAGTAGGGTCTCATTGTCGGGATTTGAACTGGTTTAGACAGATTTGAATAGATTACAAAACATCCCAGCAGATTTAAGCACTTGCAGGTTAGTGTCCTAGACCTTCAAATATAATGTAGGTGTGGCAATTTATTTAATTTTGGTGACTTGTGGTGAGAGAAATGGCTCTTAAAATTGCTAAAGAGGTTCTGGGATTTGAAAATGGTTCTCACATTTGCCAAGAAAGTTTAGAAGGAAAAAAGGCTGTAATTTTAGAATTAGCAAAGAAATTTAATTTGGGTTTAACCAAGGACAAAAGTATAGCTGAAATTGTAAGGGAATTACTCAAACACTTAGGTGTGTCAGAGAAACAGACAAGTGCAATAGAGGTAGAAAAACCTAAATTACGATTGAGGAAAATCAAGTAGAAGATTAAGAGAGGGAGAGAGAAGAAAGAGAGGGGAAGAAGGTTCTTAGTGCGAGAGAGAGAGAAGAAATGGAGAGAAAGGGAAAGAAGAAAGGGAGGAAGAAAGAGAGTGTGAAGAAAGGGAGAGTCAAAAGGAGAGGGAATTTGAATTTGAGAAGTTGCAACTTAGTCAGCAAAGTCAAATTATCAGGATGGAGATAAAAAGACAAGGTACTGACATACACAAATGTGTCAAAATTCTGCCACATTTTGAAAAGAAAGATGTTGAAGCCTTCTTTACTTCATTTGAAAAATTGGCTAGGCAGATGAAGTGGTCCAAGGATTTATGGGTAATGCTAGTTCAGACTAAACTGGTAGGCACAGCTAGTGAGGTATTTGCGGTGCTATCAGATGAGGGGTCAAGAGATTTTGAAGAGGTTAAATAGCCTATTTTATGTGCTTATAAATTGGTACCAGAAGCATATAGGAAGCGGTTCAGAAACAAAACAAAGGAATCAGGTCAGACTTACATTGCGTTCAAAAGAATTAAACATCATCATTTCGATAGTGGATGTATGCTTTAAAAAAATAGTTAAGACCTTTTGAGGCTCGAGAGAAATTATTCTGCTGGAGGAATTTGGAAACTCACTTCCAGACATAGGAAGAATTCATGTGGAGGAACAGAAAGTTCAGGAAGTGAGAAGGGCAGCAGAATTAGCAGATGAATACATGTTGATGCATAAGACAAGCTTCTGGCCAGAATTTCATCCTCTGAGGGATAAATGTTGGGAAAAAAGGAGATCCTACACTATGAAACCACTAGAGAACACTGGTAAGTATTTATCACAGGTTAACAAAGAAGGTTAAGATGGTGAAAGGAAGTGAAAGGCCTCAGGTGTTTCCACTGTGGTAAAGTGGAACATGTAAAGTCACAGTGCCGGTTGTTAAAGAAAGACACTGTGGGAAAAGATGTGGTAAAAGCCAAGGGCATCAGTGATGGTAGTAGAGGAGACCCCAAGAAGAACTGAGGAGCTACAGGAACATACACAGCCAAGATAGTGGCTGGGTATGGAGTTAGTACCTGATCTGTACAAACAATTTGCCTCCGTGAGTTAAGTTTACTCAGAAGGGAGAAGAACAAGAAATTATAATTTTGAGAGATACAGGATCTAACCAGTTGCTGATAATAAGGGATGAGTCGAATATGCACTCTTTCTGATCTGTTACCCGAGTGTGTTGTAATTTGTGGAGTAGATGGACAGATATTTCCCATATGTAAGCGTTCCCATATGTAAGATCAGATTGGAGTGCCAACTCAAGACTGGGGAAGTTACAGTAGGAGTGATTGACAGAGAATCAGTTCCAGGAATTCATTTCTTTCTTGGGAATGATTTGGCAGGATCCAATGTGGAAGTGACTCCCCTTGTTTGGGAGAAACCCAGGGAAGACCCAGAAACTGAGGAGTTAAAACAGAAATATTATGGTATTTTCCCAGACTGTGTGGTTAACAGATCCCATTATCATAAGTCACAGCACAAAGCAAAAACTCAAGAGAAAGATGAAGGAGTTGAGGTTCAGTTATTAGATACCTTGTTTGACGTAATGGTGCAGGAAAAAAAACTTAACAGGCAAAGGATCAGAGAGAAGTGTTTAGTCCTGAAAGGCTAAGAGACGTGCAACAGCAAGACAAGACAATCAAAGATATGTGTGGATGTGTAGTCCAAAAAGGAGGCAGAGAATATTCTGGAGGGTTATTATCTGAAAGATAAAATCCTAGGACAGAAATGGAGACCACAGCAGGTTAGTGCAGAGGAGAAATGGGCCAAAATGCACGGGATTGTGTTGCTGGTAGCATACAGACAAGAAATGTTATGGGTAGCACATGAACTATCTGTAGGGGTATGAAAGACTCAGGCTATCATACAAAAATATTTTTATTGGCCTAGAATGCACAAGGATGTGGTTAACTTTTGCCGTATGTGTCATACATGCCAAATGGTATGTAATACACAGGTGGTAATAAAACCAGCAGCTTTGTCGCCAATTCCCGCATTTGGAGAACCTTTCACACAGGTTATAACGGATTGTGTAGGTCCCCTCCCAAGAACTAAGAGTGGGAACCAATCCATGTTAACCATAATGGATATGTCTACCAGATTTTCGGAGGCAATTCCGTTACTGAGTATCAAGACAAAAAAGGTGGTAGAGGCGTTAGTAGCTTTCTTCATATGGTATGGGCTACCCAGAGAGATTCAGTCTGACCAAGGGTCAAATTTTACTGCTAGGCTGCTCAGGAGGTTATGGATAGTTTAGGTATACAGCACTTTAAATCCAGTGCGTATCATCCTGAATCCCAGGGAGCTTTCGAAAGGTAGCATCAGACCTTGAAGACCGTGTTGAGAGCATTCTGTCAGGATTACATGAATGATTAGGACAAAGTTATCCCATTTGTATTGTTTGCCTTTAGAGATGCCCCAAAAAAATCTACTCAGTTCACTCCCTTTGAGTTAATATTCACTCGTGAATTAAGAAGTCCTTTGAAATAAATTAATGAAAACTTGGCAGGACCAAAGTCGGAGATCTCACACTTCGATTATGTATTGGAGGTGAGGGAGAGACTAAATCGAGTTTGTGAGTTAGTTAAACACCACCTTAAGAGGGCACAGTTTAGAATGAAGCAGGTGACAGATAAAAGCTCTGAGACTCAGATGTTTTCCTGAGGGGATGACGTCTTAGTACTGTCACCAGTCATAGGAGTTCACTTCCAAGCCAGGTTTATGAAATTGAGAAAAAGCTGAGTCAGGTCTTGTAAAGCTACCAGATAGGGAAAAACAAGTTATTGGATATGTTGTGGGAACATGTTGAAATTGTATTATACTAAAGAGAACTGGAGAAACTGGTGTTAGTTATTGCCCCGCACAGTAAGGAATCAAATCCAGAGGTTGTGGATTTTAATCTATTTTGCCTCAAAATAGATGGCAAAAGAAACTTCTGTGTTTGTAATCACAAGTGGGCTATATCAGTTTAGAGTAATGCCCTTTGAAATGAAGAACACACCCACCACATTCCAAAGACTCATGAACAGAGTTATGGCTGGGTTAACAAACTGTGCAGTCTATTTGGATGATGTAATGATCTTTAATGAGTCCTGGATATATCACATGGTACAGTTGGTAGAGCTCTTTGAATGACTACAAGAGGCGAAACTGATGATAAACTTAAATAAAACTGAATTCACGAAAGCAGAGGTGACATTCTTGGGACATAACATCGCTCATGGAAGGTTGACCCCACAGAACGTAAAGGTGAAGGCCATCAAGGAATTTCCAAGACTAACCCCAAAGAAAGAGGTGCTTCGATTCTTAGGACTCAATGAATTCTATTGAAAGTTTGTTCCAAACCTCAGCAGTGTAGTTGCACCGTTAATTGATTTGCTGAAGAAGAACGCAACATTTCGGTGGAGAACTGGGCCAGGAGGCATTTGACTATGTGAAAACAATATTAACCACCAAACCAGTTTTAGCTACACCAAACTTTTCAAAATCTTTCAAAGTTGCCATCGATGCTAGTGACGGAGGAATTTTAGCTGTACTCTGACAGGAAGATGAGGATGGAACTGAACTGGTTACTTTTTGAAGAAGATCAACATCCACCAGAGGAAATACTCCAAGATCGAAAAGGACATATTGAGTTTGGTACTGGCCTTATAACATTGTTCGTGACATGAACAATGGTATGAAGGTGGTATGAAGGGTATACTGTACCTTTAAGAGAGTTAAAAATGAGCAGAGCTACCTGACACAGCACCAAGTGTTCTGAATGTGGCAACAATGTAACACTTGGTCAAAAGCTAGATTAGCTGGGTTGCCTGGAGACAACAAAACAAATTCAAATTCTGCCAAACAATTTAAATTATATCCCAAAAAGTACCAAATTCCCATCAAGTTTGAATTTAGTATATTGACAATCTTTAAAGTCAATGACACAATCCAATGCTTTGGGGGTATTAGATCGGGGAAAATTGAACAGTTGAGAGAGAACTGCCAAAAGACCAACAGATGTAGGCTGCTAGTCAAAACTCTCTGAACATGGAAAGCAGATGAACTCAGGGCATGGTTAGGAACAAGGGACTAGGATATCATAGCAATTACAGAAATGTGGCTCAGGAATGGACAGAACTGGCAGCCTAATATCCGAGGATACAAATGCTATAGGAAGGATAGAAATGGAGGCAAGAGAGGAGGTGGAGTGGCATTTTTGATCAGGGATAACATTACAGATGTACTTACGGAGGATATTCTTGGAAATATATCCAATGATGTTATTTGTGTGGAACTGAAAAATAAGAAAGGGATGGTCACCTGATTGGGATTGTATTATAGACCCCCTAATTGTCAGTGGAAAATTGAAAAACAAGTTTTTGCTGCAAACGTTTCGTTCCCTGGCTAGGGAACATCATCAGTGCTATTGGAGCCTCCTGTGAAGCGCTGCTTTGATGTTTCTTCCGGTATTTATAGTGGTTTGTTCTTGCCGCTTCCGGGTGTCAGTTTCAGCTGTAGTGGTTTGTATAAGGACTCATAACAGCACACAAGCCAACTTCCACACTCAGACAACAACTCACTAGAACAAAGGACCCAATAGCCAGCACGAGCCAAACTAACGTAGTTTACAAAATACCATGCAAGGACTGCACAAAACACTATATAGGACAAACAGGAAGACAGCTAACAATCCGCATCCATGAACATCAGCTAGCCACAAAACGACATGACCTGCTATCCCTAGTAGCCATACACTCAGACAACCAGGAACATGAATTTGACTGGGAAAACACTACCATCATAGGACAAGCCAGACAGAGAACAGCCAGGGAATTCCTAGAGGCATGGCATTCATCGACAAACTCCATTAACAAACACATGGACCTGGACCCCATATACAAACAACTACAGCTGAAACTGACACCCAGAAGCGGCAAGAACATCCATCAACAGGCACATCGACCTGGACCCCACATACAAACTACTACAGCTGAAACTGACACCCGGAAGCGGCAAGAACAAACCACTATAAATACCGGAAGAAACATCAAAGCAGCGCTTCACAGGAGGCTCCAATAGCACTGATGATATTCCCTAGCCAGGGAACGAAACGTTTGCAGCAAAAACTTCCAGCTCGGCGAACAGAACCACAACAACGGACACCCGAGCTACAAATCTTCAACCAGACTTTAAATTGAAAAACAAATTTATTAGGAGTTTTCAGTTATCTGTAACAATAATAGTGTGGTTATGGAAGAGGTTTTTAACTTGCCAAACATAGACTGGGACTGCCATAGTGTCAAGGGTTTAGATGGAAAGGAATGTGTTAAGCATGTACAAGAAAATTTTCTGATTCAGTGTGTGGATGTACCTACTAGAGAAGGTGCAAAACTTGACCTACTCTTGGGAAATAGGGCAGTACAGGTGACTGAGGTGTCAGTGGGGGAGCACTTTGGGGCCAGTGACCATAAGTCCATTAGTTTTAAAATGGTGATGGAAAAGGATGAATCAGATCTAGAAGTTGAAGTTCTACATTGGAGGAAGGCTAATTTTGACGATATTAGGCAAGAGCTTTCAAAAGCTGACTGGCGGCAGATGTTCACAGGTAAAGGGACGGCTAGAAAATGGGAAGCCTTCAGAAATGAGATAGCGAAATTCCAGAGACAGTATATTCCTGTTAAAGTGAAAGAAAAGGTTGTTAGGTATAGAGAATGCTGAATGACTAAAGAAATTGAGGTTCTGGATTAGTGGTGCTGGAAGAGCACAGCAGTTCTGGCAGTATCCGAGGAGCAGTAAAATCGACGGGTGAAGTGTTTTTGCCCGAAATGTAGATTTTGCTGCTCCTCAGATGCTGCCTGAACTGCTGTGCTCTTCCAGCACCACTAATCCAGAATCTGGTTTCCAGCATCTGCAGTCATTGTTATTACCTAAAGAAATTGAGGGTTTGGTTAAGAAAAAGAAGGAAGCATATGTCAGGTATAGACAAGAGAGATCAAGAGAATCCTTAGAATATAAAGGCAGTAGGAGTATACCTAAGAGGGAACTCAGGAAGGCACAAAGCGGATATGAGATAGCTTTCGCAAATAAGATTAAAGAGAATCCAAAGAGCATTTACAAATATATTAAGGACAAAAGGGTAAGTAGGGAGTGAATAGGGCCCCTCAAAGATCAGCAAGGCAGCCTTTGTGTGAAGCCACAGGAGAAGGGGAAGATACTAAATGCATCAGTGTTTACTGTGGAGAACATGCAAGATATAGAATGTAAGGAAATAGATGGTGATATCTTGAAAAATGTCCATACCACGAGGAGGAAGTGCTGGATATCTTGAAATGCACAAAGGTTCATAAATCCCTAGGACCTGATCAAGTGTATCCTAGACCTCTGTGGGAAGCTGGGGAAATGATTGCTGGGCCCTTTGCTGAAATATTCCTGTCATCGATACTCACAGGTGAGGTGCCAGAAGACTGGAGGTTGGCTAATGTAGTACCATTATTTAAGAAAGGTGGTAAGGTCAAGCCAGGAAACTGTAGACCAGTGAGCCTGATGTTGGTGGCACGTTGTTGGAGGGAATCCTGAGGGACAGGATTTAAAAAGTATTTAGAAAGGCAAGGACTGATTATGGATAGTCAACATGGCTTTGTGCGTGGGAAATCATGTTTCATTAACTTGATTGTGTTTTTTGAAGAAGTAACAAAGAGGATTGATGAGGGCAGAGTGTTGGATGTGATCTATATGGACTTTGGTAAGGTGTTCGACATGGGAGACTGGTTAGCAAGGCCAGATCTCATGGAATACAGGGAGAACTAGCCATTTGGATACAGAACTGGCTCGAAGGTAGAAAACAGAGGGTGGTGGCGGAGGGTTGTTTTTCAGAATGGAGGCATGTGGACGAGTGGAGTGCCACAAGGATCAGTGCTGGGTCCTCTACTTTTCATCATTTATATAAATGATTTGGATGTGAGCATAAGAGGTCTTGTTAGTAAGTTTGTAGATGACACCTAAATTGGAGATGTAGTGGACAGCGAAGAAGGTTACCTCGGATTACAATGGGATTTTAATCAAAGCGGCCAATGGGCTGAGGACTGGCAGATAGAGTTTAATTTAGATAAATGCGAAGTACTGCATTTTGGGAAGCATATTTTAGCAGGACTTATGCATTTAATGGCAAGGTCTCAGGGAGTGTTGCTGAACAAAGAGGCCTTGGAGTGCAGGTTCATAGCTACTTGGAAATAGAGTCTCAGGTAGATAGGATAGTGAAGAAAGTGTTTGTTATACTTTCCTTTGTTGATCAGAGTATTGAGTATAGGAGTTGGGAGATCATATTGCGCCTGTACAGGATGCATGCAATTCTGGTCTCCTTCCTATCGGAAAGATGTTGTGAAACTTGAAAGAGTTCAGAAAAGATTTACAAGGATAATGGCAGGGTTGGAGGATTTGGGCTATAGGGTGAGGCTGAATAGGCTAGGGCTGTTTCCCCTGCAGCGTTGAAGGCTAAGGGGGTGACCTTATACAGGTTTACATAATCATGAGGGGCATGGATAGGATAAATAAACAAAGCCTTTTCCCTGGGGTGGGGGAGTCCAGAACTAGAGGGCATAGAGAGGAGAAAGGTATAAAAGGAAGGTTCGGGGCAACTCTTTCATGCAGAGTGTGGTACATGTATGGAATGAGCTGCCAGAGGAAGTGGTGGAGGCTGGTACAATTGCAACATTTAAAAGGCATCTGGGCGGGTGTTTGAATATGAAGGGTTGAGAGGGATATTGCCAAGTGCTGGCAAATGGGATTCGATTAGGTTGGGATATCTGGTCAGCATGGACAAGTTGGATCGAAGGGTCTGTTTCCATAATGTACATCTGTGTGATTCTATGACTCTATTCTCTTTTATTCTTCAAGAAATAAAATTATTAATTTTTACTTTAAATAGTGACCTTTGGGATAGTTTTTGGCCTCTCGATTTTTCACAGATTACCACATGGTAATCTTTTCTGTGTTACAGGTTTAAATTACAAGGGGGTTGTAACAGACAGGAGAAACAGAGTTAAAGTTTCACACCAAACATTCTCTTATTTAGGACTCAAATAATCTTCCTACTTTTGTGGGGGCTAAAACTGGAAAGAATAGGTTGTCTGTATTTTTGAAAGCTGGCCTTTCCTATATTGTGCAGGAGCTGGTGTTGGACTGGGGTGGACAAAGTTAAAAATCCCACAACACCAGCTTATAGTCCAACAGGTTCATTTGGAAGCACTAGCTTTCAGACCGCTGCTCCTTCACCAGGTAGATGTGGAGCAGGATCATAAAACACAGAATTTATAGCAAAAGATTACAGTGTCATTCACTTGTTTCAGTTGCATGGTCCTGCTCCACAGCCACCTGGTGAAGGAGCAGTGCTCCGAAAGCAAGTACTTACAAATAAACCTGTTGGACTATAACCTGTGTTATGGGCTAGGCCAGACCACTCAAAACATTCTTGAGGTGGCAACCCAAAACCATAATTTTGCAATTTGTTTTGGTAAGTGTACAGTGAGAATAACCAGGAGTAAGTTAGCTAGGTGGACTACTAGGTTTTAAAGCTGTCAGAAATGTATTCACAAAATTACTCAATGAAACAGAAAGAACAGAATAAAGACCCCCTGCAGAACTCAATCTATCCAAACTAGACTCAATTAGGCTGTTCCGAATATACACAACAGTTCCAATAAGTAAACCCCCTTAAAAGCCAGTGTAAATGGAACACATGCTTACAGGTTGATGTTAGAAGGTCAGAAAGAGAGAGAGAGAGAGAGGTTCCACACAGCTGCACTCCTAACTAGTTCTGGACCGAATTGGTCAGTTAGAGAGTTGACCACTCCCCTTCCATCAGACAGGTCACTTCTAAAACATGACCACTTTGCCCTGAAGTCTCATCTGTGTACATATAAATAAAAGGTCTCTCAAAACGCTTTTCATCTCTGTACCATGCTCGTCAAATTAGAGCCCAGCACATTTACGATGTCTCTGGGAAAAAAAAATCAAGGATACAGTATCCTTGAGAAAAGGAACAGCTTTTAGAAAAAAGGGACCAGCTTTGTGACACCTGGTCATCGAGTCTTGGAGAAGTACAACACGGAAACAGACAGTTCAGTCCAACTCGTCCACAGATATCCTACCGTAATCTAGTCCCATTTGCCGGGACTTGGCCCTTTTTACCCATATCTCTCTCAACCCTTCCTATTCATATATCCATCCAGATGCCTTTTAAATGCTGTAATTGTATCAGCCTCCACCACTTCCTCTGGCAGTTCATTCCATACACACACCACCCTCTGCGTGAAAAAGTTGCCCCTTAGGTCAGTTTTATATCTTTCCTTGCTCACCCTAAACCTATGCCCTTTGGTTCTGGACTCCACCATCCCAGGAAAAAGGCGTTGTCTCTTTATCCTATCCATGCCCCTCATGATTTTATAAACCTCGATAAGGTCACCCCTCATCCTCCGATGCTCCAGGGAAAACATGTCCAGCCTATTCAGCCTCTCCCTATACCTCAAATCCTCTAACCCTGGCAACATCCTTGTAAATCTTTTCTGAAGCCTTCAAGTTTCATAACATCCTTCTTTATTTTTATAGATATCTTTATTAGAAATTTAACATTTTTACAAGTTTACAAAAATAAACAAAACTCTCAAATACAAACATTGATATACAATTAAATCAAATATACAATAGCCAAAATTTAACAAAAGAAAAAATACCGAAAAAGAAAAAAAAACAAAACTCAACTGTCTACTAATCTAACCTATAACTAACCAGAGTGTATATTTAAGTCTCTTACATGCTCGGAATGTGTTAATATCAAATGTAATAAAACCCGTATTCCTGCAGGATTCCTCTCCTAAGGGGCCCCGGACCAGCCAGGTTTGTAATCTCAATTAAATAAAAGCCCTTGTTAGGATAGCTAAAATATCTGTATTTATGTAATTCAAGAAGGGCTGCCATATTTTATCAAATAATTCGGTCTTTCGGTGCACCATATTTGTAAGGAAGTCAAGGGGAATACATTCCATAATTAATCTGTGCCAATTTGAAAGTCCAGGGGGGCCCTCAGCCACCCAGTATACCAAAATATTTATCCTTGCACAGAAAGAGAGAATAGAAAATAGTCTCTTCCCGTACATGTCCAGGGAGGGAAAGTTCGAAAAACCCAAAAGGAGAGATGCAGGGTCCACTTGAATTTCCGTTCCTAAAATTTCTGTCAGGATACTTGCTACTTTAGTCCAATATCTACGGATCTTCTGACAGGTCCATAGGCAATGTACAAGAGTGCCCACCTCTATTTTACATTTGGGACACATTGGAGATGCTCCTGCCTTAAATCTTGCCAATTGAACCGGTGCTATATGGGCCCTATGAAGTATCTTCAGCTGGATAGCCTGGGTTCTGTTATAGATAGTAATTCTTCTAGCGTTTTCCCAAATATCATTCCATGTTTCTATAGAGATTTCTAGTCCTAAATCCTGATCCCATGTTTTAAGCAGATTATCCATATCTCCCGAGACTTCATCATGTAGTAAATGATAAATAGTACTGACGGAAGATACCCCCACTGGTCGTAGGACACTACATTCTCTATCTGATTTATAAAGACGATCTAATAACGTCATCTTCTTTAGTACATAGTCTCAAATTTGGAAGTATCGAAAGAGGTCTCCATTAGGTAATCCGAATTTCTGACGCGGCTGTTCAAAAGACATCAGGACCCCATCTTTAAATAGTTCCCCTAGACATGAGATACCCGTGGATCTCCAGAGTTTAAAAGTGGCATCTGTAAACCCCGGTTGGAATCCCCATGCTCCCACTATCGGTGCATAGGGGGATGTTTTATGTGGATCATGTGGGCGGCACGGTGGCATGTGGGCGGCACGGTGGCATAGTGGGCGGCACGGTGGCACAGTGGTTAGCACTGCTGCCTCACAGCGCCTGAGACCTGGGTTCAATTCCCGACTCAGGCGACTGACTGTGTGGAGTTTGCACGTTCTCCCCGTGTCTGCGTGGGTTTCCTCCGGGTGCTCCGGTTTCCTCCCACAGTCCAAAGATGTGCGGGTCAGGTGAATTGGCCATGCTAAATTGCCCGTAGTGTTAGGTAAGGAGTAAATGTAGGGGTGTGGGTGGGTTGCGCTTCGGCAGGTCGGTGTGGACTTGTTGGGCCGAAGGGCCTGTTTCCACACTGTAAGTAATCTAAAAAAAAATCTACCCTCATTTTGCCGCATTATATTCCAAGCCTTAATTGTGTTTAGTATTATGGGTTTTTTACAGTGATCTGTAATGATTTTCCTCCTGTCTGAAAATAAAAGGTTAATAAGTGGGTATTTTACTTGAGAGGCCTCGATATCCAACCAGATTGATTGTGGATCAGCCAAGACCCAATCGGCTATGTAACTTAATAGGGAACTTAACTGATATTTCCTGAAATCTGGGAAGTCCAATCCTCCACTTGCCTGTGGAAGCTGTAGCTTCTTCAGCTTAATGAGGGGCCGTCTCTAATTCCAAATAAAGGAACCCAGCCAGTCATATAATTTACGTAGAGCCACCCTCGGCAGCATCACCGGATGCATTCTCATAGGATATAGGAGACGGGGCAGGACATTCATTTTAATTAGTGCTATTCTACCCAACCAGGAAATTGGAAGGTCTCCCCATTGCTGGAGGTCCTGCCTTATCCTATCCAGTAAATGCACAAAATTAGCCTTATACAATTGACCAAATACTGGGTTATAAAAATGCCTAAATATAAAAAGCCCTCCAGGGACCAACGAAAGGGAAAAAGGGATTTGTCCACTAAGTGGAGTATCATAGCAAGGCCACCCATTGGCATAGCCTCCAATTTTGAAAAATTATTTTTATAGCCTGAGAATGCGCTAAATGTATTAATAACTTGGATTAGGCGAGGTACAGACATCAGAGGATTACTGAGGAATAAAAGAACATCATCTGCATAAAGGGTAATTTTATGTTTACCTGTACCAATCCTCGGGGCCGTTATATTAGGATCAACCCGTATGGCTTCTGCTAGTGGTTCAATTATTAGCGTAAATAACAATGGCGAGAGAGGACATCCCTGACGGCAGCCCCTACCCACACTGAAACTATCCGAACCTAATCCATTGGTAACCACAACTGCTTTGGGATCACTATACAATGTTGAGACCCATTTGGTAAACACCTGTCCAACGCCAAACCTTTCCAATGTGTAAAACAAATATGACCATTCAACCCTATCAAATGCCTTTTCCGCATCTAATGAAACTACTACTCCTGGTATCTTTCCCTGATGGCAGGCTTGAATCATATTCAAAACCCTTCTAATATTATTGGATGATCTACGGCCCTTAATAAACCCTGTCTGATCCTTCTTTATAATATATGGCAGTACCCTTTCTAGTCTCAATGCTAACGTTTTAGAAAGGATTTTAAAATCTACATTTAGCAAGGATATTGGTCTGTATGACGTACAATCTTCTGGATCCTTTCCTTTTTTAAGGATAAGAGAGATATTTGCCTCTTTCAGCAAAGGCGGGAGACAGCCCTGACTATATGCATAGTTTTATGTCCATAAGTGGACCAGCCGATATTTCTGTAAATTCTTTATAGAATTCAACTTGAAAACCATCTGGGCCCGGTGCCTTACCGCTCTGAAGTTGCCTAATTGCATCAAGTATTTCTTGGACTGTTAGAGGAGCATTTAGGACCGATACCTGTTCCGGAGTTAGGCCCAGAAAGATCAAATTTTTAAAAAATGACTGCATCCTCCTAGTCCTATCTTCACAATCCTGCGATTTATATAACTCAGAATAAAATTCTCTAAAGATCACATTAATCTTTTTATGATCATGAGTCAAAATACCCGTACTTTCTTTGATAGACGTAATAGTCTGAGGGGCCTTTTTTTCTTTGCGAGAAATGCTAAGTATCTACCCGGTTTGTCGCCATATTCATATAACCTTTATTTTGCAAATAATATTTCCCTCTTAGCCATTTGAGTAAGCGTAGTATTTAGAGCTGTCCTAAGAGCCGTAATCCTTTGCAATTTAATAATAGAAGGTTTATCAGTGTATGCTGTTTTAACTGCTTTTAAGCAAGCTTCAAGCAGACGTTGTTGTTCTCCCTTCATTTTTTTCTGGGTCGCTGAGTAGGAGATGATCAAACCTCACGTGTATGCTTTGATGGTCTCCCACATCATTGATGGTTTGCTAGCCATACCTGAATTAATTTCTAAAAAGTTTTAAATTCTTGATGGAAGTACTTTCCAAATTTACTATCTTTCATTCGGAAGGGGTCCATACGCCAATGCCAAGGGGATGTCCCATTGTTCCTCGCCTTAGTTTCCATATATACAGCAGCGTGGTCAGAAATTGCTATACTACCTATTTTACAGGATGATATGGAATTTAAAAAAATCGAGGGGGCAAAAAACATATCAATTCTGGTATGACATTGATGTGGATTGGAGTAGAAAGAAAAATCTCTGCCCTGTGGATGAAGACATCTCTATACATCTACTAATCCTAATTCTTTGTTCAGATCCACCAATTGTTTAGATCTGGGAGATACTCCTGCAGTACCCTTGGGAATCCTATCTATTTCCGGATCCATAGTACAATTAAAGTCTCCCCCTATAATTGTATGACGAGCACCAAAAGCCATCAATTTTGAAAAGGCTTCCGTTATAAATTTAAAGGGGTGTGCCGGGGGGCAGTACAAATTTAAAATCCCATATTCCTCTCCATCTATAAGGGCTTTAATCAAAGTATATCATCCAGATTCGTCTTTTATCTGATTTAGGATTTTGAAAGGGAAATTCTTCCGAACAAGAATAACAACTCCCCTGCTTTTTGAGTTAAAAGAAGAAAAAAAAAGGCCTGATCAAATCCACCCTGTCATAATTTCAAGTGTTCTTTATCCAGCAGGTGTGTCTCCTGTAGGAGAGCTATATCAACTCTTTCTTTCTTAAGATTTGATAATATTTTCTTCCTTTTGACTGCGAATTACTCCCCTTGACATTCCAGGTGCACCACTTAACCGACTGATTAACCATAATCATCCGGACAAATCCGAGATGCCTCGGGAGGGGAAACCCTATCTGGAACATCCTGAGCATAGAGCATATAAAATTTACAAAAATAAAGGCTCTCTAATACACTCACAACAGTATAATAAAAAACTATTTCTAAACAATAAAAAAAACGTATTTAAGTGGAGATTTTCCCCCTTGTTCCCAGGGGGTGTCACTTCCTCTCCAAAGGTCCATATCCTCTCCCAACCAATGCCCCACCCTTGACCCAGGCGCTCCTCAATAAAATGAGGAGAATTCAAATATAACACAGAGCTAGAGTTAACAGGGAGCACCCTACCCCCACCCATACCAACACCTGGATATATTTGGTAATGTTAATACCATATATAAACATATAACTATAAAATTACAACCTCAACAAATAATAATTAAATACAATAATACAAAATAACAAGGGAGAAACAACCCCGCTCCTAAAGACAGAGGTAAAATACCCTCCCCCCACCAACATTAACCAACCCCCCTGGCTTTTATATATATACATACACATATATACATATATTTTATATATATATATATATATATATACACACACACATATATACATACATACCCACATATATACATAAAATAATAAAAAAAAAACCCAAATGGGTGGGGGGGGGAAGAAAATCAAATTCCTCTCCCCACCCCATGATAATATTAAACAGTAAGGTAAGAAAAAAGAAAAAAAGGGGGGGGATATAAACCAAAGCGAGGGAAAAGACAAACCAACATCCATTATCTCTTACAGTTTACCAAAAAGAGTCCAAGAATTCCTTAGCCTTTTCTGGCGATCCAAAGTTATAAACAGATCCTTCATGGTTAAAGCGTAGAGTTGCTGGGTAGCGTAAGGAGTACTGAATATTTAAGTTCCTTACACGCTTCTTCGCCTCGTTGCATATAACATCCTTCTTATAGCAGGAAGGAGACCAGAATTGCGCGCAGTATTCCAAATGTGGCCTAACCAATATTCTGTACAGCTGCAATATGACCTTCAACTCCTATACTCAATGCTCTGACTAATAAAGGAAAGCATTCTGAACTCCTCCTTCACTATCCTATCTACTCTGACTCTACTTACAAGGAACAATGAACCTGCACTCCAAGGTCTCTTCTTTTTTTGGCAACACTCCCTAAAACCTTGCCATTAAGTGTATAAATTATGCTTTGATTTATTTTTCCAAAATGCAGCACCTTGCATTTATCTAAATTAAATTCCATCCGCCACTCCTCTGCCCATTGGCCTATCTGATCAAAATCCTGTTGTAATCTGAGGTAACCTTCTTCGCTGTCCACTGCACCTCTAATTTTGGTGTTGTGTGATTTTTAACTTTCCTACATTGAAATTTCCAACAGTAACTTAAACTGAAATAGGAGCATAAAAACAGGAGTAATCATTCAGTCTGTTGCCCCTGTCCTGCCTTGCTATTCAATACAAAAATGGCTGATCGAACACTTCAGTGCCTTTTACACAACCCATCCCATAACCCTGTACAACATTGGTAATCATAAATCTATCAATCTCTACCTTACACAGACTCAAGTACTAAGCTTTCACAGCTCCCGGTGATTGACATCACCAAAGGTTCACAAGATCTCAGACTTATATGGCATTCACCATTTTAAAATTGTGCCTCCCAATTCTAGACTGCTTCATCAGCATTTTACGCGTTTCTACCCTTTTAAGTTTATTTTGTAGATTTCAGTGAAACCATCTTTATGGGCTAGTTTTTAGAATCTCTCTTCAGAGGACACTCCAGCTATCCTGGAAATAAGTATTGCACTCCCTGAATGGCAGCAATATCTTTCCTAAGATGAAGAGACCAAACCTGCACACAGGTTTCCAGGTACAGGTTAAAGAAACTCCTGTAAAATTGAAACAGATTTTGCTATTCCAATACACAAATTCTCTTGCAATAAAGGTTAAAATTCCTTTAGCCTTCCTAATAGGTTGTTAGTCTTCAGTGACTTACTGATCAGGACACCAAGTCCGTTTACACCTCTGCACTTTGCAAATTTCTCAAACTATCTGTCGTAATGAATTCATTTCTGTCATGATCTCTTCATACCTCTTTTTACCTGGCTATAACATAGAACAGTATAGGCCCTTCAGCCCTCGATGTTGTGCTGACTCTTTATCCTACACTAATTTACTTAGTGAGAAAAATTGCAGATTATTTTGACAGAACATATATTGCTCAGACATAGTAGCTGATAACTAAGATAGTGCTTAGGTTCCTACTATTAGTTATAACAATGGTCGGTTAAAAAAAGGTCAACATGTCTGCTGCTGTCTCTTAGCCATCCTGCTCAGGGATAAGGGAAGTATGGAAATCAGGTGACATCTGAACTGAACTTGGGTGTGATGGTATCTGAGTCCACAAACTTGTTGTTGTGCAAGACTCAGAGGGTAACATGCACTCAAAAGTCACACACAAGGAACAGTTGTTTCTTTCAGGGAGTAGAGAAGGAAATGGATAAGGCAACCTCTGCATTTAGCATGTCATATTTGTTAACCCAAAAACCCATAAAGTTATGAAATTCCTTCAAGCAAAGGTTAATATCTTGTACAATCACAACGTTTGAATCATCGCAATGGAATAATCTCCCCATATTATATTTTTTCTGAAACTAATGCTATCATCATCTTAAATGTCAATTTATTCCTGGGTTTTGCATGTCGAGAGTATACTATGATTTACATTTTCTTCCCAATAAATAAATTTGAATCCTAGTACACTTCCATCTGAGATCAGTCGACAACAGAGAGCTAGAGTACAGTTTAAACCGTACTGAATTTGTGGTAATATCCCAGGCTTTATTAAGGAAGGGTTGAAAAGTGTGACGCTGGAAAAACACAGCAGATCAGGCAGCATCCGAGGAGCAGGAGAATCAACGCTTCGGTCATAAGCCCTTCATCAGTTTTTGTGGAGGGGGAAGGGGGCTGAGAAACAACTAGGAGGATGGGGGTGGGGCTGGAGGGAAGGTAGCTGGGAAGGCAATAGGTGGATGCAGGTGTGTGGTAACAGTGATAGGTCAGTGCCAAGAGTGGAGTGGATAGGCGAGAAGCATGATGGACAAGTGGGACAAGCCAAGAGAGCAGTTCCAAGTTGGAGGGTTGGTTCTGGCTTGAGGTGAGGTGGGGAGGGGGGTGGAGGAGATTTGGAAACTGATGAAGTTAATGTTGATGCCGTGTTGGAGGGTGGAGAGTTGGAGGGTACCAAAGCAGAAGATATGGCATTCTTCCTCCAGTTGTCGCCAGAAGAAGAATGTCTCATCTTCTATCTTGGAACCCTTCAACCACACAGCATCAACATCGACTTTACCAGTTTCCAAATCTCCCCTCCTCTCACTTAATCCCATATCCAACCCTCCACTCGGCACCACTCTCTTGACCTGTCCGTCATCATTCCCACCAATCCGCTCCATCCTCTCCTCTCCTCCCCTCCCCACCGACCTATCACTATTACACCATCATCTGCATCCACCTATCACCTTCCCAGCCCCTTCCCCCTCCCACATCCCTGATGAAGGATTAAGCCCAAAATGTAGACTCTCCTGCTCCTCAGATGCTGCCTAACGTGTTGTGCTTTTCCAGCACCACACTTTTCAACTCTGACTCTCCAGCATCTGCAGTCCTCACTTACTCCTTTAATTAGCTTCTCCTTTCTTAATAAATCATGTGACAGGTGATATGACTTTGTTTCAAAATAATTTAATGAGAAATTATGCTCATCCAATATATTGGTTCCTGAACTGAATGGCAGGGGAGGCACCCAGTATTATGTTTCATGGCAAATAATTAATTTTCCTCAAACTGTCACATTAGTTGACATTAAACATGTAGGAATGCTAAACTTTGGATCAAGAGCCATAGGTGATGCACAGTCATATTTATTTATTCTGAAATAGTATCCACTATCAATACTTACCCAGTTTTAATATTTGAAGAAAGTAAAACTTGAAGGGAAATCGAAAAAAAAGGTGCTACAATTTTTGTTATTCTATTAATTAGCTTTGGGGTAATATTTTTACCTTTTTCATGATGCTGTACTCAATTTGAAAGTCAGCTGAAAATAGTAATAAATTCATTTCCACACTATTGCCCTAATTCCTCCTGCTTCACCCTCATCTATGTAAACACACACAAATAAAGACACAGCTAAGAAACAAACAACATGATGGGTAATGACTGAGAGTGAGAGTGAAAAGTAGAGCTGTATTTATGATTGTTTTATAGTTGTGAAGGAAAATTTGTGATACGATTAAATTTGCAAGAGAACGTATTGATGATACTTGACTTCCATTTTGAGATATGCAAGCCAGGTCTGACTGGGAGCAGTCCATAACACAGTGGAGGAGATATTAGATGCATTAGAATGTATGAAGGCAGATAACTCTCCTGGTCCTGGCCAGATATCTCCAAGAACACTGCAAAAGGCTAGAGAAAATATTTAGGGGGCTCTGGCTGATATTTTCACATCATTGATAGTTACGGGCGTGGTCCTGGAAGATTGGAAGTTAGCGAATGTTGTGCCCTTATTCAAGAAGGTCTGCAAAGAAAAATCTAGAAACTATAGATCAGTAAGCCTCACGTCTGTGGTAGGTAAGTTCCTTGAGAAGTCTCTGAGAGATAAGATATACATGCATTTGGAAATACAGGGCTTGATTAGTAGTAGTCAGCATGGCTTTGTGCATGGGAGATCATGACTCACAAATTTGTTAGAGGTCTAACAGGAAGTGACCAGGTACATTGACGAAGGCAGGCCGGTAGATGTAGTCTGTGTGGATTTCAGTAATGCCTTTGATAAAGTTCCTCATGGTCGACTGCTTTGCCAGTTTAGATTGTAAGGAATCCAGGGGGAGCTAGCAAATTGGATACACAATTGACTTGATGGTAGGAAGCAGAGGTTGATAGTGGAAAGATGCTTGTTGGACTGGCGACTGTGACTAATGGAGTACCTCAGGGATCAGTCCGGGGCCCATTACTGTTTGTTATCTATATCAATGATTTAGATGAGAATGTATAAGGCATGATTAGTAAGTTTACAAATGACACTAAAATAGGCAGTAACGTGGACAGTGAGGAAGGTGCTCAGAAATTGCAGCAGGAACTTGATCAGCTGGGGAAGTGGGCAGAGAAATGGCACATGACGTTTAATATAGTTAAATGAGAGGTCTTGCTTTTTGGAAAGTCATATCAATGTAGGAGTTTCATGGTGAGTAGAAGGCCCTTAAGGAGTGTAATAGAACAGAGGGACCTTGGGGTTCAGGTGTTTGGTTCTCTGAAAGTGGAGTCACAGGTAGACAGAGCAGTGAAGAAGGCTTTTGGCAACTGGCTTTCATCAGTCAGGGCATTCAGTATAGAAGTTGGAAAGTTATGTTGCAGTTGTACAGGATGTTGGTGAGGCAATACTTAGTGTATTGTGTTCACCTTATGAAAGGAAGGATGTTATTAAACTGGTAAGTGTGCATAAGAAATTGACAAAGATATTGCGAGAACTCAAAGGTCTGAGTTATATAGAGAGGTTAGACAAGCTGGAACATTTTTCTTTAGAGCATAGGAGATTAGGGCAGGCGGTGCGTCTTATAAAGTGTATAAGATCATGAGAGGCATGGATAGTGTGAATGCACTCAGTATTTTTCCCAGGTTTTGAGAATCGAGGACTAGAGGGCATCAATTTAAAGTTAGAGGGGAAAGAATAAAAGGGAACCTGAGGGGCAGGTTTTTTTTATACAGAGCATGTTAGGCGTACGGAATGAGCTGCCAGCGGAAGTGGTTGAGATGGGTACATTAACATTTAAAAGGCATTTGGACAAATATGTGGCGAGGAAAGATTTAGAGGGAAATGGGCCAAGTGCAGGGAAATGGGGTTAGCGTGCATGGACATTTTGGTCGGCATGGACCATTTTGGGCCAAAGGGCTTGTCTTCATGCTGTAGGACTCTGACTCTCTGATAAGTATGACTGTTTGTTGCTGAAAATTCAATAGAGGGCTAGGCAGGCTTATATTACTGAAGGGAATGAAGACATTGTGAGATTGATGAAGAGTAAAGAAAGAAAATGCTTCTCTGTGCAGACTGGTCATCTATGTAAAGGTAATCTTTCCACTGACATTCATTTGGCATTAACCAATAAATCAATAATCATTTTGAATTGTCTGTTCTAAACCTTAGCACCTGCAAAAAGCTGTGCTCCAATTATATTTGATATTTCATATGCAGAATCTGCAGTTTTTCTGAAATGAAAAGTCATCAAATAGCGAATAATTCCTTGACTTTGAAAATGTATTGGTTCAGAACAGAAGGGCAAAATCTGAAAATTAGGGCGAGTTCATCTCTCAAAATGAAAGTGCAGTATGACCAAAACTTTCATTTCCAAGTTGTGAGAGACTGATTGGAGTCTGCAATGAAGAATAGAATAACTGAATATCTTGAAAACATCCAAGTAATGAGAAAATGTTAGTCGGGACCTGTAAAGGTCAGATCATTTTGAATTAATCAAATTGAATTTTTGGAAGGGGTGATGGAAGTAGTGGACAGGGGAATGTCTCTGGGTATCATTTATATGGACTTCCAGAGGGCAACTGATAGCAGCTCAAGGAATTGAAATTGACTTATTGATCTTGCTATGAAAAATACAGAGGGGCAGGAGGTAGCAAATAAGGATAAGTATTCTAATTGACAAAATTCAACTAACAATGTTTTTCAAAGTTCTGTATTTAAGCCTCAACAAAATTTCTTTCAATTCTAATGTTGGGCAGACTGCTTCAAGGACCATTCTCTTGTTATCAACACCATCCTTCTCTTTGGCAACAGACTGAGATTAAGCCAGTGTGTGTGAAATCATGGTGTCACATCTGACCCTTAGATGGGGCTCCGAACTCATTTTTATGTCATCACTAAGACTGACTCTTTCTGGATTCACAATGGGAATTCTCACTCATATCATTGTTATTTCTGGCCTGAAATGTTCCAATCAAATCCTAGCAGGTCAACCACATTCTACTCTCTGTAAACTGGAGTACATACAAAACAATTCTGCATATGTTTTATTGTAAGTCACACTTCGATCACACTTGTGCTCAATGGTTTACGTTAACTCCAGATTAACGTTTTGATTTTAAAATTCTTGTCATTCATTTCAAATGCATCAGTGGCCTACCCACTTCCTATCCTCTGTCACCTCTTCAAGCCCCATGACCTTTGAAATATCATTGCTCCTCTAATTCTGGCCTTTTCTGAATCCCTGATTTTAATTGCTCCATCATTGGTGGCTTTACCTTCTGTTGACTATGGTGCAAATTCAGGAATACCCTCACTATACCTCTCCATTTATCTACCTCAATTTCTTAATTTAGGATACATCTTAAAACCTATTCCTTTAATGCAGTCTTTGATCATCTGACCTCACACCTTTTTTTACTTGCTGTTTAAGGAGGGTGGTAAGGTCAATCCAGGGAACTATAGACCAGTGAGCCTGACGTCGGTGGTGGGCAAGTTGTTGGAGGGAATCCTGAGGGACAGGATGTACATATATTTGGAAAGGCAAGGACTGATAGTCAACATGGCTTTGTGCGTGGGAAATCATGTCTCACAAACTTGATTGAGTTTTTTGAAGAAGTAACAAAGAGGATTGAGGGCAGAGCAGTGGATGTGATCTATATGGACTTCAGTAAGGCGTTCGACAAGGTTCCCCAGGGGAGACTGGTTAGCAAGGTTAGATCTCCTGGAATACAGGGAGAACTAGCCATTTGGATACAGAACTGGCTCAAAGGTGGTTGTGGAGGGTTGTTTTTCAGTCTGGAGGCCTGTGACCAGTGGAGTGCCACAAGAATTAATGCTGGGTCCACTACTTTTTGTATCTACATAAATGATTTGGATGCGAGCATAAGAGGTACAGTTAGTAAGTTTGCAGATGACACCAAAATTGGAGGTGTAGTGGACAGCAAAGAAGGTTACCTCAATTACAACAGGATCTTGATCAGATGAACCAATGGACTGAGAAGTGGCAGATAGAGTTTAATTCAGAATAATAAGAGGTGCTGCATTTTGGGAAAGCAAATCTTAATGGTAAGGTCCTAGGGAGTGTTGCTGAACAAAGAGACCTTAGATTGCAGGTTCATAACTCCTTGAAACTGGAGTCGAAGGTAGATAGGATAGTGAAGAAGGTGTTTGGTATGCTTTCTTTTATTGGTGAGAGTATTGAGTACAGGAGTTGGGAGGTCATGTTGCGGCTGTACAGGACATTGGTTAGGCCACTGTTAGAATATTGCGTGCAATTCTGGTCTCCTTCCTATCGGAAAGATGTTGTAAAACCTATAAGGGTTCAGAAAAGATTAACAAGGATGTTGCCAGGGTTGGAGGATCTGAGCTATAGGGAGAGGCTGAACAGGCTGGGGCTGTTTCCCTGGAGCAATGGAGATTGAGGGGTGACCTTGTAGAGGTTTTTAAAATCATGAGGGCCATGGATAGGTTAAATAGAGAAGGTATCTTCCCTGGGGTGGGGGAGTCCAGAACTAGAGGACATAGGTTTGGGGTGAGAGGGGAAAGATATAAAAGAGACTTAAAGGGCAACGTTTTTTCACACAGAGAGTGGTACTTTTATGGAATGAGCTGTCAGAGGAAGTGATGGAGGCTGGTACGATTGCAACATTTAAAAGACATCTGGATGGGTATATGAATAGGGAGGGTTTGAAGGGATATGGGCCAGGTGCTGGCAGGTGGGACTAGATTGGGTTAGGATATCTGGTTGGCATGGAAGGGTTGGACCAAAGAGTCTGTTTCCAAACTGTACATCTCTATGACTCTATGATTTGGTGTCACTCTGTGTTTAATAACACTTCTTTGAAGCACATTGGGGGTCTTTCATTACATTAAAGTTTAGTTGTTATTACTGATTTTTCAACAGATTTATTAAAGATTCAGGTCATAGAATTTCAATGGAGTGGAAGCAAACCACTTAGCCCATCGAGTCCACATGAACCCTCCAAACAGCATCCCACCCAGACCCAACTCTTACCTTATCCCTTTAACCCTGTATATTTCATGAATAGTCCACCCAACTTCTACATCTTTGGGCTATGAGAAGAAACTGGAGGAAACCCACACACACAGGATGAATGTGCAAACTCCACACAGACAGTAACCTGAGGCTGGAATCAAACCTGGGTGAGACAGCAATGCTTACCACTGTGCCACTCCATGATGTTGGCATAAAAAGCCATATATCCAGATTTGCTGCTGATACAAGAATGGGTGATAGCACATGCTGCCAAGAATGGAGAGAAACATTACAAATGGGACTAAAGTTGTAATGGTAGAATTTGATAAATAGCAGTAAACATAGTTTAACTTTTGGTAAGAATTCTGGCCTGAACTTGTATCAATACCTGAAAAAAAACGGCTATGGGTTGCTAAGGTAATAAATGATGTTCCTTTACTGCTGACCATAAAGTTCAGACTAATATATCTATCTTTTCTTCCAGATCACTAAGATGTATTAAGACACACTTTGAATAGTATTGTAGGTGCCAGCCAAAGTTCAATGGTCGCTCACAATATTGAAGGTAAGCAGATTTTGAGTTCTGACTCAGCACAAAATCTGGGCTAGCACTTCAGTGCAGACTAAAAGAAGTGTGGCACTGTTGGTGATTTTCAGATGAGGGATAAAATAAGTTCCTAAGCAAGTAAATATTTATTCAACAGATATCTGGTTAACTGGTGTTAAATAAATCAGAGTTGCAGCTTAGAATGTAACCATCAAACCACCTGAAATTTCAAAAGGTAATAACTTCGCCAGTTTAACAAGTATACCAAGGCTCTTTGGATCTTTCAAAGCCTATGACCTCTACCATCAAGAGCAACAGATACATGTGTGATGATGCTTTTTCTTTAACAAGGTTATTTTGTCCTTGGGTTTCTTTTAAAAGAGGTTATAAGGGCAGAGGTGCCAAGGGGTCTAGGAAAAGTCTAGTTTAACGATGGCAAGGAAGTGGTCAGTCTTCCCAGTTCAGGTGTTTTCTAGTTTGCTTTTGCTGTGGCAGTCACAAGATGCTGGAGCCCAGGAAAGGTCGTTAGCTTCAGAAGATAATTCTTGATAGGTTTCAGAAAGAAAATCAACTTAAATGTTGTTCCATCCTGCCTGTAAGTGTTTCAACTTACCTTTTTGCCAAGGGGTGTGTTTATGGGATGTTACTGGATTGGAACGGGTCCTTAGTTAAGTTGGTGTATAGAGTTGGTTAAGTTTTCCAGTAGTTAAGTTATTCTAAATCCTGTTTTCTTATGTTCAGATTTCCACTGTGGTGTTTAAATAAATTTTGTTTTGCGTAAAGCTGAATGGTTTCACTAGCTGCATCACACCTGGAATATCCAGTTCACAACTGCCTTTAAAAAAAGGACACATTATTATCTAGGCTACGTTCTTAAAATATTTTTTAGGGGATCTAGCCTGGACCATAACATATGGGAACATCATCATCATCATCAACAAAACCCCCTCCAAGTTTGTCATCATCGTTTTGGAAATATATTATCATTCCTTCAATGCAATTGGGCCAAAATTCAAAAACTCCCTCCCTAATAAAAATGTAAGTGTACATGTACCTCAAAGATGACAGCAGTTTAGGAAAGCACCTCATGGCCTGCTTCTCCAAGGAACTGAGGGATGGACAATACACGATGGCCCAGCCAATGACACCCACATCTCATGATTGATTCTTAAAAGAAAGATTTTGCAATTTATAATTTCTTGAATACTTCATGTTATTACACCCTGGTGGACTATATTTCATTCATAGCATTTATAGGCCATGGTCACATTCATTTTTTTCTAATTGAATTCATAAAGAGGGCAATGTTCTGAGACTTCATTCCTTTCAGCAAGGTCATTAGTTTCAAGGTCTGCTGGATGGTCCATTAATCCAGGGACAATAGAAAATTGTGATGAGGTTGAAAACTGAGATGAGAGGATGAAGTGGCTGTTGATTGTCTTAATTCCAGTTTTACTTAGAATTAGGAAACCATTGAATTAAAATGAGGCTTAGCAATGTGGATTTATTTTAACTGAAAATAAAGAAAAGTGAAAGTTGTGAAATTGAGGTTTCCAAGTGAGCTTTTCAAAGGACTTTGTTTTAATTGGATTATGGTAAGAAGAAATACCATTACTTCATGCATTTTTATGTTTAAAATATGGTCTTATTTCAGACCAATTTGAATAAGTAAAGAACATTGTTTCATATTTTGACTGCTATATGTATGAAATCTAGTACTTTAACTTTTAATTTACTCTTCCTGCTCTCCACTTCTCACCGGAACAAACATTAAATTCTTGACAAATAAGTATGTGAGGTTTTAAATTATATTAAGATATAAAGTACCAGCATAATCTTGATCTAAAAAAGGAGGAGCAACTGTCCTGTTCTATTATCTTAGTCAGATGCTCTCAACAACAAATATTTCAGAGCCCACATGTTGTATTTCAGAATGTCACATCTTGGGTTTAGCTGTTAGCTCAACTAGCTAGAGCATAATGCAAAATAACAATAATGGGATAGGTTCAATCCCTTACTGGTTATCTGGGATAGAAATGCAATCAGTATTAATGTGAATGTGTTGCTGGTCAAAGCACAGCAGGCCAGGCAGCATCTCAGGAATAGAGAATTCGACGTTTCGAGCATAAGCCCTTCATCAGGAAACGTCGAATTCTCTATTCCTGAGATGCTGCCTGGTCTGCTGTGCTTTGTCCAGCAACACATTTGCAGCTGTGATCTCCAGCATCTGCAGACCTCATTTTTTACTCCAGTATTAATGTGACTCTGGCGTTACTGGAGTCATGTGACTTCTACTGTCAGGCAGTATCTAAGGACTGTAATCTTGAAGCTAGTTACAATAAAATTACAGTACACTTCATGTTGTTGGCTTGAGAGCCTGCAATATGGTGTCAGAAGTGGAGCTGAAGTTGTGTGTTGAAGATCTGTTTAAAAAAACACTGCTACCACTGACAGAGACACATACATGTTATAAACTCTGCAAGCTGTGAAAAGCAATTGAAAGAAACTGAAGAAGCTCACCTGAAAGACTGGGTAAAACGCAATGGCTACAATGTTTACCCTCCCAGCTCCAGTGAAATGGAAGGTGATGTGTGACAGTTTTCACACATGCAATGGTAAAATTACAAAATTGTGACAGACTGGCTTAACAAGCAGGGCAAATACGCATTGCTAAATACTGAAACAGTCTCTTTGACATTTATTTCACAAAATTTTTGCCTTGTATGTTGTAAGAGCGAAACCCCTGACCAAGGACAAAGAATCAGGAGGCAGGCAGAATTCAGGCATGTGGCAGTCTTTATTCAGGCAGTAATCAGATCATATAGAGAGAGGCCCATTGACTCCCCCCAATCTGACCTCGATGTGAGGACTCAGTTATCACCTTAATCTTCAGCTCAGATTTGGAAAAGAGGTCAATGATGCTTTGGTTTTTATAGTGAGATACAATATATTTGACCGTTTTGAGTTACAATAATCACATATAACATGGTCACTATGCCCTTCCCCTTATTCTATAAATCCAAACCTGTGAAACATCTAATCAATGATGGACACTCCAATTGGACAGCCCTAGGTTCCCATGATCTCAGTGTTTAATAGACATTGTCATCTCCAGGTCTTGGGATCCTTCCATGCATCCTATTAACTTGCATTCCAAAATTACTGGCTGTACTCCTTCAGACTTGCCCCAGTCTTGCTAATCTCTAAGGTCTGTTTTAATTCACCTGTTTATTGTATTAATTTGCTATTGAAATCAAATTCTGTTACTCCTCATATTTTCCTACTGTTCCAATTATTATACACAAAAAATACAAACGACAATTGGTTCTAACTGCTATGATATTCATAATATTAATTTCTATTATAAACTTAGTTATATGTAAAATTTTATAGCTACCTCAACTGTTAGCACTCTTTAGCTACTGAGTTGTGAGCAATTTCTTACAGAATACACCATGCATCCATTTAGTGATAAGGAAATGTTTCCTGAGACTAATTAACTTTCACATCTATGTTTGAATCTTTTCCCCTAATGCTTTTTAGTGATCAGTGTATTCTGGTTTTTTATATGTATCTGTAACTACATTGAAATCTATCTCTTTGATTATCTGAAGAATTTTTAACTAGAACATATTTATTAATATTTTGAATAACTTCAAAGAAACAACTAACTACTGCAAAATATCTTTATCTGCTGTTTTCACAACTGCATGATGAACTCGGCCAACAGGCTTTGTTGAGACAGATCTTCTGTCCCGTGTTCGTTTGGAGGAAAGAGACACCAGGTCTGATTACAAGTATAAACAGGTTTAATGAGAGAGAATCGTACACAGTACAGTGAGGTGTCTAGCTCACTGGAGAAGGCGCGTTCTGACTATTTTTTAATTTGTCTATCCTTTTGTTCTCTCACATTCCAGAGTTACATCCTTATTTGGTAAAATGCAGAATTTTAGTATGTCATTGGTTCTCACCTGATAACATTCTATTACCTCAGTTTGAGCTACGTGCATTTAGACACGGCTCCAATGTCCTGTTATCTCTCACCCTCCCTGGGGCCTCTTCAGGCTATGCCATCAGCTTTTCAGTCTGTTCTTAGTGTAACATAATGGCTTACTGTTGTCTAGTGAAGCTAACAAGTTCCAGACTTGCTAATACTACCTTACGTGAGCACTACCTAACAATAAAGTTTCTTACACTACCTTACCTTAATAATGGATCCCAACAGCTTCTGGGGTGATTAACACCCCTTGACCTAACTAACATTTTCTTATTAAACTGTCTTTAATGAGTCTTCTTGCAGCTATCATTTGTGCAAGGCTCCCTTTTGCCTTCTCAAAAGTACGATGGTGACTTAGTTAAATATTGGAACAGGCTTTTAATTCTGTTTAATCACTTGTCAGCAATTTTGTGCAGGATTGGAGGGACAGCTTAGGTTGCAGTCATCTTGTGTCTCTCATATATGGGTATCTCTTACATATGTCATCAGAGAGTGAACCATTATGCTACCTTGCATTCAAGGAAGTGCAGCGATGGACATGGAACTAGAAGCAGTGTTTACTAAAATCAGGCAACTAGTAGTAGAGTCACCAATTCTGAAATACTATGATGCTAATAATGAAATCTTCTTGCATTGTGGTGCCAGTGAAACAGGATTTGCAGATCTGGAAATTTGGAAAAAGAAAGCTGTTTACATTTGCATCCAGTGTATTGACACCAAATGGAGTAATACTATGTTCAGATCAAGAAAGGGTGCCTGAAATTGACACTACTTGTGAACATTTTCATCAAAATCTATTTGCAAGTGATGGGTGAAAGTTTCCAGATCCAATGTGAAGCAGTAGCTTGACATACTGTGGAGTTTACCAACTCAGCAGAGACACTGAATCGGACAGACAAGCTCAAATGAAGTGAGCTTCCTAAAAAGGTGCAACTTTCAAAGTGTTATAGAGTTATGAAGTACAGAAAGGGCCCTTTGTCCCATTGAGTCTGCCCTGACATAATGAGCTGAAAATGTGTTGCTGGTTAAAGCGCAGCAGGTCAGGCAGCATCCAAGGAACAGGAAATTCGACGTTTCGGGCACAAGCCCTTCATCAGGAAGGGCTTGTGCCCGAAATGTCGAATTCCCTGTTCCTTGGATGCTGCCTGACCTGCTGCGTTTTAACCAGCAACACATTTTCAGCTCTGATCTCCAGCATCTGCAGACCTCACTTTTTACTGCCCTGACATAATTACATCTACAGGCATGCTAATCTCGATTTCCTGCACTTGTCCCATTTCCTTAAACTTTATGATATTTCAAGTGCTCATTGAAATATTTCTTGAAAGTTGCAAGGGTTCCAGGCTTCTCCCTGTAATCCTGGATCTCTTAATCAATCAAGAACCAATCTGTCTGAAATATATTCAATCGCTTGACCTCCACAGCTCTCTGCAGTAATGAGTTCCACAGCTTATCCACCCCCCCCGCTGAAGAAATTCCTCCTCATCTCAGTTCTAAAGTGTCATCTCTTCACTCTGAGGCTGTAGCCTCAGGTCCTAGTCTCTCCGACTAGTGGAAACGTCTTCTCCATATCCACTCTATCCAGACCTCTCAGTATTCTGTAAGTTTCAATCTGATTTCCCCCTCCCCCACCAGCCCCCATCCTTCTAAAATCTATTGACACCCAAAGTACTTAACTGTTCCTCAGATGTCCTGCTTTACATATGAGGTCCAAAACTGCCCTCAATATTCTAAATGTAGTCTGACCAGAGCCTTCTGGACCCTCAGCAGTACACTTTTGCTCTTGTATTCTATCACTCTTGAAATGAATGTGAACACTGTATTGCTGTCCTAACTGCCAACTGAAACTGCATGTTAACCTTAAGAGAATCCTGAACCAGGACTCCCAAGTCTCTTTGTGCTGCCGATATCTGAAGCCTATTCTCATTTAGAAAACAGTCAATGCCTCTATTAAAGTACATAATTTGTGGTGAGGTGATGACCTTGTCATATTATCACAGAGCTATTAATCCAGAGACCGAGGTAATGTTCTGGGGACCCAGGTTTGAATCCTATCATGGTAGACGGTGGTATTTGAATTCAGTAAAAATCTGAAATTAACAGTCTAGTAACCATGAAACCATGGGTGATTGTAGGAAAAACCCATCTGATTCACTAATGTCCTTTATCAAAAGAAATTGTCATCCTTACCGGCTCTAGACTACATGTGACTCTGGACCAATAGCAATGTGGCTGTCCTCTTGGATGAGCAATAAATGCCAACAAGGCCCTCGACCTCTGGATGAATAAAAACAACATAACCTCACCCTTTCCCACATGCTATTTCATCTGCAACTTCTTTATCCACTCTCCGAATCTGTCCAAGAACTTCTGCAGCTTCCCCAATTCCTCAAAACTACATGTCCTTCCACCTACCTTTGTGTCATCTGCAAACTTAGCAACAGTACTCTCAGTTTCTTCATCCAAATTGTTTAGCTATAACATAAATTGTTGTGGTCCCAATATAGACCACTGCAGAGCTCCACTACTCAGCAGCTGCTATCTTAAAAACACCTGCAATCCCTACTGTCTGCTTTCTGTCAGTCAGCCAATCCCCTATCCATGCCAATACCTTGCCCTAACATCATGGACTCTTATCTGATTTAGTGACACCTTGTCAAATAACTTCTCAATGTCCAAATAGATTATGTCGACTAGCTCCACTTTGTTAAACTTGTTCATTACCTCCTCAAAATATTCTAACATATATGTCAGGCGTGACCTCCCTTAATGAAGCCATGCTGATTCACCCCTATTTTACTCCACATTACCAAATATTTGCAATCTTAATCTTAATAATGGATTCTAAAATCTTACCAATGACTGAGGTCAGGCTACTCAGTCTATAGCTTCCTGTCTTCTGCCTCCCTTTTGCTTAAAAATGAGTGAGCTATTTTCCAGTTCTCTGGGATCCTTCCTAACTCCACTGATTCCGAGAAGATCACCACCGATGCCTCCACAATGACCTCAGTTATCCGCTTTAGAATGCTGAGATGTAGTCCATATGGTCCTCATGATTTATCCACCTTCAGTCTTTCAGCTTCCCCATCACCTTCTCCTTAGTGATGGCTATTACATTCACCTCCGCCTCCAGAATCTCTTCAAGTTCTAGAATGCTGCTAATGTTTTCCACTGTGAAAACTGAAGCAAAGTACCTATTAAGTTGCTCCACCATTACTACTTCTCCAGCCTCATTTTACAGAGATCCAATGTCCACTCTTGTCTTTCTCTTGCCCTTTAGATATCTAAAAAATCACTTGCAATCTCTTTTATGTTACTAGCAAGTTTACAGTCATATTTTATTGTCTCCCCTATGCTGGCTTCCCAATCCTCTGGCATCCCACAGATCTTCACCACATCGTATGGTTTTTCATTTGCTTTTATGTTGTCCTTGACCTCCCTTGTCAACCATGGTTGCCTCATCTCCCTTAAAACATTTCTTCCTCCTTGGGATGAATTTCTGTTGTGCCTCCCAAATTACTCCAGAAACTCCAGTCATTGCTGCTCCCTGTCTTCCCTGTGAGGCTGCCTTTCTGATGAACTCTAGCCAGCTCCTCCCTAATTTCTTAGTAATTTCCTTTGCTCAATTGTAATACTGTTACAGCTCATTCCAGCTTCTCTCCCTCAAACTGCAGGGTAAAATCTGTTATATTATTGTCACTGCCCCCAATCACGTCTTAAATATTTAGTTCCCAGCCCTAATCCCCTTGCATCATATCACTGAGACCCACAACATCATATCTGCCAATTTCAATCTGCATTATTAACCAATTAACCTTGTTTCATATAATATGTGCATTTAATCCAACACTCTCAATCCTGCATTTACTTCCCCCTTTCTCAGTTGTGCCTGAAATTCGATTCCTGAGTTTTTCCATACTAAGTCCGATTATTTGTTCTGGAAATTTTAATACCTTCTGCTGAGCTCTCCCACCCCTTTAGCATTTTCCTTGCAACTGAACTCTCCCCCACAAATATTTAGTTTCAAGTCCTACCCACAGCCTCAGTTATGCGATTTGCTAGGTCTCTGATCCCAGCATGATTCAGGCAGAGCCCATTCCATCAGAACAGTTCCCTCTTTCTCTAGAACTGGCGCCAATGTCCCATGAATTATAAAGCCATTTTACCCACAACAATCTTTGAGCCATGTCTTTGCCTTTTTATTCTTATTGAACCGATGCCAATTTGTTCATGACTCCAGAGATTATTACCTGTTTGGTTTTTCTTTTTAATTTAGCCTCTAGCTCCTCATGTTCCCTCAGCAGAACCTTTATCTTTTTCCTATCTAAATCAATGGTAACTACATGTACCACAACAACTGGATCTTTCTCCTTGCACTCCAAGTGAGATTTCCTGAACCTGGGCACGAGACAGGCTACACAGCCTTCGGCATGCTTATTCCTGGCTGCAAAGAATGATATCTATTCTCCTGAATGTACTATCCAGGATTAGAATGACATTTCTATTTTCTCCTCCCTCTTGAATGGTTCCCTGTAACATGGTAATATGATCAGTTCACTCAAACTCCCACTCTCACCCACAAAGGGAATAAGAATCTCAAATCTGTTAGATAAGCTCAAGGTCAAAGAGTGTGGTGCTGGAAAAGCACAGCCTGTCAGGCAGCATCTGAGGAGGAGGACAGTCAATGTTACGAGCATAAGCTCTTCATCAGGAATGAGGGGGTGGCCCAAGGGGGCTGAGAGATAAATGGTAGGGGGTGGGTCAGGGGAGAAGGTAGCTGGGAATGTGATAGGTAGATGAAGGCTGGGGTAATGGTGATAGGTTGGAGAGGAGGGTGGAGTGGATAGGTGGAAAGGAAGATGGACAAGTAGGACAGTTCAAGAGGCTGGTGCCAAGTTGGTTCTGGAATAAGGGGACGAGAAGGGAAATTAGAGAACTGGTGAAATCCACATTGATCCCGTGTGGTTGGAGGGTCCCAAGGTGGAGGTGTTCTTCCTCCGGGCATCGGGTGGCTAGTGTTTGGCGTTGGAGGAGGCCCAGGACTTACATGTCCTTGGCAGAGTGGTAAGGTGAGCTGAAGTATTCAGTCACAGGGTGATGGGGTTGTTTAGTGCATGTGTCCCAGAGATGTTCTCTGAAACATTCTGCAAGTTGGCATCCTGCCTCCCCAATGTAGAGGTGACCACATTGAGAGCAACTGACACAGTAGATGGTATGTGTGGAAGTACAGGTAAATCTCTGTTGGCTGTGGAAAGATCCTTTAGGGTATTGTACTATGTTGAAGGGGGAGGTTAAGATACAGATGTTGCACTTCTTGCAGTGGCAGGGGAAGGTGCTGGGAATAAAGGGTGGGCTTGTGGGGAGCGTGGATCTTATAAAGGAGTCTCTCCGGAATGCAGGTAAGGGTGGGGAGGGAAATATATCCATGGTCGTGGGGTCTGTTTGTACGTGGCAGAAATGACAGAGGAAAGTGCAATACATCCGAAGGTTGGTGGGGTGGAAGGTGAGGACTGGGAGTGTTCTATCCACTTTCTGATTAGAGGGGTGGGGTTCAAGGGCGAAGGTGCGGGAAGTGGAGGAGATGTACTGGAGGGCATCATCGACCACGTGGAAGGGAAAATTGCTGTCTTTGAAGAAGGGATCTGTGATTTTCTATGGTGGAATTGGTCCTCCTGGAGTAGATGCGGCAAAATGGAGGAGTTGGTAATAAGGGATAGAGTTTTTATAGGAGGCAGGATGGGAGGAGGTGTAGTCCAGGTAGCTGTGTGAATTGGTGGGTTTGTAGTAGATGTCCATGTTGAGTTGGCCACTGGAAATGAAGATGGAGAGGTCCAGGAAGTGGGCCTCCTCCATCACCAAACTCCAACCATCTAATGCCTGGAGGAAAAATGCCTCATCTTCTGCCTTGGGACTCTCCAACCACACTGGATCAATGTTGATTTCACCAGTTTCCTCATTTTCCCTTCCCCAACTTTATCTTGGATCCAACTTTCCAATTTTGGGGCGGCATGGTGGCTCAGTGGTTAGCACTGATGCCTCACAGCACCAGGGTCCCAGGTTCAATTCCAGCCTTGGGCGACTGTTGTGTGGAGTTTGCACGTTCTCCCCGAGTCTGCGCGTGTTTCCTCCGGGTGCTCCCGTTACCTCCCACAATCCAAAGATGTGCAGGTCAGCTGAATTGACCATGCTAAATTGCCCATAGTGTTAGGTGCATTAATCATAGGGAGATAGGTCTGGGTAGATTACTCTTCAGAGGGTCGGTCTGGACTGGTTGGGCCGAAGGGCCTGTTTCCACACTGTAGGGCATCAAGTCTAATGTAATCTAACTCGGCACTGTCCGACCTGTCCATCTACCTTCCCACCTATCCACTCCATCCTCCTCTCTGACCTATCACCTTCACCCCCACTTTCATCTAGCTATCACATTCCCAGCTCCCTTCCTCCCAGTCCCACCCCTTCCCATTTATGTCTCAGCCTCCTTTGCCCACCCCCTCATTCCTGATGAAGAGCTTATGCTCAAAATGTTGATTCTCCTGCTCCTAGGATGCTGCCTGAATGGCTGTGCTTTTCCAGCACCATACTCTTCAATGCTGATCTCCAGTATCTGTAGTCCTCACTTGTAGTTAAGCTCAAGGGCTGAGGTTCCTTCAGCATTACCTCCTGAATCCCTCTATCTTCTCATTGGTAGTCACACCGTCCTGTCTCTGACCAGTGACCAAATTTGAGGTAGTTAATCTAAGGGATGTGACTGCCTCTTGAAACACAGCATCCAGGTAACTCTCCCCTTCTTGATGTGTCACAGTGTTTGAAGTTCAGACTCCCAACTCATCAACCCGAAGCTAGGTTTTCTCGAGCAACCAATGCTTGCTACACTTGATCACTATGAACCACAATGGGGTCCACTAGAGTCATAGGGTTGTACAACACGGAAACAAACCCTTTGGTCCAACTTGTCCATGCTGGCCAGATATCCCAACCCATCTAGTCCCACCTGCCAGCACCCAGCCCATATTCCTCCAAGCCCTTCCTATTCATATATCCATCTAGGTGCCTTTTAATTGTTGCAATTATACTAGTCTCCATCACTTCCTCTGGCAGCTCAGTCCATACACGTACCCCCTTACGTCTCTTTTATTTCTTTCCCCCTTCACCCTAAACCTATGCCCTCTAATTCTGACTCCTCACCACAGGGAAAAGACCTTGTCTATTTACCCTATCCGTGCCCCTCATGATTTTATTAACCTTTCTATGGCCACCCCTCAGCTTCCAAAGCTCCAGGAAAAACAGCCCCAGCCTGTTCAGCCTCTCCCTATAGCTCAAATTCTCCAACCCTGGCAACATACTTGTAAATCTTTTCTGAACCTTTTCAAGTTTCACAACATTTTTCCGATCGGAAGGAGACCAGAATTACATGCAAAATTCCAAAAGTGGCCTAACCAATGTCCTGTACAGCCACAACATGACCCCCCCCAACTCCTATACTCAATACTCTGACCAATAAAGGAAAGTATACCAAACACTGCCTTCACTATTCTATCTACCTGCGACTCCACTTTCAAGGAGCTATGAATCTGCACTCCAAAGTGTCTTTGTTCAGCAATACTCCCAAGGACCTTACCATTGAGTGTATAAATCCTGCTAAGAATTGCTTTCCCAAATATGAAGCAGCACTTCACATTTATCTAAATTAAACTCCATCTGCCACTTCTCAACTCATTGGCCCTTCTGATCAACATCCTGTTGTAATCTAGTTAAAAATCACACAACACCAGGTTATAGTCCAACAGGTTTACTTGGAAACACATTAACTTTTGGAGCGTCGCTCCTTCATCAGGTGGTAGTGGAGAGCTCAATCCTAACACACACATAATTTATAGCAAAAATTTACACTGTGATGTAACTAAAATTATACATTGAAAAATTGATTGTCTGTTAACCATTTCATCCGTTAGAATACAGTGATAGTTTCACTTCTTTTATGTGTAAACCACGAAACCTTTTTTTAAAAAAGTTGCATTCTCGGGTTAGCTGTTAACAATGGTGATAGCTAGACAACATGTTGAAGGTGTTAGCCCCCTGTGTTCTCTGTCTATGCCATGATGTTTAGATTGATTCTAATCTAAAAAGTGAGATAACCGAGTTTTACATAAATTCATGCAGTTTTTGAGCTCAGAGTTCTACATGAATGTATGCAGTTTTTGAGCAAAGTGCAATGTAACTCTGCAAGTACAAATTCACCCCACAAAATGTATGTGTGGATGTGGGTCTTTGCCTGTGTGTGTGAGTGTCTGTCTGGGTTGGGAGTTGTGAGTGTGAGAAAGTGTATGTGTGTGTGTAGTGAGTGCAGAGTGTCTTAAGTCTGTAAGGGGGTGCATGTGTGAGTGTGGGAGTGTGTGTCTGTAAGGGTGTGTGTGGGTGCCTGTGTGCGCATCTGTGAGCATGTGTGTCTGTGTATATATGTGTCCGTGTGTATGTGTGTATAGAAGTGCCTGTGTGTGTGAGAGAGTGTATGTGTGTAGGAATATCTGTGTACATGTATAGTGCAATGGTGGTCACCTGTAATGTGACATGAACCGAAGGTCCCGGTTGAGGCCCTCCCTATGGTTACAGAACTTAGCTATCAGCGTCTGCTCAGCCACTTTTCTCTGCTGCCTGTCCCGAAGTCCACCTTGGAAAATGGTCACCCGAAGGTCCGAGACTGAATGTCCTGGACCAATGAAGTGTTCCCCAACTGGGAGGGAACCCTCCTGTATGTTGATTGTTGTGCGGTGCCCATTCATCCATTGTCATAGCCTTTACTCAGTTTTCCCAATGTACCATGCCTTCAGGCATCCTTGCCTGCAGCATTTAAGATAGACAACGTTGGCCGAGTCACATGAGTACCTGCCATGTTGTAATCTGGGTTGTCACATTATGCATTTAAAACACATCGCCTGGTCTGTCATCTCTATTTTAATTACTTTGATACTTAATTTGATTCTTAAACATTTCCTATTGAACTTTAACTGCTAAGGATGCATAAATAATAAATGATATTAATTTATCTTTATTACTTATACTTGGACACAAAATAAAAGAGAGAACTGATTTTTTTTTTCTAAATATATCCAAATCAGGCTCTTTGCATAATGCTGAAGCACTTGTAAATGTGATATTACTTATTTTGATTGGCTATTTTTAAAAGAAAATCTACTCAATTGTAAGAAGCTGTGTGATTGAAATGATCATTTGTTGATGATTTCGGAATTCGTTATCTTTAAAATGCAAAAGGGATTACCTGTTCCCACCAACAGCAGTGCTATTTTTCCTATTTCTAATATCATATCATGCAGGATTGAAATCGACCCTTCGATCCAACTGTTCTATGCCAACCATAATCCTAAACTAAACTAGTCCAACCTGCTTGCACTTGGGCCGTATCACTCCAAACTATTTCTTATTCATGAACTTATTCAAATACCATTTAAACATTGCAACAATACCTACATCCATCACTTCTGCTCCCACACACGAACCACTCACTGTGTAAAAAAAAATTGTCCTCATGTTTTTTTAAAACTTTCTCTCCCAACTTAAAAATGTGCCCCCCGAATCTTGAAATGCCCCACTGTAGGGAAAAGACAGCTGCCATTCATGTCATCTATGATCCCCATGATCTTTTAAACTTCTATAGGTTACCTCTCAATCTCCTACACTCGCTGCCAACAAGCTCCCCCGTGGTGTGGAGCTCCCCTGTGGTGTGGGAAATTATTCAACTTTAGCTGCCTTCAAGCCAAAACCAAAGTCTACTTAACCAAGTGTCATCAAGCTGATCTTGCTCGTGTATATGCAATCTCAGAGGATGTACTTCTGACTATCGTCAGCACCTGTATAGAGGCAAATGAGAGCATGTATCTTACCTTGAACATTTGCAAGACAAAGTTGCTCTGCCAATCTGACCTGGCATTGTGGAGTGAATCCCCGATCACTTTGGCCCACGGGGAGGCTTGAGAGAGTGCTGATCACTTCCAATAGCTCGAGAGTGTCTTGTTGACCAAAGCAGCTCTTGATGAAGATATCCAGTGTGCTGTGTACTCTTTGGGGCTGCCTGAGGAAAAGGGTGTTTAAGGATAACAACATCAGATCCGACATCAAGACTGTGGTTCACAGAGTTGTGGTGGTTCCAGCACTCCTACATGGCACTGAGACATGAACTCTCTACAACAGACACCTCAAGGTGCTAGAGCAATACCACCAATACTGCCTGCTCAAGATCCTATGAATCCATTGGGAAGAAAGACACACCAATGCAAGCATCCCTGACCAGGCCAACATCCCTAGCATCGAGGCACTGACCATCTTTGAGGCTACAGTGGCTGGACACGTCATCCACATGACCGACACGATGCTCCTGAAACAGGTGCTGTATTTCCAGCTTCAAAAAGGCAGTCAAGCCCCCGGGCGGACAGAGCAAGTGCTCAAGGCCTCACTGGTAAAGTGCAGCATTCTCACAGACACATGGGAATCACCGGACTAACAGTATCCAAAATGGAGGAGGAGTATCTGGTAAGATGTCGAGCACCTGGTAAGATGTCAGGAAAAAGCGGAAGTCAGGTGAAAACAGTGGAAGGAGCGCACTACTTTACCAATCCTCATCCACCCTTTCCTGCAACCATCTCTGCCCCAAGTGTAACAGAGCATGCAGTAGCCACATCAGTCAGTTCAGCCACCTATGGGCTGACTCTGAGAGTGAAAGAGAGTCATCCTCGTCTATAAGAGACCACAAATGATGATGACACTCCAGTGAAAAAGGTCCATTCATGAAGTAATAACTTCTGTTAAATGTAAAAATTTTAGGTATTATTAGCTTTTGAATTCTTTCAGTTGGTTGCATATTTCTCCATGGTGATAGACAGAATAAAAAACAGAAAAACAAATTAACCCTTTGGACTGCTGAATAGGATAACATTGGGATTGCTGTTCTCCTGTTTTTAAAAAAGAGGCCATGGTTTTCTGGACTACATGGATGTTGGTGATGCATCAACATATCCAGCAGCTTTGAGAATTTAAAAACTTAACTCCAGTTGTTAGTTGACACAGTTTGGTGACGATTAGGACTGAGGACTTTTCATATCAAAGGCTAGGAAATGAACTATTTAGGATTACTTATCTTCCATCGTAACATCAACAAGGACGGAAATTATGAAAGTTACCTCAAATAGTTAAAAATGATTTTTTTTGTCCCTAATATAAAACATCATGTACAGCCATCAAATGTGGCTATTATTTCTTTGCAAAATTTGAATTGATCAAGTTCCGTCAATATGAGGTGCTGTTTCAACCATCCTGAAATTAAAGAAGATGTCAAAGTATGCATTTTAAAGAAGGGACAATTCCAATGATAAAGCTGTGAAGATTTAAAATTGACAAGGCTTTCAGTTCATTAATTTTATATTTGGGTTGAATTTGATCAAACTTAATATAAGTACAATCTGTGAGGTAATTTAGGGAAAGATAAAGTCTCTTAATATAAACCAAGATAATAACTGGGATCAAATGGGAACATTTGATCTATATTTTAAAGATATAATGATTTTTGTTTTGCTTGTACAGTTCTCCAGGGCTCATGAATGAGATAGAAAGGTAGTACAATGTAATTATTGTATGCAATTAAAAAGAAATAATTGTAAATATCAGATACAAATAGAAAAATAAGCCAACTGGGATCCTTTTCTTCAATAATTTTCTTTGGTGTAATTTCAAGAATTTGAACAGGTGTTAGGAAAAGAAATGAGTGAAACGCTGAGCAAATAAATCACTTGGACATGATTTTAAGAAGGATTTCAATTTTGTATTGTTTGTTATTATAGCGAGATCATGATAAGTTGAGTTACAGGAGGCCTGTTCATAAGTTTGTCGAGCAGAGATTTGAGATAGTTGTGGCAATTCCTATGCAACCTGATTTTGCTTATAAATCTGGTCAGAAGTGAAAACATAGTGACACAATAAATATATCGAAGAATATCTTAATTTTATTACTTATTCTTACTTACAATAGCCTGACAGCAAAATGTATTGAAAAATGTTAGCTCCAGAAAATCTCATTAATCTTTTACTGCTTAGTGTGCTGTCTTCAGTTGTCAACCTCCATAGTGTAAGGGTCCTCTTGTTTCTGCTGTCTGCTGGAATTTCCACACTAACCTTCAATCCTTGGTTTAGTTAGCCCCATCTTGCTCCTCCTCGGTCTCAGTATTTTATGGCATTATAAGCTGTTTGAATGCAGTGTGGTGGAAGCAGTTGGCAATTGTGTTTTCCATCATTATTTTCCACACCACCTTCATCAAAAACATGGTCTCTAAAATAGTTGTGTTGTACTCCTGCTTTTTAATCAAAGGCCTCAAGAACCTAAGAGGCCAACGACTCGCTATAGCTTTACTTTTTCCATATCATCCCCCAGTCCATGGGCTGATGCTCGGCTTTGGTGTTGAGAGGCAACAATGTCAGTTTGATGCTGTTGAGGCCAGTGTGTTGTATGGGCCAGTTGTCTGTAGTAATAATCTTCTGTTTCTCCTTTTGATACATTTTTGTCCACTTTATAAATCCATGTCTGTTTTGCTATCCTGACATTGTGGTTAGAATCTTGTCATTTGAAAATGTGTGTGAATTCTTGGACTTTCACATCACAAGAAGCAAAGATGGATTTTTTTCTTAAATAGTTTTCCAGACCTTAGTAGTGATACTATCCCTGCTTCACTTTGCACAATTGCATTGTTTGTTTTTAAGCATTAAAGAGCAATGTTATAAAGGTCAGTAAACCAGCCTGATTTCATCCACATTATAAATGCCACTTTTGGGAAATGCATATTTGAGATGTTGCCAATCACTTGTGATTGTTGCCATAACATCTATAGCCTCACTGCTTACCGTGCATTAGATGATGCTGTGCCTTTTCATGAATTGTTTCAGCATCCATTTCTTGAAACCCACCTTTTTTTCCTGCAGGATTGGACTGAAGGTATGAACATTCTCGTCTTGAACTTCCTTGAGACATATTGCCAGAGCATTCTTGACATTAATATAAACTCATCTTCCTCTTGGTTGGAGAGATTGATTGCTTAACATAGAGCCTCCATCACTGTTCAATATGATCATGGCTGATCATGCAATTTCAGCATCCCACTCCCACCTTCTTCCATGCCCCTTGAATCTTTAGCCATAAGGGCCACGTTCAGCTCCCTCTTGAATATAATAAGTTGGCTCCACCAGCTTTCTGTGGTAGAGCATTCGATAGGTACATAACTCTGAGTGAAGAAACTCTTCCTCATCTCAGTTGCTTATCAAACTGTTTCAAGAAGTTCATCTTGTGTTTCAGAATAGTTGAAAAACTCACTGATGCATCCTCCCACTCCTACTAATGTCCACCTTTTGGTTTATGCCAAAGTTTTCACTTGCTGTACTAATTTCACTTTGTCTCCAAAGAAAACACTTCTAATTTTCTTTCAGGTCTAGACATATTGCAGGGTTTCATTAAAAGATCTTGAATTTAAATGATGGCTTAAACATGATTTCACACTGAAGTGTGGCAAGTTTGGCCAATCCAAATTTATCGATACAGAACTTGGATTTATCATGGCCATCCTTCTATTGGATTTGCTATTCTGGTCGGTGGCAGTGGCTGGCAATTTCAACACAGTTAGAATTTTGGGTTATTGAACGTTGACTCATTTCACTTCATGTAGATAGGAAAATTGGTATCAGTCATATATGTCAAAACATTATCAAAACTGTTGCGAGATGATTCTAGCTAACAGCCTTGTGTAGAGACTTATCCTGTATATAGTTAGATGATAATATTCAATAAAATGTAATATTTGTCAACAACATGACCTCCTGCAATCTCTGTCAACTCCACTGCAACAACCACAGATGGTAAACACAGACTGAACAATGACAAAAAATAACATAAATACAAATTGCTGACAAAACTCAGTATGTCTGGCAGTATCTGTGGAAGGAAAGCAGATTTAATGTTTTGGGTGCAGTGACCTTTCTTTAGAAATGTTTGTAGCTAGGAAATGTTTGGTATATATGCTGAAGATGGGTGGGGGGGGGGGGGGGGGGGGGCGGGAAGGGGAGGATTAAACAATAAGTAGAGATGGTGCTCAGAGAGAGAAAACAACAATTGGGCAGACAAAGCAATGGATAATTGTCAGCCTGGGGAAATCAATAGCTGCTAATGGGGTCCATTAGTGTTTGACAATGAGTTGATTGTGTTAGTAGCCCATGTGATGACAAGGTTTCATGAGTGAAGATTGGGTTAAGGACTAGGAAGGAGGTACTCAGGCCCTAAAATTATTGAACTTGATATTGAGCCCAGAAGGCTGCACTTTCAAGCAGAAAATTAGATGCTGTTCTTCCAGCTTGTGCTGAGCTTCACCGGAGTACTGCAGCAACTCTGAGACAGTGATGTTGATTTGGAAACATGATGGGGTGTTAAAGTGACAGGCAATAGGAAGTTCAGGGTCATTTTTGCAGACAAAACATAGATGTTCTGCAAAGAAGTCACCCAACCTGAATTTTGACTCTGTAATATAGAGGAAACCACATTTTGAGCAGTGAATACAGTAGACTAGATTGAGTGAAGTACAAATTAATCACTGCATCAATCTTGTATATGCCTGCGCCTTTGGATAGTGAGGAGGGAGGATGTAAACAAACAGATGTTCATCTTCTACAATTCCAAGAGTATTTTCCATGAGAGTCTGGGGAGGAGTAGACTAAGGTGTCCCAGAGGAAACAGTCCCTGCAGAATGCTGAGGAAGGGGAGGGGAAAGTGTGTCTGGAGATGGCATCCCATTGGAAGTGAATAAATGATTAATAATGATCCTTTTGATGTGGAGACTTTTTGGGCATGAAATAAGGGGATCCCATTGGTGTTGTGGGAGGGAAGAAAGGAATGAGGGCTGCAGTGCAGGAGATGGGTTCGTCATGGCTGAGACCCTGTCAACCACAGTCATGGGGAATCCTCAGTTGAAGAAGAAGGTGGACAATTCAGAGGCCACTTTCTTGTGGATGATGGCATCATCAGAACAGATGCAATGGAAACAGAGAAACTAGGAGAATGGAATAGAATCTTTACAGTAAATGTGGTGTGAGGATGTATAGTCCAGGTAACTGTGGGAGCCAATGGGCTTCTCGTGATTATTGGTAGCCAGCCTGTCCCCAGAAATGGAAGCAGAGATGTTGAGGAAGGGAATAGAGGAGTCAGCGGTGGATCAATTGAATGTGAGGGTGGGGTGCAAATCAGAGAGATATGTATGGCAAGGCAGTCATTTGGTGTTTGTCCCCAATTGTCCTGAAGCTGGTGGTGATTAGCCACATTCTTGAGTCACTAGTTCATTGGCTGTAGTTCATTTGGTGATCTCAAAACCCATCTGGTTCAGGGAAGGAAATCTGCTATCCTTACCTGGATGGCCTACATGTGATTCTAGACCTACAGCAATGAGAAACAGACCAATGAGGTTCAATCCATCTACACCAACCAGACATCCCAATCTGACCCAGTCCCATTTGCCAGCATTTGGCCCATATCCCTTTAAACCCTTCATTTTCCAAATGACTTTTAAATATTGTAATTGTACCAGCCTCCACATAGTGGCTCAGTGGTTAGCACTGCTGCATCACAGCACCAGTATCCAGGTTCGATTCCAGCCTCGGGCGACTGTCTGTGTGGAGTTTGCACATTCTCCCCATGTTTGTGTGGGTTTCCTTGGGTACTCTGGTTTCCTCCCACAGTCACAAAGATGTGCAGCTTAGGTGAATTGGTCATGTTAAATTGCCCATAGTATTAGGTGCATTAGTCAAAGGGAAATGGGTGGGTTACTCTTCAGAGGGTCAGTGTGGACTTGTTGGGCCGAAGGGTCTGTTTCCACATTGTAGGGAATCTAATCTAAACTTCTTCTGGCAGCTTATTCCATGCATTCACCACCCTCTGTGTGAAAACGTTACACCTCAGATTATTTTTAAAATCTTTCCTTTGTGACCTTAAATCCATGTTCTCTAGTTTTGAACTTCTCCATCTGAGGTAAAAGACCTTATCTATTCACCCTATCCATGCCACTCATGGTTTTACAACCCTCTATAAGGTCATTCCTCAGCCTCTACTCCAGCGGAAAAATGCCCAGGCTATTCAGCCACTCCCTATAACCCAAACCTCCAGTCTTAGTAACATCCTTGTAAATCTTTTCTGCACCCTCTCAAGTTTGACAATATCGATCCAACAGAAGGGTGATCAGAATTGTAAGCAGTATTCTAAAAGTATCCTCACTAATGTCATGTATAGCCACAACATGATATCCCAACTACGCTACACAATGTTTGGCCAATGAACCCCCAAGCAAACCAAACACCTCTTCATCACCCTGTCTAGCTGCAACTTCACTTTCAAGGATTGACTCTTAACTGATGTTGTGGAGCAAATATAGAGAACCACCAGGAGACGCAGAGAGTTCTTCAAGAATAGGTTTTTCATTTGCAAACAAAAAACCGTGACACTGAGAAAACAGATTCTTGAATGCCCATGAACCTCTGTGTCCATGGAATTTTATATCTTTTTTATCACGTTTCTCTTAGCTTATCAGCAAGTCCAACTATATTAATCAAAGTACCTCACTCTAGCTACACAATAAACCAGTGATGTTAGTTCCCATTGTCTCTTTAGTTGTACTTTCTAGTTAATGTTATTCTAATATCACAGTTAGATATTTATTGCTAACTGTGCTAGCGATCTTCAATTCCAGACTAACCTGTCATGACAGATATTTAGCTATTCCATCTGTCACAATAGTCTCCTGTCTCAAGCTGACTCCACTAACTATTAATTAGATATTTTAATGTCATGCCCCAAATATTTATTGTCCCTATCCTGTCATAATAACACTTTACAGAGAAACTTGCTTTATTACTTGTGTTATCTCATCACGCCATAGTGATCTTTCAGCATTAAGCTTACTCTGCCAATTGGTGTAAGAATGTTCCACTATGGTTATCCCATCCTGCCTTCCACAGATTGCCAGTGGTCTTCATGCTTTAACCCTTCCTATGCTTTCATGTTCTTTATTTTCCATATTCCTTCCTTTGAGACCTACTAGTCTCACCCAGAGAAAGAAGACAATAAGCTCAGCCTTAGTCCCAACATGGACTAAATAATTTTCAGAGTCTGAGACTTAAAGGGTTCTTCCTCCATTTCTGTGGTCCCTTGGGCCAAAAACCTGACTTCCAATAGCCAGAACAGGTAAAAAGATCCAAGATCCCTCACAATCTAAGACCCGCACATTTTTCAGAAGTATCATTTACGTCCCCACGTGGACATATCCCTTGCACCGTGACAGTTGTCAGATCATAATAATAGAGCAGTGGGGTTCCGTCAGAGGAGTGAGCACTTCCTGGGGTAGCTGAAATGACCACAAGCTGCCATGTAGTGACGCAAACTAAAAAGGACTTGGTAAAAGGTAAAGCACAACAAAAGATGAAAGCAACAACAAGTAAAAATGCACCTATAATGAGACCAATCTTGACAAACCATGCTCTCCAAGATCCTAATATATTATTCAGCCAATCAAAAGCCTGATGACCAAACCTCACATTGTCTTTTAACTCCCATCTTAGATTCTTTAGTTTTTCCATTGCTTTAGTAAAAGATCCCCCAGAGCTAGTGTTGTTAGGTATAAAGGTACAGCAATGTTCCCCAAACATCACACAAACCCTGCCTTTTTCTGCCAGTATCCAATCTAAGGTCTGTCTATTTTGCCATGTCATTTTGGTAGTGGCTTCCAATTGTTCTTCCAAGGCCACAAGGACATTATCAGTATAATTGATAAATCTCTACTGGTTGTAATAAAATGTAATTAATCCATTCAGAATACTTGCTAACCCCTATCTCTGGGATGACAGCGTACCAGCCCGTGGCAATCTCATTGCGGGCCTGAAACTCATTAGGAGTACTATGCTATCAATCAGAATTGTTGGATCAGGAACATACTATCGCTTAGTTTGGCGCAAAACTGACTGTGACGTAACATCAAACTGCGTGTGTGGTGATATAACTACCTCGTGTAGGAGCATTACACGGGCACAGCTACCACTCCAATCAGTGGGCAGCGTCAGATGCAACCCACATTTCTTACCACACAGCCATTAAGTATCTGCCAGTGGGATGTGTTGAGAATTTAAATCAGCCCCAAATGTGGTGTCCACGACTAGTTCAATCATATTCCCGCAAAGACCCTTAAAATGGCCTACTGGTGTGGAATCATTTCGCTTAATGCATTCAAAACTCAACCCTTCCCATATCCTGAAAGCAACCATGGGAATGTGTAATTAATCTTACTGGTCGCCACACCTTCGTTGGAGTTGCTGCTAGCCCACATCATCCTGCTGATAGAACGTAGAGGCCTGAAGTAGGAGGCATCAAAAGGGGCAATGGAATTGCCTGTAAGTTGATGAATCATCTGGATTAAGAGGTCAGCTAGAGTGCTGCAAACTCTATTGAGTACAGGTGGTCGAGTTATAGGGCATAGGGACAACAAAGTATGAAGGGGTTGCCTTAGTACACAAAAACGAAACTGTCCTGTCTAGCCATCATTATGGCCGTATAGTTTGCTCATTGATACCAGTGATCGTCACGGGCGCGTACCCATGTTAGGGCAGCAAGGTCTGTACTTCTAATATGTCTTTGCTTCCCAGCCTGAATGACCCTGGCATTACCAGTCCAGGTATGTCAAATTAATGGTCTCCAAATCTGAGTATGCAGGCCTGGCATCAGAGAGGGGGGATCAGGGGCAGCACCCATCCCCGCTGCCAGGAGAGCTTTGCTCCACATCTCCATCACAATCATTTCTAGAATGATCAGTCTCCCCAAGAACTTCACCTGTACCTTTTCAGAACCCAGCTGAGGGGTACTCGCCTCCTGTGTGCCCTGCCCATGTCCCAAGTTCCTAGGCCTCAGCTCCACTTACCTCAGTGTTAGAGTCAGTTTGTGCTGGTGGGAGAGCTTTAGTACAATGATTAAGGTGGTACCATATGTGTCATCCTTACACTTGGATGGCAGTAGGTGATGCCTTAGTCACTACGAAAGGTTCCTCTCTCCTTGGCTCATTCCAGCGTCTTCGAAAAACCTGCACATATACCCAACCCCCGGGTGTAATAGGTCCTTCCTCATTGACAGGTGTCAGTTCCCTTTGTGTTTCCTGCAGGTGGATAGTCTCATGTATCATGGTTAGCTGCTGCATATATTGCTTAAGTTCTAAGCTTAACCACTCTAAGCTAGGCCCTCCATATGGGCCTCTCCACCTGGGTACTGGCATAGGTCTACCTGTGAGCATCTTATGCGATGTTAGATTGGTCATGTGATAACTCATTGGTGCCAGCGGCAGCACATCAACCCAATTAAGGTTGGTGTCTTGCACAAATCTTGTTTCATTTGCCTTTCAATGTCCCATTCATCCTTTCCACCATACCCTGTGACTGAGGATGATACACGCACCCAAACCTCTGTTTGATTCTCAAGACTGCAGCACCAACCTAACTACTTTCTGAACGAAGGCAGACCCATTGACTAAACTAATTTTAGATGGTATACCAAACCTTGGGATAACTTCATTTGTCAGAAATTTCGCTACTGTCCCAAATCCTGCACCTTTGGAAAGGACAGCTTCTACCCATCGGCTAAACCTATCAATCACCACTAACATGTACCTTTTCCCTCGCCCCTTTTTTATCATGTCCACATAGTCAATTACTAAATGCTTAAATGGCCCTTCAGTCATTGGTATGTGTCCTATAGGGGTCATTATCCCCTTTCTAATATTGTACTTTCACACACTTCACATTGTCTACTGAAGCTTGCAGTTATGGTGACCAGAAACTATCCCGTTTTATCTTCCTCAGCACTTCCCCTCATGCACATTGATCCAATCCATGCGCCATTGAAATAAGAATTGTCAAGAACGGGGTGGGTGCTATCCATAGACCTTCCTCTGTGGTCCATACACCTTGTTGATACTGCCTAGCACCCCTCTGCTTCCATAGTGTTTTCTCAGCCAGAGTAGGCCTCCCTTTAAATTTAACGGTTTAAATTTGAAAGTTTTTTTTTAAAAATGCGCGGAGCGGACCCGGAAGCTGGTGTAGTGCAAGCTTACCTGGGTAAGTTGTTTTTTTTCCCTATAAAGGCGTGCAGGAGAGGAACCCGAGGCATTACAAAAGTAGAGCCTCCCTCCCGCCCTCCTCCTCTAACCTAATAAGACCCGTTGTGGTAAGAAGGTAAGTGCTGCATTTTGCTTATTCTAGTGTTTAGACTTAGTTTTTTTTAAGGTTACTTTTAGAGGGATGGCAGTGAAGGCAGTGCAATGTTCCTCTTGCAACATGTTTGAGGTGAGGGATGCCATGATCGTCCCTGCTGATTACACTTGCAGGAAGTGCACCCATCTTCAGCTCCTCCAAGACTGTGTTAGGGAACTGGAGCTTGGATGAACTTAGGATCATTCGGGAGGCAGAGTGGGTCATAGATCGGAGCTTTAGGGAAGTAGTAACTCCAAAGATTGCAGACAGATGGGTGACAGAGAGGGGACTGGGAGGAAGCAGCCAGTGCAGAGACCCCCTGCGGCCGTTCCCCTCAATAACAAATATACCGTTTTGGATACTTGTGGGGGGGATGACTTACCAGGGATAAGCAATGGGGTTCAGGCTTCTGGCACGGAGCCTATCCCTGTTGCTCAGAAGGGAAGGGAGGAGAAGAGCAGAGCAATAGTTTTTGGAGACTCGATAGTTCGGGGCACAGATAGGTTTTGTGGGGGCGAGAGAGACTCACATTAGGTATGTTGCCTCCCAGGTGCAAGGGTGCGTGATGTCTCTGATCGTGTTTTCCGGGTCCTTAAGGGGGAGGGGAAGCAGCCCGAAGTCGTGGTCCACATTGGCACCAACGACATAGGTAGGAAGAGGGATGAGGATGGTAGGCAGGCTTTCAGGGAAGCTCAGAGTTAGAACAAACAGAGTTGTTGTCTCTGGTTTGTTACCCGTGCCACGTGATAGAGAGTTGAGGAATAGGGAGAGAGAGCAGTCAAATGCGTGGCTACAGGGATAGTGCAGGAAGGAGGGATTCTTTCTGGGGTTCTTTCTGGGGAAGGTGGGACCTCTATAAACAGGATGGTCTACATCTGAACCTGAGGGACACCAGTATCCTTGGGGGGAGGTTTGCTAGTGTTCTTTCGGGGGGTTTAAACTCACTCTGCAGGGGCATGGGAACCTAGACTGTAGCTTTAGGGTGCAGGACCTGGAGTGTACGGAGGTTAGGAATGTGGCATCAATCTCGAAGGAGGATGCCTGTAAACAGGAAGGTGGCTTGAAGTGTGTATACTTCAATGCCAGAAGTATAAGAAATAAGGTAGGTGAACTTGCAGCGTGGGTTAGTATCTGGGAGTTCGATGTTGTGGCTATTATGGAGACATGGATAGAACAGGGACAGGATTGGTTGTTGCAGGTTCCAGGGTTTAAATGTTTTAGTAGGGTCAGAGGTGGAGGTAAAAGAGGGGGAGGTGTGGCATTGCTTGTCAAAGATAGTATTACAGCAGTGGATGAAGACTCGCCATCTGAGGTAGTTTGGGCTGAGCTTAGAAATAGGAAAGGTGAGGTCACCCTGTTAGGAGTTTTCTACAGGCCTCCTAATAGAGATGTAGAAGAAAGGATTGCGAGGGTGATTCAGGAGAAGAGTGAAAGTAATAGGGTGGTTGTTATGGGGAACTTTAACTTTCCAGATATTGACTGGGAAAGCTATAGCTCGAGTACGTTAGATGGGTCGGTGTTTGTCCAATGTGTGCAGGAGGGTTTCCTGACACAATATGTAGACAGGCCAACAAAAGGTGAGGCTATACTGGATTTGGTTCTGGATAATGAACTAGGCCAGGTGTTAGAATTGGAGGTAGGTGAGCACTTTGGGGACAGTGACCACAATTTGGTGACTTTTACTTTAGTGATGGAGAGGGATAAGTGTGCACTACAGGGCAAGAGTTATAGCTGGGGCCAGGGAAATTATGATGCGGTGAGGCATGACTTAGGATGTGTGGCTTGGAAAAGTAGGCTTCAAGGGAAGGGTGCAATCGATATGTGGAGCTTGTTCAAGGAGCAACTATTGAGTGTTCTTGATAAGTATGTGCCTGTCAGGCAGGGAGGAAAGGGTCGTGTGAGGGAGCCGTGGTTTCATAAGGAATTGGAATCCCTTGTTAAAGGGAAGAGGCCAGCCTATGTAAAGATGAGGCGTTCAGGTTCGATTGGGGCGATTGAGAGTTATAAGGTAGCCAGGAAGGATCTAAAGAGAGAGCTAAGAGCAGCAAGGAGGGGACAACGAAAGTCCTTGGTTGGTAGGATTAGGGAAAACCCAAAGGCTTTCTATAGGTATGTCAGGAATAAAAGAATGACTAGGGTAGGAATAGGTCCAGTCAAGGATAGGAGTGGGAAGTTGCGTGTGGAGGCTGAAGAAATTGGATAGACACCGAATGAATACTTTTTATCAGTATTCACTCAGGAACAGGACATTGTTGCCGATGTGAATATTGAGTCACACTTAATTAAAATGGATGGCTTTGAGATATTTAGGGAAGACGTGTTGGAAATTCTGGAAAGAGTGAATATAGAGAAGTCCCCTGGGCCTGATGGCATTTATCCTAGGATTCTCTGGGAAGCAAGGGAGGAGATTGCAGAGCCATTGGCCTTGATTTTTATGTCCTCATTGTCTACAGGAATAGTGCCAGAAGACTGGAGGATAGCAAATGTGGTTCCCTTATTCAAGAAGGGGAGTAGGGATAACCCTAGTAACTATCGGCTGGTGAGTCTTACCTCTGTTGTGGGCAAAGTCTTAGAGAGAATTGTAAGGGATAGGACTTATGAACATCTGGATAGGAATGATATGATCAAGGATAGTCAGCATGGTTTTGTGAAGGGCAGGTCATGCCTCACAAGCCTTATTGAATTCTTTGAGAAGGTGACTAAGGAGGTGGACGAGGGTAAAGATGTGGTGTATATGGATTTTAGTAAGGCGTTTGATAAGGTTCCCCATGGTAGGCTACTGCAAAAAATACGGAGGTATGGCATTGAGGGTGAGTTGGAGGTTTGGATTAGGAATTGGCTGGCTGGAAGAAGACAAAGGTAGTAGTTGATGGTAAAGGTTCATCTTGGACTGCAGTTACCAGCGGTGTTCCGCAAGGATCTGTTTTGGGACCATTGCTGTTTGTCATTTTTATAAATGACCTGGAGGAGGGGCTAGAAGGTTGGGTGAGCAAGTTTGTGGATGATACGAAAGTTGGTGGAGTTGTTGACAGTGTGGAAGGATGTGGCAGGTTACAACGGGATATAGATAAGCTGCAGAGCTGGGCAGAAAGGTGGCAAATGGAGTTCAATGTAGCTAAGTGTGAAGTGATTCACTTTGGTAAGAGTAACAAGAAGATGGAGTATTGGGCTAATAGTCGGATACTTGGTAGTGTGGATGAGCAGAAGGATCTTGGTGTCCATGTACACAGATCTCTGAAAGTTGCCACCCTGGTAAATAGTGCTGTGAAGAAGGCATATGGCGTACTGGCTTTTATTGGTAGAGGAATTGAGTTCCGGAGTCCTGAGGTCATGTTGCAGTTGTATAAGACTCTGGTGCGGCCGCATCTGGAGTATTGTGTGCAGTTTTGGTCACCAAAATATAGGAAGGATGTGGAGGCACTGGAATGGGTGCAAAGGCGGTTTACCAGGATGTTGCCTGGTATGATGGGAAGACTGTATGAGGAAAGGCTGAGGCACTTGGGGCTGTTTTCATTGGAGAAAAGAAGGTTTAGGGGTGACTTGATAGAGGTGTACAAGATGATTAGGGGTTTAGATAGGGTTGACCATGAGAACCTTTTTCCTCGTATGGAGTCAGCTATTACGAGCTTTAAATTAAGGGGTGGTAGGTATAGGACAGATGTTAGGGGTAGATTCTTTACTCAGCGAGTCGTGAGTTCATGGAATGCCCTGTCAGGAGCAGTGGTGGACTCTCCCTCTTTATGGGCATTTAAACGGGCATTGGATAGGCATATGGAGGAAAGTGGGCTAGTGTAGGTTAGGTAGGCTTGGATCAGCGCAACATCGAGGGCCAAAGGGCCTGTGCTGTGCTGTATTTTTCTATGTTCTATGTTCTATGTTTCCCTGTATTTCAATGAGGTCCTCTATCGTCTCTTCTAGATCTATCTGCACCTGAGCACAATAATAGATGAAGAACAACGCAAAACTATCTTAGCCGCTTCACCTGCTGCCTGATTACCCCTTATCACCGTATCACTGCCTTTCCTGTGCTGGGCACTTTATAATAGCTAGTGCTTTTGGCTTCATCATTGCAGTTGTGAACTCTCCAATCTGCTGGCAGTGTTGTATGGGATCCCCATTACTCTTCTTAAACCTCTTTGCTTCCACATTGCCCCAAACGGGTGGCATACTCCATGTACATAAGCTGAATCAGTATAAATGTCAGCTTTTTTACCCTCCATCATTTCACAGGCTGCCATCAATGCCTTAAGTTCAGCCAACTGAGCTGAACACAGCTGTGGGCAAGTTGCCAGTTTGATTGCCTTATACTGGGACTGGTCCTGTCTTACAACCGACTACCCTGCATGATTCCCATCATAATTCCTATAACAAGAACCGTCTACAAATAAAGTCTCCTTATGTACATCAGGCAGTGGCCCGGACTGTAAATCAGCCCTCAGTTTGGCAAATGCAGTCACTTCCCTGATACAATCATGGGGCTCTCCCTCATACTCAAGTGGGACATAGTCCGCTATGTTCCTTGTAGTGCACCTCTGTATTGCTATGTCAGCAGCATCCAATATGCTAGTATTCTAGCTGGTGTCAAGACAAATTTCTCTCTCTCCAATAACTCTGCCACCTTATGATGAGTATATAGGATGACGGGGTAACCCACTGTTACTGAGGATGCTTTTTCATACGCTAAATAGGCAGCCACCAAACCCTGATAGCATATTGGATAGCCCAGAGTTACTTCATCTAGTCAGGTGCAACAGTAAGCATTGTTCTCCCTACACTCCCCTCCTGCATAAGTACTGCAGCTGCATATCCTCTCTGCCTGTTTGACACATAATGGTGAAAAGGTTTGTCGTAATCAGGCAAGACCAATGCTGAGGCTGACAGCAGGACTTGTTTAAGGGTATTAAAAGCTGTCATGGCCTCTTCATTCCACTGTAAAGCACTCCCTAAACACGAATGTCTGACATCCTTCATCATCTTCCTTAAGGGTGCCATACTCTCAGCATACTCTTCAATCCAATCTGAGCTAAATCCTGTCATGCCCAAAAATGTCATCATTTGCCCTACTGTCTCTGGTCTAGGAATTTTAACAATTGCTTCAATCTGACTTGGTGCAATTGCCTTCGTGCCCTCAGCAACCAGCCTACCCAAATACTCAACCTGCTGTTTGCAAAACTGCAGCTTTTTCCTAGAGGCCTTATGCCCCCCGTCTGCCAGCTTTTTCAAAAGGAAAAGGGTATCTTGCTCACATTGTTTCTGACTATCTGAACAGATAAGCAAGTCAGCAACATACTGTATCAACGTATTTTCTAAAGACAAACCCTCCAATTCTGATCTTAACACCAGGTTGAATACATGCGGTGAATGCTTAAACCCTTGGGGCATTCTTGTATAAGTGTATTGCTGACCTTTATATGTAAAAGCAAACAGATACTGACAATGCTCTGCTAGGAGAATGCTAAAAAATGCAGACTATAAATCTGCCACCGCGAATCAAGTTGCCTGAGGGGGCACATTTGTTAGCAGTGTGTGTGGACTAGGAACAACTGCTGGCCAATCCTCCACTACCTCACTTACTGCTCTTAAATCATGTACAAGTCTCCATTTTGACTTGTCTGCCTTTAAGTCTGGTAATAAAGTAGTGTTGCAGGAACTACAAGTTTCCTTAAGTATCCCTGCCTTCAGCAATCCTGATTTTGAGATGCCGGTGTTGGACTGGGGTGTACAAATTCAAAAATCAGACAACACCAGGTTATAGTCCAACGGGTTTAATTGGAAGCACACTAGCTTTCGGAGCGCCGCTCCTTCATCAGGTGATTGTGGAGGGCTCAATCGAGCCCTCCACAATCACCTGATGAAGGAGCGCCGCTCTGAAAGCTAGTGTGCTTCCAATTAAACCTGTTGGACTATAACCTGGTGTTGTCTGATTTTTAACTTCAGCAATCCTTGTATTGTTGCTGCTATTCCCTCTATTGCCTCTGGTTTCAAAGGATACTGTGGTCTCCTAGGCAGAATAGCTCCTGGTTTCAACCTTATTTCCACTGGGCTAACTAATTTCATTCTCCCCAGATTGTATCATGCTGTGACCACAAAGTGGCTGGTAGTGCACCCAATCACTCATTACCATATTGATCATCTTCCTCCACTGTCACTGGCATGCTCTGTTGGGGTGTTACCTTGATTTCCTTCGGATTCTCTGTCAATTTGCAGCATGCTAGGATTTTAATGTAGCTGCCATCCCCAGATTCCCAAACCCCTGTCGTGAGCATATGCCATTCCCTGACTGTTTCTACATGCCTGGCCATAGATCCTAAGTCTTTAGATTGATATCCCTTATTTACCAGTAAGGTTACGTGTGGTGCGGTGCCTGGTACTCTATGCCACTTTTCTAGGAATGCATTTCTCTCTATTTGCAGGATCACTCCCTGCTCCCTTAATACTATTGCGTCACTTCTCAAATGTTGTGGAGCAGTGACTTCCTGCTGCCACTGCCTCTCTAACACCTCATCCTGAGACTCATCAAATATCACTGTACAGTGCAGCTCAGACTTAGGTGGTCTTGCTTTAGTCAACATCGTCAACACTTCTGCTTTCCACATCCCCAAATATCTTGAATATCACTTGCTATATCCCCTATCCAATAAACAGTAACATCTTTAACTTCTTGCATCACTAATTGTTTATTGGCCTTTTCTATGACCAAGCCCTGCTATGTGCACTCCAATCTTACTTCTAACTGTAGTAAAGCATCACTACCTAACAAGTTAACTGGCATCTCTTTAGAACTATCTCCCTACCTTCCATTTCTAATCTTACTGGAACTGTAAATCAGGTTAACTGTGATTTCCCTGAGAATCCTACAGTTTTAACAAATTTACGTGACATGGGAAGGTGAGAGGCATACCGCGGCTGTACACAAGTGTGTGTAGCTCCAGTATCTATCATCACCGGTGTCTGCCGCCTTTCTATATTAACTTGTATTACTGGTTCTTGATCAGCCTCCCATGCTACTACAGGGTATTGTCCCCTCCCATCCAGGTTCTCAGGGCATCCCTAACACATCTCATAAAGGTTACAGGTCCTGCTGGGCCTGTAGGGGTCTGGGAAGTGGTCACTGGAGATTCCTGTCATCTAGGCCTGCTGTAGGGCAGAGAGGGCTGGTTCAATAAGGGCAATTCCTCCTAAAGTGACCTGGTTGATGGCATCCCCAGCACATAATTTCTGCCCCCACCCCCCTTGCGCCTGATTATTTATCATGTACCTTAGTCCCCCATTCCTACGTCCCTGTCCTTGGGGACTCCAGTTCTGTTTTGGGTGTTGTTTAACTCTGCCCTGCCCGGATACGTTGCCTTCGGGAAAGCTTCTCTAAAAACCTGCATTGCTGGCATGGGACCCTCTGGACCTTGTCTGGCTCCCTGATAGGACGCCCCCTTGCGCCGGTGCTTGGTTCACGCCAGTGTTGATTACTGTGTCAGTTCTTACTGGCAACACCTCTTTTTAGCCTTCTCTTTTTCTCTCTTTTTCTTTCTTTTTAAACTCTTTGAGCTGCATTTGTGCCAGCTTCCTTTGCACCTCCTCCTGCTGTTCAGACAGTTTTGCTGTCTTTTCAAAACCTTTCAACTGCATGACCTACATGACCTCTAAATTCCTGGTGGCTCATTGATGATGTCAGATCCACCACCTCCTCCAGCCTTGACGTGAGTTGGGAGGGCATTGCCTCAATTATAGAATTTTGGAAGATTGTGGTCCACAACTGATTAGTCTCTATGTCTTGCTCTGTTTCCAGCCTCCACTTCTTTAACTGTTTTTCCAAGTAGGTAGCCGGGTTTTCACTTTCTCCCAGTGGATCCCCTCTCAGAGCCTGGGGGTCCATTTTGGGTGGGTGACAGTCTCTTAAGGCCTGCCATACCTTCTGTCTCACTCGATCAAACCTGACCCCATCAATCATTGGATTGTCTGCCACATTTTTCATATGGGCTCGGACCATTATTTCCTTTAATTTTGGGAGCCAGACCAACCTCACCAGCAGTGCCTTCAAGTCTCCTATGGCCAGCAATCGCCCGGTGGTTTCATCTTCAAAATCCCTGATCCACTTTCCCGCTCCCTCATGTAAACCGGGCAGTGCATTCTTCAGCCCTTCCAGATCCTGAGTTCCCCAAGGAATGTATTATTGGTTTCTCCCCTCTTTTATAAGGAGTGGTAGCATCCTTCCCTGTTGGCCCTTTTTCCCTTTATTAACACTACTCAATAACTCCCCCTCAGGCTCTGAGTCCGATACTATTTCTAATTCCTCCCATTCTTTAGGTACTGGGGCCTTTTTCTTTCCTTGTCTCTCATCATCCCTTTCTGCTTGCTATCCGTCACTTTCACTGCTTTTCTCTTCAGCCCTCCTTTCCGATCGCAATGAGTATTCTTCAATTGCTTTTTGTTCCCTTAGCCCACACAGCACACTAATCTCATGTTTCAGCTCTTCTTGCTCTCGTCGTATAGCTTCTATTTGCTCCTGCCTGTCCCTTTTCTCTCTTTCTCTTCTTTCACTCAATTCATTTTTGTCTTCTGCACTTCTATCCCATTCTAATGTCCCTCTATTTCTACTGTTCCCTTTATTACTGGACACTGCTTCAATGCCTCTTCATTCGAGTGGGGAGGAGGTCTATTCAACTCCTCCACACCTGGGCATAGAGGGGGTGCTGATTCCTGCTTTTTCCGTAACTGCTCAGCTTGTTCTTTTGCAGCTTTCCTCGTCACTGCAGGTGCCTGACAAGCTACCTCCAGTTCCTCACTCTCTTTCCTGGAACGTTTCAGTATTTCCATCTCCTGATCCCTTTTTTGGTTTCTATTTTTAGATTTATCTTTCGTCTTATAGTTCTTAATTAGTCCTTCTATCTCTTTGCACATATGTATATCAAAGGTACCTTCTTTTGGCCATTTAGTCAATAAATCCTCAGTTCTTTTTTCCCATTTCTCCGAAATTTTTACCATATTATATCTTGCCACTGGAAATTTCTTACTCAGTATTTCTTATCCATCCTACGATATACTTCAGTCCAACTAATGTATTATCTTTGCTCTCATAAATCACTTCCTCACAACATTCAAGTCCGGTAGTGTTTGTTCAATAGTATAAGCAATTTCTAACTTTATAACTTGCAATTGTCCCTTAGCAATCTATCAATTTCTAAATGTCCTCAATTGTAGCTAGTTAATACAAACAACCTATTCTCATTCATTCAGCCTAAACCAATCCAACACTGCACCTTCAAAATGCACCAATCACTAATGGTTTCTTGAGAAATTTCTCCATCGAAAAAAAACTATCTTAAATTCTTACAGTGCAAAATAAAATCAAAATGCTCCTGGATCTCGAGCTCCAGGGAAACAAAACACAAACATTTAACCACTACAAATCAGATCACAATGATAAAACTATAAACTCTATATCTCTCTCTCACAAACACACACACACAGAAACATTCTGCAAGCTACAGCTGCTCTCGCTCTCTCTTTCTCTCTCTTACACACACACACACACACACACACACACACACACACACACACACACACACACACACACACACACACACACACACACACACACACTTCTGCTAACAGCCAAGAGCACTGCTGTAAATCAATTACTGTCAGCCAGAGCCTTACTTAAACAGACCCTTTGTTCATTTTCCAAAATCCTATTATCCTACAGGCCTTATCTAAAACATATTATAGTCTAGTAACACTATGACGATACTCTGCTATTTTACTTTTAATCATCCACTATCAATCTACCGGTTTTCTAAACAGGTCTATCAGTCTACCAGTGAAACAATTTCCTCTTCTTTATTCTGTCCTATCTATCTATAGGGTCTTATAAAACAATTTCCCCTTCTTTATTCTGCTCTATCTATAGGGTCCTCTATTTCTGCCCTATCTGTTTATAGGGTCTTATTTTTCTGCTCTATGTATAGGGTCTTATATTTCTGCCCTATCTATCTATAGGGTCTTATATACACCACATGAAATTTTTACTCAACAATTGTTACTTTCTGTCCTTACTCACCCGTTATCCCACTGCGCAGTTTTTTTGACCAATTCTCCACATCTCCTTCAGCAGCAATTTACCCCTCGCCTTTGGATCTTGGATCAGAGAAACCCTCCGGCAGGGTCCCACACCTGAGTCCCCAAGGACCATTTGAAGTCAACAGAATTCACAGCAAAAATGCTAACTTTTTTTTGTTGTGTACCATTATTCTGTCAGTCTCGGGAGTGTCCCCGGTGGACCAAGAAGCACCCTGTTACTGCCGTCCTCGGTACAGGTGGGTCTCTGCATGACCCTGCATGATTTTGCTTGCAGCTCCAAATTTGTTGTGGAGAAAATATAGAGAACCACCAGTAGACGCAAAGAGTTCTTCAAGAAGTAGGTCTTTCATTTGCAAACAAAAAACCGTGACACTGAGAAAGCAGATTCTCGAATGCCCACAAACTTCAGGGTCCGTGGAAACTTATATCTTTTTTATCATGTTTCTGTTAACTTATTAGCATGTCCAACTATATTAATCAAAGTACCTCACTCTAGCTACACAATAAACCAGTGATGTTAGTTCCCGTTATCTCTTTAGTTTTACATTCTAGTTAATGTTATTCTAATATCACGGTTAGATATTTATTGCTAACTGTGCTACAGTGATCTTCATTTCCAGACTAACCTGTCATGATAGATATTTAGCTATTCCATCTGTTACAATAGTCTCCTGTCTCAAGCTGACTCTAATAACCACTAATTAGATATTTTAATGTCATTTCCCAAATATTTATTGTCCTAATCCTGTCATAATAACACTTAACAGAGAAACTTGCTTTATTACTTGTGTTATCACGCCATAGTGACCTTTCAGCCTTAACCTTACTCTGCTAATTGATGTAAGAATGTTCTACTATGGTTATCCATTCCTGCCTTCCACAGAACACAGATTGCCAGTGGTCTTCATGCTTTAACCCTTCCCATGCTTTCACGTTCTTTATTTTCCATACTGCTCTCTGGGCAATTAGGGTTGCTATAATTGCTGGCTCAGCCTCATTCAATGAGAAAATTAATAATATTGAATATACTGAAAATACTGAGAATTGTGCAATCGCCTGTGAATCCCTACTCCAAACAGTGGAGACTTTTCCCCAACTCCAATTTTACTAAGACTCCTTGATAATACTCTCGATGAAATACTACCTCAGCATCAAAGGCATCAACTCTTAAGTCACCTCCAGAGTTCAGCTTGTTTGTCCAATGAACCTTTTGAACTAAGGTAACAATGAGGTGAAGAAATGAGTAGTCCTAATAGATTGCAAGCTGAGGCTCACTGAGCAAACTATTGCTCCTCAAGCTTTATGGATAACTTGGTCTACCACTGTTTCCATAACTGCTTAGTTTGACATTCTACCATGAGGCACACCCATTGCAGGTAGTTATCTTATATTTATGGTAATAAAGACCTTTTGTTGAATAGTGATGCATTGCATGCATTAAATATACACTTATTTCATGACTGGTGCCAAACTGGCTGTGGAAAAGGCTGAAAAAGATCAACTCAATACTGTACAAGTTCAGTTACTCTAGAACATTAATTAACAAAACAGAGTACTGAGCTACATTGCTGCAGTAATAAGATATCAATATATTGAAGCTATGTCACATGCTGGCCAGGTTATACATTGATTTGCTTTTATTCTATTTCCATGCATTCTATTCATTAATAGGATGCACATTCTTAATTGTAAATAAACAAATAAACCATAATGCTTTCAGACATTAGTATGACATTGCCTAGCTTAATTTCAATCCTTTATTCTTAGATTGCTAACATATGTATTATAGAGCTCCTACTGAGGGAAATTCTCCTGTGGGGTCCACCTCATATTGGCTGGGATTAACACTTGAAGGCCTACTTCAACCTTTGTGATAATTTTGTGAGCGTGCTCTTGGAACATCAGAGAGTGCTCCCATTTGCTGCAAGGATGGAATTCCAGAAGGAGCCCAGGATGCATCACAAATGAGCCAACAATCCAAGTGAAATAATTTGTAGATGAGGCAGATTTGGAAAAACATTCATAAACCATGTCAGAATCTGCTTTAGAAAGAGATTAAAGAAATGCCAAAAACCTAACATGAGAATCAATTTCAAACAAGCTATCACAAATGTCAGGAATTTGAAAAAATTATTAAACCAAGCGAGTTTTAGAACCTTCTTGCCAAGCGGTAATCATGGCAAGAAGGTTACCTGGAAAGGACGACTCAAACCTTTACCCAGGTGTTCTTTTCTTGTGTGACAGACAAAAAGCAGACAACTGACTCAGAGTTTAATTAAACAAAGCCTTCTTTATTTTACTTCTTAAAGTACCAATACTCATTACAAAACATACATTCATTAGAACATTTACTTTTAATTTCATCTAACTTCAACTTTAACTCACTTCACTTAACTTCACTTTACCTTAGCTTTATTTAATTCATATCTAACCCTAACACTTACCTTAACTCTGTAAGTTTGGCTTAAATCAAAGTAACTACCCTGATTTGAGTGAAGTGGCTAACTTTGTTCTCCATGTTGGTTTCAACTCATCATTCTTTGTCTTCACTCAAAGTAACTTCAGGACGCATGCTTTTCCAATGTGGTCTGGAAACTTCTCCTCTGAGGGAAAATAATCCTTTGTTCTATTAAATGTGCTCTGTTCTCAGAAAGATCCCTGGTACCTAATCAATGGATTGATCAAAGCCTGATCAGGTTGTTTGATTCCAGCCAATGAAGTTTACAGGTAAACAAATCCAAAATGTTTGCAGCAAGCTATAAACAGCAACATTCCATACTCTGTATAAGGTAGTATTGGTGCCAGTGTGTTTGGAGACTTCCTTATTTGGTCAACACAGGAAATTTCAAGTGTCAGCAAATGCTGGCTGCAGTTTAACTGAAGTCAGAGAGTTAACTAGCTTGACCAAAATTTCCAGCATGTTTGACTGTAGTTCTTAACCAATCTCAAGGTCATTTCTGTTGCTGGCCACCTGACCACACAAGGCAATATAGCACCAGATCCGACCAAGCTTAAGAAAGTCTCCAACATTTAATCTTTTTCCGAACCATTACCTCACACAACAAAAAACATCAGATTTTTATCACTTTGATTACAAGTGGCATGTGGTACAGCAACATTGTGGATTCTTAACTACATTCTTGGTATTTAGGGATGGGCAATAAATGTTGGTTTGGCCAGTAATGCCTACATCCTATGAAAAATGAATGTGAGACCATAGCATCTTATTACCATGTCACACAAAACCATTCAGTCCATTGTGACTGTGTCAGCTCTTTGAGAGAGTCATTCAATTACTTCCACTCTCTCACTTGTATCCAATATCCCTTCAGCTATTTTATTTTTCAAGTATTTTCCCAATTCCTTTTCAGTGTTGCTATCAAGTCTGTTTTCACCATCCATCCATTTAGATTGTTACAAGCTGCTGCATACAAAATATCCTTCTCACTAACCACAGGTTCATCTACCAGGGGTTTGCAATGATTCCAAGTTCCTTCTTAGTTAAAACATACCCCATACATTGCACCAGAAATAGGAAGTTTATTTGCCCAAGTTGTCAAGAGTTCCCCACTACTATGAATGAATTGTGAATAAATATTATTGTCAAGGTCTTGGCTCAGATGGTGCCAAACTGTTTGAGCAAAATAAGCCCACAAGTGAATGATATGCGTACAGAATTTGCGAAGGTGGATATTTGAATTTTGAAGGCAGGGTCTACAAGGATCCGGAGCCCATCCTCCTGTAAGCTTTTTTCAAGGTGTCCCTCACTCCAGTTTGCTTCTATTGACAACTGAAACAAATAATAAGACCTTGAGTGTCCAAGTGGCAGATAAGGCATAGTAGTAAAGGTTTAGGTATACTAGTAAAACCAGTGAAGGCATACTAGCATTCAAAGGACAGAAGCTGTGTGGGAGTTCTACTCCCTACGTAGGAAAGGATACCAAACCTGGCATAATATTGTGTGCTTCTTGACTATTTTGCTGGTCTAGCATTCAAGTTATGATGGAAACTCAATGGAATTTTCTAATTTGTAATTATGTTTATCTAGTTTGCCTGACACATTATGCTTAAAGGCTCTTGCAGTAAGATAGACCAATCTGTGCTAAACTGAAGTGTAATTGTGTTCTCTGATGTGATTTGGAGTGAAGCAATCCTGAGATTGCTACCTCCAGAGGTCTTATTTTTTAACTTGGCTCCTAACTCCTAAGTTCTGCTTGTAGGATGCCAGAGACCCGGGTTCAATTCCTGCCTTAGGTGACTCTTTGTGTAGAGTTTGCACATTCTCCCCGTGTCTGCGTGGGTTTCCCCCGGGTGCTCTGGTTTCCTCCCACAATCCAAAAATGTGCAGGTTAGGTGAATTGGCCTGGCTAAATTGCCAGTAGTGATAGGTGAAGGGATAAATAGGTCTGGGTGGGTTGCGCTTTGGTGAGTCGGTGTGGACTTGTTGGGCCGAAGGGCCTGTTTCCACACTGTAAGTAATCTAATCTAATCCCATTTTTTTTACTTACATCATTGGTGCCTGTATGCACCACGACAGCTGGCTGTTCACCCTCATTGATTTTCCTGCCCTTCTGTACAGTAGAGCCAGCCATGGTGCCATGAACCTGGGGTGGCACAGTGGCTCAGTGGTTAGCACTGCTGCCTCACAGCACCAGGGTCCCAGGTTCAATTCCAGCCTCAGGTGACTGTCAGTATGGAGTTTGCACATTGTCCTCGTGTCTGCGTGGGTTTGCTCCGGTTTCCTCCCATAGTCACAAAAATGTGCAGGTTAGGTGAATTGGACATGCTAAATTGCGTATTGTGTTAGGTGCATTAGTCAGACGGAAATGGGTCTGGATGGTTTACTCTTCAGAGGGTCGGCGTGGACTGGTTGGGCCGAAGGGCCTATTTCCACACTGTAGGGAATCTAATCTAATCTAATCTAATGCTGCCTTCCCCTAGTGAGCTATCTCACCCAACAGTATCCAAAACGGTATACCTACTTTGGAGGGAGATGACCACAGGGACACCTACACTGCCTTCTTGCTCTTGCTCTTTCTCTGCCTCTTGATTACATATTTCCTCTCTTCCTCAGCTATCCTAATCCACAGTGTGACCAATTTGCGAAATGTGCTATACACGACCTCCTCTGCATTGCAGGTGAATCCATTCACACGTCTAGAGCCATCATGCGGTCTAACAAGAGTTGCAGCTGGATACAATTCCTGCAAGTAAGGAATCAGGGACATCAGCCATGTCCCTGATCTCCCACATTGAGCAACAAGACCATAACATGGGTCTGGGGTCTCCTTCTATTTTTACTCTTAAGTTTAACTTATGTAAAAACAATGACTGCAGATGCTGGAAACCAGATTCTGAATCAGTGGTGCTGGAAGAGCATAGCAGTTCAGGCAGCATCAGCTCGTTGGATGCTGCCTGAACTGCTGTGCTCTTCCAGCACCACTGATCCAGAATTAAGTTTAACTTAGTCCAACGATAATATCAAATAATAGATAAATGAAAAATGAAAAAAAAGAACCTTTTACTAATCACAATAAAAATGAAATAGAAAAAACCTTACTTTATCACCACAGAGTCTTTATTTGGATTAGAGGAGGACAGCGGGTAAGAGACTAAACACATGTAGTGTCTCGGGTTCAGCCGCTGCCCAAATATATCAGTTCACTCACCTTCCCATAGTGCAATTTGACCGCTCCACTCAGCACTGCTGCTGAAATGATAGGGAAACATATCTTCCCAGCAGTCTCCTGGTCCTCACTCTCACCACTCCCACTGCTGCTGACTCTCGGGGTAAGCCCTTTTAGAGGGAAATTCACCTTCCCAGCAGTCCCTTGGTCCTTGCTGTCACTACTTCCACTGAAAATGGAGCTGCTGACTCTCAAGGTAAGTCCTTTTAGAGCCAGACAATCAAACCTGGGCCCCTAGTGTTGTGAGGCAGTAGTGCTAACCACTGGGCCACCATGTAACTTTCAATAAACGTTCTGTCTCGTCCCCAACAACATCTTAATCAAAGAAAGCCTTCACCTTGATGAATTCATCGAATACATCCTCCTATAATCCTGCAGAAACATCATTCTTGATGCTATTTTTCTAAACATAAGGAAGGAATAGCCATCATTTACTTATGAATTATCCTCTGCTTTGAAACATTTAAGGGCAATGCTCAACTATTCCTAATGCAATTTCAAGTAATTGAAACCGATTGTAACCTCTTCCCGTCATTTGGGGTTTATACAATCCTATCATTTTCTATTTTTTTATTATCTAGAACTTATTTATTGCTGCATTTGAAATGTGAACCTGGTATAGTTTGGATGCATGTGCACATTATACCCATGGCAGAGGTAGCAGGAACATGGCAAATAATGAGAATATATCCATCAGTGTGAGAGCAGGAAGCAGTTTGGAAGAAATATAATAGGTGACAAGGTACAGTACATCATTGTGAAGGTTGAGAAAGGGCTAAGAGGGACATGGGCTCCTATTTACACAACCTCGTAAAAGTTGTAGAAGAGATTGGGAGCCAGTTTTTTAGTATGGAGATGTGAGAATATGAATTAGGCTCTTTTGCTAATTCTGTTATGTGAGTCTACCATACAACCCCAATTCCTGTTATACTTTTGTCCAACAGTTGTAAGTGAGGCATGATGTAGTTCAGTGTAAGAGTTATTCTGGAGACTGGCTGATTAAAAGGCCCACCTGAATTCTCAAAGGCAGCAAACTGTTCCTAACATAATTTTTATCCTTCTTTACCCCCTCACCTCACCCTCCTCCATGGCCCCCTTATTTGGCCATACTGTCCATTAATTGATAATTCTGCCATTGACAACAGTGATCAGAGCCAGAGCTCTTAATCAAGCAGTGTTTTTTCTGGGGATCAGGTGTTTTAGCAATTTAAAGGTTGTCTGGGCTATCAGAAAAGAATTTGTAGAGAGACCTGGCTTAGACTAGTAAGACACCCGAGCCCCAGAGATAATTTCTAATCTGCCTGTTTAGCGATTGCACTGGAGCCACCTCTGGAGCAGGCGGCTCTTGAGTCCTCCTAGCTCAAAAATGGGTGCACTACCACTGTGTCACCACACGTTTCACATGCTTACGGTTTTAGTTATTGAATCTTTACAAGAGCAAACTGGCTTTTACTGATCTGTAATAAAAAAATACTTTTTGAAAACAATGACAAGTTATGAATGAAAGACTGATTGCTCTTCTAAAGCTTTACTTACGGATATTGTCATTATCAGTTTCGTTGATCCACTCTGCAATATAGAACCAATGGGTAGAGAAATATTGCAGACTGGTATTGGGGCATAAGGGTCAGAGAGGTTGTTATGGAAAAATAGGTGGAGTGTTCTTATAAAACATACAAGTGTAATTTTCCACTGTTGAATGATAAATGTAGTAGCCTACCTGTCATAACATGGTTTGGAGATGCCGGTGTTGGACTGGGGTGTACACCCCAATCCAACACCGGCATCTCCAAATCATGACTACTATCGACACCACTAACCGCCGGCTTAAAGTGGAGAGGATCTCCAAGAAGATTGCACATATTGACATAGACATCATTTAGATTAGAATCAATCTAAACATCAGGTCATAGACAGAGAACACAGGGAGCTAACACCTTCAACATATTGGCTAGCTATCACCATTGTTAACAGCTAACCCGAGAATGCAACTTTTAAAAAAAGGTTTTGTGATTTACACATGAAAGAAGTGAAACTATCACTGTATTCTAATAGATGAAAGGCTTAACAGACAATCAATTTTTCAATGTATAATTTCAGTTACATCACACTGGAAATTTTTGCTATAAATTCTGTGTTACGATTGAGCCCTCCACTATCACCTGATGAAGGAGCGTTGCTCTGAAAGCTAGTATGCTTCCAATTAAACCTGTTGGACTATAACCTGGTGTGTGATTTTTAACTTTGTCATAACATTGAACCTGTTAACAGTCTTGTGTCTGCTTTCCACTCCATCTTGGAGCATGTTGTAGCTATCTTGCTCTAAAAAATCTCTACAGGTTAATGGAATTATGTTGTGCCAGCCCTTTTCTCTTCAAACAGCCGTTAGCTTGTAAAATCAGTCAGCATGTGGTACAATCAAGATGCTCAATGATTCTCTGTAGAATACAGAAAACTAAGCTATCAACATGACTGTTCACAATTCTCACATGCCAGGGATGCTTAGATTGGTTCAGCACAGTGGGAGGCAATTTTAACGGGTAAATCTTCACTGGCTCTCTGCAAGATATGTTTAGTTTATCCCACTTGTCTGGCCTTTTCACAAAGTCCTGCAAAATGTCTTGTTTCACTTGGTTACTTGCTTTTGAATGCTGTATTTTAATCTGTCTCTGCCACACTTTCTGATAGCACAATCCAGATCCTGACCACTTTGAGCATAAAAACAGTTTCTTCCTGTCACCTTTAGTTCATTTGCTAAGCATCTTAAATCTATGATATTTGTTTATCTATCTATGGTTTGAACACCTCGATCAAACATCCTGTCAACCTTCTTTCTCAAGGAGAATAATCTAGCTTCTACAGTCACTCCATTCAATTTCAGTTCCTTACCTAACACACATTCTCTTAAATCTTGACTATATTTTTCTCAAAACCTTACCATTCTTCCTAAATCCTTTCCCATTCTTCCAAAATCCCTGCCTAGCCTTCCTAAAATATGGAGCACAGCATTGGATACAATGTCCCAACTGAGGTCAATGCAATGTTTTGTAGAAGTTCATCATGATATTATTGCTTTTGTATCTTTATTAATAAAGCCCAGGATATCAACTGTCTTTTTAATCACTAACTCAACATACCCTATCACCTTCAACATGTTGTGTATGTATACCTCCAAGTTTCAATGCCCTTGGATCACAATCAAAATTGTACCCTTATTTGATTTACCTGTCTTCGGTCTTTTGAACAAAACTTTTATACACTTCTAATTGATGTGCCACTTGAAGTCTATCACCAGCCTCCTCACAGTTTAGTGTACTTCTAAGTCAAGCTGCTAATTAGTAATTTGATCTTTGGAAAGCAAAATTAGGAGCTTTGTGGAGAGCAGTTTCAGAATAATTCCTGTAGGATCCTCACATGTAGGTTATCATTTCCTGTATATTCTATATCTCTCTATGGAAAGATTCTTAATCCATGAAAAAAATGAATTGATAACCCAGATTAAAGTGCAGCATGGGGGTGGAGTGGGGGTGGGGCGTGGGGGGGGAGGTGGGGATGGGGGGAGTGTGCAAATGTTAGCCATAACGATGAAACAGTGTTAATCCTTCTGCAATCTGGAAGATAGATGTCACAACTGCTCATTAAGGATGCATTTAGCTAATTACCCAAGCTGTTCATTTCAAGGAATCCTGCTAATCTCATGTGTTTTGAGAAAATTCTTAAATCATTTGTCTGCAACAATGACTTATGTACCCTGAATGAACAGCAAATCCCTATTTCAAGTTGCAGTTATGCTCCAGAAATCAATGTGTTAAGTGAAATTTTAATTTCTGCAGGAATTATTAAATAAGGCAGAATAAAGTTAGAAAGAACAAAAATATTACACCCTGCAAGCTGAAATAGTTTGGTTTATAGTTTATTTTGAAAAGCCATTTAAATTAACAAAGAAAAACGTACTTTCAACATTGAACAGCTCCTGCTCCTTAAACATCCCATCCCTGAGCCTCTTGGTTGCTGCAGGTCCTTTCCCTCCCAGACACTAACTTTCAGCCTTTCCTTGGAACCAACTATTCAGCTCAACACCTCTGCAAGAAGGATTGATTAACAGTGTATTCATTTATTTATGAGTTATGAAATAGATATTTTCAACTTGGGCTGACAAGTGGCAATTAACATTTGTGCCAGATACATGCCAAGCAACAAATATTTCCAATAAGATACAATCTGACCATGACCCCTTCACATTCAATGGCATTACCGTCACTGAATCCACTGTGATCAACAGCGTGGGGTTTACTATTAACTTGGAACTGAACCAGATTAAATAAAGAACATACTGTAGCTACAAGAGCAGGAATACTGTAGCGAGTAATTCACTTCCTGATTTCCCAAGGCTTGTCCACCATCTGCAAGGTACAAGTGAGGAGTGTGATGGAATACTTCCTACTTGCCTGAATGAATGCAGCTCAAATAATAGGAGAAATTTGACAACACGCAGGATAAAACTGCCCATTTGATTGGCACTACATCCATAGACATGTGTTTCCTTCATCACCATCACTCAGTTGCAGTGATGTGTATCGTCTGCAAGATGTGCTGCGGAAGTTTGCCAAGGCTTCTTAGAAAACACCTTCCAAACTCACAATCACTTTTATCAGAAGAACAAAGCAATAAATGCAAGAGAACACCACCATTTGCAAATTCCCTTCAGTGTCACTCATTATCCTGACTTGGAAATATTTGCCATTCTTTTAATGTTTTAGGTCAAGTTCCTGGACTTCTTTCCCTAATAGCATTTGGTGTTTATCTACAGTACATAGTATGCAGTGTTTTAAGAAAGCAGCTTACTACCACCTTCTCAACGACAGCTCAGTGGGGTAATAAAGACTGGTCCAACCAGCAATATCTATGCCCCACACTGAATAAAGAAAACTAATTTGTTGGCAGCTTGCACATTCGCAGGCGTAACTGGCAGGCAGAGTCATAATAGAACATATATTATCAATGAACCCATACCAAAGATTCTATTACTCACTGCTGGATCAAGTGGGATTTGAACGCCTCCTGTCAGAGGTAGAGACAATGTCACTGCACCACAAGAGTCCCCTATTGCTTGGAATTGGTGGACTAGTCCATATTCAAGAATTTAGTGACCAATCTAAATGGGTATGCCACGACTATTCCAGACTTCATTAACAAGACTGTGTAGACGACTGAGTGGCAAAGAAGTTAATCTGAATGCTCCCCAACTAGAAACCATGATAATGAACTGGCAGATCTATTGCTTATTAAAGTCCAGGTGTGAGGCATTCAAGTCAGATGATCCTGGTCTTTACAGGAAATCTGAATACGACCTCCAGAAAGCCATTGGAGACACCAAAAGGCAATACCAGACTAAAGTAACCATATGGACAGCATTTATTTATGGCTAGGCTTATATGATAAAATGGGCAATAAAACAATGCAGAACAGAATAGCAGCAAAAATATATCCATCCCTGATGAACTCAATGCATTTTATGTTGGTTTCAAGCAGAAGGTCAGTGAAATGATATCAGATAGAGTCCCCCATTATGCATTCAGATCCTGCACATGCTAGTTGGTGAGTGTATTTGCTGACGTCTTTAATCTCTCCTTATTTATGATCTGAAGTCTACAACTACTTCAAGAAGACTGCCATCACCCTTGTGCCAAAGAATACTCATGCAGTGTGCCCTAATAACTACCACCTGGTGGCTCTGACCACTATAATTATGAAGTGCTTTAAGAGGTTAGTCATGGCTCACATCAAGTCTAACCTCTCAACCTGCCTTGATCCCTTGCATTTTGCCATCTCCCTGGAACATTTGGATAACAAGGACATCCGTGTAAGGTTCCTACTTATTGACTAGAGCTCTACCTTCAACATCATAATTCCAATCTAACTGATCTCCAAACTCCAAGATCTGGGTCTCTGTTGTATCCTTGTAACTGGATCCTCAATCTCCTGACCCACAGACCACAATCAGTGAGAATAGGCAACAGCGCCTCTTCCACAATAATACTCAGCACAGGTTCCCCCCAATGCTGCTGACCAAGCTCCTTACTATATTTACCAAACACTCATGACTGTGTGGCCAGATTTCATTCTAAATCCATCTACAAGCTCACTGATGACATGATCATGTAGGCTGGATCTCAAACAACAACAAGACAGGATACAGGAAAGAAACAGAGTGCTTAGTGGCAAGGTATAAAGGTAACAGTCTCTCCCTCAGCGTCAGCAAAATGAAAGAGCTGTCAATTGACTGAATGCAGCATAGTGGTGGGCACACCCCTGTTTACATCTTTGGTGCTGAGGGTGTAGATGGTCAGGAGTGTCAAGTACCCAGGAGTGATGAGCCTGTCCTGATCCACTCACATTTATGCGACAGTCAAGAGCACACAACTATGCCTCTACCTCATCAGGAGGCGAAGAAAATTTGGCGTGTCCATAAAGACACTTAACAATTTTTATAGATGTGCCAGAGAAAGCATTCTATCCAAATGCATCCTGGCTTGGTATGGCAAATGCTCCGCCTAGGACCATAAGAAGCTACAGAGTGTTGTTAACACGTCCAATCCATCACACAAGCCCACCTTTCATCCGTTGACACTACCTATACTTTGGGAGGCAACAAAGACCTCTCCCACCCCTGTTATAATTTATTCCAACTCTTCTGTTGGGCAAAGATACAAAAGCTCAACAGATTCAGAGTAGCTTCTTCCCACTGTTATTGGAGTGCTGAATGGACCATACAAATTTTAAATTAAATATTGATCTTGTATACTTTCTCTCCTGCCGTAACATTGTATTCTTCGCTCTGTTCTATTATCCTAATGCATTTTGTATGATATGATCATCCTGTACTACATGGGTACACGTGGCAATAATAAATCAAATCAAATGAACTCAACATCTTAAATACAAAGTGCACATTTAATAACTTCTATCTTAAATTTTTATTTTTAAACAATGTCATCTAGTTTTAGATTGTCCCATGAAATGTTACATCCTTTCTGCATCCAGTTTGTCAAACCCCCTCAGAATCTAATGCTTCAATAAGTTTGGCAAATACTTGGAAAGTCGACTGAATAAATGCCTAAACTGCTCAAATCTTTCTCATAAGAGCCAAAGATTCTAATGTTAAAACTGGACACGACGCCCTACATATGTCAATCTAATGCCCAATCAGTAAATCACTTTCACTCATGCAGTGACCTGTTCATAGAATGAATCTGATCCTTTGTATTCTGTACCTTTTTTATATTCAAAAGTGCCTTTTACACACATCTGACATATTTTTGTTTCCTTCACCTTCATCTATTAACCAGTATCTTCTTTTGTACAAATGCAGCAACTTAAGTGGCAGCTAAGACCAATTGAATATGCTTACCAAATTAATAGGTTCAGAGAGCCCAATGGCCAATTCTCTGTGATGCTTCCTTCAATTTACACATCTTAAGGGAAGAGAATTAGTTAAAGTGCAGGTGTGTATTCTTTCCCAAAACCAGAAAACATAATTAACCCAAAGTCAGCCCAGCTATGGCAACGTCTCAGATCTTGTTTAGAAGTATTTAGCATAATTTGTGGTGGTTATTCCTTTCATTCTCATAGGATATTTAAAATTCTACATCACTCATTGCCCACTGACAAAATAAAGATAGCAATCCTATTTTGTTTTGGTAGCTTGCTTGGAATCCCTAATTATTTCTGTTTCCCTTTTGATGCTTTCTGTCTGCATTCCCTGTGTTTTTCATTCCATTTTGTCTCTTGCCCTTGCTCAATTTTTAGCTTTTAATGCTTTTCATCAATGTTTTTCTTCATGTGGAATTATAGATTATTTTGCCTTTTTATATTATCTTCCCCTATTTTCTATAGATCCTTTCATAAATATCTAAGTTTATTTTGTTTGTGCTTACATATTTATAAATATTATGCAGTTAAATGGCATGTAGACAAAGTGGACTGGATTAGAGATCAATACAGGAGGGGTATGTACAAGAGCAGTAATATAACATGCACAGGATACTGAAGGGTGATGAGAGATTTAAGTTGGAAGACCGTGGAAGGCCAGCTTTGAATCTTGGAGTAAAAAGGTCAACCAAGATCAGGTACTAGGAGGCAGAAATAGAGAGTGGTCAATTTTCACTTGGAGGAAATGAAGCAAGTCTTTATTTTAAAAAAAGAAACAGTTACGCGTGGATTGGGGATATAACTGGCAAGACCAACATTTATTAGCTAACTTTAGTTCCCTTGAGAAAATTGCAGTAAGCTGCATTCTTGAATCGCTGCAGTTGATGGCAGGTAGAGATGCCCAAAATACTGTTAAAGAGGGAATTTCAGAATTTTGAGTCAATATCAGTGAAGGAACAGTGACAAGTCAGAGTGATGTGTTACTTGGATTGGAACTTGCATTTGGCTGTGTCCCTACGCATCTGCTACTCTTGTCCTTCTAGAAGTTTCAGGTTTGGAAGGTGCTGTCTAAGGAGCCTTGGTAGGCTTTTGCAGTCCATCTTGTAGATGGTATACACTGCTGCATCAACCTTGGAGACAATGACTTTTGAAGATAATAGATGGGTGCCAGTCAAGTGGGCTGCATGGTCCTGGATGATATCAGGTTTTATGAGTGTTGTCAGAGCTGGACTCATTCAGAGTAAAGGACAATATTGTTTCATATTCCTAACATGTGCTTTGTAAATAGTGGATGACCTTGCCAGAGTTAGGAGGTGAGTAACTCATTATAGAATTCCTTTCCTCTGACTTGCTTTTCTGGCCACAGTGTCGACATATCCAGTTTGTTTATGGTCATTGGTAAGTGTCAGGTCATTGATAGTGAAAGATTCAGAAACAGTAATTGAATTGAATGTCAATAGCAGACATTTAGATTCTCTCTTGAGATGATGCTCATTGTCTGGCACATGGACAGTATGCATGTTATTTGCCACTTATCAGTCCAAGACTGGATGTTGTCCGTGTCTTGCTTCAGTGGATATGGGTTTCAATATCTACAGAGTTATGTAACAGTGTGAAATATATGATGAACATAATTCCATTTTATTGTTTGAAATCTATCTCAATTCTACTATATTTTCTTTTTATCAGCATGCTGTCTGTGTGGCTTTATATATTACGGTCTTGATTTCCAACAAGGTCCAGCTAACCTACTGCCAAATATTTGCAGAAGTGTTAAACTCTGGAGAAATGGCATAAACAACTTATAAAGATCTGAAGAAGCCCTGGGCAATACAAGGTTTGTGTTTTTAGTTTAACTTGTTGCAGAAACAGAAACTTAATTTGATACAATGGATAGAATTTTACAGCAGTCTGAGGATATGAGTTATGGTGGAATTTGTGGCAGAACAGGATGAGAAGTGACGTATTTCGATGTCAGGAGAATTTCACTGCATCTCTTATCATTTTGATAAGTGGTGAGAGGAGATTATTGCTTGTCAGCAAGTTGCCAATTAAAGGGGGTTATTATTTGTTAAAAGCCTTTATTAACATTTCAACTCAATTCACTAGTATTTAGATTTCTAGCTTTCAAAACTCGGGACCTCCACATTGAACACCAAGAACTCGGTATTCTCATGGGCACTGGTCACATGAATGTCATGTCAATGGACATTGGCATGTGCCACCCTCAAAAACCCTTATTATATATCTCTGATCCATGGACAGGATGCTTCTGCATTTCAATGCTGCACTGCCAAATATCATTGTAATGCTGCACTCAGGGATATTCACCCAGCTCATGGACTTGACCACGTTGTACCTCCAGGCTCTTCACTTGCTCTCTTAGGGTTCAGTTTGAGCTGATCTGATTGCATACAGTATCCATGCCTTGCATTTCCCTTACATTATCTTTTTATGATTTGCCCTCTCAGCTTAAATATGAGTCATATTACTTTGTCTTACCTACCGTGAGTCAGAATGTAAAGAACATGTCTTTTTATTTTTCTGTATTTTTGATTATGGACTGAAATGGGGAAAGAACTGTATTAGAAGTTAAGGATTATTGAGGGATTGCTGGGTCTTTTGACACTCAAGCACTGTAACACAGTTGCTGGTTCATGCAGCAGTAGGAGAAGGTGAAGATGAGCTGGAGCTAAGAGTGTGTACAAATGGAGGTTTAGCAGGCAAAAATCTAGCTGATTCAACTGTGGACTAGTGACCCATTCTTGATGGTAAAGGCCTTCTGCCTGTCAGCAACGGGATTGACTCCTGGGTCTATAGAATCTCCACAGTGTGTAAACAGGTCATTCAGCCCAATAAGTCCACACTAACACTTCGAAGAGCATCTCACCCAGACTCATCCCCCTTCTCTATCCCTGTAAGTCTATCTTTCAAATGGCTAATATACCTAACCTACATATCCCTGAACACTATGGGTAATTTAGCAGAGCCAATCCAGCTGGCTTGCACATCTTTGGACTGCAGTGAAAACCATCACAGACACAGGAAGAATGTGGAAACTCCTTTCAGCCAGTTGCCCAAAGCTGAATTCGAACCCCAGTCCCTGCTACTATGAGGCAGCCATGCTAACCACTGAGCCACCCCTATGACCAAGATTGGGAGAAGACATCAGATCTCCACAGTCTCTGTTCTCTGCAATACAAAAATTACTTTAAGCCTGAAAAACTGGTTAATTTTCTCTCAAGGCAGGAAAGTAAGGTTCTAATTTTGGAGTTCTTGGCTATCTATTGACTGGCATTGGTACTGAGAGCACAATGTTTACTCAGCCATTTTCTCTTTTTCTAAATATATCAAATCCATTCTTTCCACTGACTACTGAACATCTGCTTTACAATATGCATTATTGTTGTGTGGGTACTGGATTGGGCTCTGTCCTGGAATGGAATCAATAGAGATTAAGAGAAATGCTGTTGGTAAACATTCGCTTTTATTGAATATTGCCATTTAATTACAGGACTAGGATTAATGAGAGTTTTCACAGTAGATTCTGTTGGCATGAGATCTTGTATCACTGATCTTATATCATAGAAACCATAGAAGTGATACAGCATAGAAGGGGCTATTTGGCTCAAATTGTCTATGCTGACTCAAAGCTACCCAGATGCCCTTTCCAATCACATTGGCCTGCACATGGCCCATAAACCTGCAGTTTACTGCATTTAAGGTGCAAATAAACATTTTAAAAGAGTTTTCTGCCTCCACCACCAATTCAAACAATGAATTCTAGACACTTATCACCATCTGTGTAAAATTGTTTTTCTCATGCAGCCTCTAATCTTTTTGCCACTTAGCCTGAAACTATGACCTTTGGTTTTTGAACTCTACGCTAGGGGAACCAGGCTATTCCTGTTTACTTTATCTCTATTTGTCACAATTTTGAATACCTCAATCATCTTAACTCTCAGTCTAATCTATTCCAAAAAAAACCCCCAAATTCTCCAATCTATTCTTGTAGCTACAATTCTCCAGCCCTAGTAATGTTCTTGTAAATCTTCTCTGCACACACTCCAGAGCAATTACATGCTTCCTGTAATTTGGCGACCAGAACTGCACACATTCTCCAATTGTGGCCTCACCAGGATCTGTACAATTTTAACATTATGTCCCTATTGTCTTCTATACCTCTGTTAATGAAGGAGAGCATTCGAAATGTCTTCTTTACAACCTTACCTGCCTGTTCTGCTACCTTTAGAAACCTGTTGAACTTGCATGCTAAGATCTCTCACTTCATCCACCTTTCTCCGTATGTTCCTATTTATTGAGTTTTCCTTTTTTCTGATTGACCTCCCTAAATGCATTACCTCATACTTATCAGCGTTGAACTCCATCTGCCACTTTCCTGCTTGGTTCACCAACCCATCTACATCATTTTGGAGCTTACATCTAACCTCTACACTATCCACTACAGAGCTGGGTTTGTGTAATATTTGGCCAAAATTGTTTATGCTGACCCAAAGATACCCAGATGCCCTTTCCAATCACATTTTCTTGCACATGGCCCATATCCATGCAGATTTCCCAATTGTGTTCCCCATTTTCAAGTCCAAACCAACAGTAGGGGTCCTAAAACTGAGCACTGCTGAACATCACTTGAAACAGCTTTCCATTTACAATGGCAGCCATTGACTGTTGCCTTTATTTCTGGTTACTAAAACAACTTTGGATCTAATTCAACACATTACCTGTATCCCATGGGCTCTTATATTTTTTCACTGGTCTGTCATTGGATTTCCCTTCCTTATAGCTCTGTGGGTGTAGCTTTCCATCCAGGGCTGCAACAGTTCAATAAGGCAGCTCACCACTACCTTCTTAAAGGAAACGTTAAAAATCACACAATACCAGGTTATAGTCCAACAGGTTTATTTGGAAGCACTTAGCTTTAGAAGTGCTGCTCCTTCAACAGGTGGTTGTCACGTGATGAAGGAGCAGCACTCTGAAAGCTAATACTTCCAAATAAACCGGTAAGACTACAACCTGGTGTTGCTTGATTTTTAACTTTGTACACCCTAGTCCAACACCAGCACCTCCAAGTCATTCTTAAAGGCAACCAGTGATGGACAACAAATCCTGTAACAGTCAGCAAGACCTACATGTGATTAAATGATTTTAAAAAGTTGATGTAGTCTTTGTAAAAAAATTCATTCTTGGCTGTTACTGGCCTGACCAGCATTTATTGCCCACTTTTAATTTCCCAGTGGGCAGTTAAAAGTCAATCACATTACCGTGCATCGGGAATCACATATAGTCAATGAGTACAGTGAAAAGTTTACACATCGCCAATTACAGTGTCGACTGAGATACAAAAATACCTATGCACAGTTTCTTTAGTTACAAGATTTAAACAATGTAGAAGTAAAATGTCCAGCATTACTGAAGTAACAGTTCAGTAAAGCAGACTGTGCTGACACCTAGCTTGCAGTCCACACTGGCTCTGGTTCCACACCACACCAAGAGGCCGCTGCAGGAGGCTGGAAGGTCACCATACCAGACTAGGCTGCTGAGACAAACCAGGAATTTGCCATGCCACACCGAGAGGCCACTACAGGAGGTTGCCACATCAGGAAACCCCTACAAGTGGAAGCTGCTGCGCCAGGTCAGGAGTTTTTCACGCCATGCTGGGAAGTTGCCACGCCAGTGCCAGGAGACTGCTGCATGAGGCCAGCAGGTCACCATGCCGTGCTGGGGAGGCAATTTGCACCAGGCTAGGAGGCTGCTGCATGAGCGGAGGCTGGGAATTGTTGCTCATTAGAGGCCGGCAATCATTGCAAGATGCCAGCAGTTGTCACAAACCAAAGACTGGCAATCGTCACTAGAGACTGGCAATCATCACCAGAGGCTGGAAGTCAGAGTAAAAAAGAAGCAGAAGAAGGACAAAAAAAAAGCACTGAAGAGAAGAAAATGAAGAAAGGCCAGCCCAGATAAGGAGGGCAGATTTCCTTCCCACAAAAAATGTTTGTGAACCAGACGGATTTTTCCAATAATCAGCAATGGTCATCATTCAAATCTAATTCTAGACTTACACTGGGTTCACATTTTGCTATCTGCCATGGCAGGATTTGAATCTAATTTCCAAAACATTACTTAGCTCTTTGGATGAATAGTCTGGAGGTAATACCACTAACCTTCGCTCAACCTTCATTGGATCTTTAACATTAACTCTTTACACTACACAATAGTGTCTCACTAATTTGTTTAATTACTTGGGAAAAAAAACTGAGCTTATTGTTTTGACTAGTGAGGATGGGGTGCAGGGATAAGCTTGGGTGCTGCAATGAATAGTTTCTGAGCCTCCCTGATGATGAACTGCAGTTATAACGGATTGATGAGCTGCAGACACTTGTTGGATATCTGCAGGCTATTCATGGTTCAGGAGATGGAGTTAGTTCCTGTTAGTGATCTGGGTGAATGGGTGACTTGAAGGGGCCATGATTCCAATCAAAGATGGGAGAGTGGCTGGCAGTTATAGAGTCATAGAGATGTACAGCATGGAAATAGACCCTTCGGTCCAACCCGTCCATGCTGACCAGATATCCCAACCAAATCTAGTCCTACCTGCCAGCATCCGGCCCATATCCTTCCAGATCTTTCCTATTCATATACCCATCCAAATGTCTCTTAAATGTTGCAAATGAACCAGCCTCCACATTTCCTCCGGCAGCTCATTCCATACACGTACCACCCTCTGTGTGAAAATGTTGTCCCTTAGGTCTCTTTTATATCTTTCCCCTCTCACCCTAAACCTATGCCCTCTAGTTCTGGACTCCCAGACCCCAGGGAAAAGACTTTGCCTACTTACCCTATCCATGCCCCTCATAATTTTGTAAACCTCTACGAGGTCACCCCTCAGCCTCTGATGCTCCAGGGAAAACAGCCCAGCCTATTCAGCCTCTCCCTATAGCTCAAATCCTGGCAACATCCTTGTAAATCTTTTCTGAACTCTTTCAAGTTTCACAACATCCTTCCGATAGGAAGGAGACCAGAATTGCATGCAATATTCCAACAGTGGCCTAACCAGTGTCTTGTACAGCTGCAACATGACCTCCCAACTCCTGTACTCAATACTCTGGCCAATGAAGGGAAGCATACCAAATGCCTTCTTCACTAACCTATCTACCTGTGACTCCACTTTCAAGGAGCAATGGACCTGCACTCCAAAGTCTCTTTGTTCAGCAACACTCCATAGGACCTTACCATTAAGTGTATAAGTCCTGCTAAGATTTGCTTTCCCAAAATACAGCACCTCGCATTTATCTGAATTAAACTCCATCTGCCACTTCTTAGCCCATTGGCCATCTGGTCCAAATCCTGTTGTAATCTGAGGTAACCTTCTTCGCTGTCATCTGCAAACTTCCTAACTGTACCTCTTATGCTCGCATCCAAATCATTTATGTAAATGACAAAAAGTAGAGGATCCAGCATTGATCCTTGTGGCACTCTACTGGTCACAGGCCTCCAGTCTGAAAAACAACCCTCCACCACCACCCTCTGTTTTCTACCTTTGAGTCAGTTCTGTATCCAAATGGCTAGATCTCCCTGTATTCCATGAGATCTAACCTTGCTAATCAGTCTCTCATGGGGAACTTTGTTGATCGCCTTACTGATATAGATCACATCTACTGTTCTGCCCTCATCAATCCTCTTTGTTATTTCTTCAAAAACTTCAATCAAGTTTGTGAAATATCATTTCCCACACACAAAGCCATGTTGACTATCCCTAATCAGTCCTTGCCTTTCCAAATACATGTACATCCTGTCCCTCAGGATTCCCTCCAACAACTTGCCCACCAGCAAGATCAGGCTCACCAGTCTATAGTTCCCTGGCTTGTCCTTACTGCCCTTCTTAAACAGTGGCAATCTGGCAACCTCATGGTTCAGCAGTTAGTTATTCTTTTTACTTTCTTTTTTAAACTCTAAGTACTGTGGGTTGCTTCATGGAGACCTGGACTTGGATTTGCATGTGGGCTCAAGAAAACCCAACCTGTGCATTTTTAAAAGTTCTGAAATGCTCGCTTGAAGACTGCTTCACTTTCCCTGAAAAATTTGTCTTTTGATGAGAAGGTGAAGGCATTTGATGTGAGATGAAAGTGTGTGGAGGTCAGAAAGTTTTGAAATATTGTACGTGATTTGACGTAGTGTAGGATACCTGAGTGAAGTGGTGATATAGAACGTGAGTCAAAAAAAATTTCCAGTGAATTTTAAACAATGTTGGGAGCTGGACTGGTGCATTGGAGAACCAAGTCAGGCTCTCTAACTTTTCCCACTCTCATTGTGACTCACAAAATGCTCTGCAAACCCAACCTTTTTAATGAAATCTGTTTCTGCAGCACATTGATAACCAACAAAGGCAGACTTCAAGCTTGCAAGTTGGATGAACAAGGTAGCAATGGTATTCACTGGCCATGACTAGGTTTTGGATGTGATCAATTGTGGAGAGAAGAACATGCAAGGAGCCAGCTAATTTCTTGTTTTGTTTAAGAAACTACTTTTCAAAGTCACAAGCAGAAGAGATGTTGAAAGGGCAAGACTCCCTGTGGGTGTCTTTTTCTCAGTCCCTCTAGCGTTAAAAAAAGGTGAAGGAAAATTTAAACCTTATGTCTTCATCATCATGCCGGTCCAAACTTCCCAATGAGATTTAGAGTGGAAGGGAGATGACAGACTCTGAACATCTCAAGTCTGCAGATCAGGGTTTTGACGTAAAGATTCCTAAGGATCCCTTTACTTCCTTTAAAAAGTCACTATCATCAGATTGTGATTAGGGCCTCGAAGAATCCAATTTCTTCAACTCTTGCACTATCTTTTATTTCCACCATGGTGTGAAAGGAGTTCTTTTTTCATGATATTCGTAAGAACGTTGCCCAACATAATGTAGTAGCTTCAAGTTGAATAGTGTGCAGCCTTCGTACCATTTAAGGTATGAACCATGATTGCATGGATCCAGACATATTGTCACCTACTCCAGACCAACTTCAAGTTTGAGAGTTGAAGAGTAATACCATTGTCATTAGATTCAGATCATCATCAGCAGGTGGAACCGAAAACTAATAAAACCTTTCACACCAAAAAGAATGAAGGTCAACAGTCGCATCTATCCTTACAAGAGGCCCAAAATACAATTAGAAATCAAAGACACTCTGTGAGGGAAGTGAGCATAGCGGGTGGGAAACAGAAATTAAGAGGAAAATGTTAGTGATTAAGTATTTGTGATTTAAAAGGGTGGGAAGAAAGACTTGCATGGTGATCTAGTGCAAGGGTACATATATATTATGGTTTTTAGTAGATTATGCCATCAGTGATATCATGGTGACATGAGATCTGTAATATGTATGCATGTTCTCAGAAATATCCTCACCTACTTTTTTTGTATAGTCTTAAGATTCATAAAGATTGTTGACATTCACTTACTCGAGTGTAAACAGTTTGTTATCAGTCCCAATCATATTACAAGAAGTTTCAAACCTCTCAGCGATATTAATGCTTCCATTATATCTATTGTTGGGAAGTTGGAAGCAATGAGCTTCTTAGTGCTGAATCTGAACTCTCAAGAACTTCAAGAGTAATTGTTGTCCATTACTTGACTCAAGAAGTTTTGCCACATAGATCATCAGCCAGAATGACAAAGCCACAATCAATAAAAGTGAGGAAAAGACAATGAGGAATGAGCTCCAAAAACAACCATTCAAAAGATTGTTGCAGCAGGCACTAACTGATGACCATTGTGCACTTTAATGGGACATTGTGTGAGCATTTGTAATAGTAGGCTATACAAGGTCAGAGGGATGAGAGTGGGCGGCAGTTGAAACTTTGATTAATTGAGAAATTATCTCCTACAGATCTTTTGCTGTGCTGTGAAACCTCTAAGGTTCAATAAATGCATCACGAATTAGGAAAATATTTCAGAACATTGCAGTCTGGCCAGGGACATCCATTTTATAACATTGTACATTTTAGCTGAATTATGCAATGGTTCTTCCATAGTAATATTAGGCTGTAGATTGAAATCATCAATTCAACATGATATTTAGCTAGACATTGTGTGTGTAACATGTTAGAATTGCAATGAAGGAGGTACAGATTTAAAACTCACACAACACCAAGTTATAGTCCAACAGGTTTATTTGGAAACATTAGCTTTCAGAGCTTTCAGATCTTGTACTCCACAACCACCTGATGAAGGAGCAGTGCTCCAAAAGCTAGTGTTTTCAAATAAATCTGTTGGATTAAAACCTGTTGTTGTGTGATCTTTAACTTTGTACATTCCAGTTCAACACTGGCACCTCCCAAGCAATGAAGGAGCACATCTTCTGGACTAGTGCTCCCCACTGACAGGCTTTCATGCTCAAATCCCTCATCTGGGTGCCCCAGTGTACAAAGTTTTTCCTTTAGAATGCTGATGCACCTCTTCTTTGCTGCACATTGTTCTTAAACGATAATAGCATACACCCAGACTATTAGCTCTAATTTCAAGATGTGATGCACAGATCAACTTTTAGTCCTTAAGCAATTTTATGGCTGTTGGAAATAAGTGATCAGCAAGGGCTAAATAACATTGAATTACTGATCAGTTTCACCCGGAGATTAACACCAGGTTACTTCCTTTTGCTTGGCAAACAGTGTGGTGCAGATCAATCACAGTTTCACTTTATTCATTCTATGGTGTGATCTTTCCCCTGTTGTTAGAAAACTTGGCTGTGAATTCCTTTTTGGGGGGGAGGGGGGGGGGGTCTCACAGCAAGAGCAGAAATCCTGTAGTGAGGTCTGTTTTTAGCCATCCATGCCACCTCTCCAGTAATTCCATCATTCTCTCATCAACATTAGGTCAACAAAATGGCAAGAGTCCCAAAGAAAAATACAACTACTAAAAAAAAAATTCCATCTTTATCTTTTACCATCAATTATTGGTAAAACTATAACTCCAGACCATTCCTATATTTGTCAACAAGTAGAGAAATCTATATCCCAATGTACATTCAAGTAATCAAAGATTGCTTTTATTTGATGCTCTTATAAAAGCACAAACATATTTGTTTAATGTGTTTGTAGCAAACCTGTTGTTGGAAGAAAACAAAGTTTACTGTAAATTCAACTTCAGTCTAATATTATGTGATTGTCAAATATTAAGCATTGAGAAAATCCTACACATATAAAATAATAACTTTTGGAAGCAAACAATTATGAATTGCAACATATGTTGTGCTCAAGTAATAACTCAAATTGTTTTGATCTGTAAAGGAGAAACTAGCTCAATAATCCCACTGATAATAAAGGCTTTCAATAAAGAACGGCCACCCATGAACAGAAATAAAGAAAACATTTCGAGCAGCCGAATGACATTTAAAAATAAAGACACTTCCAATCACTTAGATTCCTTTGGTGAAAAATGAAGAGCTTATTTTAAATTGTGATTCAACAACAAAAGAAAAATGGCAGTCATTAATACATCAGCTACAAACTTAATAATCACACCAAAACAGTGACACGATTAGATGGTGTTGGTATGGATTTATAAAAGAGAAAATCTTGATGAGACTACTGATAAGAGAGAGTCAGAGGATGTGTTCACTTGGACTTTCGGAAGACTTTCAATAAGGTCCCACATAAGAGATTAGCATTTAAAAGTAAGCACATGGGATTAGGGTAGCACACTGATATGGTTGGCAAATAGGAAACAAATAATAAGAAGAAATTGCTAATTTCTGAATGGCAGTCAGTGACTAGTGGTACTGCAAGAATTCACAATATATATTAATGATTTAGATGAAGGTACCTTAAAATCAAGTGTGCAGATGACAAAGTTGGGTGGGGGCGTGTGAACTGTGAAGAGGCTGCTGACATGCTTCACTGTGATTAGGAGTGAGGTAGATGAAATACAATGTGGATAAATGTGAGGTTAAGTTCACTGAAAGTAAGTATACAGATGCAGCTTCTCGGCCTTTTGGCTAAGATCAAGTGTCTGTTCTTATCAGGACAGGTGTCGAGTTGCGAGTCATCAGAGCTAGTGGAGAGATCATCGCTGGATCGTGATTGGACGTTGGAGGATCGTTTGGTTGTGCTGACCTGCTATTGGTGGATCTTTATGCTGGCTTCGGCCTAACGCCAATTCAGGGACCAGCCAATCCCGGAGCCATGGCCTCAGCAGCCGTACGCAGCCCTGGCCAGGGGGTTCGAAACACAGTCAGGGTGACTGTGAAGAAGGTGGAGGGTCATACTCTGGTTGATCGCATGCTGTTCACTAAGAAGGTGCTGTTGGGATGCTGTGGATTTTACACCCAATGGTCACTCTGGTTTCTCTTCAGATCGTATAAATCTTTCGTCTTTTACTCGGCCTTTTGGCTTGGAATATGTGTAGTTCCTGAGGTCCAGAGGAAGAGATTCTGCTCGAGAGCTGCAGGTTCAACGCTGCGGAAGTGCGCTGGCGGGAGAAAAACCAAGGGGTTCGTGTTGCGAGTCGTTGGAGCTGCTGGAGACCATCGCTGGATCGTGATTGGCCGCTGGAGGATCGTTTGGTTGTGCTGACCTGCTCTTGGTGGATCTTTATGCTGGCTTCGGCCTAACGCCAATTCAGGTATCAGCCAACCTCAGAGCTATGGCCTCAGCAGCCGCTCGCAGACCTGGCCAGGGCATTCGCAACACAGTCAGGGTGACTGTGAAGAAGGTGGAGGAGCACACACCAGTCGATCGGACAGTGTTTATGAAGAAGGTCTTGCTGGAGTGCTGTGGGTTTGTAGCAGTGGACGTGTACTGCCTTCAGGATTTCCCTGGGGCAGGCTACTTCGACGTGACCTTCAGGAGTGTGAAGTATTGTGAGCGGTCCCGTTGTGTGTGCTTCCTGCGCAGAGGAGTCGGGTTGTTACAATCCAAATATACAACCCTTAGGTCCCAGCGGCAGATGTTCTCACCTTCTTGAAGAGGTATGTCCAGGTGGAAGGAGAAAGCACCGATGTGGTCGATCCTTTCGGGATCTGGACCAGCAAAAGACAGGTCAAGGTAACCCTGAGGGTCGATGGCAGCGGGAACATCCTCCACCCACCCTCCAGCTTCGCCATCGGAGGAAGCAGAGGCTACCTGACGTACGCTGGGCAGCCGAAGGTGTGCCGAACCTGCGGGAGGTCAGGCCACATAGCGGCTGACTGTAAGGTGACCGTATGCCGAAATTGCAAGCAGGAAGGCCACCCGACTAAGGATTGTAAGGAGGCCAAGAACTGTAACCTGTGCGGAGAGGCGGGCCACATGTACAAGGCCTGCCCAAGACGAGGAGCCGCCACTTACGCACAGATGGCCGGAGGTGGCAACACGAGCCGGGGACCGCCAAAGACAAGCAAGGCACCACAAAATAGCACGGAAACGGTGCCTGGAGGCACCCAGAAGGAAGAGCAGGCGGTAGTGGAGCAGACGGCAGACAGCGGGGAGGTGCAGCAGCCGATCCAAGCTCCTTCAAGGCAGACAGAGGAAATGGAACAGGAGGAATCAAAGGAGTCAGAGGACTGGATCACAGTAAAAAACAGGAAGAGGAAACCTCTCGGGGGCCCCAAAGCCACGCAGAGAAGGGCGAAACGACACCTGCAAGTCGAGGACACAGGCAGCTCTTCCGATGGTGAGGACGGGCGCAAGAAGGGTCGCCACCAGAGGAAGAGACAGAGCGCTGTGGGGTGAAAGGAGGGCAGCACCGCCCAGGAAGGGAAAGACGATCCCTCTGTCGGGATGGGTAAAGGCCTCCCCCGACCCGGTGAGAACCAAGAGTTGCCCACCGGCCCACAGCTCCAGGTAACTGGGAGCAGCAGTCCTGTGACAGCCCCGCTGTCAGATGGAGAACTGGACGGTGCGGACCCTGGGCTCGACACGAAGACACCAGAGCGGGGAAGTGGCTCCAGCGTGGAGCCGGACAGCTACCTCAGCCCTGGGATGGTCGAGCAGTTTGCCGTCACCACGGGGATGCACACAGCTACCCCAGAGGAGCAAGACCAGCAGCAAATGGACACTGTTAACCTTGTAAATTGTTAAAATGGGGTTTAAAATTGCCAGCATCAATGTGCGTAGCATCAAATCGGCTACACAATGTGTTTCAATGATGGCCTTCCTGGCCAGCGTTAAATCCGATCTCCTGTTTCTGCAGGAGTGTGGGATACCGCACCTCAGCAGCTACAGGAGATGGTCGAGCTTGTGGGCCCATGGGCAGTCAGTTTGGTCGGGGGGCAACGATAGCCGCGCCTCTGGCCTGGGTATCCTGTTGCGAGGAAGCAACTTCACCATCTCCGAGGTTAAGGAGGTGGTGGGCGGGCGCCTCCTCGTCGCCGACGTTATGTACAAGAATGCTCCCCTGAGACTGATCAATGTGTACGCCCCAGTGGGTAAGAGTGAATGGTTGGCCGTCCTGCAGCAGCTTCCACTGTTGCTGGCTACGTCCAGGCCGGTCATTCTGGCTGGAGACTTCAACTGTATCATTGATGCAGATGGACGATCCGGCGGGGGGGACAGTAAACTGGACGCCATGTCCAGAGCCCTGATGGACACGGTAAAAGATGCCAAGCTGCATGATGTCTTCAGCACCCCTGCAGACGGAGCGCAGCGTAGATACACATGGTCACGGGCAGACGGGTCTATCCGCTCAAGGATAGATTACCTGTTTGTGTCCCGAACACTCTCGGTCAGATCCACCGACGTCAAGCCGGTGTTCTTCTCTGACCACTGCCTCCTGCTGGCCGACTGTCACCTACAGGACGAGCAGCGGGGGGGGGGGTAAGGGAATGTGGAAGCTGAACACAAAGCTGCTGACCCCGGGAAACATTGAGGAGCTCAAGAGGGACTACGCAGGTTCGAGAACCGTGAAGCCCCTCTTTGAGTCTCCAGCAGACTGGTGGGAAACAGTTAAAGGGAACATCAAGAGGTTCTTCATCCTTAAAGGTGTTCAGGAGGCGAGAGAGAGGCGGGGAAAACTGTCCCAGCTCCAGGAAAGTATGCAGAACCTGCTCCTGCTGCAGACGATGGGGGTCGATGTCACGGAGGACCTCAAGGAGGTGAAGGGCCAGCAAGCCTCGCTCTTTTCCTCGGAGGCTTCCAAGATAATCTTCTGGTCCAGGGTCCGCTCGGTGGAGCAGGACCAGACGTGCTCACGTTTCTTCTTCCAGAAGGTGCACAAAGAGAGCTCTGTGCTCAGCAGCCTGAAGGAAGAAGATGGCTCGATAACGTCATCTCAGGCTGACGTCATGAGGATCAGTAAATCCTTCTATGCCAGTCTGTATGACGCGAAGCCGACCGACAGCGCGGCCTCCCAGTCGTTCCTGTCGTCTATCACGGAGGTCTTAGACGACAGAACACGCGAGAGGCTGGACCAGCCGCTATCTCTGGACGAGCTGACCAAGGCCCTCGAGTCCTTTGAAAAGAATAAAACTCCCGGAAGCGACGGCTTACTGGTCGAGCTCTATTCTGCTCTGTGGGACTCGATTGGCCAGGACCTGCTGGAGGTGTATGTCAGTATGCTTCAGGCGGGTACCATGAGCGAATCCATGAGGAAAGGCATCATCACCCTCATCTACAAGCGTAAGGGGGAGAGGGAGGAACTCAAAAATTGGAGACCGATCACACTGTTGAATGCGGATTACAAAATCCTGTCAAAGGTAATCGCCAACCGGGTCAGGTCTGCTCTGGGGTCGGTGATTCACCCCGACCAAACCTGTGCTGTGCCGGGCAAGAAGATCGCTGAGAGTCTCGCACTCCTCAGAGATACAATCGCCTACGTGCAGGACAGAGGGTTGGACGCCTGCCTGATCAACCTGGACCAAGAGAAAGCCTTTGACAGGATATCGCACAGGTATATGAGAAATGTTCTCTCCAAAATGGGCTTTGGGGAGGGAATCTGCAATTGGATCAGACTGCTCTACACCAACATCGTCAGTGCAGTCTCAATCAATGGGTGGGAATCAGATAGCTTCCCAGTCAGATCTGGAGTCAGGCAGGGCTGCCCTCTCTCTCCTGCCTTGTTTGTGTGCTGCATAGAGCCATTTGCCAAGTCCATCAGGAAGGATGCGAGCCTGAGAGGGGTGACTATTCCGGGCAGCGAGGGCCTGCGGGTTAAGGCCTCCCTGTACATGGATGACGTCGCCGTTTTCTGCTCGGATCCGCTGTCCGTGCGCAGACTCATGTGCATTTGTGACCAGTTCGAACGGGCCTCGGGGGCCAAGGTAAACCGAGGCAAGAGCGAGGCCATGCTCTTCGGGAACTGGGCCGACCAATCCTCGATCCCCTTCACCGTCAGGACCGACCACCTGAAGGTGCTGGGTATTTGGTTCGGGGGGGCTGGGGCGTGCGCCAGGTCTTGGGAGGAGTGTATCAGTAAAGTGAGGCAGAAACTGGGCAGATGGAGGCTACGGTCGCTCTCCATCACGGGAAAAAACCTGGTCATCAGGTGTGAGGCACTGTCATTGCTGTTTAACGTGGCACAGGTCTGGCCTATTCCCAGAACCTGCACCGCTGCAGTCACCCGGGCCATCTTCCAGTTCATATGGAGTTCAAAGATGGACCGGGTCCGAAGGGACTCGCTGTACAAAGATCTGGGCAATGGGGGAAAAAATACACCCAATGCCACCCTCACCCTGATGGCCACCTTTGTGTGTGGCTGCATCAAGCTGTGTGTGGATCCCAGGTACGCAAACACCAAGTGTCACTACGTACTGAGGTTCTACCTGTCCCCGGTGTTGCGAAGGATGGGCCTGGCCTAGCTGCCGCGGAACGCTCCGAGTAGTTGGACCGTTCCGTACCACCTGTCCTTCGTGGAGAAATTTTTGAAGAAAAACACCTTTGACCACAAGTCCATCAGGAAGTGGTCAGCACGTAGCATCCTTGAGACCCTTCGGGAAAAGGAGAGGGTGGATCCTGTCGAGTGGTTCCCTGAGCAGACTGTCAAAGCAATTTGGCAGAATGCCTCATCGCCAGAACTTTCCAATAAGCACCAAGACATGGCTTGGCTGGTGGTGAGAAGGGCTCTACCTGTGAGATCATTTATGCACGCCCGGACTCTCAGCCGCACCGCACGCTGCCCTCGAAGTGACTGCGGGGGGGAAGAGACTGTCACACACCTCCTTCTGGAATGTGCCTATGCAGAGGAAGTCTGGAGAGGAATGCAGTGGTATTTGTCGAGGTTCATCCTGAGCAGCGCTGTGACGCGGGACTCCGTGCTCTACGGCCTGTTCCCCGGGACGCACACCGAGACGAACATCAACTGCGCCTGGAGGATCATCAACTCGGTGAAGGACGCTCTCTGGGTGGTCCGAAACCTGTTGATCTTCCAGCTGAAGGAGTTGACCCCGACTGAGTGTTGCAGACTGGCACATTCCAGGGTCCAGGACTACGTGTTGAGGGACGCGCTGAAGCTTGGGGCAGCTGCCACCAAGGCGCGGTGGGGAAAGACCACCGTTTAACATTTGCCTGTCTAAAGAAGATCAGGGGGCCCTGCAGTCATTTGGGCTCTGCTGACGCCTTAGCTCAATATGTGAGTGAGAAATGCACAGATCTGTATGTAATAATGAAAATTCTGAGCTGTGTATGTAAATGTTGACATATGTATGGCATTACCAAATGTACAGTGTATCAAATATTTTATGAATAAAGTATATTTTTGAAATTAAAAAAAAGATGTGTACTGCCTGCAGGATTTCCCTGGGGCAAGGTATTTCGACGTGACCTTCAGGAGTGTGAAGCAGTGCGAGCAGCTCCTGAAGGTCTTCAAGGAGAAGGAAGGGGAGCTGCTATTCTCCATCTTGTCGGCGATCCCATTGTGTGTGCTTCCTGCACAGAGGAGTCGGGTTGTTACAATCCATATGTACAACCCCTATGTTCCAGCGGCTGATGTCCTGACCTTCCTGGGAAGGTACGTCCAAGTTGAGGGAGAAGCCACCGATGCGATCGACCCCTTTGGGATCTGGACCAGTAAGCGGCAGGTCAGGGTAACTGAGGGTCGATGGTAATGGGAACATTCTCCACCCACCCTTGAGCTTCGCAATTGGAGGGAGCAGAGGCTACCTGACATATACAGGGCAGCCGAAAGTGTGCCGAACCTGCGGGAAGGCTGGACACGTGGGGGCAGATTGTAAGGTGACCATCTGCAGGAATTGCAAACAGGAGGGTCACCTGACTAAGGACTGTCAGGAAGCAAAGAGCTGCAACCTGTGTGGAGAGGCCACATGTTCAAGACCTGCCCAAGACAGGGGAGCCCCACTTACGCACAGATGGCTGGAGGTGGCAATGTGAGCCGTGGACCCCCAAAGACCAGCAAGGTCCACCAAGACAGCAGGGAAACAGAGACTGGTGGCACCAAGAAAGAAGAAGAGGCTGGAGTGGAGGAGGCAGCAGCCAGCGGAGAGACACAGCAGCTGATCCTAGCTCAAGCTGGGCAGATGGAAGCAATGGAGGAGGAGGTAATCGAGAAGGCAGAGGAGTGGATACCTGTTAAAAACAGGAAGATAAAATCCTGCCAGGCCCCCAGGAAATGACAGCTGCATGAGGAAGAGACAGCCAGCGCTTCGGATGGGGAAGATGGGCACAAAGAAGGTCACCACCAACAGAAGAAGAGACAGAGCGCCGTAGATAAAGAGGAAGGTATTTCCTCCCAACCAGGAAACAACGGACCCCCCGAAGTCCACACTCCACCCAGTGAGAACCAGGGGGTACCCACTGCCCCACGACTACAGGTGACTGAAAGCTGTGATCCTCTGACAGTCCCATTATCAGACACAGAACTGGACGGTGCGGACCCTTGCCTTGGCTCAATGACACCAGAACGGGTAAATGACCCCAGTGAGGAGCTGGATAGCTACCTCAGCCCAGCGAAGGTCCAGCAGTTTGAGCTCACCATGGGGATGCAGACAGCTACCCCAGAGACAGGACAGTCAAATGGACAATGGTAATCCCATAAACTGGGGATTAAAGAAGGTTCCTATGCAATCATTTAACAGGGCATCCACTCACTAGGTGGGTTCTGCTGAAGCCACAGCTAAATAATAAGAGACTGGATGGTGAATAAAGGGACTGTAAATATGATAACTGTAAATACGATTAATTCAATCTGTTTTCTGTTTTTTTTGTAAGGTTAAGATATGCAATGTGTATATCTATGAACAATATGACAGGTATCAAAGATTTATTGCAATGTATATGTCTATGAACGACATGACAAATTGTACAGGTACCAAAGATTTATGAATAAAGTATATTTTGAAATAAAAAAAAGTATACAGATGCAGCAGGCAATGAAGAAGGCAAATGGTACGTCAAATACAGAAACATGTACAGGGTCTTAGATGGGCCAAACCTGGAGCCTTGCATGTAACTTTGGTCTCCTTATTTGAGGAAAGATATTCTGGCTGTGAAGGGAAAGTGACAAAATTTAACAGATTGATTCCTGGGATGCGAGGTTATATTCTTCAGCACTATATTCACTGGAATTTAGAAGATTTAAAGGGGGATCTCCTAGAAACCTATACAATTCTAACAGGACCAGACACAGTAAATGAAAGGAGACTTTTAACAATAATTGGAGATTCCAGAAACAAGGTCACAGCCTAATGAAATGGGACAAATCATTTAATACTGAGATGAGATGAAATTTCTTCATGCAGAGAATGATGAGCCTGCAGAATTCTCTGCCATAGAAGGTGGTTCAGACCAAAACACTGAAAGTTTTCAAGAGATATTTGATATACTGTTTAGGACTGAAGGGATTGAAAGGTATGGATAAAATCTGAGCTTAGTGTACGAGTTTGATTTGATTCAATATAATCATATGTACCTAAGTAGAGTGAAAAGCTTTGTTTTCTGAGAAGTATAGAAAGATCATACCAAACAAGAACATAATGATCATAGAGTGCTTAGACAGAGCGAGGCATGCAAGAGTACGGCTGCACAGGAGATGCACAAAACAAGATCAACATTAGTGAGATCAACATAATTTGAAATTAGGGAATCCATTCAGCAATCTAATAATGGCAAGGAAGAAGTTGTTTTTGAACCTGTTGGTGTGTGTGTTCAAGCTTATGTATCTTCTGCCTGATGGAAGAGGCAGGAAGAGATTATTACCGGGGTGAGTGGGGTCTTGGTGATGTAGGCAACCTTTCTGTGACAACAGAAAGTGTAAGTGGAGTCCATGGACTGGAGATTAATTTCTGTGACAGTTTGGGCTGTGCATAGTAGTATCTTAGGGTCCTATGTAAAGCAATTGCCCTACCAGGCCATTATATACCTGGATAGAATCCTTTTTATATTGAACCTGTAAAGTTGGTAAGGGTCCTTATGGACATACAGAATTTCCTGAGGAAGAAGTGGCGTTGTTGCACCGCCTTGACTGTTGCAAGTATATGGGAGATCCAGGACAGGTGGTTGGTTATCATCATTCCTAGGAACTTGACGCTCTTAACAATCTTCACCTCAGCTCAGTTAATGTAAACAGGGACATGTCCTCTTCCTTTCTTCCTGAAGTCAATAATCAGTTTTCTTTTGTTTTGCTGACATTGAGAGAGAGGTTGTTATCATTGAATGATCAGCCATGATCAGATTGAGTGGCAAGAATAGCTTGAAGGGACAAATGGCTTACCCCTCTTCCTACTTTCTATGTTTTTATGTTATACTTGGACTTAATCCACCAGAGCTTCCCAATACTGTCCCAATGGAGAGGCCCACTTAATCCCAAGTTGAAACCTTATTGACTTCCACAAATTTGCTGGATCTTGACTGAGGCACTGATGATTTCACTTTTCAAAGTGCTGAGCACAAGACTTACCAGAAATGGAACAACGTGGTATTCTTCTAAACCTTAGCTAGAATAGACCTAAACAGTTCAATTCTCCTCATAAAACCAGCTCTTACTCTCTGGAATTAATCTAGAGAACTTTGTTTCAACTGTCTCTAATGCAAATATGTATTTCCTCAAGTATAGGAACCAAAATTGTTTGCAGTATTTCAGATGCAATCTCATAAATGCCTTGTACAGTTGTAGCAATACTTTCCTACTTTTATATTCCATTCCTTTAGCAATTAATGCCAAATTCCATTTGTCCTCCCTATATCTGTTGCACTTGCATAATAACTTCCTGTGACTCATAAACAATTAGGTTCAAGGTTGTGCACGACTTGTACCAAGTTTGGAGAAGATTGCAAAATGGACAACAGCAATGAAATAGGATGTAAAAATATTGAACAATTCTTCTCAGTGGAAGCAGTAACTTCCTCTTGAACAACATGGACTTCAAATTTTTCAACTTCAGTATGATATTGCAGTTTAGATCAAAGGAGGTCAGTGATCAACCATGACTGACAAGATGGGCAGAGCCAAAACCCATTTTCTTATCCACATAAATAAATTTTGTGATAGTAAAACCATCTGTTAAATGGGTCCTAGTTGATTGCTATGCTACCTGCCCTCACTCCCCTAACTAATCAATTTGGAGGTTGGTGGGATTCAAACAATTCAGCCTGGTGTCATGGAATAATTCTCTGGTTCCAGAATGCTATCATTCAGACTGTTCAACAATTTTCTAATTGCCAGCAATTGCACTGAACCCTACAGAACAAAGAGACCAGGATGCAGATAAGCCCATGTCTCGGGTTACCTGGGAATGAAGGGGTGGGACGTGTATGGTTAAATTGCTAAAACTAGAGTGAAGTGAGGTGGGATATTAAACCTAGTAGTGAGGTATGGCTCTTGACCAGGAAAGGGGGCCCATTAGGGAGGTTAACCTTAGACTTCCTCACAGTAGCCTAAACAGACTCTTGTGGTAAGCCACTAAAAATCACTAATGGGCCTTGCCCATTGCATTTCTACCTCCAGGTAAAATAATCATCAGGTCAGGTTTGAGAAGGAGGGGAATGGGAAGGAGGAGTACAGCATTTCATATGTTCATGAATCATATCACCCCTCTCACTCAACCCACTTGAAGACTCATTGATGGGGGAATTGCTCTGCCTCACTCAGATGTTTTGATCACACTTAAGTCCTCATCCAGCTCCCTTTTGAATGATTTCAGTGGATCTGCAATTACTACAAGCTACAACTTATTCCATAGCTTAGTTCCCTGTGGGAAGTATCCCTTAACATCTAATTTAAGTCTGTGCTTACATTACTAATGCTCATATTTCTAATCCTTCCTAACTGTCATATAATCCTTTAATTAATTTAAAGATTTCAATGAAATCTCAGAATCTATTTCTTGAGGGTAAGAAGGCACAGTTTTTGGAACCAGTACCTTTTAGGGGATGGATCAACATGCTCAATAGAGGTTCATAGTCTCTGAACTTCCTCCTGAGCTTCTCCAAAACCTCTCATTCCAGGGCACAGAATATAATAAATAATACTCAATTAAGACTTAGTACAATGTTTTGATTTGAATTGACCAACCTAACATTTTTTTACAACACCTTTGTAATACTAGTGATGAATTAATAAAGACTGTTACATGATTTTCTGCTGTACACAAGCTTTTGTTTGTGTCATTGTGCTTGATACTGACCATACACACATCTGTGAAATTGCTGCTGCTGCTTTTGCTACGAGATTTGCTGTCATGCTATGCATGCTCAACTTATACCAGTCTCACACATGTACTGTCATTGATCTGCGACCACTCTGAGATATCCATCAACCAGTGATGCTTGATTCAACTGTCCTCCACTTCGCCATGCAACAGAGATCATGGGAGTTTCCAACTCTTAAAAATGACCAAAATACCTGATGTTCCTTTTCAGCGTTCTTTTTCATCTGGCATTTTCAAGTACCTCTGTATTTGTCTTTAGGCCTTTTGTGTGTGTGTGTATATATATATGTGTATGTGTGTGTGTGTGTGTGTGTGTGTGTGTATATATATACATATTTAAATTAGCACGTCTCAAAATCCCTATTTCAAAGCCTCCGTTTTCTTCCTGAGATCTTTAATTATTGTCTAGGCTTACAGGAAAATTGGAACAATATAGTATCTTGTTTTGAAGAAGGGTCACTGGACCTGAAATATTAACTCTGAATCCTCTCCACATTGCTGCCAGAAACTTGTAAGGAGATCTCAGTTATCTGTAAGAATAATAGATTAGATTAGACTTACAGTGTGGAAACAGGCCCTTCGGCCCAACAAGTCCACACCGACCCGCCGAAGCACAACCCACCCATACCCCTATATTTACCCCTTACCTAACACTACGGGCAATTTAACATGGCCAATTCACCTGACCCGCACATCTTTGGACTGTGGGGGGAAACCGGAGCACCCGAAGGAAACCCACGCAGACACGGGGAGAACGTGCAAACTCCACACAGTCTGTCGCCTGAGTCGGGAATTGAACCCGGGGCTCAGGCGCTGTGAGGCAGCAGTGCTAACCACTGTGCCACCGTGCCACCCACATCAGGGTAGTTATGGTAGGGGATTTTAACTTTCCAAACATTGACTAGGACTGCCATAGTGTGAAAGGTTGAGATGGTGAGGAATGTCTTAAGTGTGTACAAGACAATTTTCTGATTCAGTATGTGGATGTACCTACTAAAGAAGGTGCAAAACTTGACCTACTCTTGGGAAATAAGGCAGGGCAGATGACTGAGGTGTCAGTGGGGGAGCACTTTGGGGACAGCGACCATAATTCTATTAGTACTAAAATAATGATGGAAAATGATAGACCAGATCTAAAAGTTGAAGTTCTAAATTGGAGAAAGGCCAATTTTGACGGTATCAGGCAAGAACTTTCAAAAGCTGATTGGAGGCAGATGTTCGCAGGTAAAGGGGCGGCTGGAAAATGGGAAGCTTTCAGAAATGAAATAACAAGAATCCAGAGAAAGTATATTCCTATCAGGGTGAAAGGGAAGGCTGGTAGGTACAGGGAATGCTGGATAACTAAAGAAATTGAGGGTTTGGTTAAGAAAAAGAAGGAAGCATATGTCAGGTACAGACAGGATAGATCGAGTGAATCTTTAGAAGAGTATAAAGAAAGTAGGAGTATACTTAAGAGGGAAATCAGGAGGGCAAAACAGGGACATGAGATAGCTTTGACAAATAGAATTAAGGAGAATCCAAAGGGTTTTTCCAAATATATTAAGGACAAAAGGGTAACTAGGAAGAGAATAGGGCCCCTCAAAGATCAGCAAGGCGGCCTTTGTGTGGAGATAGAGAAAACAGGGGAAATACTAAATGAATATTTTGCATCAGTATTTACTGTGGAAAAGGATATGGAAGATACAGACTGTAGGGAAATAGATGGTGACATCTTGCAAAATGTCCAGATTACAGAGGAGGAAGTGCTGGATGTCTTGAAACGGTTAAAGGTGGATAAATCCCCAGGAGCTGATCAGGTGTACCCAAGAACTCTGTGGGAAGCTAGAGAAGTGATTGCTCGGCCTCTTGCTGAGATATTTGTATCATTGAAAGTCACAGATGAGGTGCCGAAAGACTGGAGGTTGGCAAACGTGGTGCCACTGTTTAAGAAGGGTGTTAAAGACAAGTCAGGGAACTATAGATAGGTGAGCCTGACCTCGGTGGTGGGCAAGTTGTTGGAGGGAATCCTGGGGGACAGGATGTACATATATGAGGAAAGGCAAGGACTGATTCAGGATAGTCAACATGGCTTTGTGCATGGGAAATCATGTATCACAAACTTGATTGAGTTTTTTGAAGAACTAACAAAGAAGATTGATGAGAGCAGAGCAGTAGATGTGATCTATATGGACTTCAGTAAGGCATTCAACAAGGTTCCCATGGGAGACTGGTTAGCAAGGCTAGATCTCACGGAATACAGGGAGAAACTAGCCATTTGGATACAGAACTGACTCAAAGGTAGAAGATAGAGGGTGGTGGTGGAGAATTGTTTTAAGACTGGAGGCCTGTGACCAGTGGAGTGCCACAAGGATTAGTGCTGGGTCCTCTACTGTTTGTCATTTACATAAATGATTTGCATGCAAGCATAAGAGGTATAGTTAGTATGTTTGCAGATGACACCAAAATTGGAGGTGTAGTGGACAGCGAAGAAGGTTACCTCAGATTACAACAGGATCTTGACCAGATGGGTCAATGGGCTGAGACGTGGCAGATGGAGTTTAATTCAGATAAATGGGAAGTGCTACATTTTGGGAAAGCAAATCTTAGTAGGACATATACACTTAACGTTAAAGTCCTAGGGAGTGTTGCTGAACAAAGAGACCTTGGAGTGCAGGTTCATAGCTCCTTGAAAGTGAAGTCGCAGGTAGATAGGATAATGAAGGATGCATTTGGTATGCTTTCCTTTATTGAGTCAGAGTATTGAGTACAGGAGTTGGGAGGTCATGTTGCGGCTGTACAGGACATTGGTTAAGCCACTGTTGGACTATTGCATGCAATTCTGGTCTCCTTCCTATCGGGAAAATGTTGTGAAACTTGAAAGGGTTCAGAAAAGATTTACAAGGATGTTGCCAGGGTTGGAGGATCTGAGCTCCAAGGAGTGGTTGAACAGGTTGGGGCTGTTTTCCCTGGAGCATCAGAGACTGAGGGGTGACCTTATAGAGGCTTGCAAAAGTATGAGGGGCATGTATAGGATAAATAGGCAAAGTCTTTTCCCTGGCGTTGGTGAGTCCAGAACTAGAGGGCATATGTTTAGGGTGAGAGGGGAAAGATGTAAAAGATACCTAAGGGGCAATTTTTTCACGCTGAGGGTGATACGTGTATGGAATGAGCTGCCAGAGGAGGCTGGTACAATTGCAACATTTAAGAGGCATTTGGATGGGTATATGAATAGGAAGGGTTTGGAGGGATACTGGCCGGACGCTGGCAGGTAGGACTAGACTGGGTTGGGATACCTTGTCGGCATGAACGGGTTGGACCGAAGGGTCTGTTTCCAGGCTGTACATCTCTATGACTCTAACAGCTGTAATCGTGGTATCTTTCATTTGTCACACAAAGGCATAATACACTTCTGCTTCTAGAAATGGTGGCATACCTAGTCAGTATAGGTATGTCCTTGGACAAGAAAATATCAGTCATAATCTTGCATCATAGCTCAGAAGGAATCTTCTGTGAATGGAGAAATTGTCATGATTATTAAGGTTCAGAAATTGATTGATTGGGCAAAATGCTGTATAAGTCTGGGCAACTTGGCTTATGGTGAGATTTGTATCAGAGTTGGTTAAGAAGTCCACTGAGGCCTTGTTCAACATTCAGGGAATCACACTGTATCTTTTATGCTTTTGTTGAATGGAGAGGTGATGTTTTGCTAGGCAACAGGAAGTTGATAATTAAGGGGATCTTATTGCTTATTAAATGCCTTATTACCACTGCATTTCACCTTATTAATTTTCAGCTTCCATCTCACCAAATATGCCAAACAAATTAGGTGTTAAGAAATCTGAAATGAAAATCAGATGGGTACCTGGAGACTTCAACTCTCTGCTGCATCTGAGGAACTTCCACATTAGTCAGCATCAAAAAGCATCTCACAGCATGAACCTAATAGCTGTGCAATTCACCTGAGGGAAGTGAAAAGGTAAAACTGCCATTGTCACAGAGGATGCTAGATCTGCTCTCTCTGTGGAAAGAGACAACTTTAACCTGAAGGTAACCACACCTCAAGTGAGGGGCAAGGTTGGGAAAGTGAAATTTTCATGGTAACCTCAGCCAGTACAGGAATTAAACTTACACTGTTGGCATCACAAGTTGCCAGCCATCTGTCCAGCAAACCAAGCTAACTAACTCCCTTCTTGGGGAAGGGTAACCAAAATATGATAAAGTTCTTCATTAAGGTGGAGAGTGACATAGTTGATTCTGAGACTAGAGATTTGAATTTAAATAAAAGAAATTATAATGTCACGACAAGTTGAGGTATGTTAAAAAGATGATAGATGGGCAATGAAAATCATCTAAAAATTAAATGGAGGAAGTTCAAAAATTATTTATTCTTGTATGGCACAAGAGTGCAAAGAATAGTGGGCAAACTATGGCTTACAAGGGAAATTAGGGATCTGAAATTAGATGCAAAAACAAATTGACAATATAAAAGCAACAGACCTGAGGATTGAAAACTATTTAGAAGTCAGTCAAGGATGTCCAAAGGATTGATTAAGAAGGGAAATACAGAGTATAAGTTTGTGGGAAACCTAAGAACTGACTAAAAGTTTCTAAAGGTATGTATAGTGAAAAAGATTGATGGAAACTAATGTAGGTCCCTTACAGTCAGAAATGGGGCAATTTATAATTGGTTGATGAACTTAATTCATAACTTAGTTCCTGTCTTTTCTAAGGATGACACGAATAATGTAACAGAAAATGGTTGTGGAACACAAGGTTTAGTAAGAGAGTGGAACTGAAATAAATCTGTATCAGTAGAAAAATGGTATTGAGAAAATTGATGGGATTGAAGGCCGATAAGTACCCTGGGCTGAAAATGTGTTGCTGGAAAAGCGCAGCAGGTCAGGCAGCATCCAAGGAGCAGGAGAATCGATGTTTCAGGCATGAGCCCTTCTTCAGGAATGAGGAGAATGTGCCAAGCAGGCTAAGATAAAAGATAGGGAGGAGGGACTTGGGGGAGGGGTGCTGGAAATGCGATAGGTGGAAGGAGGTTAAGGTGAGGGTGATAGGTCGGAGTGGGGGTGGGGACAGAGAGGTCAGGAAGAAGATTGCAGGTTAGGAAGGTGGTGCTGAGTTTGAGGGTTAGGACAGAGACAAGGTGGGGGGAGGGGAAATGAGGAAACTGGAGAAATCTGAGTTCATTCCTTGCGGTTGGAGGGTTCCTAGGCGGAAGATGAGGCGCTCTTCCTCCAGCCGTTGTGTTGCTATGGTCTGGTGATGGAGGAGTCCAAGGACCTGCATGTCCTTGGTGGAGTGGGAGGGGGAGTTGAAGTGTTGAGCCACGGGATGGTTGGGTGGATAAGTACCCTGGGCCTGACAACCTACTTCCCAGAGTTCTGAGGAAAGTGGCCCTGGAAATAATGGAAGCATTGGTGGTCACCTTTAAGATTCAATAGATATTCAAACAGTTCCTATGAATTGATTGATTTACTGTCATGTGTATATAAGTACAGTGAAAAGCTTTGTTTACCAGCAGTACAAGCAGATCATAGAAAGCAAGGACATACAGATCATAGGGTGAAACAAAACTGAACAGAGGTATTCAAGTTACATTGCTCAGGATGTGTGCTCAGCAAGATCAACGTTAGCAAGATCAGCATTATTTGAAGTTAGTCCATTCATCAGTTTAATAACAGCAATGAAGTAGCTGTTCTTGAAAAGGTTAGCGAATGTAACTCTTCTATTCAAAAATCAGTAGAGAGAAAACAGTGAAATATAGACCAGTTAGCCTGACATCAATAGTAAAGAAAATCCTGGAGTCCAGCATTTAATAGATTTTAAAAGATTTAATAGCAGAACACTTGGGAAACCTTGACAGATTGAATAGAGGCAGCATCGATTTACAAAAGGGAAACTGGAATTTTCCGAGGATGTAACTTGCAGAGTTGATAAAGGGGAGCTAGTTCATGTGGTTTACTTGAACATTAAGAAGGCTTTCAACACAGAAGAAATTAGCATGTACAATTACTGTACATGGAAATGGGTCGTAGTGTACGACCATGGATGGAGACCTGCTTTGTAAACAGGAAACAAACAGTTGGAGTAAATGGGTCAATTTCTGAGTGGTACCACAAGGATTAGTACTTTATCACCAGTTATTTCTAATACAGATTAATGATTTAAATGAGGGAACTAAATGGAATATCTTCAAGTTTGCAGATGGCACTATGCTGGGTAGGAAGGTAAGCTGTGAGAATGGTGCAAAGACAGTTTAGTGCAATTTGGACAAGTTGAGTGAGAGAGGAAATGAATGGTCGATGAATTATAAGGTAAATAAATATAAGGTAAATAAATAATATAAATATCTATTTTGGTCGCAAAATCTGGAAGGCAAGTTATTATCTGAACAGTGACAGGTTGGAAAAAGAAGAGATGCAATGAGAACTGATTATCCTTTGTATACCAGTCAGTGAAAATGTGAATGCAGATGCAGAGGTCAGTGAAGAAGGCTAACAGTATATTGACCTTCAAAACAAGGGGATTCAAGTGCAGGAGCGAGATGTCTTGCTGCAATTGCACAGTCTTGGCCCAAAAGCACCATGAGGTGCAAACTTCAAGTATTCTGAAACATCAGGGCAGGAGCAGGACTCTCTCTTCGTTGCAGATGCACAATGTATGATTCTATGATTCTACAACTGCGCTTTGACGTGGTTAGAATCAGAGGAGAAAGAAAATTTACTGAGTGCGTAAAGGTGACTCAGGTGATTGAAGATAGTCTTTCACCTTTGTAAATATATGATCACTTGCACTGTTTAAGTGTCTGTTGTAGTATAATGCTCTCATCCATGTAAGAGATGAGAAGCCTTTTCAGACATCCCCGGGATGAAGGAAGCTGTATTGGCAAACGGCTGCACATATCTTAAGGTTCCAATTGTTTTACTGCAGATAGCCTCAGCTTCAAGGATCCCTGAAGCTTAACATGAGGAACTTCACAACATGATATTTGGATATGGTATGCTGGCTGAAATCTTAAGAGCGACCTAACCTCAGCCCCAAATGCATTATCTCACTGACTACTTTTCACCCTTGTGCTAATGTAGAACAAATTGCATGTCATAGACATGTACAGCATGGAAACAGAACCTTCAGTCCAACTCATCCATGCCAACCAGATATTCAAGCATAACCTAGTCCCATCTGCCAGCACCTGCCTCATATCCCTCCAAACCCTTCCTATTCATATATCCATTCAGATGCCTTTCAAATGTTGCAATTAAACCAGCCTCCACAGTTCCTTTAGCAGCTCATTCCATTACAAGCACTACCCTCTGCATGAAAAGGTTGCCCCTCAAGTATCTTTTATATCTTTCCCCTCTCACCCTAAACCTATGCCCTCTAGTTCTGGAAGAGACTTTGTCTATTTATCCTATCCATGTCCCTCATGATTATATAACCCTCTAAAAGGTCACCCCTCAGCCTCTGACACTCCAGGAAAAACAGCCCCAGCCTGTTCAACCTCTCCCTATAGCTCAAATCCTCCAACCCAGACAACATCCTTGTAAATCTTTTCTGAACCCTTTCATGTTTCACAACATCCTTCCAATAGGAAGGAGACCAGAATATTCCAGAAGTGGTGTAACCAATGTCCTGTACAGCCACAACATGACCTCCCAACTGCTATACTCAATACTGTGACCAATAAAGGAAAGCATACCAAATGCCTTCTTCACTATCCTATCTACCTGTGACTCTACTTTCAAGTAACTATGACCCTGTAATCCAAGGTCTCTTTGTTCAGCAACACTTCCTGGGACCTTACCATTATGTGTATAAGTCCTGCTAAGATTTGCTTTCCCAAAATGAAGCACCTCGCATTTATCTAAATTAAACGCCATCTGCCACTCCTTAACCCACTTGCCCATCTGATCAAGATCCCATTATAATCTGAGGTAACCTTCTTCACTGACCACTACACCTCCAAATTTGGTTCATCCGCAATCTTACTAACTACACTCCCTATGTTCACATCCAAATCATTTGTATAAATGTAGTGGATAAAAAGTAATGGATCCAGCACTGATCCTTGAGGCACTCCACTGGTCACAGGCCTCCACTCTGCAAAACAACCCTCCACCACACTCTGTCTTCTACCTTTGAGCCTGTTCTGTATCCACATGGCTAGCTCTCCCTGTATTCCATGAGCTGTAACCTTGCTAAGCAGTCTCCATTGGAGAACCTTGTTGAACGCTTTACTGAAATCTATATAGATCATGTCCACCGCTATGCTCTCATCAATGTCTTCGTTACTTCTTCAAAAAACTCTAGCAAGTTTGTGAGACATGATTTACCATGTATAAATCCATGTTGACTATCCCTAAACAGTCGTTGCCCTTCCAAATACATGTATGATTCCCTCCGACAACTTGACTACCACAGACGTCAGGCACACTGGTCTATAGTTCCCTGGCTTGTCCTTTACCACCCTTCTTAAACAGTGGCACCATGTTAGCCAATCTCCAGTCTTCCGACACCTCACCTGTGACTATCAATGATACAAATATCTCAGCAAGGGGCCGAGCAATCACTTCTCTAGCTTCCCGCACAGTTCTAGGGTACACTTTATCAGGTCCGCAGGATATGTTTGAAGACATCAAGCACTTACTCCTCTGTGATATGGACATTTTTTAAGATATTACCATCTATTCCCCTGCAATTGTATACCTTCCATGTCCTTCTCCATAGTTAAGCACTGATACAAAATACTTGTTTAGCATCTCCTGTGGCTCCACACAACATTACGTGCTGATAGTTGAGCGGCCCTATTCTCTCCCTAGTTACCCTTTTGTCCTTAATGTATTTGTAAAATCCCTTTGGATTCTCCTTAACTCTATTTGCCAAAGTTATCTTATGTCCCCTTTTTGGCTTCCAAGGATTCACTGGATTTATCCTGTCTGTACCTGACATATGCTTCCTTCTTTTACTTAATCAAACCCTCAATTTCTTTAGTCATCCAGCATTGCCTACACCTACCAGCCTTCCCTTTCACCTTAACAGGAATATACTGCTTCTGGACTTTCGTTATCTCATTTCTGAAGGCTTCCCATTTTCCAGCCGTCCCTTTACCTGCAAACATCTGCCCCCAGTTCTTGAAGGTTCTTGCCTAATATCTACAAAATTCTTCCTCCAATTTAGAATTTCAACTGTTAGATCTGGTCTATCCTTTTCCACCATTATTTTAAAACAAATAGAACTATGGTTGCTGGTCCCAAAGTGCTCCCCCACTGACACCTTAGTCACCTGCCACAGGGTATTTCCCAAGAGTAGGTCAGGTTTGCACCTTTTCTCGTAGATATATCCACATATTGAATCAGACGATTTTCTTGTACACATTGAACAAATTCCTTTCCATCTAAACCTTTAACACCATGGCAGTCTCAGTCTATGTTTGGAAAGTTAAAATCACCTACCATAGCCACCTAATTATTCTTACCGATAACTGGGATCTCTTTACAAATTTGTTTCTCAATTTTCACCTGACTATTAGTGGGTCTATAATACAATCCTCATAAGGTGATCATCCCTTTCTTATTTCTCAGTTCCACTCAAATAACTTCCCTGGATGCATTTCTGGGAATATCCTCCCTCAGCACAGCTGTAATGCTATCCCTTATCAAAAACGCCACTCCCTCTCCTCTCTTGCCTCCCTTTTTATCCTTCCTGGATCCTGGAACATTAAGCTGCCAGTCCTGTCCATCCCTGAGCCATTTTTCTGTAATTGCTATGATATCCCAGTCCATGGTCCTAACCATGCCCTGAGTTCATCTGCCTTCTCTGTTAGTTCTCTTGCATTGAAATAAATGGAGTTTAATTTATCAGTGCTATCTTGTTCTCTGCTTTATCCCTGCCTGCCCTGACTGCTTGACTCGCCTTTGTTCTCAACTGTACCAGTCTCAGATTGATCTCTTTCTCACCATCTCTCTGGGTTCCCCCTCAGGCCCTGCCCTCCAAACCCACTCCCCCTCCCACCTTAAATCCAGTTGAAATCCTTCTGAGCAGCTCTAGCCAATCTTCCTGCCAATGTATTCGTCCCCTTCCAATGCAGGTACAATCCATCTTTCTTTTACAGGTCACTTCCACCCCAGATGAGATTCCAATGATCCAAAAATGTGAATCCTTCTCCCATACACCAGCTCCTCAGCCACGTATTCATCTGCTCTATCCTCCGATTCTTATCCTCTCTAGCTTGTAGCACCGGGATTAATCCAGATATTACGATTCGAGGAACTCCTTTTTAAATTCCTGGCTTACTTTCTACATTCTCCCTTCAGAATCTCATCTTTTTCCCTTCCTATGCCATTGGTTTTAATGTGTGCAATGACCTCCTGCTGGCCCCTCTCCCCCTTGACAATATTCTGCACCCTCTCTGAGACATCCTTGATCCTGGTACCAGAGAGGCAAAACACCATTCTGATTTTTCGCTGCTGGCCACATAAATATTTGTCTGTGCCTCTGAGCAGAGTCCCCAAACGCAATCGATTTCTTGGAGCCCTACATACCCCTCAATACATTACAGCCTTTCTTGATAACATGCTACATTTCCCTGAGAATCCATCACCCCCTACATTTTCCAAAATACCATGCTTGTTTAAAATGGGGATAGCCACAGAGGCCTCTTGCACTACCTGCCTCCCTCTCTTACCTTTCCCGGAGTTAACCTATCTATGTTACTGTATCAATGACTTTTCTCTCTTCCTATGGCTGTCATTCATCACACCCCCTTGCTTTTGTAAATTCCTCATTGTCTCTAACTGTCCCTCCAACTGATCCATTTGGCATGTTTATAAGTTCAAGTGGAATGTCCTGAATATGTCAAGCATAAAATCTATTTGGTCACCTTGGATTATAGGTCTGTCCCCTTTGAGATCCTACAATGCTTTGAATTTCCCCACCAAATTTCCTTATTACATCATCTTCTCCAACTTTAATTCTTTCAGAACCATTGCCAAAAGCAACAACTAAGAGTCATGAACTTATTAGGATTCAACATGAGGTCATAAGATACAAATGCATGAAGAGAAATTGAGAATGAACAGATGTGTGTTATGCAGAAAGTGCTTGAAATACTCAACACCAGGTTATAGTCCAACAGGTATAATTGGAAGCACACCGGCTTTCGGAGCGATGCTCCTTCATCTGACTATCACCTGAAACCTGGTGTTGCGTGATTTTTAACTTTGTACACCCCAGTCCAACACCGGTATCTCCAAATCTTGAAATACTCAGCAGCTTTGAAGAAAGGAACAACGTTAACATTTCTGATGGATGACCTTTTGATAAAAGTGACAACCGTTTCCCTCTCCTGAGATGCTGCTTGACCTGTTGATTTATTTTCTCCACACACTTTCTGTTTTTATTTCAGATTTCCAGCATTCTGCTTTTGTAATACATTACTTCTCACACTCAGACTAAAAAGCAAACACAGAAAGAAAACATTATTAACGTGAAGGAATAATGTTAAAATCCTGAAATTGCAGCGTAAACTAGCAATGCTGAATGAATTCATACAGACAGGACTCACGATTTCGAGTGCCCCGTAATGTGTCTCTGTACACAAAGAGGGCTGCAGCAAAGTATGGGTCAAGTCTGTCAAGGGACTTGCTATCTTAATGGAAGTTTATGACCCATTATTACCCCTTTACATTTTGCAGAAAGCATATTTTCCACTTGTTATTAAATGTCATCATCCTCTCTACTGACCTGTTTTGCTCTTTGAATACACTAGAGAGCACTGAGCTAAAACAACAATTTATCAGGCTTCCACTCCTGACATTGAACTGTCAGGCAATATAATATGAGGGTAGAAGTTATGGTTTGTGCTGCTCTGATAGGAATGTTTAATAGTCACTTCAATTACAAGATCATGCTCAGTATATTCTGTCATCATTGTCAATTTGAAGCTCGGAAACAACCATATTATTATGGATGAGGGTTCAGTGTCTGAGACCATTTAAAAAAAGTATTTTCTTCTTAGTAGAAGGTGGAGGGAAAGAACACAGTAGATGCAACTATAGATTTGCACAGTGTGTAAGTCTTGCATTATTCTCTACTTAACCTTGCATAACCTGTAGCATCAGAACTTCAAGCCCTTGTCGTTCATTGATTCTAGACAACTCTTGTTAATATGCTTTGCTGTGGCATTCTTCTCCTTCTCCCCCTTGAGCACAACAAGTAGATCTTGGAGTATACATTCACAAAAAATCTCCTCATGCTCCCATTAATAATCTCCTCTCATTAAAACAAGTCAAGCTCGTGAGTAATAAAGGGAAAAACACTTGATGCTCAGTGTCAAAGCAACAATAAAGCAGCTGTTTCCAGCAGATACTCATCTGTTTATTTTTGACACAAAATGTTAATCTTTGTTCCACTCAACCCTTTCAGTTGAAGTAAATACATGATCTCCCGAAAGATGATGAGTAAGAATTGGCTGCACCAAGAAAACATCATTACTTGATACTCCAGCAAGTAACAGACTGATACCATGCATCTCTTGCAGTATAGGCTGGTCGAATTTACATTTCGTGACTTTCCCATTTTGAGTGTAATGTGACTTTACTTCAAGTGTACCTGCTGAGTTTTCTCTGGCACCTCCTGTTTTTACTTCAGATCTTCAGCATCCTCAGTATGTTGCTTTTATTTAAGATCTTGAGAGAACTTGAGAGGATGTGTAGAACTAAGCCATGCAGCCATTCGATGAGATCATGTCTGATCTTAAAATCCTCAACTCCACTTTCCTGCCTTTTCACCAAAACCCTTGAATACCAAACTGATTAAAAATCTGTCTGTCTCAGTCTTTATGACCCAACCTCAACAGCCTTTGTGGTAAAGAATTTCACAGCTTCACTACCCTCTGAGAGAAGAACTTACTCCTTATCTACCTGATTCTGAGATTGTACCCCCTGGTCCTGGACTTTTCTTCAAGGAGAAACTGCATCTCCATATTTACCTTGTCAAGTCTGCTAAATATTAAATGTGTTTTATTAAGGTCGCTACTCATTCTTCTAAATTTCATTGAGTCCCTCCATACCTGATATCACTCCAGTAAGTCATTTCTGAATTGCCTCCAATGCCAGTATATTTTTCCTTAGACAAGAGGCTGAAAACTGCTCACAGTACTCCAGCTGTAGTCTGATTACTGTCTTTTTTTTAACTACTTTTATATTTCTTCCCTTTGAAATAAAGACCAAGATCCAAAGTGCCTTCCCTATAACTTGTTGAACTTAAAAGTTAGCTTTCTGTGATTCATGCATGAGTATTCAGTTGCTTTCTGCAATCTTGCTTCATTTAAATAATAGATAACTCCTTTATTCTTCCTACCTAAATGCATAGCTTCATATTTCTCTACATTAAATTCCATCCGCCAAGTTTTTGCACATTCACTCACTTGCTGATATCCCTCTGCAGACTGCCAACCTCAGCACTTGCTTTCCTACCTCCTTAATGTCATCCATACACCTATTCAAAGTAGATTCACTTTCTTCTAAGTTATTAATATTCATTGTGAATAATTGTGGCCTCAGCACAAAACTAATTACATGTTGACATCCCAAAAATGTTCACTTTATCCCAACTCTATCTTTTCTATTAGTTATTATTCCTCTATCCATGTTAATATACTATTTCCAACATCATGAGATCTTATCGTATTAAGTAGCTTAGTATGTGTTATCTTTTTAAATGTCTTATGACAATCCAAATATATTAGATTTATTGTTTCCCCTTTATTTAAGCTGCTTATAACCTTCTCAAAGAATTCTAGTAAATTCCTCAGCTGTGATTTCTCCGTCTCAAAGACATGCCTACTCTGCTTGATCATGTTATATTATTTCTAAATACTCTGCTGTTCCATTCTTTATAAAGAATATTAGCATTTCCACACTCAAAAAAACAGATGTTAAACAAACTGGTCTACAGTTATTTGTTTTATTTTCTCATGCACTCATTAAATAAAACACATTATATTGGCAGTTTTCCAATTCTCTAGGACTTTTTCAGAAGCCAAGGATTTTTGGAAGATTACTACCAGGGCATCCATTATCTCTGTAGCTACTTCCTTTAATATCCTAGGATGTATTCCATTGAGCTCAGAGGACTTTTCAGCCTTTAGTCCCATTAATTTCTTTAATTTCTTTAGCACCTGTTCTCTCGTGATAGTTATTGTATTTATTTCCTCTATACCTTTTACCCCTTTATTTTTTTTTGGTTGCTATTCATGTCTTCTGATATAAAGCCAGATGTAATAATTTTAGCTGCCAGGCTAAACTATCATCTCTGCAGTTTGCATTGAGTATGTTTGATTCCGTACAGGAATAAGTTGATATACTTTAATGTGGATAATAGCTTGGGTATAATCCTCAAGAATTTCTTTAAGAATAAATTTTATTCCTAATAAACAGTTTATTCTGAGTTCAGCAAAGTAGTCTGGATAGTAGAACAAAGAAAAAACAGTGGCCATTTTGGTGATCGAATCGACAAATTTACAGAAGTGGTGTGATTTGTACTGTAGTGAAGCTTAAATATTGATGTGTTTCTCCCACTGTCCACAGGACCATTAAGAAGCAGAAGTATCTCATTCAAACCATCAAGTCTTCTCCATCATTCAGTAAAATTAATTATTTTAATAATACCCAAAACAGGGAAAGATGTGAACTTAATCTATAAATTATAAATGGGAAAGATAACATAGATGGTCCAGAGAAAAATCCTCTTTCACCCAATACAGTCCTCTTGTTATTTTACCATCGGTTGTATTCTTTCCTGTCACAAAGACATTGATGTCTTATTGCACACCAATTTAAGAGGTCAAACATCCCTTTCATTCATAGCTTCCTTATTTAAAGTTACTTGCTTAGTATTTGAACTCTGTAATATGACAGTTGTACTGAATTTGCATGTTTTCTACATTACAATATTATAAGTACTTCAATGGCTGCTAAAGAGCTTCAAAACATCCTGTAATCGTGATAAGTGTTACACATCACAAATCATCCTAACCAATCTTGAAAACTCAACTCGTTCACCAAAACAATATCACCAGTGAAATCAATTTTAATCTTTTAAAAAATAATGAATCATCTCCATTATTTTACTTTCATATCTTGCTCAAAATTAATATGCATAAATCTATTGCAACCTGTAAATAGCCACTGTTCGACAGTAAGAAGCCTTTAAAAAAACAGCCCCTTTCACAATAAGAAGGCACCTACCACTGTAAAGCTGTCAGTCAGAATGAGACTAAATTGCCTATACATTGTGGAACACTAACTGTTCTGGGAGGGGGCTACTTAGTTAAGCTGCATCAGAACTAACTCCACGAAGGCCGATGTCCCATCTCCAAGTCATCCTTTATATGTGCATAGTACATGACACTAGTCCTGCTAGCTCAGAGCCAAGTCCTAGAGTGAACAGAACCCCTGATGCTCTTGTTTATATCTGTCAGCGAAGGCTCTATGATTGGACCAGGTAACTGTACCAATAAGGGAACTCATACTCTAAGAAGTCCACCTGGCTGTCCTCATTCAATCAATATATCCCTCCTCTTCTAAGTCTTGGGACATATGTCTGTTCTTTTTACTGTAGCCTTTGCTGGGGCATTTTTGGATACTGGCAGTGTGGACCGTAGCCAACGTCTTGGCCTGGAAAGTCTAGGCCAAAATTTATCATCATCTTTGTGATAATGGCATTGAGGCTGCAACATTGGCCATGTCCATCTCTTCCTCAGAGGTTTCTTCAGTGCTTGGCAGAGAGGGCGAACTGGAACTGACAGCCTTGCTAGATTCTCTGAACAGTCAGGTATGTTTTGCTCCTGCAATGTTTTCAAGGATACAGCTTTCATGTGGCCCATGCAGTTGTTCAGGATCACCACTCCTATTTGAGCTTGTACATTGTACACCATGGGACCTGACATTGTGTCAACCATGTATCTTACTTATTTCCATGGTTTCAACTCCAAACCTCATTCACTGAAGTAAACTGCTTCTCTCACTGAGGGGAGGCTTGTTTCTGGCATTAGCACTCCTGATGTAGTTTCACCCTCTGCTCCTTCCCAGATGTGGAAAGATCAGGTTTAACTTGGTGTGGAGTCTTCTCCCCATTAGCAACTCTGCTGGAGCTGTACCCATACTTGTGTGCAGATTAGTCCTACAATCAAATAGGAATCGAGACAATTTGGCATCGGGTGAATCTGTAAGCACTTTCTTTAAACCTACCTTCAAAGTTTGGATTGTTCTTTCCACCAGAACATTGGATGATGGATAGAATAACTGTCGCTACATGCCGAATGCTATTTGACTTTAGGAAAAATTAAAATTCCCTGCAGGTAAATGATGGTCTGTTGTTGATGACCAACACCTATGGGGTCCGTGTATTGCAAAAGATGCTTGCAATGTTTTGGTCGTTGTCCCCGTGTTTGACGAATGAACACTACGCACATCCAAATACTTTGAATATGCCCACAAAGATTAAAATCAATGAACCAATGAAAGGACTGCCTTAGTCAGAGTAACTGAGTCCAGGGTTTACCCCCAGTTACTCCCATGAATGTGTGGGAGCTACTGATGGTAATTTTAGTCCTTGTTGGCACTCTGTGCACTGCCCCATCAATGTTTTTTTTAGATTAGATTCGGTTACTTACAGTGTGGAAACAGGACCTTCGGCCCAACAAGTCCACACCGACCCGCCGAAGCGCAACCCACCCATACCCCTACATTTACCCCTTACCTAACACTACGGGCAATTTAACATGGCCAATTCACCTGACCCGCACATCTTTGGACTGTGGGAGGAAACTGGAGCACCCGGAGGAAACCCATGCAGACACGGGGAGAACATGCAAACTCCACACAGCCAGTCGCCTGAGTCGGGAATTGAACCCGGGTCTCAGGCGCTGTGAGGCAGCAGTGCTAACCACTGTGCCACCGTGCCGCCCACTAATGTGGCTATGTTAGAATCCAATCTTCACCACCACGTATAACTTCTCCCCAACATCTTCATTTTGGAAACCCCTGGATGACCCTGGTGGAGTTCAGCCAGTTTCTGGAGGTGACCGTTTCTTGGGTCAATCACTCTTGTTCCCCATTAATAATATGCCGTCCTCTAAGGTGATCTGGTCTTGCCACGTCCAGAAAGGTTTCAATTCTAGTTGTGGTGGGTGTTTTATTTCCCCCATCACCACCAGCTGTTTTAGTTTCACCAGGATGAGATTTTCTTCGTATCCACAATCTGATAATATCAGCAGTGACTAGAAGGATATCCAGAAAGCTTAAAACCAGAATAGACTATTCTAGTGGCAGCACCATTAGTGGTGTAACCACTAGTGGGAGGTGGCTCAAAGCATCCATACTTATCACTTGGCCTCCCAGTTGGCGTTCCAACTTGTGAGTGTACACATTCAGAATAAGTGCTTACTGCTGAATTTGATCAGAAGCTATGGGTGGCACGGCTCTATCCTCTTAAAGTAACCCTGGCAGGGGTTTGTGGTCCATTACTATAACAAATTTATGTCCATTAAGGCATCAGTGGAACTTCCTCAATCCAAAAATGACTGCCTAATCTTATTTCTCTATCTCAGGCATTCTTTGTTCAACATCAGAGCCGAAAATGTGTTGCTGGAATATGTTGCTGAAAATGTGTTACTGATCTCCAGCATCTGCAGTCCTCACTTTCTCCTTTGTTCAACATCAGCCAAAGTCCGGGAACCCTCCAGTTAGCTGGCACCACGGCAATACCATTGGAAGAGGCATTTCATGTCAACACCACATCTCGCTTGAAATCATAGTGTGGCAACACATGAGACAACAGTAGCTGCTTCTTCACTTTCCTATATCTTGATTATGAGACCATTTCCAAGGTTGACCTTTTTTCTCAATAGCAAATGCAAGCATGCCAGGATGGAGGCCAGTTTACGTAGTAACTTTAAAGAATAGTTCACCAATTGATGGAAAGACCTAAACTCAGGTATACATATGGGAGCCAGGGTACCTTTGATAGTCCTCACTTTACCTTCTAGCAAGTGTAACCCAGTCTTATCAACTCTGTAGCCCAAGTCGGTCATTTGCAGTGCCTGGAATATATATTTCTCCCTCCTAAAGCATACACCCAACCTGGAGAAACATTTAAGTGCTATATACAAGTTCTCTAAATGCTCTTTATTGGTCTTCCTAGTTATTATCGAGAAGTGTGGCACTGGAAAAGCACAGCAGGCCAGGCAGCATCTGAGGAGCAGAAGAGTCGACGTTTTGGGCATAAGTCCTTCATCAGCAATGTAGAGGGGGTACCTACCTGATTCTGAATCTCCAGCATGTGCAGTCCTCCCTTTCTCCTAGTTATTAGCATATCATCCAGACAAATGGTGACTTGGGGTAAACGGAATAAAATGTTGTTGATTTGTCCACTGCTGGCCAAATGACAGTCTTGTATATTGGTACAAACACTTATGGGTATTAATTGTAGCATACATCTAGGAATCTTCATCTAATTGCAATTGGATGTCTGCATGTCTCATGTCCAGCTTCGTGAAGGACAGCTCCCCTCCCCATCAGTTTTGCAAATAAGTCCTTTATGTAAGGGATTGGGTATTTCTCCAACCACCAAAAGTGATTTACTGTTTGTTTGAAATCCCACAAAGATTAATTGACCCATCAGGCTTCACAATCAGTATGATTGAATCTGCCCGTTCTGCAGTCTGAACTGATTTGAATATTCCTTTGCTTTCCAGTCTCCCGATTTCTGCCTCTATTTTTACACATAGAGCAAATGGCACTGGGTGGACCCTGCAAAATCGTTGACTTGCTTCTTGGTCAATATGTGAGGTGGACTTGGACTTTTTGAAAGTCCTTGGACCTTCCTGACAAACTTCCAGGTAGTTAGTTAGGACTTCACTCAAGCAGTAATTTTCTAATTGAAAACTGTTGAGCCAATCAAGTTGAATCTTTCTCAATCAATTTCATCCAATCAAGCTGGACCCAAGTCTTTCACTCAGTCATAACCAAAGCAGTTGCTTCTGATAAGAGACCTGAACCAAAGCTGTACCCTTAATCTGTAGGGGTTCCCTGGTGTGGGTTCTCAGCCTGAGCTAAGATCTTATGTAAACTTAAGGGTTGGAATCCAGTGCAAATTTTAGTAAAGACTGGTTCTGCAATCACTGATATCGTGCCTGTATCACCCTCCCTTAGAACTGGGTGCCAATTTAACCAGATGTTTATTTTGATTGGTTCTGATTTGGAATGTTGCTAAGCAATCTAACTGTTCCAAAGGCTGTGCACTCTCCAAGATACCAGCCTATGAATTCCCTTACTTAGTTCAGCCCTAGTGGGATTCTTTTGGTATCTGAAGTCCACATACCAGCAGCAACTACAGTGGCTTGCTGACCCACATCCTGAAGAAAATTTTAATAGTTTGGCCGAGACTTGGCTTTGTTTTGGGGGTTTTGCTGTGGGCTTACCTAGAGTCTCTCTGTTCAGGATATGTCCTCAGTGAGGCTTTGCAATTGCCTTCACTCCAATGTTGTTCCCCAAGCTCAGTCGACCTGGTGAGGGTATTCACTTCCATCAGATTACCATCTAACTCGTGCTCCACTTGCCGCATTTTCCGATGACAAAGTCAGTTGTAGTGCCTGTTTGAAAGCTAGTTGTGCTTCAGCTTGTAGATGCTTATGCATAGTTACATCATTAAACCTACACACCAAATGGTCTCGCGGCATCTCATTTAGGGTTAAACCAAAATGACATGACTCTGGCAGTTGTCTTAAACACGTCAAAAATCCTGACATGGATTCCCTGATAACATCTCAGATTTAGAGGATGCTTGGAATTGTAAAATTCCATAGCTAAATCTGTCAACTCTTGAAAGGCTTTAGAATCTGGTGCCTTAGGAAAAGTTCAGCCGCTAATAACCGAGAAAGCTACATGTCCACAAGCACTCAGAAGAATTACTCTTTGCTTTTCATCTACCCCCAAAGTAATTTGTCCAGAAAAAAATAGTACATTCTTTCCAGGTACTGGCCCAGTCTTTGTTGGCAGGATAGGATAAGTCAAGCCTCCCAAGGAGCAGCATGATGCAGAAATGCTTACTCCAACTCAAAGATGACTGTTGCGAGCAAATCTCTCCAGGGGTGTGTTTTTTTTCTTGTCACCACTGAAATAACTCCACAAATGCTGGTATCCTGTTACTAAGTCACCTTTTATTGACATGGGCATAATATGTGACATTGACCCAGCTGGCTCCTAAATTGAATAGAACCCCTGACACTCCTGTTTATATCTGTCAGCCAGGACTTCCTGTTTGGACCAGGTCTTAACATCAGGGTCAGACCAGCATTCTATATTGCCTTGGCACATACAGCAGCTGAGCATTCAAGATGTTAGAAAACATGGCTAATGCTGGAAGAGGAAATGCAGAGTTATATGTGCGTAATCAAGTAAATTCTACTCTTGGAGACATAGACCACTGCCAGCAAATCATAAGACTTCTCTCGTCCTAATTGATGGTTTTGATGAAGGACATGCTGTTTTAGTCTTGTTGCAAAAAGGGCATCTGTCAACTGTCTGATGGCATATGGATAGCACGTGGACTCATGTTGCTGAGGTCACCTGTGGCAGCCAGGAATGAGCTTGCAATGTAGACATTGTGACATACTGTAACCTTTTACAGTCACGCTGTGCTGAATGTACTCTGGTGTTTGGCTCCAATTCAGGCTGGAACTGCCTGTTGAATTGCAGCTTCACCACACACTGCTCTCATGTCATGTTCAGACATGAGTTTGTATTCTAGTAGAGAGAAATCTGCTCCAGATGATATACATTCTGCACGGTCTCCTGTGTCTTCACCCATTTTCCTCTCTCCTGTGAGAACCTCTGCTGCCCTGCTTGCTGTTGCTGTGTCCTCTATGTGATAGTCTCAGTGGTGTTTTCTCAATAATGCTGCAGCCTGCTGAAGTAAAGTGGTGAAAGTACAGCTGATTGACAGCTTTCTGACAGTCTTGCAGTGTCGGAAGATTCAGAAATGCAGCAAACATAGCTGATACTATACTAAAAGGATGATCCAAACATTTGCTGTAATGGAAGTGAATTTCTCTTTGATTATTACTTTTTCAGTTTGCTTCCTGATTTTACAAAACATGTTTTTTTTTGGGCAGGCTAAAAAAGGAACAATCTAAATGTTCACAAGTCCCAGTGGTATCTACCCCAGGTCATTGAGAGAGGCAAGAGGGGAGACTGCTGGGACCTTGACTCAAATTTTTGTATCCTCATTAGTCACCGGAGAAGTCCCAGAGTAAGTAGCTAATGTTGTTCCTCTGTTCATGAAGGGAAATAGGGATAATACAGAAAACTATAGATTGGTGAGTCTCAAATCAGTGATTGAGAAACTATTTAAAAGAATTCTTAGGGGTAGGATTCACACATATTTGCAAAAGCATGGCCGAGTTGGGGACAGTCAGTATGGCTTTGTGTGAGGCAGATCATGCTTTCAAAACTTGACTGAATTTTTCGAGAAGATGATGAAGGTGATTGATGAGGATAGAGCCGTGGATGTTGTTTACATGGATTTTAGTAAAGGTTCAGACAAGGTCCCTCATGATAGGCTCATCCAGAAGATTAAAATGCATGGGATCCACAGTGACTTGGCTGCATGGATTCAGAATTGGTTTGCCCATAGAAGGCAGAGGGAAGTGGTAAAAGGGTGCTTCTCAGGTTGAAGATCCGCGACTAATATTATTCTACAGGGATCCATACTGGGTCCTCTGCTGTTTAAGATAAACATAAATGACTTGGATGAAAATGGAGATGGGTGGTTTAGTAAGTTTGCAGATGATACAAAGATTGTTGGAATTGTGTTTAGGATACAGTGGGATATAGATCAGTTGCGATATGGACGGAGAAATGGCAGATGGAATTTAATCCAGTAAGTGTGAGGTGCAGCACTTTGGAAGATCAAATGTTAAGGAAAGGTCTACAGTTAATGACAAGACTCTGAACAGCATTGATCTACAGAAAGAACTTGGGGTTCAAGTCCATAGCTCCCAGAAAATGGCCACACAACCAGAAAAGGTGGTAAAGTCAACATATGGTATGTTTGACTTTATTGCTCAGGGAATTGAATACAAGAGTCAAGATGTCATGTTACAGCCTTATAAAATTGTGTTCAATTCTGGTTGCCACATTACAAGAAGTGTATGAAAGCTTTGGGCAGGGTTCAGAAGAGATCTACAAGGATGCTGCCTGGATTAGAGGGTAGGAGCTATAAGGAGAGACTGGAAAAATTCAATTTATTTTCTCTTGAATGGCGAAGGCTGAGGGTAGACTTCGTAGACGTATATAAAATTATGAGATGCATAATTGATGGTCAGCATCTTTTCCCCAGATTTGAAATATCTAATACTAGCGGACATGCATTTAAGGTGAGGGGGAAAAGTTGAAAGGAAACATGAAGTACAGGTTATGTTAGACAAAGAGTGATAGGAGTCTGGAATGCACTGACAAGGGTGGTGCTGGAGGCAGATACAACAAGGGCATTTAAGGAACTTTTAGATAAACATATGAATATGCAAGGAATGGAGGGATATGAATCAAGGGCAGGCAGCAGGGATTAGTTTTGTTTGACGTCATGTTCGGCACAATATTGTGGGCTGAAGGGCCTGTTTCAGTGCTGTACAGTTCTATGCATTATGTTCTATGTTCCAAACACTTGCATTTCTGAAAGAAATCATAATACCAGGAAGTTGTTCTGTGTCACAGCTCACTCGGGAGTCTGAGATTTGCCATGGGTAAAAATTAGAAATTTGTTTAGTGTTCTCATAATTAGTGGCATGGTCAGAAACTGAAGTCCAATTATGCACTAAGTGAACTCTGTGACTTTCATTGTGTCCTGGACAACAATTAGTGCAGGAAGTATTCTCACCTGGAGGACACCAAGTTCTTCCTTTTACTGCTTGAACAAAGCAGCCAGGTTTACATGTGCATCCATGTGATGGAGGGCTACGTGGATGTTGTCTTGCAGGAAATAGTCCTCCCACTAAATTGCGCAGGAGGAAATATCTGCCTACCATTCGGACAAGGAATGTCAAGGTCAAGTTTTTCACTCGAGACTGCAGAAGATTCTGAGTGGGGTGGGGAGGCAGAGTGAAGAGTAGATAACACTATCGATATTATTACCCCTGGTGCATAGATAGGGTTGCCAATCAGAATCTTTTTCCCAGAGTTGAAATGTCTAATACCAGGGGCATGCATTTAAGGTGAGGGAGGAAAGTCAACTCAGAGTTAATGATGTCACATTTATTCCAGATGCCAAACAACAGTGAATACAGACATTTAAAGGTGGTGCAAATAGATGCAGGTGAGATGGTGGACAAAGCGAAGCTTTAGATCCCTGTAGCATCAGGCCCAATTCAAGATTTGGTAGAATGTTGCCAGGAATTGAGAATTTTAGCTATGAGAACAGATTGAGTTGACTGGATGTTTTTCTTTGCAGAAAAGAAATATATGGGGACATTTAACTGAGATGTATAATACTACAAGAGGCCGAAAAAGCATGGTGCAGAAAGGCACATTTCTGTTAGCAATAATGACAATTACAAGGAGGCATAAATTTAAGGTTATCATCCAGAAGAAGTAGAGGGGTTTTCTTTCGGCATGAGATAAGATTAGCTCTATTTAAAATTCTGGAATTTTAAAAATTGTTTGCATTTAAATTCCACCAGCTCCCATGGTAAGATTTGAACTCATGTCCCTAAAGCTTTAGCCTGGGCCTCTGGGTTACAGATTTAGCAACATTATCACTACATCACTATTTCACCATTAAGAGATTAAGAAGTGATGTTTAAATTCAAAGTGTGCTGTGGAACAAACATGATGAGAGAGTGGCAGAGGTAGACACCCACATTATGTTCACTTGAAGTACTGCAACCTATAGAAGTTAGAAAATGAGATTAGGCTGGGGTTGAGTGGGTGGTGGAATACTTCTTCAGGAAGAACCTGAGTTACAATGGGTTGAATAACATTGTCTGTGCCATAACTACTCTACATCTCATGATATCCTCGACCTAATGGATGTTGATAAAACACATTTACAACTTGCATTCAAGGATGCTCCTATGGAGGTTGGTTAATCCACTCCATTATGGCACTAGTCAGGGCTTCCAATACAGAAAAGATGGGAGAGCCTTTTCTAATTTTATGTTGATCCATTTGTCACATGACAAAATATAATCCACACCTGAAGGAACATTTAAACTTCCTAAGCTACATTTTTATGGGGAGGCAGTGATGTTGTATTAATGCATTGATTTAGTAATCCAGAACCTTAGGCTAATGTTCTGGTGACATTTGAATTCAATGAAAAGAAAACAAAAAACCATCCTAATGACCATGTAACTGGTAATTACTGTAAAAATCCATTTGGGTCACAAACATCCTTTAAGGAAGGAAATCTGTATCCATGCCTGATCTGTCCTATGACTCTAGAGCCACAGCAATGTGGTTGACACTTACCTGCCTGCTGAACAATTTAGGATAGGTAACAAATGCTAGCTTAAGTAGTATATCTGAAGAACAAAAAATAAATCAGTATTTTTAGGTAATATTTGGGGATTTATTGCACACAAACATAAAGTCGTAATAACTTAAATCTGGTACAACTTCACACCCTTTATCATTTTACAGCACTTATTCACATTTCTCCTATATACAGACATTGGATATATCAGTAGTTAGCAAGAACAGGACTTTCTTCCTATTCACCTTACTCATGGGTAGGCCTTGTTCCAACTTCATGTGCAAATCATTGAATCACTCACCACATGGGCTAATATTTTGGCTTATAAACTGGACATTGATGCTGTCATGAGCCACATGGGGCAAAATGATCCAAGTCAGTGAAAAAATTCATGAATGGTGAAGATATAAATGGCAGCTTACCATACCAATTTGAGTTAAATTTTGCCCTTTCCATAAAATTTGTTGACACTCATGGAGAACTGAATTTGGCCAATGTCTTTTCATAAAGGACTCTTCTAACTGTTAGAACAAAACTGGCAGTGAAAGAACAGAGAAAGAAGGATACAATTTAGTAATCTCTACTTTTGTCTCCAAAGATGCTGCCAGATATGCTGAGTATTTCCAGCACTTTCTGTTTTATGTCATCATCTGCAGAATGTTGCTTTTGTACTACAAAAGCGAGACATTTTCCTACTTACAAAGGTGAAAAGACAAACTGTTAACAACTAAAACAGTCACACTTCTAGGATCATCAGCAGATGTGCTGTCATTCAACTAACTGTAAACACAAGTTGCCAAAATCCAGTTTCTAATCGTCATGCAGGATTTCTTACAGAAAGTTTAATACTATGGCCGCCACACATACTCTGACAGTTTCCGCTCTGGATTTCACTGTGTCCCTGGACACCTGTTGCCAGGCAACAATGCAGATTATTTTTAGACTTATAAAAATCTGCTTAAAAAAAACTATTAAATGTAATATCAGACGCAGTATTTTCCATCCATTATATAAAACCTGTGGAAGTTACCACTGAGCTCTGCAGAAGATTACTTAGAGTCATACAGATGTACAGCATGGAAACAGACCCTTCGATCCAATTTGTCCATGCTGACCAGATATCTCATCCCAATCTAGTCCCACCTGCCAGCACCCGGCCCATATTCCTCCAAACACTTCCTATTCAGATACCCATCCAGATGCCTTTTAAATATTGCAATTTTACCAGCCTCCACTGCTTCCTCTGGCAGCTCATTCCATACACACACTACCCTCTGCGTGAAAAAGTTACCCCTTAGGTTTCTTTTATGTCTTTCCCCTCTCACTCTAAACCTATGCACTCTAGTTCTGGACTCCCCAAACCAAACAGAATACCTTGTGTCTTTACACTATCCATGCTCATCATGATTTTATAAGCCCTTATAAGGTCACCTCTCAGCTTTCGACACACCAGGGAAAACAGCCCCAGCTTATTCAACCTCTCCCTATAGCTCAAATTCTCCAATTCTGGTAAATCTTTTCGGAACCCTTTCAAGTTTCACAACATCCTTCCAATAGGATATTCAACAGTGGCCTAACCAATTTCCTGTACAGTCACAATATGACCTCCCAACTCCTGCACTCAGTACCAAATGTCTTCTTCACTACCCTATCTACCTGCAACTCCACTTTCAAGGAGCTATGAACCTACACTTCAAGGTCTCTTTGTTCAGAAATACTCCTTAGGATCTTATCAGTAAGTGTATAAGTCCTGCTAAGATTTGCTTTCCCAAAATGCAGCACCTCGCATTTATGTAAACTAAATTCCATCTGCCACTCCTAAGCCTCTTGGTAACATCATCACAGCCAGCTATACTGATGATTAGCAAATCCTTTAATTCCCAAAAGAGAATAGCAAAGATCCTTGCATATCTTAGGTGAGAATAAATATGCTTTTGTCTCGTATCAATAGTTGTATAACAATGGAATAATATATCAGGGCAAATAGGGATTAGTTTATGATGGGGATACATTAACTGTCAACCAAAAGAAGGGCTTAAGCAAGGAAAGATCTTTTCTGATGAAGTGCAGCATTGAAAGGGCTAAGTAAAGCATATTTCATGGTTTACTTAAGATTCTGATGAGCTTTTACTAAATTTCCTCATGAAAGGAACTGAAATGCATGTCAAATTCAAGACGAAATCTCAAAGAGACAAAAGACAACCTGGGAGGCAACAAAAACAGTTTCTTGTGAAGGGACTACTTCAAGATGAAGGGATTGGACAGAAGATTTATGAGTACTCAGGGATTTTCCTTTGAATTTGCATTAACAACTTTTTGCACAACGTGAATACGAAGCGGTAAAACTGTAGGTATTTTATTGTAATTAACCTCATGATTATGATACCAAAGGTTCAGAGTTCATTATTTCAATCTGTTATTGTGGCATTGAATGAAACTGGATTCAGTAAATTCAGCAATTTGTGGCTTGCAGCAGAAAATGTCAATGAAAACCACTGGCCTGCTGTGAAAACCAACCGGTTCAGTAATGTCCACCAGGGAGGGGCCTATATCACCCCTGCCAGGCCTGATTTAAATGATGATCACTTTATTTATTACGTCGATGCATCTATGGAATGCGGGTAAACAGTATCTTACCATTTGCATTTGAGGCCTCCAAGATCTGCTCACTTCCAGTATCTGCTTTGGGAAAGTAGATGATTCATACTTACATTTCTTCATTTAAAAGACACATAGAGGGAACTGTGATCTGCATTCCTAAAGAAAATTGCTTGATAATGTCATCACAACCAGACATATATGTGTGTGTGAGTATTTTATATCACACATGTATACAGAGGTTCATCCCAAAGAAACAAACGATTATGTGGAGAAGGGTTGGACAGCCATGGCTGACAAAGGAAGTCAGGAAATGTATCAAAGAAAAAGAGAGAGCCCACAAAGTGTCCAAGAGCACTGGGAAATCAGAAGATTGGGAAAGACTACAAAAGCAAACAGAGGATAACAAAGAGAGAAAGAAGGAAGGAGATGATAAAATATGAAGGTAAGCTAGCCAGTAATATTAGAAATGATAGTAAAAGTTTATTTCAATATGTAAGAAACAAACAAGAGGCAAAAGTAGACATTGGGCCACTCTAAATTTATGCTGGAAGACTCATGCTGGGAGATAAGGAAATAGCTGAAGAACTTAATAAGTACTTTGCGTCATGCTTCACAGTGGAAGGCATGAGTAATATCTCAACAATTAAGGGGACAGAGTTGAGTATGGTAGTCATTACAAATGAGAAAGTGCTAGAAAAGCTAAAAGGTCTAAAAGGCGATAAATCCCCTGGCCCTGGTGGGCTACATCCTAGATTTCCGAGGGAGGTGGCGAAGGAAATAGCAGAGGCACTAACTGTGATCTTTCAAAAATCACTATAGTAACCCCCTTGTTCAAGGAAGGATCAAGACAAAAGATGGAAAATTATCAGCCAATTAGCCTAACCTCGGTTGTAGGTAAAATTCTGGAATCCATCATTAAGGATGAGATTTCTAAATTCTTGGAAGGGCAGGGTCGGATTAGAACAAGTCAGCATAGATTTAGTAAGGGAAGGTCGTTCCTGACAAACCTGTTAGGATTCTTTGAAGAGATAACAAGTAGGTTAGACCAGGGAAACCCAGTGGATGTTATCTATCTAAACTTCCAAAAGGCCTTTGATAAGGTGCCTCACGGGAGGCTGCTGAGTAAGGTGAGGGCCCATGATGTTCGAGGTGAGCTACTGGCATGGATTGGGGATTGGATGTCTGACAGAATACAGAGAGTTGGGATAAAAGGTTCTTTTTCGCTTTGGCAGCTGTTACAAAGTGGGGTCTGCAGGGTTCAGTGTTGGGGCTGCAGCTGTTCACTTTATATATTAATGATCTGGATGAATGGACTGAGAGCATTCTGGTGAAATTCGCCAATGATACGAAGTTAGGCAGACAGGCAGGTAGTACTGAGGAAGTGGGGAGGCTGCAGAAAGATTTAGACAGTTTAGGAGAGTGATCCAAGAAATGGCTGATGAAATTCAATGTGAGCAATTGCAAGGTCTTGCACTTTGGAAAAAATAATACAGGCATGGACTATTTTTTAAACAGTGAGGAAGTTAAAAATCACACAACACTAGGTTATAGTGCAACAGGTTTAATTGGAAGCATTAGCTTTCAGAGTGCCGCTCCTTCATCAGGTGGATGACCCCAGTCCAACACTGGCATCTCCAAGTCATGACTTAAACGGTGAGAAAATTCATAAAGCTAAAGTACAAAGGGATCTGGGCATGCTAGTCCAGGATTCTCTAAAGGTTGATTTGTAGGTTGAGTTGATGATTAAGAAAGCGAATGTAATGTTGTCATTTATCTCAAGAGGGTTAGAATATAAAAGCAGCGATGTGCTTCTGAGACTTTATAAAGCTCTAGTTTAGAATACTGTGCCCAGTTTTGGGCCCCACACCCCAGGAAGGACAAACTGGCACTGGAGCATGTCCAGCGGAGATTCACACAGATGATGAAACCAAGAAAGAGATAATGCTGGAAAATCTCAGCAAGTCTGGCAGAATCTGTAAGGAGAGAAAAGAGCTGACATTTCGAGTCTAACTGACCCTTTGTCAAAGCTGGGGACTGGGGGCATCACACAGATGATCCCTGGAATGGTAGGCCTAACACATGATGAAGGGCTGGGATTGTATTCATTAGGGTTTAGAAGGTTGAGGGGAGCTCTATTAGAAACTTCCAAGATAATGCATGGCTTAGAAAGGGTGGATGCTGGCAAATTGCTCTTGTTAGGCAGGGAGACTAGGACCCATGGGCACAGCCTTAAAATTAGAGGGCTCAATTTAGAATGGAAATGAAGAGACATTTCTCCAGCCAAAGAATGGTGGGCCTGTAGAATTCATTGCCACAGAACGCAGTGGAGGTCAGGATGTTGGATGTCTTCAAGGCAGAGATTGATAAATTCTTGATTTCAAAAGGAATTAAGTGCTACTGGGAGAGTGTGGGTAAGTGGAATTCAAACGGCCATCAGCCATAATTAAATGGCGGAGTGGACTCGATGGGCTGAATGGCCTTGCTTCCACTCCTATGTCTTATGGTCTTAGTTGAATTCAACTTTGTGGGATTGAATCAGTCCAGACATTTTAGAGAATGATATGAGCTATCAGAATCGCTGGATGGGAATCATCATCTTCAGCTCAAAGCAAGAAGGTGAGAGGAAGATCAGAAATTTGCAGCTCATTTTGGTTTAATATTCTGAAAGGTTTTTCGGACCCTAGAGCAACATTGCAATGGTGTCATGGAGCTGCTTCTCCACTGGACATAAATAGCACAGTATGAGCTAAATCAGTGATATCATTAAAAAACAGATGATAGATAGAATTCAGAGAAGTCTCTTAACAATGTAACAGTATGATTAGAACCCAGTATATCTTATATAATGAAGCATAAGAGATTGTATTATTGAAATACAATAAGCAGTACTCTAAAGAAGCCCAAACCTGTCAACAGTTTTTGACTTTTCCTTGTCTTCAACAGGAGCTCATGGATGTGTATATGAGATTACATGACAAAATATTAACATCCATATCAAATGTTTCACCAGGTTCATTGTCAAATCAGCTCAGGTCTGTTTTGGAGTTGTGATCCATTCAGATCAGACCCAGAAAACAAATCTCTGACAGCATTGTGCTATTCAGAGATATTATTCCAGATTACAGGATGTGAGGATGGACATCTAACTCATCAGCTTGAACAAGGAGAAGTTTTTCCATAGAATAGTGAACTCCTACGTAGGAAACAATTTTAACTTTACCTAATTGCTCTGCATAAGCATGAGCCATACAGCTTCAATCAATAGGTGGGAATCAGAAAGTTTCCAGTCAAAGTTTGAGTCTTCTCTCCAAACTGGATCAAATTGTTAGCCATCAGGAAAGCATGGCATAAGAGAGGTAGCCATTCCAGGCAGTGTAGCTTCTCAGGTCAAAGCCTCTTTGTACATGGATGACATCACTGTCTTCTGGGAGAAAGATAGAAAGCTTCAATTTTCAGCTTTGAGTCAAAATCCCTAATGCCTACTATGTTCTTCTGCTTATTATTCTGTTTGTGATTAAAGTGAACTGCTTCTAATCTTTGTTCGCTCTGTTTAATAAAATGTTCAAATCATTCAGAATCTGCTTATAATATTCTACATTATTAGCCTTGTCTTGATTTAATTTTCTCTGCAAACTTGGAAATCTCAGCCTTAACATTCTATTATGTAAATTTGTACCAATGAATTTGGATTTTCTCTGTCGAGTTGTATCCAATGAACTTATTAGTTCAGCTCATGTAAATATCCATTGCTAGTTCTCTGATGCAATTCCTTTATGTAAAGAGAGTATCTTGCTCAAAGTGCTTGTGAATTAGAGGACACCCTTACAAGGCCTGGTCTAATGGAAGATTGCAGCAATAATTGGAATAGAAGTTCAGTCAAAATTCAATCAGGTAGCTGGAATGCATGGCTTACATAGGGAGTCGTGCTGTACAGTCAAAGAAAATAGATGATGCACTTCAAAGGATAACACAGAAAGAGCTTATAATTATAGCCAGCATTGCTGAAAGTCTGCTGGAGGAGAGTGATTTGAATATGAGGAAGCTGCCAAAAATCTCTTGCACCATGTGGAAGGTATGATGTAAAGGGATAATGCTAAATAAATACATAGTATACATCATTATTGATGTAAGAGATTACATGCTCCAAACTGAGATAGTTGTGTGATAAAACAGTGTTATGTCTTATACTATAAGTAGTTAGAAGAATGCTTCTAAACGTTATCTTAACAATCTTAACAATAATTCAGATCCTAACATTTTATGTTTGTCTTTACAAGGACACAACCTCTCTCAAGGATTCACAAAGAAGATAACAGGAGATGGTAGGTAGTCACCAACCCAGAACCAGTAAAGCCACCAAAGAAAAGCATCAAAGGAAAATCCCAGCAAGCAAAACGATAGGGAAAAGTCCAGGAGCGAAATAAGTCAAGTTACTGGAGACTTGGCTGATAACTACGCAGTGATCAAAGGATGATGCAGGAAATGACTCACCTAAAGAAAAGTCATGGGAGAGAGAGAGAGAAAAAATCGCTTTCGGGAGAGCTTTACAGGGAAGACCTGACAAGATAACGAATCAGAACTCCATAGTACTCAGAACGTTTCGAGCATGTAATTCCAACATATCGTTTTAACATGAGTGATTGAGTGAGCGAAACACAGAATTTTGGACCGATCAATACAAAGGGAACTTCAGATAACAGTGCTTCAAAGAGAACAACTTACAATCAAAACGGAATGGACTGTGGTTTCTTGTAACTATGAAGGTAACGAGGAGCTGACAACTCTGTACTCAACAGCAGTTCACCCCTTATATCCCAAACTGCAGATACATTTTCAGTTTCTTCCTTTGAACAACATATAAGGCCAACGTTTAAACAAAAGTGGACGTTAATGTTTTCGTGTGTACCCAGATGGGTTCGAGTGTTAATTAAGTGTGCCATTTAGTTTACAGACAAAATCTGTCCCCTCGTCACCCCTGTTTTGCACGCAGATTTTCTCCAATTGAGTGCTAATAATTAGCTAGCTAGCAGTCAGACAAAAGAAAACGGGACAAGAAAGGAATCCCTCATACTCTAATGCTGCAATTCAATCGTGTTCTAAAAATACCGGAACTGCAGAACTAAGGATCATGAAACCGACTGTTCAATTAACATCACCAAAGTTACCGTGGCCTCCATCTTAATGGCTGCAGAGTTCTGCTCTTCACGAACACACCAGAGACTGACCCATATGTCATTAAAAAAAAACTTGTTTCGCAAATTTTACTTGCTCTTTACTTGTCTTTTATTTGTGATTTGTGTGTGTATGTGCGTTACATTAAAATCAGTCAAATTTGCGAATGAATATTACTGGTCTGACTTGTTTTGAACACCTCAGAACAATACTGTACTATGCTCACATCTGACTGTAACTGTTCTTGTTCCCCTTGGGAATGGTGGGAATGAAAACCATGTCATACAAAATTAGCCTGGTACTCATAATTGCCAATGCAGTAGCATCGCCGCCTCCCTACATGCTCTGTGTTCCAATAGCGGCGTATTTCCCAATCTGTGCTTCATCATTACTGTCTCACCAGTTCTACGTTCACGAATTGTGTGCAGTTAGAAAGATTGTGGCAACAGATGAATAACAGCGAATGTATGAGGCTGAAGCATCTTTCCAACGGGTACTGAGGAAGAGACTAACCTATATCTCGCCTCAGAAATAAGTGCTAAAGTAGATTGTTCAAGGATTATCGCATCCTTTTGAGTACCCTTAGGCATGTGCCACAACTGACAGACATTACATCCTGGTTTACAATAATTTAGAAAGCCATTTATTCTTTGCAATTGTCATTGAGAATCGCAACAGCATCTCCCACCTATGGTTTGTTATAAAATGTTTTTTTGATTCATCATTATAAATCTGCTTCCGCTATTGATATTTTTGAGGACTTGTAATTCATAGAAAAAGCGAAAATTGACTCATTTGAATGACTAGGATAAACCTGGACTTAAATAAAAGTACTGCAGATGCTGGAGATATGAAATTTTTAAAAAATACTAGAGAAATTCAGCAGGTCTGGCAGCATCTGTGGAGAGAGAAATACAGAGGGTTTTTTTTAGAAGAAAAGTGTTAGTCACACACAGCTAATGGTAGACATGATAATGGAGGTGCCGGTGTTGGACTGGGCTGGACAAAGTTAAGAATCATTCCTGATGAAGGGCTTTTGCCCGAAACGTCAATTTTCCTGCTCCTCGGATGCTGCCTGAGCTGCTGTGTTTTTCTTGACACTAAATCTCGAGCATCTGCAGTATCCACTTTTGCAAAGTTAAAAATCTCACAACACCAGGTTATAGTCCAAATTCCAAATAAACCTTTCGGACTATAACCTGGTGTTGTGTGAATTTTAACAGCTAATAGTATCAACAAAGTTCAAATCTTCTTTCTAAATTCTCATTTGTCTTTTCCAGGCCATGATGTCAAGTCAGGAAGGCCATGCCCCACAGTTGAAATGTCCGAGTATGTTCTGGGTAAAGGATTCTGATGATAGCAGAGTCATGGCTTTATGGAACTGGCTGTTTACCTCTGTTGTAGATCACACATGTGTTGGAACACAGATATACACACATGAGATTAACTGGCCCAGTTGGAGTTGGGAGGCAAATGGAGAGAACACATTCTCAATCATTAATGGAGTTTTCTGTAATCAAAAGTAGCAAGTTCCTTACAATGAAGCCTAAACTTGGCTTCTGAGTTTCCTTTCTTTTTCTTTCAGCAATTTGTTCTTAGTGAAACTGGTCTCTACAGTGAAACTATGGCAAGGTTCAGCACTACTTTCCTTGAGAAGCCGCCAGTGGAATGCACTATCACATGACCCCTACTCTCTTTGACTCATTTCTGTCAGTCTAACCTGTGAGGGTGCTTTTATACAAGACTGTAGCATTGCAGTAATATTATTGAATCCTCCAATCCCTGCACCTCTGCCCTTGAACCTCACCCTTCCAACCACAACAAGGATAGAACCCCCCCCCGCCCCATCCTCATCTTCCACCCTGTAATGTCCAGATACAGCGCATTAACCTCTGTCATTTCCGCCACCTACAATCAGACCCCACCACCACAGATACATTTCCCTCCCCTCCCCTAAAAGCATTCCGCAGAGACCATTCCCTCCGTGACTCCCCCGTTAAGTCCACGGCACCCACCAATCCACTGTCCACACCTAGCACCTTCCCTTGCCACTGCAAGATGTGTAAAGCCTGCACCCACACCTCCCCCTCATTTTCATCCAAGGCCCCAAAGGATTTTTCACATCTGGCAGATATTTCCCTGCACATCCAAACATCTCATCTGTTATGTCAGTTGCTCTCAATGTAGTCTCCTCTACTTCAGGGAGACAGGGCACCAACTAGTGGAATGTTTCAAGGAACATCTATGGGACACATGCACCAAACAACCCGAGTGGCCTGTGGGCCAACCACTTCAACTTCCCCTCCTAATCCACCAAGGACAGTAATGTTCTGGGCCTCCTCCACTGCCAAATCCAAGCCACCTGATGACTGGAGGAAGAATAACTCATCTTCCATCTTGGGACCTTTCAACCACACGGCATCAACATCCACTTCACTTGTTTCCAAATCTCTCTTTCCCCTATCTCATTCTTGATCCAATCCTCCAACTCGGCACTACCCTTTTGACCTGTTCTCCCTGTCCATCTTCCTTCCTACCTCACCTGGATCTACCTATCGCCTTCCCAGCTACCTTTCCCCCACTCCCCCTCTCCTATTTATCTCTCATCCCTCTTCCCTACCCCGACATTCCTGATGAAGAGTATATGCCCAAACTTTCAACTCTCCTGCTCCTCCGATGCTGCCTGACCTGCTGTGCTTTTCCAGCACCACGCTTTTCAACTCCTTATCCCACAACCTGGTTTAGTTCTCTAAGAGCATGTCTTTAAATGCCTCTATAGCAGACTGTGGAATTTAAGGTTGATTTAAGGATTTTAAAAAAAAGATCAATTGTTGTAACTACCCATCAGCTTCATTAGTGAGGGAAATCTGCTGTTCTGACCTGCTCTGGCCTACACATGACTCCAGACAAGACCATTTAACTGCCTTCTGAAATGGCCTCAGTTCAAGTGCAGTTTAAAGAAGGGTTTCAAATACTGGCTTTGCCACTGATATTCATAACCCATGAAAGAATAAAGAAAACAATCACTCACTTCCAGAATCCAGATCAACACTTCAGTGATTTGCTTCAGATATGTACATAAATTGGACTTTGTACAATTACCTCAGCTCTCCTGCCATGTTAATTGTACACTCCAACTCTTCACTGCCTTCTCCTCATCAGTTCTTATCCTGCCTTCATGCTAATAAGTTGATCTGCTGGGAGCAGTAACCCAGGCAGGATGAAGATTTTATCAACTGAAGAGTGGGACATGGGTAAAGGTGTAGCTCAGATCCAACCATATCAACTTTCCCTTCCTCCATCACTCAGCCCACTAAAATAAATTACTTTTCCTCCTTTCCACCCTAGGGCTGAAAACTCCTACGTACCTCACCAGTAGCCATCTCTCCCAAGGGGTTGCTGGGACTTCAGAACTGCTGGCCCTGGAGCTGGCTGGCAACATTAGGATCCCGCCCACTAACCTTAACTCTATAGTTTACAACCTCAATGCTCAGTTATAGAAAATGCATTTGGTAAAATTGCTGAGTGCATCCTGCTGAGTTATAGAGTGTGATCTTGAGGCCCTTTTACATCCCAATGTTGGGGTCTCATCTTCTCTCTCAGCCCTGTGTGGTGCAGGGGACCTTTTCCTTTATAGAGAACTTTGTATTATTTTGTTGTGTTGCTTACACTGAGGGTAATGACCGCATTGATTCTGCTATCTTCACAGAAAAATAACACTGAAGGTGGCCTGAATGTTTAATGTGGTGTGTTTCTCTGCTTCTCCCTTGTGCTAAGCATTTTGAAGTACTGTTTTATCCATTGTAATGCTGTTACACGATGTATTACAAGGAGGAGTAGACGTGGCAGCCTCTTGCAAAATCTGCTGAGGGCCTTCTTGTTATTCAGCAAGCAACCTACCTCTGTTTCTGATGTTCCTACAGTGCTCGATGTGCATTTAGAAATAACCTGTCTGATTTCAACTGCAGGATTCAGAAGGCTTGTCATGCTTCGTGCGTCATTAATCCTCGGGGCACACACAACCACCCACCTTTTCTCATAAATCTACTCAGACGTCTTTGCAAGAGGTTGACTTCCCAGCAGTTAGTGATTCACTAAGCTGCAGACAATTGTGTGAACATGAAGTTTCCAATTGACTTCCATATTAATATTGATCAGAAATTAAGCTGAATAAAACCTTTCAGATTTTGGAGCCTATCGTGATGGAATGTACTAACTGCTTTGTACACAAATACTGCAGTTTCAAAGTAGTTTGCATATGATTGGTGAAATTATTCTGATGTTTCTGAGAGATGCAGTCATAATGGCCTGCATAGCTGGGCCACAGCACAGATTTGGCTGGCGGTGCCAACTGAGAGGCTGTCACTGGGACATACATCCCAGTCAGGAATCGTACCTTGACTATCGAAGCTACCAGTCACACCAGGAAGCTGGTAACTCTGCATTTTCAGCAGCAACACAATGAAATTGGTGCAAGGGTAAAAAGGAGGCCTCCTAAAAATTGAGGCCAACCTGCAGACAAGGACAGAACTCTGTCTATGTGCACGTGCAGGCCAAGGTCAAAACAAGCCAAATCCCCCTCCCCCCAACCTAGTGATGGTCACAAGGCCAAAGGAGAGCCATTCCTGCTGGACCCCCACTGTTTAAAAGACATAGTGCTTCTGGAAACAATAGGTGTCTATTGGGCACAAGTAAAATCCTGGTGAAGGACTTATGCCAGAAACATAGACTCTCCTGTTCCTCAAATGCTGTCTGACCTGCTGTGCTTCTTCCAGCACCACACTTTTCGACTCTAACACTCCAGCATCTGTGGTCCTCACTTTCTCCACAACTAAATTGTTGGCAGTTTGGTAAAATGACCATTGGTGGGCCAATTAATTGGCCACACACCTCTTAGGACAGTCAAACTGCTATCATTCCTACCTTCTGGAGTCTCTCCTGATGGCAGGACCACATCTGGCTTCCATCCAGTGACTTTTCCTGACATTTCACCACCTCTTGCACCTTCCATCACATTAGTAAAGTCCTGAGAAAGTATTGACTGTGCCAAAGCACTGTGTACTTATCTTCTTTGGGAATTACTCATGGGAGACATTCCAGCTGTGCTAGCTGACTGCCTGACTGCTTAAGATCCCTCCTGCCAATGCGGCATGTAGCTTGATGACAATGTACAGAACTAAGTGGCATAAAGTTTCTCAACTGTATCGCAAATCGTTTTTTTCTCCAGGTTCGGCAAATAAGTGAGGAACTGCTATGTCCTCTGATGTTGCTGACTTAATTTTCTGGCTTCCTGACCTTGAAATTTGAGTCATAAAATGGCTGAGTAAGATGGTTGATGATTATAAGTTTCTTGTCAGGACTGGATCTCTCTTACTCAGACCCACCGCTGCTTTTTTTATGTCCATAAATAATAAATCACCCAGCACTTCCTTCTCTAAATCACTGGAATATTCTCTACTTGCCCCAAGGGATAAATGATACTGAATACTGCAGTTACACGTTGCTCAGAGGCACTGATTCTGCTCCATTTATTCTGACATATTTGTAATAACAAGAACTGTGTGTATGATAAGTATGTACACACGGTTAGGCTTGCCCCTGATATGCAGAGAGTGCATGGTACAGTCACAAATCCGTACCACTAGCAATTTATATCTTCTGAAACACATTGTATAAATGTGATCCAATTGTACAAATGAGTTAATGTGTTTTAGAGTCATAGACATGTACAGCACAGTTGTGCTCCAACTCATCCGTGCCAATCAGATATCCTAAATTAATCTAGTCTCATTTGCCAGCATTTGGCCCATATGCCTCTAAATGCTTCCTATTCATATGCTCATCCAGATGCATTTTACGTGCTATTGTACTAGCCTCCATTACTTCCTCTGGCAGCTCATCTGTGGTGGCACATTGACTCAGTGGTTGGCACTGCTGCCTCACAGTGCCAGGGACCTGGGTTCAATTCCCACTGTGGGCAATTGTTTGTGTGGAATTTGTACATTCTCCCTGTCTCTGTGTGGGTTTCCTCTCACAGTCCAAAGATGTGCAGGTTAGGTGAATTGGCCATGCTAAATTGCCCGTAGTGTTAGGTGCATTAGTCAAAGGTAAATGTCAGGGAATGGTTCTAGGTGGGTTGCTCTTCAGAGGGTTGGTGTGGACTTGTTGGGCCAAAGGGCCTGTTTCCATACTGAATGGAATCTGATCTATACATGCATCATCATCAGCATGAAAAAAACCCTTCGGTTCATTTTATATTTTATATTTTTCCCCTCTCACCTTAAACCTATGCTCTGTAATTTTGGACTCCCCACCGTGGGGAAAAGACCTTGTCTATTCAACTTATCCATGCCCCTCTGATTTAATAGGGAAAATAGCCCCACTTTATTCAGTCTCTCTCTATAGCTCAAACCCTGCAACCCTGGCAACATCCTTGTAAATCTTTTCAGAACCCTTTCAAGTTTCACAACATCTTTCCTATAGCAGGGAGGCCAGCGCTGAATGCAATATTCCAAAAGTGGCCTCACCACTGTCCTGTCCACTACAACATGATCTCCCAACTGCTAGACTCAATGCGCTGACCAATAATTGCAAGCGTGCCATACAGAATTCCTTTTTACCCACTTGGGACTAGTTATATGTTGCTCTTTTCAGTAAGGAACAAACTAAGTATGTTGAATGACGGAACAGTTTGGGTGGTGCTACAGAATTATATAACACCTACAGTAAAGATACACATGAAAAGGCTCGTTGAGTCTCCACCAATCCTCCAAAGAGCATCGACTCTTGCATTTTCTTTAGAACTGTATCTCACATTTTATATTTTGTCTCTCAGTGTTCTTCTCATCACAGTTCATCACCTTGCACTTCTGTGCGCTGCAACTCGTCTACAATCTATCTGCTCTCTTGCTAACTTGTCAATGATCCTTTGGAGTTTCATACTATCCTCCTCACAATTTATAATTCTTCAAACTTTACTCTCATTTGAAAACTTAGAAGTTATCTCCTGCACACCAAGATCCATGTCATTAGTATATGTCCGGAAAAGCAAGGGTCCTAGTACTAATCGCTATGAAACTCCACTACAATTCCTCCAGCCTGAAAAATATCCATTGACCATTACGTTTTGGTTCCTGTCACTCAGTCAATGTTGCAACCATATTGCCAAGGTCCCTTTTATATCATTATCAATGACTTTCCTCAGATGTGAGACACTATATCAAACGCCTTCTGGAAATCCATGTATATCATGTCAAACCTCAATCTTTTCTGTTGCCTCTGCAAAAATCTCCAGTAATGTAGTTTAACACAATTTTCCCTTTAGAGATTCATGCTGACTCTTCCCAATTTGCCACCTTTTTCATGAGACTATTTATTCTACCCCCAACAATTGCATCCAAATGTTTCTTCACTAATGAAGGTAAACCAACTGGTCTGTAATTGCCGGGATTATTCCTTTTTTAAATTCACATTTGGGACTCAGGGACACTGACTGACCAGCATTTATTGCCCACAACTAGTTGCCCTTGCGAAGGTGGTGGTTAGCTGCCTTCCTGAAAAACTGTAGTCATGTGCTCTGGGTTAACCCAAAATGTCCTTAGGGAGGGAATTCCAGGACTTTGATCCAGCAACAGTGCAGGAACAGTGATATACTGTATTTCCAAGTCAGGATGATGAATGGCTTAGAGAGGAACTTGCAGGTGGTGATGCTCTGATGTATCTGCTGCCCTTGTCCTTCTAGTAGGAAGTGGTTATGGGGTTGGCAAGTGCTATCTGTGAAACTTTGGTGAATTTTTGCAGCGCATCTTCTACATGGCACACATTGCTACTACTGAGCATCAGTGTCGGAGAGGGTCGATGTTTGTGAATGTGGTGCCTTGAATTTGTTGTTTTACCTTGTATTTATCTTTTGTCCTCAAGCTTTTCAGTGTTGGAGTTGCACCCATCCAGGCAAATTGGGAGTATTCCATCACACTTCTGTTTGGAGCGGTGGTAGGTGGGGATATACCGAGATGCTAATACTATTCAATATCAAGCGATGGTGGCTAGATTATCTGTGAATGACATTTCCTGGCAATTCTTCAGTGTACTGACACTACCTGGAATGCGAGGAAGTGGGTTTGCTGATGACACCAAAATTGGAGGTGTAGTAGACAGCGAAGAAGGTTACCTCAGATTACAACAGGATCTTGATCAGATGGGCCAATGGGCTGAGAACTGGCAGATGGAGTTTAATTTAGATAAATGCAAGGGACTACATTTTGAGAAAGCAAATTTTGGCAGGACTTATACACTTAAAAGCAAGATCGTAGGGAGTGTTACTGAACAAAGAGACTATGGAGTGCAGGTTCATAGCTCCTTGAAAGTAGAGTTGCAGGTAGATAAGATAGTGAAGAAGGCATTTGGTATGCTTTCTTTTATTGGACAGAGTATTGAGTACAGGAATTGGGAGGTCATGTTGCGGCTGTACAGGACATTGGTTAGGCCACTGTTGGAATATTGCATGCAATTCTGGTCTCCTTCCTATTGGAAGGATGTTGTGAAACTTGTAAGGGTTCAGAAATGATTTACAAGGATGTTGCCAAGGTTAGGGGATTTGAGCTATAGGGAGAGACTGAATAGGCTAGGGCTGTTTTCCCTGGAGCGTTGGAGACTGAGGGATGACATTATAGAGGTTTATAAAATCATGGATAGGGTAAATGGTCAAAATCTTTTCCCTGGGGAGGGGAGTCCAGTACTAGAGGGCATAGGTTTAGGATGAGAGGGAAAAGATATAAGAGACATGAGGGGCAACTTTTTCAGAAAGAGGGTGGTGTATGTGTGTAAAGGGCTGCCAGAGGAAGTGGTGGTGTCTCATACAATTGTGACATTTAAAAGACATCTAGTTGGATATGTGAACAGGTAGGGTTTGGAGGGATATGGGCCGGGTACTGGTAGGTGGAACTAGATTAAGTTAGGATATCTAGTCAGCATGGACAAGTTGTTCTGAAGGATCTCTTTCTGTGCTGTACATCTCGATGACTCTCTGACTCTATCACTGAAATATTATGGCCAGTGCCTCCTCAATGTTTACCCTCTCTTCCTTCAAAATCTTTGGATGCATCTCATCTTTAAGGCTTCAAATGCCAACAGTCTATCTATGACTATTTCCTTTTTAATTTTGAATGCCTCAAGTGACAAAATTTCTTCCTCTGTCACCATGGCCTGAGAAGCAACTTTCTTACTTGTAAAAAGGAATACAAATCAGTAGGTTATATTTCCTTGTTCTGTCTGTGATTCTCCTTTTTAGCTTCTGGTCAGCCCTACTCTTCCTTTAACCACACATTTACTGTTTACCTATTTTCATCACACTCCCACCAAGAATAGTATAACCTCCTTTCAGCAGCGAGAATGGAATCCCAGATAGTACTCCAAGTATGGTCTTGCCAAGGCCAAGTGCAATGATAGTAAGACTTAGACACTCTTTTACTCTAATTCCTTTGTAATTAAGCTTAATATATCATTTGCTTCCCTAATTGTTTGTTCCTGAATACTAATTTGTCTGTGATTCATTCACTCAGGGATTTCCCACTTTATAAGGTTACTCAGCACGTCCATGCTGAGTAAGTGTCCCAAACTAAACCAGTTCCATTTGCCTACATTTGGCCCATATCCCTTGAAACCTTTATTATCCAGGTACCTCTCCAAATATCTTTTAGTTGTTATAACTGTACCTGATCTAGCACTTATTCTGCAAATGCATTCCATGTACAAACTAGTTGCTGTGTGCAAAAGTTGCCCCTCAGATCCCTTTTAATTTTTTCTCCTCTCACCTAAAAAAAATGTCCTCCTTAGTTTTGAACTCCCCCAATCTAGGGAAATGACTTTTGCTATTCACCTTATCTAGATCTCTCATGATTTTATAAACCTTTGCAAGGTTATCCCCAAATCCTCATCTATTGTTCCTTCTTCAGACTTCACCACATAATAAGCAGAGCCTTCAGCTCTCACTGGAAGTACACTTAGAGTTGGAAAGAGCAAGTAACTACATGGAAAAGTGAACACCACTGCCATCCTGGCTGTGCTAGAAATGTGAAATTTGGATGGGAAGATCCAGGGTTGACAGGATCAATCGGCTCACAGTACCAACTGAAGCCCTTTAATGACCAATGAACGACCACTTAAAGGACTCATCCTGTTGCCACTAGTATTAACTCACAGGCAGTGATCTTGTAGTGCAATGGTAACGTCCCTATCTTTGGGCCAGAAGGTCCAAGTTTAAGTCATACGTGACCCAGAGGTATCATATTTGGAATGGCTAATTAGATATATGTAAGTGAATGGCTAGGTGAGCTTGTAATTGTGATGGCAATTATAACCAATGAGTCAACTCGTCAGTTCTGGGGGGTGCAGATGTTCCTCAGTCAAAGGCAGTGTTCTTGATGAAGGAATTTAAAATCAGTGGAGAGGGATGAGGTGCACAGGGGGTCAAGGAGAGCTAGCCCCACCCTCTTCCTCCTCCTCATCCTACTGCTGCTATGACTAACCCTGCTACTTCTTCTCACCCTCCATACACGACTACCAATCCTACAATAACACATTCCACCTACATTACTTACATGTGTCCTGGATCACTTTTCGATTTTGTGATTGTAGCGGGAGTTTTGATCCTGCTATGCCACAGCTGAGGACAAGACCTGCCAGCCATTGACTGGCCAACAACTCTCAGTAGGTGGGATTTCCACCACTGGAGCCTTGACTCCAGATAAGGCCCATTGATGGCTGATTCCTCTATCCTTTGGCAGATCTTCTCATTAAGAGGCTGGACAGATCTCTCACAGGGTTATCTAGATAATAGGCAATTGCCTTGATGACACACTGGACTTCACTTTATATTCTATCTGCCATTTTTCTCTCCCAATCACTGAACCTGTCTAAATTCCTTCGCTACTCCTTTGCATCTTCCTCACAGCTTACCTTCTCATCTAACTTTGTAGCATAGGTAAATATAGACAAATTACAAACAAAACAACAGAAATTACTGGAAAAGATCAGCAAGTCTGGCAGCATCTGTGGAAAAATCAGAGTTAAGGTTTCGGGTCAAGTGACCCTTCCTTAGATAAATTACACTTGCTACCTTCATTAAAATCATTGATAAAGAGTGAAAATGGTTGAGGCCCAAGTGATGAAGTACTCATTTTAGTCTGCCAACTCCTAAATAACCTATTCATTACAACTAGAACCACTGCTTTATCAATATATGTAATTAGATTAGATTAGATTACTTACAGTGTGGAAACAGGCCCTTCGGCCCAACAAGTCCACACCGACCCGCCGAAGGGCAACCCACCCATACCCCTACATTTACCCCTTACCTAACTCTATGGGCAATTTAGCATGGCCAATTCACCTGACCCGCACATCTTTGGACTGTGGGAGGAAACCGGAGCACCCGGAGGAAACCCACGCAGACACGGGGAGAACGTGCAAACTCCACACAGTCAGTCGCCTGAGTCGGGAATTGAACCCAGGTCTCAGGCACTGTGAGACAGCGGTGCTAACCACTGTGCCACCGTGCCGCCCCAATGTAATTAACTATGACTTGGATATGTTGGCCTAATTTCAATATTTGCAAATGGCAAATCTTGGAGGAATAATGAAATATGAGGGGGGTAGTGTTCATCATGAAGAGAGCATAAAAGATTAAAGGACTGGGACATGGCAGATGTCATTTACCAAAAAGCAGTACCAAATAGGTGATCCATTTTGTTAATGTTCAGTTTCGAGATCCTAAATTTTGATACGTGTAAATTATCTTCAAGAATATTATGCTGTTGAGAAGTGGTAGGGCGAAAAGATCTAGAATATGAGGACAGATTGTGTTGCCTTAGCCTGTGTTCCTTGGAGTTTAGAAGACAGATGCATGATCTAATTGGGATATTCACAACAATCAACAGTTTTGATGGTGAAATCATTCCCACCGGTGGGAGATTCTTAAATTCAGAGTTCACCAATTAAAAGTGAAATCAGGAAACCTGTCTCCAGATCCTGAAGGATATTGGTTTAATTGAATGGGATGAATCAGCATCAATTAATTTTTCGACTGTTTACTTTGTGTAATTACAAGACAATATTTTTCATCATGTTTACTTGAAGAATGTATAATCTCCAATGATGCAAACTGACAAAAAAGAATAATGCAACTGGGCAGTATTACCTTTGATAAGCTGATATAAATTTTATTTAGAACAGCAGATTAGCAGGGTTAAAAAGAAACTGAGAAGTTTGTTAAGAAACATCTGAGCTGGGGTGAGATGATATATTGCACAGCGAGTGAGCCATATAATTTCCCATTTTCTTTAAACTATGAGAAGTGATTTACAGTGAGCACATTATGTTTATGTTTAAAGAAAGAATGTTCGAAATAATATGATGCCCAAATCTTTGTGACAACTCACTATAAAAATGCACTTGTTTTCTTTAATCTTAAAGATATCAAGAGGTGAACTAATGGAATATATCCTGCTTGCTGCAAGTAGATGAAGTTCTTTTTCATTCCATGTTGATGTCAGTTGCTGCCTAGTACATTGTCATATTATTGTGTTGTCTTCCTTAACCCAGCATTACCACTCTTACCCTGAATTGGTAAGCATAGATTAACTTGAAAATGTCAAAGAAGTTTACTTACCATATTGATACTTTGCAATTCCAGAACAATCTTTATACATATATTTATATACTTTGCTGTTGTTTTGAGTCCTCATGGTTGCTGGTCATGTGATGTCATCATGGTCCTTAAAACAGTTCTCAAAGTAGTGACACAACTCATATTACGCAGCCCTCAAGGGACTGTACAGAAAATGGTGGAGGTATATGTCATGTGTAAGTAGTGAGGAATGTTTGGGGAGAGTTGTATATCCATCATCTCCCTGCCACTATGCCTTGTTTTCATAGTCAGGGAAGGTGGAGGTTGGCCCCACTAACCTGGTTCAAAGGGTGATGTGCTTTCTGTGGAATCCCCTTCTTTCAGGTGCAGTTCCAGCAGTTAGTACTGCTCCTGGTGGCGCTGTTAAGCATGCAGCACTGCTGACACTCAGATGGGTTGGCGGATCCTGGGGTGGGCTGCCATCATTTGAAAGGGACCATTATCATAACATCAATTAATTGGTGGCCTGACCACCGAAAGGTGCAACTGGGGGTCCCGCAAACAACTGAAGTGGAGGGAAGATGTGTGGTTTGGAGGAAAGGGGCATACTCTGCTTTCTGTTCCATCCACAGGATCCTGGTAGCAACAATGAAATTCATCCTGAAGTGAGCAAGTGTTGCCACCAGTTAAATGAACTCTACAGCCTAAACAGGGAAGGTGGCCATTCAGACTTTCACCGTGGGTAGCAATTTTTAGTTGAGAATCATATCAAGATGACACAGTCTCTAGTCTCCCCCATCTTGTTTATATTTGACAGGCTGAGAGACCAAATGGATGTGAGCACTTCAGACATATCATAGAGCTACATTCTCCAGCCACAACTTACTTTCCTCTTAGGTTTCTCAAGCCACAGGTCAGAAACTTGTGTGCCATGGAAATGGAGTGTGATAACTTCTCACAGGACAACAGCTGAGTTGCACACCTGTCACCTACACAACTGTTGCCTGGTGTGGTGTCAGAAACCCAAATTAATAGTCTTAAATTGACTTTGCTCTATTTATTGACATTAACATCAATACTGATATTTGTGAGGGATTCAGTTTATTCATAGTTCGAAGGGTTGAAGGAAATGTTTGACTTTAAAATGAACAGGGAAGAAGAATGTTCGGCTGATGCACAGTGAGCTGCTGCTGAAGGGCTGTAGCTGCAGAGAAGTGTCGCAGTCCTTTTACTTGGTCACCATCCACTGCATTTTCTACATCATGTAAAGTTAAGTAGCATACTACAAAACAATAGTGTGAAATGGTGCCATAATGGTCATGAAACTGGATTAGTAATACAGAGGACTAGACCAGTGTCCTGGGGTCATCGGGTCAAATCCTATCATGATAGCCGATGAAATTTAAGAGTATTTATTTTGCAGTGGATGTGTCACTTGCTGTGAACTAGAAAATCTAGATTCAATTCTTACTTGGTCCAGTGGTTATGTCACTACATATTTGAATAGGTTAATGTAATATGTCTACAACAAAAGACTATCTGTATTGTTTACTCTTTTTTAGCTAAAGAGGACCGATGTCTGAGGCTTCAAGTTAGCTTGTTCTGACTGTGATGCAGTTGGTCACTGAGACAGGTCATCATGCTAATTATATAGAGTATAGTCCAACAAGTTTATTTGGAAGGACTAACTTTCAGAGCATCACTCCATCAGGCAACCACCTGATGAAGGAGCAGTGCTATGAAAGCTAGTGCTTCCAAGTAAACCTGTTGGACTATAAACAGGTGTAGTGTGATTTTTAACTTTGTCCACCCCAGTCCAACATCAGCACCTCCAAGTCATGTACAGAGTATAGTCATCATGCTAAATCAGTCTGTTACTTGCTGTGCATGGGACAAGCATGGAGGGGCAGAATGGAGCGCAAATGCAGTTTAAGTTTGTTTATAGCAGCAGCCATGAAATACAGCACACACCTAGGCAATGCAGCACAGGCAAATCTACATCAATTGAATGGAAACATATGCCATTTGTGAAGCAGTAGCAACCGATGAAGGAGAGGATTACACATGTAGCAATGTCACTTTGCACTTGATGGAAGCCTGTGATTTTCCTGTTGCTTCAAGTTGTGTGTACAGCAAATGCTGTGTTTGCTTTCACGAAATCTATGTTAGCTGAATGCTTTTGGCATAGCCACCAACTTCAAACTAATTGCTTGTTGGAGATATTCTCTGTTGCAGACAGAATGTTGCCAGAGGCAAAGTGGGTGAGGGCTGCAATGGCCTTATTTACACAGTGTGTTAGTATGGCAGCTGTTTATAAGTCTTGTTGCCAGGTGCGAAACAATCTGGTGATAGTGTCCCCAGGGCTATACAATATCCTTACACAAAGCTTCGCAGAGAACTGCAAGCATGGTGTCCAGGGCCATTACGCTCAAATTTGGGGCGGGGGGGGGTGATCATTTGTTCAATCACATCTCCTTTCATGCAGTCTCCCTGTAGCTGTAACTTTGTTAGCTTATTTCTGATATTGTTTCTCTTCTTTGACTTCTCAGCTCACCAGGCGAATGGCTTGAATGACATAAAAGGTGTATTCCCTGAATACCCTTTAATGTTGATCATGTTGCACAGTGATTTGGAGGTGCCAATGTTGGACTGGGGTGTAACAAAGTTAAAAATCATACAACATGACATTATATCCAACAGGCTTATTTGGAAGCACTAGCTTTCGGAACGTTGCTCCTTCATCAGGTGGTTGTGTTGTACAATGACTGTATTAATGACTTGGAGGAAGGAAGTGAACAAACTGCAGTCAAATTTTCAGACAGTACTAAAATAGGTAAAAATGAGGGTTGTGAGAATGATACAAATATTTTACAGAGAGATTTTGATAATTTAAACAAGTGGGCAAAAAAGTTGGCAAGTGGAGTGTTATGTAGGAAAATGAAAAATTGTTCATTTTGCAAGAGAGAAGAAAAGAACAGAATATAATTTCAAAGAGAAACTGCACAAAAATGCCACACAAAAGGACTCTGGGGTTCTTATCCATGAAACATGCAAAACTAGCACAAAGATGCAGCGGGTAATCGGAAAGGCTGATGGAATAGTGGCCTATATTTCAAGGAGCTGGGAGTATTCGAGCAGGGATGTTTTACAACTGTACAAGGTGCTGGTGAGACCACATCTGGAGTGCTGTGAACACTTTTGGCTCTTTTACAAAAAAAATGCTTTTCTGCATGAGGCAATCCAGAAGGCATAGTCTCAGAACAATGAGAGAATCTAGGGCCAGAGGGCATAGTCTCAGAACAAATGAACATCAATTTAAGACTGAAATGAAGAGCAATTTCTTCTCTCAAAGGGTGGTGAGTCTCTGGGACTCCTTATCTATCTCAGGCCGAGATAGATAAATTCTTGATCATCAGGAAAATCAAGGGTTATGGGGGGAAAGCAGGAAAGTGGGCAAGAGGAATGTTGGTTTAGCCATGAGCCGATTAAATAGCAGTACAGGCTTGAGAGCTTGAACAACTTACTCCAGTTCCAATTCATATGGTCTTATGAATTGAAAGCAATTGCATATCCACCAGATGATATAAAAATAAGCAGGCTTTCAACTGCTGAGATAATACCTCACAAACCTTTAAAATTTGTTAATGTGGGAGAAGATAAATGCTAAATACTTGAAAAGGCTATCAACGGTTCATGATTTATGAAGAATTGTAGAATGACAGTGGAGTCTCAACAACATCATTCAGACCCCTGCCTTTTGCAAATAGTGACTTAAATTGAATACCACCCAAAAATACAACTAAGTAGATGCTCATCACTGGACCAGCAGCACAGTTTCTCACATGGACTTGGTCCCATAACCACAACTTGTTTGTTTTAAGCCAAAAGTGCTCTCTTCACAACTATTCTCATCAAATGCTCCTTGTATTTATTGTCAAAACACAGTACAAGAAATTATCACAAAATAATAAGTCTATGAAAGTTCAGCTCATCTTTTGTCTTCCAATGTAGTGTAGGTAATGATGCAATTAACTGAAATGCCCTGCTTGGTTTATCTGTGCACAGCCACCAGTCTTTATCCAGGTCAATTATGGACCCATCCAGTTATTGATCTTGTTTGCACTTGTGATCTCACCTTCATAAATCACTTACTGCAAAATCCACAAACCAATTCAGAAAGATTGATTTCCATTCAATGCCATTGATGTGTTTGGACTGTTGAGTGAAACTCTTGCAATAGGAAACAGTGTTTGTTTGTAGAAGAGATGTAATTAATTGATGTTGTGCTGCAGTCTAAGAGTTAATGTAATTTAGACAACAATCTATGCAGCCAGAGCCAGCAGATATACTTACATTCACCTCACTTGATGTTTTTCACTTTAATTCATTCTTTTGAACATTCACTGAGAATAACTTTGATGTTGGTATCATTATTTGTATATTTCAATATTTCCAATTGGATTCATACATATGTCCTTGGAAAATGAAGAATTATATTTATATTTATTTTATATTATTTATATTAAATTTGACAGTGTTGCAAGACCTCAAAGAAATCACCTCCCCATTTTAACTTTTTTTTTCAACATATCACTTTGTTTGTTCAATATGATATGTTTAATATGTAATTGGTGCAAAATGCTTTCTCTTAAAAATCAATTTGCAATCAAATCCTCTGATAGAGATATTGGACTGGTCTGTTTGGGAGCTCTGAAATGACCATTGTGCCACTCCAACCTATACACAGTGCCTTCTGTGTTTTCTTTTGTTTGAGGTAAGATGACATGGTTTCTATTTATATAAGTTGTTGTGGAGCACAACCAAGCAATGAATGATGGTTAGAAGAAAGTGAGGACTGCAGATGCTGGAGACCAGAGTTGAAAAATGTGGTGCTGGAAAAACACAGCAGGCCAGGCAGCATCCAAGCAGCAGGAGAATCGACGTTTCGGGCATAAGCCCTTCTTCAGGAATGATGGTTAATCAAGGCATAAGGTTGACTGTGTTTCAGATGTTCTGGACAACTTGTGATTCTGATTAGGAAGACAAACATGACACTACACATAGAACAAAGTTACAATCCATCACTAATACCACTCCCCCCCCCCCCCCCCCCCCCCCCCCCACCCACCAACACCCCCTCACTCACCAACACCCCCTCACTAATTCTCCTCCACACCCACATCCTATCACCACTACCCTCCCCTTTGCCCATACCTCACCACCAACATAACCTCAACATCTCTCTGCTACATTGACAACCCTTCACCACTTCTCCCTCTTCCTCACCCCATCACCACTCTCTCCTATGACCCCTCACCATTTTCCTCACAACCCTCAGCACTTACCCCACACCCCAATCACCACTTCCCTCACACATCCCCTCAAAACTTTCCCCAAACTCTTCATCATTCTCCCCAAACCATCCCCCAAACTAAGTGAAAGATCAATATCAGAGGATGACCACGTTTTCCATAATGTTAATCTCACACACCATATCAATTGCAGAAGATGAAAATGATCTTTTAAGACATTAATCATGTAAATGCAGGTGAATACACATTTAAAACTAATAACAATATCGGGACTAGTGCCAAAATATTACCACTATGCAACCTAAAGGATTTACCACATCAAGTGACACTCCATGGTACTGCCTATGAGAGACTGTTTCAGAAGTATGGTTGATCTTCATTTCCTTGCATTGGTTGAGTGACACTACAGTACTAACAGACAAGCTCATCTAGGTTTTCCAAAATTATGTACCCCTAGTACTGTAGACACCAACAATCCAGCAATGGCAAACTCACAATTCATGAGATTCAAATCTCACCCACTCTGGCAGAACAGACCACACATGATGCAATCAATTCAGTCAATGATCCGCAAAGATTTGTCTCTGTAATGAGATATAAGTCAAGCATTGGGCTGATTACACATTAAGGGCTGAACAGATTGTCTAACTCACACAAACATCAAGACAATCCTCTTTGTCCCCTCTCTCATCACTTTAGTTGTAGTGACATTGTTTCTGATGGGCTTCACGTGTAAATTGGTAATTGATTCAGAAACATGGGTAACTTAGTGATGGAGAATTTGGTGGTGGAAAATACCATTTAGTGTGTGCAAAAGGAACTCTGGATATAAAAAATGAGAAAAGAATAAAAAAACTACTCTTTTTGATTTACATGCTTGAGACCATGAAGTTCAAAACATTCACAAGATGAATTTTCAGAGCCAATGCGAACAGTTGCAATCAGCAACTGCCAAAAATGAGCAACTATAAGAGTTACAAAAAAATCTATTTTGCAGTGACGGCCTGACAGAATTAAAGAAGCACCTGAGAAGATTCATGCATTTTGGCCATTTGGAACCAACTTTGGTACATCATAACAAGTCATTTTCAAAGGTAAACAAATCCTGAAAGCAAAAGCATTATGCCAAGATATCATGCCAATGCTACAAGATCAATTGCATCTCTGTATCAGGGATAGAATAATAAATAGATGGTTAACTCATGTGAGGCAGGCCTAATGGATCAACCTCAACAACAGAGGTAACCTTTACATCCAAACGAGGTCCTATCCACTTCTTCAATGAAAGTAACAACAGACATATTCACAGTGCGAGAGAGATTACTTTTCCAAGTTTCTTTTTATATGACAATTGAGTAAGTCCAACCATGGCAATGGCAGTTGTTTTTAGTTCATACAGTATCTCCAGACAGACTGTGCTAAGACTGCAGAGTATAGGAAATGCGTTTCAGACAATGTGTAGTGAGTGGGGAATGACCCTTATCACATCATCACTCCACTATCCATCCTCAAATGATCTAGCAGAATGAATGGTATACACTAATAAATCAATCCTCTTTTATTGTCAAGAAACACATCAAGATTTTCACCTTGCATTTTTGTGCAACTTCAGTGAAGAAAGAATGACCATCCTCAGCATAGCTTCATACCTGGAAGAACAAATTATCTTGCCCAGCAACGAATTATCTAACCATTCTGAAACACTTGAAGTTCTTCTTCAAAAGACAGAGGAACATGAAAGAGATACACAACAAACAAGATTAAAAATCACACAACACCAGGTTATAGTCCAACAGGTTTAATTGGAAGCACATTAGCTTTCGGAGCGACACTCCATCAGGTGATAGTGGAGGGCTCGATCATAACACAGAATTTATAGCAAAAATTTGCAGTGTGATGTAACTGAAATTATACATTGAAAAATTGATTGTCTGTTAAGCCTTTCATCTGTTAGAATACAGTGATAGTTTCACTTCTTTCATGTGTAAATCACAAAACCTTTTTTTAAAAGTTGCATTCTCGGGTTAGCTGTTAACAATGGTGATAGCTAGACAATCTCTGTCTATGACCTGATGTTTAGATTGATTCTAATCTAAAAAGTGAGATAACAGAGTTTTACATAAATTCATGCAGTTTTTGAGCTCAGAGTTCTACAAGAATGTATGCAGTTTTTGAGCAAAGTGCAATGTAACTCTGCAAGTACAAATTCACCCCACAAAAAATATGTCTTTGTCTCACACACACACACACTTTCTCATACTCACAACCCCCACCCCAGACAGACACACACAAAGGCCAGCATTTGTCGCCCATCGCTAATTTGAGCATTCCTAATATCTATCAAACTGATTGCCTTGCTACCATTTCAGAGCTATGTTAAGTGTCAAACATAGTGCTGGAGTTACATGTCGGAAATTTTGAACATGAGTCTTGGGATAGAAGTAAGTCATTTGGTCCTTTGAGTCTGGACCACCATTCAATAGATCATAACTGATCTGATTGTGATCTCAGCTCCACTTTCTTATCTGTTTGCATGCAAACACCCTTTTCCTAGCACATTGCTTTTACCCTTGGTAACTACTTGGAATATTTTGGCATTACAAAATTATATCAACATTTAAAATATAAATTGAAATAAGGAGATTCAAATTGTATTTAAGCATATCAATGCATTCAAATAATATCCAGGTTTCTCTATGAAGGGCCTATTTTTCTGTTGGGCCAAAAATATTGACATAAGTCATTATTTTATCAAAATGTTGCTCTTACAGACTATTCCTGCTCTCCCAGATTAATTTTAAGTATGCTATAGAGTCATAGCATCATAAAGATGTACAGCACAGAAACAGACCCTTCGGTCCAACTCATCCATGTTGACCAGATATCCCAACCCAACCTAGTCCCACCTGCCACCACCCAGCACATATCCCTCTAAACCCTTCTTATTCATATACCCATCCAGATGCCGTTTAAATGCTGTAACTATACCAGCCTCTGCCTCTTCCTCTTCCTCATTCCATATATGCACCACCCTCTGCATGAAAAGTTGCCCATTAGGTCGCTTTTATATCTTTCCTCTCTCACCCTAAACCTATGCCCTCTAGTTCTGGACTCCCCCATTACAGGGAAAAGACCTTGTCTATTTATCCTATCCATGCCCCGCATGATTTTATAAACCTCTATAAGGTCACCCCTCATCCTCTGACACTCCAGGGAAAACAGCCCTAGCCTATTCAATCTCTCCCTATAGCTCAAATCCTCTAATCCTGGCAACATTCTTGTAAATCATTTCTGAACGCTTACAAGTTTCACAACACCGTTCTGATAGGAAGGAGGCCAGAACTGCACCCAATATTCTAAAAGTGGCCTAACCAACTCCTATGCTCAATGCTCTGACCAATAAAGGAAAGCATACCAAATGTCTTCTTCACAATCTCGTCTACGTGCAACTCTACTTTCAAGGAGCTATGAACCTGCACTTCAAGGTCTTTAATTTTGTTGCATTCAAGACTAACTAATTACCTTATTACAAAGAAAACTTAACTGACAAGATAATAGTTGCTTTGATTTTTTGTATCCAAGTTCCTGCATCCATGGTATTGATTATAATTCCCTTAAACTGTTGTCTTTAATTAAGCTTCATCATTATTTAGGTGATTAGTTTTTACAGAAACCTTTCAAGAAACCTTTGAAGAGTTATTTTTAGTTTGAAGCTTCAGTGGTCAAGAAAAATCATTGGCAATATTACACACTGAAAGACCTTTCCTTATAGTTCTTGATTCCCTTGTTGGCTTTAAAATATTAAGGCCAATACTGAAACATTTCTTAATCATTATAATGAATCTGTCTTCATTTATTTTGTTATACAGGTTGCTACTAATTTCTACCTAATAACTTTTATGACATTATAAAGATTGGGAGTAGAAAATATAATGGTAATATCAATAGATTGGAAGTTCAGGATAATAATCTGGGGATATGATTTGAACTGCCCCTGTGAGAAATGGTGAAATTTGAGGTCTGTAAAAATCTGGATTCTGCAGCTTGAAAAACCTATTTTTCTACATGCATTTGTAGGTATCATGAAGTCCTCACATCAACAAAAGAACTTTAAATAGTCTCTTACCCACAATGTGGATCATTTTATTTTCAGTTTTATGCAAATTGCTCTGAAATTTGGAATTTCAAATTTTATCTCCATCCTTACATTGTATTCAGCAACTTTATTGTTCATGATGCTTTCATTCATTTATTTGCAGAAGATTGTTCCTTTTTGGAGATTGAGCCTTAAGGAAAAAAAAGGTTGAATTCAAATTGTCATGATACTTTGTATGATCTCACCTCCCAAGCATATCAAGCAACTCATGTCAGTGAGCTTTGATATGACAAGAATTCATTCTTCAGTGAATCTTCATCATGTATTCTACAAATTATTTACTTCCTGTGCTTCTGTGTACACAGGGTTATTCTCAGGTCATTGAGTAGGAGATAAATGTCTTGAGTCTTTTCTGATCTTCCAGGCTATGTAAGTGAAATTATGGTGCATTCTGGGAGTCTTTTCACATAGTGATTAGGTAAAAAAATGTATCCTCTTCATTTTTAAGTTTGGGAAAGAAGAAATCATCTCCAAGATACTGCTATCTACTAATGATTTTAAAAAAACAAATTTCCTAACATCATTAAATTTATACATATTAATAATTAATCCATCTTTGTGGAATGTACCAATTAATTGGAGGTATAATAGTACAGCCTCCACTGACCTTATTTGGTAGTACAATTTGCCTGCTTCTACCTTATGCTGTTAGTATGTTCATCCTGTCCAATTAAGTTACACCCTCCATAATGTTATCATGCAAGATTACCAAGAACCCTAGAGAAATCTTACAATCTAATCTAATTATGATTTCCTATTAAACACAAATCAGTAATTCCCTCACAGTTTGGTCTAATGTATTATTCATCAATATTTTTAACTTTATCAACCTCTTCTTGGACCTCTTTTGAGTTTTATGCATATTGTACACACTTAATTTTTGATAATTTAGGTTCTTCCTTGCTTCAAATCACTAACTGCCTTTTATGTGCTATAATGCTCTCAACTGTTTTTTTTTCAAAACTGCACTGATTCCAGAGCATAGTTTGAATACCATGGAGATTACCTGAGCTGCTGAACTCTCAAAATGTATTTGTGTTCAACAATTCCCTTTGCTTTCTTCTCTCGGTGTTTGAGAATTTGAGGACTGTCCCTAGAATACCTCAAAGTAGAACTGTTCCAGAATGCAAAGGGTTTAAAGCCAATTAACCTCTTTGTATTTGTAATTATATTGCTAAAATCTTTCTCCCTAACATCTTGAATGTTAAAGGTCTCGAGCATCATTCTTAAACAGTTTCAATATAACTAATCGCTTTATTCCATATCAATCTCCATTTCAAATTATCAGTTTGATTTTGCTTTCCTTTTGAATCTTACTTTATAAACAAATATTGCACTGCGCACATAAAGAATGAATCTTGGTTTCTTTGTAAGAAATTTGATTTCCCCTGTTCTTACCTGGCAATCGTGTAGATACTATTTTTCTTGAGGACTTGAGCAGCAAATTGTCTCAACAGATCCTTGCCTGTGAATGTACGATACATGGACAGCATGTTTTTTAGACCAGAGTCAGGACTATTCATAGTTGCCTTTGGAGATCACACACATCTCTCTCAACCCTGAATAATTTGTCTTGATAGCTGAAAACGGACACTGGCCTAACTGGCATTTGATGAGATAAGCCTTAATCTACCTTGTGATGGTACTGTGACAGAGTGATATGGACTTTTTATCTCAGGAACCTGCACCGCGACTGGGCTGAATTTTGCCAGCACCATAGCAATGGGATTGGAGGTGGAGGAAGACTGGTAACATATATTGACAATGTTTTGGTACGGCTCCCATATAGCTCCCAGTTTCTGGATAGCTTTCATAGCACCATACATGGGACCATGGAAGCAGAACCTGCTGGCAAGCGGCAGACATCCAAATAAGGCTAAGTTGGTTATTGACAGCATTGTTTTGTCGGACTGTGAATTTTATAGAAGATACATGGATCCTACAGAGTGTTGGCTCAGAAGAGGTAACAGCACAATGTGAAGTTATTATTTTCTCAAACTGATAGACATTAAGTTGTGCAGAGTTTCACAGCAGGAAAACTCAGGGTTGCCACTGGAAGAAAATTTATTTAGAAGTATTTGTGTATGGAACTAGTTTGCGTTTGGGTCCACTTTTGGATCCTATTTGGATACTGCTTTTTATAACTTGTAATCTGGTAAATTATTAATAATTTCTCTACCTAAGACTAATCTGGCACTGCTTTGCAATGTTTATCTTTCTTATGATATTATAAATACTCTACTGTCAGGTAATCTGTCTCTCACTGGTACAGACCGTTTCTTGTCTCTTCTCTAAATCTAGCACCTAACTTCTACTGTCACTGTTACCTCATCATATAAATCACTATCTCATTACTCGACAGAAAGAACTGCTGAGGAGGTCAGAAATTGTGAGGTTTTCTCCCAGAGTCATTGCAGTGAGCAGTGTAATAAAAATGTACGGCATGTTATTATTATTATTTAGAAATTTGGATTCTAAACTGGAAGAGTAATGTACAGACAAACCTCAATTATCTGAATGCCAATGATCCGAAAATTGGATTATTCGAAGGAGATCTCGAGGTCACGACAGAAACATTACATCAAAAATGTGTTTCCAACAGTTATCGCGTCTTTTATTTACAGTGACTAAACAGGCTCCCTCTCCAAATGACTGACCTCCTGCCCTCCCCCTCTCTCTCCCCACACCTTCCCTGGAGTTGAACAGAGGACTGTACCCTAAACCACACCCCTTCCCCCCCCCCCCCCCCCACCCACCCACCGTCCCCAGATAATCTCTCCAACATTGTCCTGTACAAGGCAGAGGTGGAACCTGTCAAAAAGTTGCAGTAAGAAGTTTTGTGTGTGGCTGTGACTTTGGCTGTATGCGTGTGCATGTTTGTATGTGTGTCTGTCTGTGTGCTATTTGGAGACTTAGCAGTCTTGCTGTTGATGCACAGTCCGGCTGCCCTAGAGAGTGGGGGGGGGGGGGTGTTGGACAGGATTGGGGGGCCAGTGGGGGGGGGGGGAGGGGGCAATGTTGGATGGGATTTGGGCAGGGGTGGGTTGTGGGGGCGGGGCAGTGTTGGATTGGATTGGGGGGCAATGTTGAATGGGATTGGGGGGCTGGAGTGGGGGCGGTGTTGGACGGGATTGGGGGTGGTGCTGGATGGGATGGGGAAGGGGTTGGGGGTATGGGTGGGTTTGGATGCCATTGTGGGTGGGGAGTGGGGTTGGACAGCATTGTGGGGGTGGGGGGCAGTGTTGAACGGGGTTCTGGGGGTGGCTGGGCGCAGTGTTTGACGCAGTTGGGGGCAGCATGGGGTAGGGTTGGACGGGATTGGGGAGGGATGGGGTTGGGGGGTTTTGGGGGTGGGTGGGGGCAGTGTTGGGGACAGGGGCTCGCACGCTTTCTGCTGGAAGGCGGGGGGCGGTGTTGGGCTGGGCAGGCGAGGGGCGGTGTTGGGTGCAGGGTCTCATGCACTATGTGCTGCTGCCAGTCTCCTGAACGGGAGCAGACTTTAAAACCTCTGAGCCCCAGTGGAAAGGCATTTAATCGGATTAACCGAATAATCAATTATCCGAAGGAAATAGTGCCCGCCATCTCGTTCGGATAATCAAGGCTCCCCTGTATAGCTTTAAATTTGTTTCGTATTTCTAAATTATATGCCTTTAGAAGGAGGAAGACGTGGTTTTAGTTTCATTTTTGATTTGTTCTGTGGGTGGTACCAGAGTGTCTAGAATTCTTTACATGCATTTTAAACATTGAAGTGAACAGTTCAGAGCATTAGGAAAACAGGTTTGAAGAAGTAGAAAGAAAACTACTATTCCCTAGTGACGGGATCTTAGAGAGACAAAAAGTCTGAAAAATGCAGAACAAGCCAGGCAATATACATGGTTTACTAAGAGAAAAAAAGAGACCATTGTTGAGGAGGTGTTAGCTTCGTAGTCTCCAACATGAATCAAAATCAAGAGTTACTTAAATATCAGTAAGAAAAAAGTTCTAAGAACAGAAAACTGTGAAAATAGAGTTTCAGGAATTCACGCTAACCAGTAAGTGAGCTCTGTTAACAGTTTATTTAAGGATCTAAGGAAATGAAACAAATTTTCAAAAATCACATTAACCAAATGTGTAACTTTGCGAGACATGAAAAACAGATGTGCCAACTGACAAGGAAGTTTTACATAGAATTAGGCTGATTCTTTATGAAGGGTCAAGTGTTTATAAGGTTAATGTTAAACAATTTGAATATTTCTTTCTAATATTTGTCATACAATCATTTAAAATACTCTTGTATAATGTATCATTATTCATCCTTTTGCCTTTTGTTCAACAGACTTTATGTTCTTTTGTTAAAAGTACGTTGGCAGCCTCTTGTGAATATGTTCATTGACTGACCAACATGACAAACAAATAGCAAAAATAAACTTTTGATTTGTCAAGCTCCATCTCACCCAGCATCTGTCTTCTCTCTTTTCAGATAGTGATCTAATTCCATCAGAAAGCATTGATTGACCCTGCTTCCTCCACATTCCCAAGCATTCTAACTGCTCGCAACATGAAAATGATTTTTCCCAGATTGCCTATGCTTCTTTTGCCAACTGCATTGAATCTGAGGAGTCTAATTCTTGATCCTTCCACCATTGGAAACAATATCTTGCCAACTATTCTGCTCAGAGTCCTTGGGATTTTGATCAAACCTTGATCAAATCTCCTCTCAAAATTTCCACCTCCAAGGTGAAGTGTTCAAATTCAGCAAAGTAACTAAAGCTCTTCATCCCTGGAACCATTCTCATGAGCATTTCCAAATCATCTTTACATTTTAGAGAGAAGGTTGCAGAGCAGTAATATCATTGGAAAAGTAATTCAAAGGCTTAGGCATATATTCTGGAGTCATGAATTCAAGTCCGAACATGGCAGTTGGTGGATCTGTGAAACTATATGAAAAGCATCCACATGACTCATTAATGTCTTTTAGGGAAGGAAATCTGCTAACCTGGCATGATCTGGTCTAAATGAGTCTCCAGACCCAAGCAATGAGTTGCCCCCTGTAATGACCTCAGCAATTCACGCAGTGCAGTCCAATTCTGGAATAATTGGCAATGTCCACATCACATGCAAGATTTAATCTTTTAAAAACATCTTGCAAAAAGTGCAGTGTCCAGAATTGGACAATAGCAAGTCTGGATGAGTATTATGGACAGATTTAATAATATTTTCTCTTGGCCTTTGTCCAAATATATACAAAGGTGTTTAGGTCAAAGTGACTGCCCTGAACATCAAAGTAACATTTAAATATGTAGTCCTAGTAAAGTTGAAGGTCATGGAAAGCAGGGGAGAACCCTTCACTGGTTGGAGCAACATCTGTTATAAAGAATGATGGTGTTCTTGTTGGAGTCTAATCCTGTCAGCACCAGGATATGGCTACACATCTTCTTTAATATGGATATTTACTAATAAATCATTTCAGAGATGCAATTATTCACATCTGAAGCAGGTGGGGCTTGAACTGAGGGTTACATTGCTCAGAGGTAAGGACACTATCACTACACCACAAGAGTTCTGCATTTCTTAATATAGTGTTCTAGGCCTCTCATCTTCAGCTGTTTCATTCATGACCATTCCTACAACATAAAGTCAGAAATATGGATTGTTGGTCCCATTTCCTATTTGTCAAACACTGAAGTAGACCATACATACATCCAACAAGGTCTATTCATTCATCTGGCTTGGGCCAACATGATACAAGAGACATTCACACCATACAAGTATCTAGCAATGACAATCTGCATTGATAGAAATAAAGTATCACTTCTTGACATTCAAAGACAGTATAAATGAATATATTCCCTTCTATTAAAATCATGGAGCATATGACCAGAACTTAACTGGTCCAAACAGAATAAATACCACCGTGACGAGAGCAGGCAATAAGGCCAATTGTAAATGGATATGTTCCTCTCTATTAATATCCTGAAGGTGATAAGTGACCAGAAGCTAACTGACCCAAACAGGATAAAGACAACAGTCACAAGAGCAGGCAATAAGGCCAATTGTAAATAGATGAACACAGAGCTGGATAACATGAACTGGGAAAATCAGTTAAGCTCCAAGTCAGTATAGTTGCAGGAAAATACATTTAAGGATATTTTTGAGAGCATTCAGTAAAGATAAATTCCAGTGAGATGAGACTTTAGGAGAAGGATTCATCATTCATGGCTAACAAAGCAAGTGAAAGGTATAGGCAGAACAAAGCAGCCCCCTTCATTGGAATCACATCCATAAACATTCAGTCACTCCATCATCAATGCTCAGTAGCAGCAGTGCAAGATGCACTACAGAATTTCAAAAATCCTTCTTCGACACCATCTTTCAAACCCACGATCACTTTCATCTGGAAGGACAAGGGCAGGAGATACATAGAAACAACACCACCTGCAAAATGTCCTCCAAGCCCTTCACTACCTGGACATGGAAATGTATTATTGCCCCTTTGCTGTTGCTGGATCAATATCCTGGAACTCTGTCATAGAGTCATAGAGTCATAGAGATGTACAGCAAGGAAACAGACCCTTTGGTCCAACCCATCCATGCCGACAAGATATCCTAACCTAATCTAGTCCCACCTGCCAGCCCTCGGCCCATATCCATCCAAACACTTCCTATTCACATACTCATCTAAATGACTTTTAAATGTTGGAGTTGTACTAGCCTCCACCACTTCCTCTGGCAGCTCATTCCATACACGTACCACCCTCTGTGTGAAAAAGTTGCCACTTAGGTCTCTTTTATATTGTTCCCCTCTCACCCTAAACCTATGACCTCTAATTCTGGACTCTCCTGACCCTAGGGAAAAGACTTTGTCTATTTATCCTATCCATGTCCCTCATATTTTGTAAACCTCTATAAGGTCACTCCTCAACTTCCAACACTCCGGGAAAACAGCCCCAGCCTGTTCAGCCGCTCTCTAAAGCTCAAACATCCTTGTAAATCTTTTTTGAACAATTTCAAGTTTCATAATGATAGAAAGGAGACCAGAATTGCATGCATAATTCTAACAGTAGTCTAACCAATATCCTGTACAGCTGCAACATGACCTCCCAACTCCTGTACTCAATATTCTGACTGATAAAGGAAAGCATACCAAACAGCCCTTCTTCAATATCCTATCTACCTGCGATTTCACTTTCAAGGAGCAATGAACTTGCACTCCAAGGTCTCTTTGTTCAGTAACACTCCCTAAGATCTTGCTTTTAAGTGTAACAGTCCTGCTAAGATTTGCTTTCCCAAAATGCAGCACTTCACATTTATCTGAATTAAACTCCATCTGCCACATCTCAGCCCATTTGCCCATCTGATCAAGATCCTGTTGTAATCTGAGGTAACCTTCTTCGCTCTCCACTACACCTCCAATTTTGGTGTCATCTGCAAACTTACTAACTATACCTCTTTGCTCACATCTAAATCGTTCATATAAATGACGAAATGTAGTGGACCCAGCAACGATCCACTAGTCACAGGCCACCAGTCTGAAAAGCAACCCTCTACCAGCACCCTCTATCTTCTACCATTGAGTCAGATCTGTATCCAAATGGTCAGTTCTCCCTGTATTCTGTGATATCTAACCTTGCTTATCAGTCTCCTATGGGGAACCTTGTCGAATACTTTACTGAAGTCCATATAGATCACATCTACCACTCTGCCTTCATCAATCCTCTTTGTTACTTCTTTAAAAAAGTCAATAATTCTACCTAAAGCACATGGGCTGCAGGGTTCAGGAAGACAGCTCACCACCACCTTCACAAGGACAATTAGGGATGGGCAATAAATGCTAAGCCAGCCAGCAACGCCCTTGTCCCATGAGTGAATAAAAAATTTCACTGAAAGCACAACCACTGTTAAAACAGTTGCTGCCACATTATATGGTTTAAAGGTCTGAAAGCCACTTTAACAGATATTGGGAGAAGGTAAGTGTGTGAAGTAAATGAGGGCAGTAGAGACACCTGTCTCCAGACTACACTTCAGTACCAACTATCTTCCTGTTAGAAGATCATGACAAGAGCTGTTCAACAGAATAGAAATAAATTAATTGGTTTGGTTAAAAAATTGAGAGATAGATTATGATGTGTAGAAATGTGAACATGTCCACTTTTGGCAAGAGGGATGGAAATGCTCTATCTAAATTGAGACTGATCGCAGGACTCTGAGATACAGAGAAATTTGGTTGTCCTGGTATGTGAATCACAAAAAAGCAACAAGTGACTAGGAAGGCTAATGAGATGTTTTGGTTTATTGAAAAGGGAAAGAAATGTTAAAGTGGGGATGATTTGCACAAGTTATATAGGGTGTTGTTGCAATCACAACTGGAATACTGTGGACAGTTTTGGTCTCCTTAAATAACAAAGGATTTCATTGTCTTAGAAATAGTAGAGAGACGATTTATTCGACTGATTGAAGAGAATATATCCTGTGTACACAGGAATTTTAAAGAATACAAAATTATCTTATCGAAACAAGCAAAATTCTAGCAGCACTGACAATGCATCTGAAAGGATATTGCCCTCATACAGGAAAGACTGGAACTAGAGGGTACAGTTTAAAAGTAAGGGTTCTCCCATTTAAGACTGAGCTGAGGATTTTTTTTTCTTCTTTATTTCAGAAAGGCGGCAAGGAGAAGGCTAGGATCTATAGACCAGTAAGTCTGACATCAATGGTGGGTCATTTGTTAGAGGACATTCTGAGATATGGGATTTATCTGCATATGGAGAGTCAAGGACTGATTAGGGATAGTCAACATAGTTTTATGTGAGGGAAATAATGTCTCACTAATTTGATTGGGTTTTTTGAGGATGTAATCAAAAAGATAGATACAGATAGCGTGGTAGATGTTGTCTACATGGGCTTTCGTAAACTGTTTGACAAGATTCCGCATAGTAGACTGATTAGTAAAGTTAGATCACATACGATTCAGAGAAACCTTGCCAAATGGATACAAAATTGACTGGATTGTAGGAGACAGAGGACTTTGGTAGATGGTGGTTTCTTGGACTGGAGGTCTGTGACCAGCATGTTCAAAGGGATCAGTACTGGATTCACTTTTATTTGTCATTTACATAAATGGTTTGGATGAGAATTCAGGAAGCATGGTTAGTATGTTTGCAGATTACACCAAAATCAGTGGTACAATGCACCTAACCAATACATCCCTGAAGGTTATAGTTGACAGTGAGTAATGTTATCTAAGATTACAAAGAGATCTTGATTAATTGGACTAATGGGCTGAGGAATGGCCGATGGAATAGAGCTTTGATAAATGCAAGGTATTGCATTTTGATAAAATGAACAAGGGCAGGACTTATACTGTTAATGGTAGAGTCTTGGATAGTGTTGTTGAACAGAGAGATCTCGGGGTTCATGTACATAGTTTTTTGAAATTTGCGTCATAGGAAGACAGGGTGGTTAAGAAGGTGTGTAGCATGCTTTCTGTCATTGCTCAGACCATTGAGTATAGGAACTGGAATGTCTTGTTGAGGTTGTACAGGACATTAGTGGGGCCATTTTTGCAGTACAGTGTACAGTTCTTGTTACCCTGGTATAGGAAGAATAGTACTAAATTGGAGAGGATTCAAAAAAGATTTACCAGTATGTTGCTGGGACTGGAGGGTTTAAGTTATAAGGATAAGGTGGGATTTTTTGCACTGGACCTTAGAAGTTTGAAGGGTGACCTTTACAGAGTTTTTAAAAATCATGAAGGGTATAGATAAAGTGAAGAGCAAAGGTCTTTCCCTAGAATGGGGAGTTCAAAATTAGGTCACATATTTTTGAGTGAGAGGGAAAAGATTTAAAAGGGACCTGAGGGGAAACTTTTTCACTCAAAGGTTGGCTCATATGTGGAATGAATTGCCAGAGGAAGTGATAGCTGCAGGTATAGTTACAATGTTTAAAAGATAGGTATATGAATAATAAAGGTTTAGACGGATATAGGCCAATAACCAGGCAAGTGGAGCTACTTTTAGGAAATTTGATCAGCATGGACAAGTTGGACCAAAAGGTCTTTTCCTGTGCTGCATGACTCTGGCTGTCAGAAGGTTGTGAGCTATGGACTTCTCTTTGTCAGTAAGCAAATGAAGCAGGACCATTAACTATCTAAAGATTGAATTAGACAGATTCTTGACTTACAAGAAAATTCAAAGGTCATAGGAGAAGAAGAGAAAGTGAAATGGAGACCATGAACATATCAAAAGTCTGAGCAGACCTGAAGGACTGAATGGCCTACTCCTGCTCTTAATCCCTTTATTCTCTGAAGGACAAGGGTGGAGAATGCATGGAAACACCATAACATGCCTAACACTGTATTAATTTCCCACTCAAGACACTCACCTTCCTGATATTGAAATTTATCACTGTTCGTTCACTGTCACTTGGTGAAAGTTCTGGAACTCCCTGTTAATGGCACATGAAGAGTAAGTGCACCAGATGCATGGCAGTGTTTTAAGAAGGAAGCTCATAAACATATGCTCAAAAGTATTAGGGTTGGGCAACAAATCCTGGCCTAGATAATAACAATCACATCGCATGGAAGAACAATAATTTGTTAAATTCCCAATCTATCCTACCCAAATTTCATCAACAAATTTCATCTTCGGCTTATCAAGGGCCTTCAAAATGAAGTGCTCAGACATTTTCTTATTGTATATGCCCTCCCTCTGGAATGGTGTCCCTTTTACATCACTGAGAATCATATGGTAGTGCTGGTCCATTTAATATACTCCAGTGCCTTTTGAAATAGAAATCTGAATTTATCAATGCTGCCCATATATTAACAGTGCTAGTGCTCTGAGTTTTGCCGATAGGTCAGTGATCACCTTGGGCACACACTTCTCCCATGATCAAGAGCATGGTTGCTTAGCTTGTGTGTCTGCTGTTGATGGTAAACCTGGACATTTTCACTGTCAGAACACCAGACCAACGAAGTTCATTAAAACCTTTTGAACAGATCATTCTGATTGTGTTATGGTTGTTGTAATGCTCTACCACCTCCAGCTATTTAGTTGGCTGGAAGGTCTTCTCCTAACACAGTCCAATAACAAGATCCTTCACTTCTCCTATACAACTTCCAGTATGTCTTCAAAGGATGCATTGTTGGACCTTATTACATTCTTGATCCAATTACCTGGTTTCTTCCTCTTTTCGTCAGGCCTCCATTTTTGTGCATGGCAGTTTCCTCTGTAATGCTTTCACATGCTTTGAGTATCGGACTGCATTTTGAAAACCCTCCTCCTACTTGGCCTAGCCCCTATTCATTCCAATAAACCAACTCTTCAGTCACTCAACGTCGACCTCTTGTAAAATCATGACCCATGATTACTTGCCCCTCGCCGTGTGTTCAGGTCCTGGGAATGATTCTGATATAGGAATCCTCATCTCAAACAGAAAATCTTCCCCAATGTTCAGGTTATTTACCTTTCACAATAATATACAACATTTAGAGATTTCAAAGATGTAAGCATAAGTATCAGAGAGTGGGAAAAGGGAGTAATAAAAGACAAAAGGGACAGTCCATGATAGGAAGAAGTAGTGATACGATTAAAAAGATAATCATCCAAGACAAACGTTTGCCATAATGGGACAAGTGGAAAAAACAGCGATGAGTTTAGAGGAAGTGTAAATGGCAACAGTGGAATTATTGCCAACAATTGTTGAACAAATAACTTGGTGGACTCAAAGGTGCATCTGAAAGGCTATAGAGTGCCAAATCAAATGAAATGCTGCCCACAAAGCTGCATTAAAGCAGTATAATATGCTGAGGACAAAGATGTCAGAGCTGGAGACTGGTGGAGAATTATAGTATCCAATCCAGTTAGTTTTGCTAACAATCAGGAGAAAATAACTGTGATCAGTCAAGTCATGATTGGGAACTAATATATTGTTTCTTACTTCATCAAAGACCCAATCAGCTTAATAACTTGATTCATACCTAATAGAGGTTTAGTTTAACTTCCATGAAGGTCAAAATTTCCAATAAGTATTAACCCCTGAAATAATGTTCAATGACTTTTGGCAGCATAAATTTTGGGACTTATGCATTGGCTTAAAATGACAGCATGGCAGCATGCTGGCTCAGTGGTTAGCATTGCTGCCTCACAGCATTAGGAACCCAAGTTCAATTCCTGCCTTGGGTGACTGTCTGTGTGGAGTTTGCACATGCTCCTTGTGTCTGCGTGGGTTTCCTCCAAGTGCCCCAGTTTCCACCCACAATCCAAAGATGTGCAGGCCAGGTGAATTTGGCCATACTAAATTGCAAATGATGTTCAGAGATACATAGGTTAGATGCATTATGGGGAATGGGTCTGGTAGGTTACCCTTTGGAGGGTCGTTAAGGACTTGTTGGGCCAAATGGCCTGTTCCCACACTGTAGGATTTTATTATAAAATCCCCATGATAGCATAACTATGTATTGTGACAAACAAGACCCTTTGATCAGAGTAATCACAGAGCTCCCACATTACAACTGTGGCAAGAAGAAAGTGAGCAGAAGACAGAGTCTCAATGCAACAGTTAATTGATTCAGCTTTTAAATGGGTTCATACTTATGTTAATCAACTCACAACACTCAGCTAAATTAGCTGAAAGAGAGATAAATTCTGGAAATATAGTGCTTCACCATATTTCATACAAAAGAGTGGGAATTCTCTCAAATCCAATCTGAACTTCAAACTAATAATAATTAAATACTTAAAAATATTCACTCTAGGAATGAGAACATTGCTGGCAAGGTCTTCATTTATTACCAATCCCTGATATAACTGAATAGTTTTCCAGGCCACTGCAAAACACAGTTAACAGCTGATACCATTTGTGTTGGACTTTGGTCAAGTTGAAGCAGACTGTGTAATGTCAATATGCTTCCTGTTCCAACAGATACTGGTGGATGAATTAAGTTGCAAACAATAAATCAGCAGCTTATTTTCAGATATATTTGATCTGAAATCAAATTCACAGAGTGCCACCATGGGGTTTGAACTTACAATATCAGGATTGCTAGCCTGGTAGCAGAACCACTGTACCTATGTGGCAATGTCAGCCAATGGGCATTAGAACAGGCTCCAGCAAGATTGAGGCAAAGTTTCAGACCTATTTTGACTGCAGACTTGTTTGATATGAAGTCTACTGGTGGCGTTATCTGAGAGGTGGTCAGCAGAAATTGAAGCAGAGAGGTGGGCTTTTCAGTATAAGGAAAGACTTTGAGGAGATTGGCACTGTCACACAATTGGCACTTTTCAAATTTTTGACAGCACCCAGCAGCAGCGAAACCCCACCATGTCAGTGAATCAGCGTCTTGGTAGATAGTGTTTGCTTCAAAATTAAAGGTAATTCAAATGTTATAGAATCCAATCATTCTCTTGTTGAAGAAATCTCATTCAGCCCTCAGAAGAGTACATGCTGATAACTAGGTGTCAGAAATCCCAGCTCATGTTTGTCCCCTCACACATACCAAAACTGATTAAAAAATCAATTTGGATTTCAGAATGGGTGGAAACAAAGATGCCAAGTGTTAGTATGTTACATTTCAAAATATTTTGTATCCTGTCATTACAGTGAGAGTATTAGCAGGTTGGTTGACATCAAACTGGAGGTTGCTTCTCAGAAAACAATTTTGATTTCTTTTTCTTGCCCACTCTTTGGTAGACAATAGAATGGCATTAACTACACAATTTCCTGTTCTTAACAACCAGATTACTGCCAGTTGCTGTTTTAATTGTACATGTCTTGGGTTAAAGCATATCATATATCAGAGACAATAAGCAAACCAGTGATTGTCAAACCGCAGGATTATAAATGCAAGTTTGAATTGAATGTAAATTAGCAGAAAATAACTCAACAATTCAACATTCCATCTGCCACTACATAAATTGAGAATAAAGGTTAGGAGTGTCTCAAACCTTTCTCAATCACATTGTCAATTTAACATCTGGAGTTTTGGGAAAGAAAAGTGAAACTTAGAGCCATGATCTATGTTCTTGAGAGAATATATAGTTGACATCAAAGGAGGTCGATATCTCATAGAGGTGGTTTGTTAGCCTCTTTGTGAGTCATTGAGTTGTGCAGCTGTTTTACTATGAGACCCTAGTGAGGTCTTTTCTGCTTCTCTGGAGCAACCCAGATGCATAGATCCTCCTAATGGTCTTATTGACAAGGTGATATTCAGACACCTTCAAACATCACAATAATCCTTTCCCCTTAATTTTAGTCAAGAGGCAGAGTCTACAGTTATGGAGAAGTGGGAGCTGCAACCCATCACTCTTCTAACAATGGTACAAGAACTCTGAATTTGTACCAATGACTTAACCTGAAAGGATATTCATGTGGCATTGCACTTTCAAGTATTTCAAATTGTGAGTGTAACCTTGAAAACCGAATCTTAATATTAGTGTTGAGTTAAGCTCAGTTTAAACTGAGAACACTACATGATTGTATATGTTAAACTCTAGCCACCTTTAATGTGATCATTTTGTCTGCCAGAAGTCATAATGAAAGCATTGTAGATTTAGTTTTATAAAATCACAGGCTGTATATTGATTTTTGTGTCAGGTTCTTGAAGTCCTTAAATTAAAAATCACACAACACCAGGCTAGAATCCAACAGGTTTATTTGGAAGCACAAGCTTTTGGAGTGCTGCTCCTTCATCGGATGGTTGTGGAGTCCAGTTCAACACTGGCATCTCCAAATCATGAAGTTCTTAAGGTATGATAAGAGTTAACAGCAAATCTTTGTCATACTGTAGTGTACACTTGCAGTTTATTAAGTCAGTTGATTTATTTAGGATGTTTGTTGAGGCAAACAGTATTGCATATGAAACTCCAAATACAGAGAACATCAATCCTACTCTTTTTATGTGATTTTCACTTCAAATCTCCATCCTGTTACCTCTCTCTAACTGGGTTTCTGGCATTAGTTAATGCTGTTGTTAGTTAAAGTTCATTGGATAATGCCAAGATCTGGCATTGCAGTTATTCATGCTCAGAAAATCAAGGAAATCACCATTGATTCAGACCACATGATTTGTGTTTTGATCTCGAAAGTTTGGCATTGATTAGAAGCATTTTTTTGCTTACTGTTGCAAACCACTAACACATTTATAGAAAGGAATAACTCATGTTTGATGAATGCCATTGAGCTGATGAACAACACTGGCAATCCACCTAGATGCATTTTTCCATGTTTGATACTGTGGGGAAACCAATAACAGAAACAAGAATTTCTACCAGCTAGCCAGCTGTCTCTTAGAAATTCCTCATTAAAAACAATTAATTTGTTAGAGTTCTCCAACAGTACATAAGTCATCTGCAGAATATAAATGGGTCAAGTGAACTGATGAATGCCAGTGAAACAGCTCTTGTACTCGCAATGTTCCAGTAGTTGGGAAATGGATTGCTGCAATCAGTTTTAAAACTTCACAGTCAATGGCAAAGCAATTCCAGAGAGTAAAGATCCTCCAAATTGGATCCAACTGACTGACACAGTTTTGTGACTATCTCCCCAAAATGTGCGAGGTGGTCACACCAGAGGTGAAGATTATATAAATAGAAAGGGAATAGGTGATCATTAGATAAAATAAAAGGGTAAGGAAGGAAATGCAGGAGTCACCTGTGGTTACCTCCTACTCAAACAGATATACCGCATTGGATACTGTTGGAGAATTGTCTGTCAGGGGAAAACAGCATCAGCCATATTCATGGCACTGCTGCACAGAAGGGGCGGAAAACAAGGGCAGGGCTATAGTGACAGAAGATTCAGTGGTAAGGGGAACAGGCAGGCACCTCTGTGGCCACAGTTGTGAATCCAAGATGGTATGTTGCCTTCCTGCTGCTAGGGCCAGAGATGTCACAGAGTGGCTGCAGGGCATTCGGGAGCAGGAGGTGCACAGCCAGTGGTCATGGTATACATGGGTACCAACAACATAGAGATAAGGACCTGAAAGCTGAATATAGGAAGTTAGGAGTTAATTTAAAACACAGGATCTCAAAAGTAGTAATCTCAGGATTACCCCCAGTGCCATATGCTAGTGAGAGCAGGAATAAGAAGACAGATTTAGATTTAGGTTTTATTGTCATGTATATTCAAGAATACAGTGAAAAGCATACAATGTTGCTGGACATCAGTGAAGCTGTGATGCTGCCAACCGTGACCAACACTTTGTGGCCAACCGTCAAAGTCTCTCAGTCACCGCCATTATTGTCTTCATGATCAAGTTCCGAATACCAAAAAAAAACTAAAAGAAAGGAAGAGATATGTGAGAAAAGAAGAAAAAAGAAAGAAAAGCGGTTGGAGCAGATGAGCTCAGTTTAGAAGCCCTACTCTGCCACCATCTCGAATCACACATTGCAGATGAATGCATGGCTGGATAAATGGTGTATCAATGATTGCTTTGGATTCTTGAGGCATTGACACTATTTCTGGGGCAGGTGGGATCTGTACAAGCCTGACAGGTTGTATCTGGGAAGAACTGGAATAAATGTCATGGTGGGGGCTTTTGCTAGTGCTTTTGGTGAGTTTTAAAGTCGTATTGCAGGGGATTATAAGAACGTAAGAACATAAAAAATTGGAACAGGAGTAGGCCAGCTGGCCCTTCAAGCCTGCTCCACCATTCAATAAGATCATGGCTGATCTTTCGTGGTCTCAAATCCACCTACCCGCCCTCTCATCATAACCCTTAATTCCGTTACCATTCAAAAAAGATTATCTATCTTCGCTTTAAAAATACTTATTGAGGAAGCCTCAACTACTTCACTGGGTAGGGAATTCCATTGATTTACAACTTTCTGGGTGAAGAAGTTCCTTCTCAATTTAGTCCTAAATCTGCTCCCTCTAATTTGAAGCTACATGCTCTTGTCTTAGTTTCACCTGCCAATGGAAATGTCCTCTCTATTTCTATCTTGTCTATTCCCTTCATAATTTTATATGTTTCTATAAAATTCTTGCAAATTCCAGTGATTATAATCCCTGTCTACTCAATCCCTCCTCATATGTCAACTCCCTCAACTCCAGAATCAACTTAGTGAATCTCCTCTGTACCCCCTCTAATGCCAGTAAATCCTTTCTCAAGTATGGAGATGAAAACTGCATGCAGTACTCCAGATGTGGCCTCACTTATACCCTATACAGCTACAACATAACCTCCCTGCTTTTAAACTCAATCCCTTTAACAATGAAGGACAAAATTCTATTTGCCTTCCTAATTACCTGTTGCACCTGCAGACCAACCTTCTTTGATTTATGCACAAGGACACCCAAGTCCCTCTGCACAGTGTTGGGATCCATTATTAAGGTTAGGTAGTGTAAGAAACGTTATTGTTAGGTAGTGCTCACGTAAGGTAGTATTAGCAAGTCTGGAACTTGTTAGCTTCACTAGACAACAGTAAGCCATTATGTTACACTAAGAACAGACTGAAAAGCTGATGGCATAGCCTGAAGAGGCCCCAGGGAGGGTGAGAGATAACAGGACATTGGAGCCGTGTCTAAATGCACGTAACTCAAACTGAGGTAATAGAATGTTATCAGGTGAGAACCAATGACATACCAAAATTCTGCATTTTACCAAATAAGGATGTAACTCTGGAATATGAGAGGACAAAAGGATAGACAAATTAAAAATATAGTCAGAACGCACCTTCTCCAGTGAGCTAGACACCTCACTGTACTGTGTACGATTCTCTCTCATTAAACCTGTTTATACTTTTAATCAGACCCGGTGTCTCTCTCCTCCAAACGAACATGGGGACAGAAGATCTGTCCCAACAGAGATGGTGACCCCGCTGCCGGAAGGGAGTAGAGACACGCCTGTTGCCAGGGATTGAGAGCTTGCCGGACGGCCGGCCACTCCTAATCGGGCTCGGAGACGCCCTTTATACAAAAGATCTCCAGTAGGGGTTTGAATACACTAAATTCTTATTTTGTTTGGCGTCTCACAACTCTTTGCCAACCGAAATTCTGGGCTTGTCAGTCCGAGAGAGAATCGAACCGTTTTGTTTCACTGTTAACGAAAGTCTCTGGGTGAAGGATCGAAAGTCCTAGAGATGAGTAAGTAGAGTGAACCGGTGATCAAGAGTGGTGAGTCATTTTTGGATGCAGCGCTGCGAAGTTTTGGTGAAGAGATAGTTTTGGGGTAAAGCGGATACTTCCCCTACGCTTTGGACTGGGTTAGGGTAAAGCGGATACTTCCCCTGTGCTGACGAGTTTGGGTAAAGCGTATGCTTCCCCTTGCGCTGACGAATGGGTAAAGCGTATGCTTCCCACCGTGCTGACGAATCTGGGTAAAGCGTATGCTTCCCCCCGCGCTGACGAATTTGGGTAAAGCGTATACTCCCCCCTGCGCTGATGAATTTGGGTAAAGCGTATGCTTCCCCCCGCGCTGACGAATTTGGGGTAAAGTGTATACTTCCCCTGACCAGAGGACAGTGTTGACTGGAACAGGCTTTGTCAGGAGTCGAATTACAAGGATTTGAGAACCCGATTTCTGGACCGTATTTCAGTAGCCAGCCCGTCCCGCAATATAATGGAAGTATTTAATAGGGGCTCACGAACCCCGACGCACATAAGTTGAATTCCTAGAGTAGGGGGGCATTGGGCAAGGAGAGAGAGACAAAGACAGAGGACAGGGGACAGAGACAGACACAGAGTTACGGACAGAGCGACTGTGTGTGTGTGTGTGTGTGTGAGAGAGGGAGTCTGTTTATGAGAAAGATAGAGTCACTGGGTGTGTAAAAATCTGTGTGTGTATAAGTATTTCTGTGTTTGCAAAAGTCTGTGTGAGAAAAAGAGTTTCTATGTGTGGAAGTCTGTGAAAAAGTCTGTATTGTTGCCCAGAGAGAGAGAGAGAGAGAGAGAGAGAGAGAGAGACTTGCAAAAGGCTGCTCAACTAACAGGCAGTTTAACACTTTGTGCTCTGGCTTGAATTCATCTGTTTGATAGTGATTGAATGTTTAAGTCTTGTCACCTAGGGCGTAAGTCCCGGGACTGTTTTGGATGTGATTGTTATGGTTATTTAACATGATTTAGATGCATCTGTTTGTTTGGTGATTGAATTCTTGTTTTTGTTTCTAGAGCTTGAGTTCCGGGACTGCTGTTTAAAGTGATTTCTTTTTATGTGAACTTAATATGATTTTTTAAGGCTAATAACACCTGTTCTTTTATGAGTCATGACTCCCTAACTACTTTTCTTACTAACCTCTTTTATTTTTACATAAAAGCAATATATGAAGGACAGTCGAAGTTTCGTTCGACAGTGGGTAGTTGTAAAAACGAAAATTTCCATAGTTATTATCTGTGACCTTGGATTCGACCATTGTGCATGCGTTAGAAGTTTTTAACTTGAATTGACAAATTGTTGTAAGACAGCTCTGATTATTTTTACGACCTAAAGTATTGTAATTGAGAAATGATTGGTCAGGAGTACATAAGAAAACTAATTTTGGATCTAAATTAGGGTACTAAATCTGGACGATTACAGTGGATTTCAAAATTGGGAACTGTATGCATTTTACATTTTAAATATTAAACACTGAATAAATGGACGTAAATATAAATATGTTTACAAGTTAGGAACAGACCTTAAAGTTAGTCAAGCACGAATTGATAAATTGGTGTTTGAGCATATGGGAAGATAGGAACATTGGAAAATTTCTTAAAAGAAAGAAACAGGGAAGAACATAACAACTTGTCCCCTTCGGGAAGTGTTGATAGGGGACAAGGAGATTGGGTTTGTGTGTGACCCCCTCACCAGTGGGGAGGTCGGAACATTTAAAAGGAAATGACGGTCCTGGTTGAGAATCCGATAGGATTGTCAGAACAAGTTAATTTATTTTTGAGGCCTAGTCTGTATTTGTGGGCTGAGTTAATGTCTATTTTGAATCTACTATTTACTGCGGGAGAAAGGAGACTTATATGGGGATGCTGGATAGGGAAAGATACGGAAGATAGAAGGGTGAAGTGGGATAAAACCATTAAATGAATTGTTAGGAAGGGTACAGAAAGTGTTTGTAAAGAGAGAAAGGACGAGTGACTGGAGCAGTACGCGTAAATGATGGTAGCTGCGGTTGATGAGGTAATTAGGAGAAGAATGCAACCAAAAGTGAGCAACCGGAGCAGTGAGTGATAGAATGTAGGGCAGAGAAGAAAGGGGATAGGGAGAGACAAGGAGGAGCATTTGATAGAGAGTTTGAGCGACAGGGGAGAGACGAAGGTCTCCACAGGCAGGATGCCATTACTGTGGAAGGACATTTGATACTGAAACAAGATTGGTGGCTCAGGATTTTGAAGGGAGGCGCAGACAGGGAGACAGTGTTAGAGAGGCCACGGAAGAAGGGATAACGGATGGACAGGGGACACGACATGGGAATGAGCGCGATGTGGGCAGCCCGGTCAGCCGGGAGGATGCCATTATGCACCTTATTGAGTTACAGGACCGCGCAAGTGCGGCCGAGAAAGGTGAGTGGGAGAGCAAGGGGGCGGTGGCCCAGACGATTTGTGTGGGGACTTCGCAGCATCGACTATGGAGATTGGCAGGCGGAGAGGTAGTGGCGCCCCGGTCCCTGCTCCCTACACTATTTGCTGAACTCCATGGGCCGACGCATGTGGCACTGACTAAGGTCCTCCTGGCAGTGCGGGTTCATTGGTGGGCTCCCAAGCTACGGGAACAATTGGAAAATCTGAGAGCAAAGTGTAAGATTTGCAATGAGCATAACGCTCGCAGAGCTCTCCCTCACCCACTACTTACTTTCCCAACACCCCTCGGCCCGTGGCAGGAAATCTGCATGGACTTCACTGACATGGGGGCCAAGTGGCGCACGCCAGACCACTACAGGTTCCTCCTGTTGATTGTGGACCATTTTTCCCGGTGGGTGGAGGCGACGCCAACAAAGAAGGAGGATGGGGAGGTAGTCGCCAACTGGCTGCAAAATGAGTTGATCCCCAGACATGGGGTGCCCAGACTCGTTTGTACCGATAACGGCACCCACTTTAAGAACGAACACCTAGCCCGTGTGGAGGCAGCGCTGGGAATAAGCCATAGATTTGGCAGTGTATACCATCCAGAAAGCCAGGGCTTAGTTGAGCGGGCGAATAGGACCCTGAAGGACAAGATAGCGAAGGTCCTGGCGGGGACCTCCATGACTTGGGTACGAGTACTGCCCCTGGCTCTTATGTCCATGTGCCAGGAGAAGTGCGGAGACACCTTCCTTTCCCCTCATGAGATTCTGACCGGTAGACCCATGCCCGGACCTCGCTTATCACCCCGGTGGGAGGACACCTGGGACTTCACGAACCAGGGCATGACCCAGTACATGCAGGTCTTGCACGAGATTTTTAGGCTAGTCAGGCAACAGGTGATCGATGCTCGGGAAAAGGAGACTGGTTCGACGGCACCGCTCTCGGTGGGGGAGGAAGTTTACCTCCGACACCCAGGCAGGACGTCCTGGAGTGAGCAGAGGTGGCAAGGGCCATTCCGAGTCACCGAAGTGGCTAACAACACCCTGAGGGTGGACAGGGAGGGGGACAATAACTGGCACCACTTTTCACACTGTTCCAGATCTCCAAAAGGACAATCACTGGCGGAGGGCGCTCCCGGAGAGGAGACGGAGAGTGGTGGTGATGATGTCTGAACCAAGGCGGACTGGTCATCTTCTCATAGGGCTGGGTCTGTGCTTTGCGGTACGACTCTCCGTGCAGGACCCTTGTAACTCGAACTATCGACCGAGCCCTTACAGGCAAGGATGACCACCTTTCTTCGCCCCCACCTTATCAAGCTGTACAGCAGGAGTGCGCAGGCGCTCCCTGTGCAACAGTTGGCATGGCCGAATTTGAGATGGAGGGGGACCTCCCACCCCCATGTTACGACTTTTGAGTGCTTATGTCTGTTATGTATTATTTCACTGCTTCTCGTGCTTTAATGATTGTATGCGAACTGGAGAGGCGCCTAGAGTAGGGATTTTTTGCGACGCGGATTGCTTTGTGAAGTTGTATGCTGCTTAGGGACTCCTATCCCCTATAACTATGTCTCCCTAGAGTCAGACAAGCTGGGTTAAGCTAATTGGTCGGTCTTGCAAAGGAGCGACGGAGGGGCGCTCACCGACCATCCAGGTCCTGACTGCTGCGCGCGAACTGCTGTATTTTGTGTGGCCTCTTTCGAGGCCAAGGGAGGGAGTGTTGGGATCCATTATTAAGGTTAGGTAGTGTAAGAAACTTTATTGTTAGGTAGTGCTCACGTAAGGTAGTATTAGCAAGTCTGGAACTTGTTAGCTTCACTAGACAACAGTAAGCCATTATGTTACACTAAGAACAGACTGAAAAGCTGATGGCATAGCCTGAAGAGGCCCCAGGGAGGGTGTGAGATAACAGGACATTGGAGCCGTGTCTAAATGCACGTAGCTCAAACTGAGGTAATAGAATGTTATCAGGTGAGAACCAATGACATACCAAAATTCTGCATTTTACCAAATAAGGATGTAACTCTGGAATGTGAGAGGACAAAAGGATAGACAAATTAAAAATATAGTCAGAACGCGCCTTCTCCAGTGAGCTAGACACCTCACTGTACTGTGTACGATTCTCTCTCATTAAACTTGTTTATACTTTTAATCAGACCCGGTGTCTCTCTCCTCCAAACGAACACGGGGACAGAAGATCTGTCCCAACAATAGCAACATGCTGCATTTTTTTTTACCATTCAAGCAACAGTCCTTTTTACTGCTATAAATGGGAATCAAAGTCTAGGCTTAGATCAATCAGATTCAGAGCAGGAAATGGAAAGTAAAACATGAGTTAGTGATGTAGTCAGTGACGCAGAACGACAAAAGGAACAAAAGTAAAATGAACTGTTTATGCCTTGATCCAAGGAGTATTACAATCAAGGAAGATGAACTAAGGGCACAGATATGACAGCACAACTGAATCATAGAGATATACAGCATGGAAACAGTCCTTTCGGTCCAACTCATCCATGCCTAACTTAATCTAGCCCCATTTGCCAGCACTTGGCCTATATCTCTCCAAACCCATTCTATTCATACACCCATCCAGATGCCTTTTAAATGTTGTAATTGTACCAGCCCCCACCACTTCCTCTGGAAGCTCATTCCATACATACACCATCCTCTGCGAGAAAAAAGTTACCCCTTAGGTTCCTTTTATATCTTTCCCCTCTCAACCTAAGCCTATGCCCATCCCAGGGAAGAGACCTTGTCTATTTATCCTATCCATGCCCCTCATTTAAAAATCACACAACACCAGGTTATAGTCCAACAGGTTTAATTGGAAGCACGCTAGCTTTCAGAGCAACGCTCCTTTCAAAAGCTAGTGTGCTTCCAATTAAACCTGTTGGACTATAACCTGGTTTTGTGTGATTTTTAACTTTGTACACCACAGACCAACACCGGCATCTCCAAATCATGCCCCTCATGATTTTATAAACCTCCAGAAGGTCATCCTCAGCCTCTGATGCTCCAGGGGAAACAGCCCCAGCCTAGTCAGCCTCTCCCTATACCTCAAATCCTCCAACCTTGGCAACATCCTTGTAAATCTTTTCCGAACCTTTTCAGATTTCACAACATCCTTCCAATAGGAGGGAAACCAGAAGTGAACACAATATTCCAAAAGTGGCCTAACTAATGGTCTGTACAACTGCAACATGACCTCCCAAATCCTATAGTCAATGCTCTGACCAATAAAGGAAAGCATGCCAAATGCGTTCTTCACTATCCTATCTACCCGTGACACCACTTTCAAGGAACTATGAACCTGGACTCCAAGATCTCTTTGTTCAGCAACACTCCCCAGGACCTTGTCATTGTTTAATGGAAACCTGGATAAGAGGGGAAAACTTGATAACTCAATATCCCTGGATATATGATTTGGAGATGCCAGTGTTGAACTGGAGTGTATAAAGTTAAAAATCACACAACACCGGTTTATAGTCCAACAGGTTTAATTGGAAACATTAGCTTTCAGAGCGCTGCTCCTTCATCAGGTGGTTGTGGAGTACACAATTGTAAGACACAGAATTTATAGCAAAGTTTACAGTGTGATATAACTGAAATTATACATTGAAAAATACCTGGATTATTTGTTAAATCTCTCATCTGTTGGAATGACCATGATAGTTTCACTTCTTTCATATGTAAATCACAAAACTTTAAAAAAAAATACATTCTCAGGTTAACTTTAACAATTGGTGTCAGCTCAGATAATGTGTTGAAGGTGTTCGCCCCCTGTGTGTTGTTGTTGGTCCCATAATGTTTAGACTGATTCTAATTTTTTAAAAAATGAGTTAACAGAATCTTACATGGATCCATGCAGTTTTTGAGCAAAGTACAATGTCGCTCTGCAAGTACAAATTCACTCCACAAACGTATATGTGCATGTGTGCATGTGGGTTTGTGTGTGTCTGTGAGAGTAAAGGGATCTAAGTCTGTGAGAGGGTGCATGCGTGAGTGTGGGGGGGGTGTGTGTCTGGGGTGGGAGTTTGTGAGTGCCTGTGAGAGAGAGTGTGTGTGTGTGTGTGTGTGTGTAGTAGTGTCTGTGCATGTGTAAAGTGCAATGGTAAACACCTGTAGTGTGACATGAACCTAAGGTCCTGGTTGAGGCCCTCCCTATGGGTACAGAACTTAGCTTTCAGCCTCTGCTTGGCCGCTTCTCGCTAGTGCCTGTCCCGAAGTCCACCTTGGAGAATGGTCACCCGAAGGTCAGAGGTTGAATGGGCACTGCACAACAATCAACAGACAGGAGTGTTCCCTCCCAATTGGGGAACACTTCAGCGGTCCAGACATTCGACCTCGGCTACAAAAGCATCTCAGAGGCTGGTAACACTGTGGAGTAACTCACCTCTGCACCCTCCAAAAAGATTGTCAACCATTCACAAGGCACAAATGAGGAGTTTGATGGAATATTATCTTGCCTGAGTGGATGCAGCTCCAACAGCAATCAAGAAGCTTGACACCATCCAGGAGAAAGCAGCCTGCTTGATTGGCACCAAATCCACAGGCATCCACTCCATCCACCAATGTTCAGTCACAGCAGTATGTACTATCTACCAGATGCACTGCAGAAATTTATTGAAGATAATCTGACAGCACCTTCCAAACCCCCAACCACTTCCAACTGGAATGACAAGGGCAGCAGAACAATGACAAGCAACACCACCACATTCAAATTCCCCTCCAAAACACTCTCCATCCTGACTTGAAAACATGTCACCATTCCTGGAATTCCCTCCCTATTGGCATTGTGGGTCAACATACCACATGTGGACTGCAGCTATTCAAGAAGGTGGCTCACCGCCATCTTTTCAAGGACAACTAGGGACTGGCAATAATTGCTAGCCAGCCAGTGACGCCCACATCCCACAAAAATGAATAATGAAACAAAAGCAGATGCACTGAGAACTTTATCCCACTTTTCACCAGATACAATGAGGTACCAGAGAACTGGATGTATGCAAATGTGGTCCGGTTGCTAAAAGGAGTACAAAGGAAATACCAAACAATTGTAGGCCAGTTAGTTTTACTTCAGTGGTGGGCAAGTTCTTCGAATCAATTCTGAGAGGTCAGATAAACTCTCACTTAGACAGATATCAGGGATAGTCAGCATGACTTTGTTAAAGGGAGGTGATACCTTACAAATTTGATTAAATAATTTGAGGAAGTGACAAGGACAATCAATAAGGTACTGCAATGAATGTTGTCTATTTGGAGTTTAGTGAGGCATTTGACAAGGTCCCATGTAACAGACTGGTCAAAAAAAGTGAAAACTCATGGGATACAGGGTAATGTTGAATCAAAATTTGGCTTAGTAACAGGAATCAAAGCTTAATGGCTGCTCTTGCAGATGGAAAGCTATTTCAAGTGGTGGTTCTGCAGCGCTTGATGTTGACACGTCTGCTGTTTGTTTTATACATTAATGATTTTGAATGTTGGGGTGGAGGAAATTTGCAGATGACACAAAAATTGGCCATGTAGTTGTTTGTGTAAGCTGTAAGCTTCAAAATGGCACATATGACTTGGTGGAGTAGCAGATGGAGTTCAACGCTGATAAGTGAGAGGAATGCATTTAGGGAGATCAAACAGGAATAAGGAGTACATGATAAATATACCAAGAGTCATCGAGTCATACAGCAAGGACACAGAACCTTCGGTCTAACGCATCCATGCTAATCTATTTTCCCAAACAAAACTATTTGCCTTCATTTGACCCATATCCCTTTAAACCCTTCTCATTCACATACAAATCCAAATATATTTTAAATGTTGCAAATGTACCTGCATCTATCTCTTCCTCTAGTAGTACATTCCACATAGGCCCTCAGGTCCCTTTAAAATCTTTCCCTCTCACCTTAAAATTATAACCTCTGGTTTTGAGCTCCCTTACCAGAGGGAACAAATCTTTGCTATTCACATTACCTATTTTCTTCATGATTTTATAAACATGTTTAAGGTCACTCCTCAACCTCTTATGCTCCAGGGAAAAAAAGTCCCAGTCTAACCTGCCCCTTCCCATAACTCAAATTTTCTATTCCTGTTAAAATCTTGGAAATTTTTTCTGCCCCCTTTTCAATTTACTAATATTCTTCCTATACCAAGACCAGAACTGTACACAGTAATCCAAAAGTGGCCCCAGCAATGTCCTGTACAGCCATAACATGACATCCAAACTCCAATATTCAGTGCTCTGACCAATGAATGAAAGCCAAACTCTTCCTTACCAACCTGTCTACTTGTAATGCCACCTTCAAGGAACTATGTAGACTCATAGAGCCATAGAGATGTACAGCATGAGTACAGACCCTTTGGTCCAATGTGTCCCCTCCGACCAGGTATCCTAAATTAATCTAGTCCTATTTGCCAGCACTTAGCCTATATCCCTCAAAGGAGAAGGTGAGGACTGCAGATGCTGGAGATCAGAGTTGAAAAGTATGGCGCTAGAAAAGCACAGCAGGTCAGGCAGCATCCGAGGAGCAGGAGAATCCTGATGAAAGGCTTAGGCCCAAAACGTCTTTTTCTTGCTCCTCAAATGCTGCCTGATCTGTGCTTTTCCAGTGCCATACTTTTTGATAGCTATCCCTCTAAATCTTTCCTATTCATATATACATCCAAATACCTTTTAAATGTTGTAATTGTACCAGCCTCCACCACTTCCTCTGGCAGCTCATTCCATTGATGCACCACCCTCTGTGTGAAAAGGTTCCCCCTTAGGTCCCTTTTAAATATTTCCCCCCTCCACCCTAAATTATGCCCTCTAGTTCTGGACTCCCCCACCCCAACCTGAACTCAGAGGTCTGTCTGGATGACAATGCTCTCCAGGGCCCAACCTTTAACTATGTCAGTTCTGCTCATGTTTGCCTTACCAAAATACAAACCTCGCATTTGTTTAAGTTAACCTCCATCTGCTGCTCTTCAGCCCCTTGGCCCAGCTGATAAAGACATCAATGGGAGATCTCGGTGTTCAAATGCACAGGTGCCTAAAGGAAGCAGTGCAGATACACAAGGTTATAAAGAAGACATATGAAATGGTCTCCTTCGTTGGCGTATGGATAACCTCATTTTCCTGCACATCCTTCTAAACTTTTCCTATCCGTGTATTTCTCCAAATGCCTTTAAATTTTGTTAATGTACTCACCTCAATCACTTCTGCTGGCAGCTCATTCAATATGCTTACCACCCTCTATGCAAAAAGGTTGCCCCTCAGGTTCTTTTATTCTTTCCACTCTAACTTTAAACTGATGCCCCCTAGTTCTCAATTCCCCAATCCTGGCAAAAAAAGAGAGTGCATTCACCCTGTGCATACCTCTCATGATCTTATACACCTCTATAAAGTCCTCCCTCAGTCTCCAATGCTCGAAAGAAAAGTAGTCCTAGCTTGTCCAATCTCTCCTTATAACTCAGACTAGTGTGTCCTGCAACATCTTTGCAAGTTTCTTCTGCATTCTTTCCAGTTTAGTAACATCCTTCATTTAACATGATGGTAAACTGTACACAATACTCCAAATGCGGCTTCACAAATGTCTTGTATTACTGCAACATAACTTCCCAACTTCTATATTCAATACCCTGATTGATGAAGGCCAGTGCAGCAAAAGCCTTCTTCACTGCCCTGTCGACCTGTGACTCCACTTTTAGAGAACTGTGAACCTGAACTCCAAGATCCCTCTGTTCCACTCCACTGCTTAAGGCCCTACCATTCACTATGAAACTCCTACCTTGACTTGACTTTCCAAAATGCAAGACCTCACACTTATCTCTATTAAACTCCATTTACCATTTCTCTGCCCACTTCCCCAGCTGATCAATGTCCTGCTCCAATTTTTGATAACCTTCCTCACTGCCCATGATACTGCCTATTTTAGTGTCATCAGCAAACTTACTAATCATGTCTTGTACATTCTCATTCAAATCATATGCTTCTGGCATAGTAAGTCAAGGGCAGCTTCTCATACCAATCCAACTGCTCGGACATAGTCAATAGCTCGGGCTAGTAAGAATCAGGATCCTCTCCACATAAGATGAGGTACTGAAGGGCAGCCAACGCACTACCCTTATGACTCTTTCGGTCCTATTGTGGGCTGTGTTCCTCCTGGAAGAGCGAGAAGCAGGTAGTAAAGGAGCTGAAAGTGCTGGCAGAGCTATTACTTTTGTCGTAGGTGTAAACGTCATCCCGATTGAGTGAGTAGAGTCAACTTAACATACGAGGAACAGCTGAGGATCCTGGGATTGTATTCATTGGAGTTTAGAAGATTAAGGGGAGATCTAATATAAACTTACAAGATAATACATAGCTTGGAAAGGGTGTATGCTAGGAAATTGTTTCCGTGAGGCGAGGCAACTAGGACCCCTGGACACAGCCTTAGAATTAGAGGGGGTCAATTCAGAACAGAAATGCGGAGACATTTCTTCAGCCAGAGAGTGGTGGGCCTGTGGAATTCATTGCCGCAGAGTGCAGTGGAGGCTGGGACGCTAAATATCTTCAAGGCAGAGATTGACAGGTTCTTGATGTCACAAGGAATTAAGGGTTACGGGGAGAATGTGGGTAAGTGGAGTTGAAATGCCCATCAGCCATGATTGAATAGCAGAGTGGACTCAATGGGCCGAATGGCCTTACTTCCTCTCCTATGTCTCATAGTCTTATGGTCTTAAGCAGAGAGCTTGTAGGTTTTGTGGTACCGGGATTGAGGTGGGAGATGTTTCATGCCATAGCAAGAGTAGTAGAGCATGAGTCTTGGTACAATAACAGAGATAGACTGAGTGTGAGATATCAGAGAGAAGACGATATGTTGGCAAAGTGTTGAAGATCACTGACTTTTCTTCAACAATGCTGTGCTTTACCCCAGATACCTGAGACTGTTTTATGCCAGATGGCAACCACAGACTTGACTGGCATAGTCTGGTGTTGTGGACTCCACTGCTGATCCTAAGGATGTCCTGCCTTACCAGTGTCTTATGCAGTTTGGGCCAAAGAGCCTGCCTCCATGCTATAGAATTCTATGACTCTATAATCCCCTCAGTGAGTTATTTCCTGAAGCACTGCTGATAGCCAGAACAGAATCTACACTAAACAGTATGACAATCGAGTGGTACTGTGAGCCTGGTATGTCTGACTGAGATCAATGTGCATAAAAACAAGACAATACAAGGCATGATGCAGTGACCATCTGGGTAGGTTCTGAGTGAGTGAATGCTATAACAGCTAGTGAAGAACTAGCAGATGCATCCTGGTCCAGTCCATTATCTGGGGGTGAGTTCTAGTTGCAACATTATCATGATAGGTGCTGGTGCAGGCTTACGCTCAATATTGCACTGTAGAAACATCCTAGAAATGGGTTGGAGAAGTGCTATGAGGGTTATTAGAGGCTAGATATATCAGATGTCTGTGTATGTGGGGTGTGTGGCTGGTGCCCATAAAGTTTGTCCGGAGAGGCTGGTGCTTGGTGTTCAAAATAGAGCTCTTTGCAACTAGTGGTCAGCTTAAGTTGTCAAGTACCCACCCTGACTTTCATGTCAAGGATTCTTGACTTCAGTTTGCTCGTAGTGGGTGTCAGATAGAATACTGACATAGAATCATAGAATCACAAACTTGATTGAGTTTTTTGAAGAACTAACAAAGAAGATTGATCAGGGCAGAGCGGTAGATGTGATCTACATGGACTTCAGTAAGGTGGTCAATAAGGTTCCCCATGGGAGATTGATTAGCAAGGGTAGAGCTCATGGAATACAGGGAGAAACTGGACATTTGGATACAGAGCTGGCTCAAAGGTAGAAGACAGAGGGTGGTGGTGGAGGGGTGTTTTTCAGACTGGAGGCCTGTGACCAGTGCACAAGGGGTGGCACGGTGGCACAGTGGTTAGCACTGCTGCCTCACAGCGCTAGAGAGCCAGGTTCAATTCCCACCTCAGGCGACTCTCTGTGTGGAGTTTGCACATTCTCCCTGTTTCTGCGTGGGTTTCCTCGGGGTGCTCCGGTTTCCTCCCACAATCCAAAAATGTGCAGGTTAGGTGAATTGGCAATGCTAAATTGCATAAGACACTGGTAAGGCAGGACATCCTTAGGATCAGCAGTGGAGTCCACAACACCAGACTATGCCAGTCAAGTCTGTGGTTGCCATCTGGCATAAAACAGTCTCAGGTATCTGGGGTAAAGGGGTAAATGTAGGAGTATGGGTCTGGGTGGTATACGCTTCGGTGTGGACTTGTTGGGCCGAAGGGCTTGTTTCCACACTGTAAGTAAACTAAGGATCGGTGCTGGGCCCTCTACTTTTTGTCATTTACATAAATGATTTGAATGTGAGCATAAGAGGTACAGTTAGTAAGTTTGCAGATGCCACCAAAATTGGAGGTGTAGTGGACAGCGAAGAGGGTTACCTCAGATTACAACAGGATCTTGACCAGATGAGCCAATGGGCTGAGAAGTGGTAGATGGAGTTTAAAGTTTGTGGGAAGATTTGTAGCTCGGGTGCTTGTTGTAGTGGTTCTGTTCACCGAGCAGGAAGTTTTTGTTGCAAACGTTTCGTCCCCTGGCTAGGAGACATCATCAGTGCTCTGGAGCCTCCTGCGAAGCGCTTCTTTGATGTTTCTTCCAGTATTTATAGTGGACTGTCCTTGCCGCTTCCGGGTGTCAGTTTCAGCTGTCCGCTGTAGTGGTTGGTATATTGGGTCCAGGTCGATGTGTTTGTTGATGGAGTTTGTGGATGAATGCCATGCCTCTAGGAATTCCCTGGCTGTTCTCTGTCTGGCTTGCCCTATGATAGTAGTGTTTTCCCAGTCGAATTCATGTTGCTTGTTGTCTGAGTGTGTGGCTACTAGGGATAGCTGGTCGTGTCGTTTCGTGGCTAGTTGGTGTTCATGTATGCGGATTGTTAGCTGTCTTCCTGTTTGTCCTATATAGTGTTTTGTGCAGTCCTTGCATGGTATTTTATAAACTACATTAGTTTTGCTCATGTTGGGTATTGGCTCCTTTGTTCTAGTACGTTGTTGTCTGAGCGTGGCTGTTGGTTTGTGTGCCATTATGAGTCCTAAGGGTCGCAGCAGTCTGGCTGTCAGTTCTGAAACGCTCCTGATGTATGGTAGTGTGGCTAGTCCTTTTGGTTGTGGCATGTCCTCGTTCCGTGGTCTATCTCTTAGGCATCTGTTGATAAAGTTGCGCGGGTATCCGTTTTTGGCGAATACCTTGTATAGGTGTTCCTCTTCCTCTTTTCGCAGTTCTGGTGTACTGCAGTGTGTTGTAGCTCTTTTGAATAGTGTCCTGATGCAGCTTCGTTTGTGTGTGTTGGGGTGGTTACTTTCATAGTTTAGGACTTGGTCTGTGTGTGTTGTTTTCCTGTGTACCCTTGTGGTGAATTCTCTGTTCGGTGTTCTCTGTACTATCACGTCTAGGAATGGGAGTTGGCTATCCTTTTCTACTTCTCTCGTGAATCGGATTCCTGTGAGTGTGGCGTTGATGATCCGGTGTGTTTTTTCTATTTCCGTGTTTTTGATGATTACAGACAACAACTTACTAGAACAAAGGAGCCAATACCCAACATGAGCAAAACTAATGTAGTTTATAAAATACCATGCAAGGACTGCACAAAACACTATATAGGACAAACAGGAAGACAGCTAACAATCCGCATACATGAACACCAACTAGCCACGAAACGACACGACCAGCTATCCCTAGTAGCCACACACTCAGACAACAAGCAACATGAATTCGACTGGGAAAACACTACTATCATAGGGCAAGCCAGACAGAGAACAGCCAGGGAATTCCTAGAGGCATGGCATTCATCCACAAACTCCATCAACAAACACATCGACCTGGACCCAATATACCAACCACTACAGCGGACAGCTGAAACTGACACCCGGAAGCGGCAAGGACAGTCCACTATAAATACTGGGAGAAACATCAAAGAAGCGCTTCGCAGGAGGCTCCAGAGCACTGATGATGTCTCCTAGCCAGGGGACGAAACGTTTGCAACAAAAACTTCCAGCTCAGCGAACAGAACCACTACAGATGGAGTTTAATTCAGATAAATGTGAGGTGCTACATTTTGGGAAAGCAAATCTTAGCAGGACTTATACACTTAATGGAAAGGTTCTAGGGAGTGTTGCTGACCAAAGAGACCTTGGAGTGCAGGTTCATAGCTCCTTGAAAGTGGAGTCACAGGTAGATAGGATAGTGAAGAAGGCGTTTGATATGCTTTCCTTTATCAGTCAGAGTATTGTGTACAGGAGTTGAGAGGTCATGTTGCAGCTGTACAGGACATTGGTTAGGCCATTGTTGGAATATTGCGTGCAATTTTGGTCTCCTTCCTATCGGAAAGATGTTGTGAAACTTGAAAGGGTTCAGAAAAGGTTTGCAAGAATGTTGCCAGGGTTGGAGGATCTGAGCTACAGAGAGAGGCTGAACAGGCTGGGGCTGTTTTCCCTGGAGGGTCGGAGGCTGAGGGGTGACCTTATAGAGGTTTACAAAGGTATGAGGGGCATGGATAGGATAAATAGACAAAGTCTTTTCCGTATGGTTGGGGAGTCCAGAACTAGAGGGCATAGGGTTAGGGTGAGAGGGGAAAGATATAAAAGAGACCTAAGGGGCAACTTTTCATGCAGAGGGTGGTACGTGTGTGGAATGAGCTGTCAAAGGATGTGGTAGAGGCTGGTAAAATTGTAACATTTAAGAGGCATTTGGATGGGTACATGAATAGGAAGGGTTTGGAGGGATATGGGCCGGGTGCTGGCAGGTGGGACTAGATTGGGTTGGGATATCTGGTCGGCATAGATGGGTTGGACCGACGGGTCTGTTTCCATGCTGTACATCTCTATGACTCTATGACTCTATCTTAGAATCCCTACAGAGTGGAAACAGGCCATTTGGCCCAACAACTCCACAGCGATCCACCGGAGAGTAACCCACCCAGACCTATTCCCCTATCTATTAATCTACATTTACCCTTTACTAGTGAACCTAATGTACAGAACCCAGAACACTATATGCAGTTCAGCATGGCTAATTTACCTAACCTGCACATCTTTGGATTGTGGGAGGAAACCAGAGAACCAGGAGGAAACTCACGTAAACACGGGGAGGATGTGCAAACTCCACACAGACAGTTGCCCATGGCTGGAATTGAACCCTGGCACTGAGAGGGAGCAGTGCTAACCACCTAGCCCTTAATAAGCTGAGATCTGCAGGTAATAATGTTACACCTGTAATCAATAATCCTCTGCAACAGGAAACTCACTTTGGCCAGATGAGAATCTCATGTTAATGCCCAGAATTGAGTCAAAAGATGCAATGCATTGTTCCTAATGTTGAGTTGGGCTTTGCTAGTTGTGCCTGAAGCATGGAGCATGGAGAGATAAGCTAGAGGAGGGTGGGGGTGGGGAGAAAGTAGCATAGAGTACAATGGGTGGGGGAGGGGATGAAGGTGATAGGTCAGGGAGGAGAGAGTGGAGTGGATAGGTGGAAAAGGAGCTAGGCAGGCAGGACAAGTCCAAACAAGTCATGGGGACAGTGCTGAGCTGGAAGTTTGGAACTAGGGTGAGGTGGGGGAAGGGGAAATGAGGAAACTGTTGAAGTTCACATTGATGCCCTGGGGTGGAAGTGTTCCAAAGCGGAAGATGAGGCATTCTTCCTCCAGGCGTCTGGTGGTGAGGGAGAGGAGGTGAAGGAGGCCCAGGACCTCCATGTCCTCGGCAGAATGGGAGGGGGAGTTGAAATGTTGGGCTACGGGGTGGTGTGGTTGATTGGTGTGGGTGTTCTGGAGATGTTCCCTGAAGCGTTCTGCTAGGAGGCGCCCACTCTCCCCAATGTAGAGGAGACCGCATCGGGAGCAACAGAGACAATAAATGATATTAGTGGATATGTAGGTAATATGTGCAGGTAATCTGTGTAAGATTCCACCCATCGTTCTCAATGTCCTAAATTGTTTTTGTCTCACTGATACTGACTGTGAGAGTGTCATAGAAGAACTGAAAACAACAAATGCTGGAGATCACAGTGGGTCAGACAGCATCCACGAAGAGAGAGTGTGGTATCACATTCAAGTAACGACTGAAATCAGTGAGTAGTGAAAATAGCTTCTTTGTTCAGCAATGACAGCATAAGTTCAAGATGGCAATAAAATCATACAAGAGCCCCTTTACACACAATTCTTACATATACTAAAATTCATTACTATCGTGTTACAGTTTTAATTTATAATGCACAAAGGTTTGAAGGCCTTCTGTCCTGGGAGACAGGAGATGGGTCATGGGACAGGGCATGTGCTAAGTGCTGGCTGCTACTTCTGATGGGATTAAGAGTGTTAGTCCGTTCTGCTTGCATAATTAAGAAGTGATAGCCCTTTTATCTTTTAAATTAGAAATTGTTAGTAAAAAAATACTAGGCCTATAGGCTCTAAATAAATTAGAAATTGTACTTGTAATAAATGAAAGAATAAAGGATGTTAAACTGATTACTGCAGCTGGGTTGTGAGATTTACTGATTATTTGCCAGTGTGAATTTCATTCATTCATGCAATTTCATGGAAGTGTTGTTTTGTCAGTTAGTTTCTTAAAGGGATAATGGCCCAGTTAAGAAGTATTTAACAGGTACTTACTAATTGGGGGATCTATTTAGATCCAGGAGATGATTGGTAAGGGCTGATTAATATTATAATGTTTCGTGGAGATTTGATGGGGATGGCATTGTTGTGTAAACTACACTTATTCAGAGTAAACACTGCTTCTAGCAAGGGCTGATAAGGGGTGAAAATGCAGTAATGGGTTTGAAAGGGTTGTTTTTAAATTTGGATAGTAAAATATACTGCATAGTTTTATGAATGAATGAATGAAACCGTGTTATAATAAATAATGGGTTAGTAAAAGGTCATGAATGAATAAACAGGACCCCAGTATTAATGAATATAGTGAGCTGTGAGTGAGTTAATAAACACCATATCTCATAACACAATATCTCACACAAGCAAGCTAATGTTTCAAGTCTACACTACTTTTCAGCAGAGTTGAAGTAAATGTGAAGGGGGTTCATTTATGCAATTGTTGGCGGGGGGCAGTGGAAGGCTTGGGGGTGGCGGGGTGTTAAGCGCTGGTGGAGAGAAGATGTTGTTAGTTCAAATTAAATGATTGGAATGTGAGAATGGCAGAACAATGGTGTGTCTAACTGCCAGACTTGAATGAGCAGACTGCCCCACTGGGGTGGGTGAAGGGGAGATAGGACATGGTGGCAGAGAATGTAGCAAGTAAAACTAAACAAAAGGCCAGAAATGGGAGTTGGTTCACAATTTGAAGATGTTGAACTCAATATTAAGTCCAGAAGGCCGTACAGTGCCTAGTCTGAGATGTTCTTTCTGTAGTTTGCGCTGTGATTCATTAAAACACTGTAGCATGCTGAGGACAGATAAGTGGATATGTGAGCAGGATGTTGTGTTAAAATGACCAGCTGCAGGAAGGTGGGGGTCTTGTTTACACACAGAATAGAGGTGTTCTGCAAAGGAGTCATTCAGTCTGTGGATGCTGGAGATCAGAGTTGGGAATGTGGTGCTGGGAAAGCACAGCAGGTCAGGCAGCATCTGAGGAGCAGGTCTGAAAAGAGAATCATTGCTGAAGGTTTCGGATTTGTAGTACGTACTGGTTATCCTGTTCAGGTCCAAATTGTGTTCTTCTGAATTTTGTCCGGAGTGCATGTGGAGTCATCCTTGATGAAGAACTTATGTCTGAAACATAGATTCTCCTGCTCCTCAGATGCTGCCTGACCTACTATGCTTTTCCAGCTCCACACTCCCGACAGTCATCCAGCCTGTGTTTGGTTTCTCCAGTGTAGAGTAGGCCACATTGGTTACAGCTAATACGTAATATTGGATGAAGTACAGGTGAAATGTAGCTTCACTTGGGAGGACTTTTTCAGGGCCTTGGATGGTGACAGGGGGAAGAGTGAAGGCATAGGTGTTGCACCTTCAGAATTTACATGGGAAGGTCCTGGGGGAAGGAGGGAGTGGCGATGGTGTTGGTGGTCATGGAATGGACTTACATATCCCAGAGGGAACAATCACTTTGGGATGCAGATGGGGAGAGTGAGGGGAAGATGTGTTTGGTGGTGGCATTCTGCTGGAGTTGTCTGAAATGGCAGAGAATGATCCTTTGAATGTGGAGGCTGGTGGGAAGAAAAGTAAGGTCAAAGGGGACCAATCATACTGTAGAATTGAGCAAAAATCCATATCATTTAAAATACTGGACCAAAACCCTGGATTTTTCAAAATCTTTAAAAATAAAAAAAAGCTTATACTTTGCGAAAAACACACAGACACTGTTTGGAACCATTGTTCAGCCCAAAACTGATTAGCGCCTCGACTCTAAAAGAACAATTAACCCGACCAAACACTCCAGACAGAAAATTAACTTCTACCCTTCAGGCTAAACCAACCCAGACATTATGGGGCCTCTACAGATACCAAGATATTCAACGGTGATCAATGTTCATGCACAGAGACACTGGATGTTCCATTTATTCAAAATACATTCATTCCTACTGTCAACTGTCAGGAAGCCAAGTGACATCAAAAGGGAACACCAGTAACACAGTGGCAAGTACAGATTTGGCATGAAGGTAACAGGCCTGAAATTAGTATAAATGAAGTCCCTATCTCACCTGAGAAAGTGAACACCAGGAGAAAAATTCCAGCAGCTACTATCCTGAGAGTGATCCCGACAGCTATCCCTGGAAGAGGACACTGTTGGACTTAGGCTCAATCTACCAACTTACTTTCTTCTATGTGTGAGCCCAGTCCTGCGTGCTCTTTAAATAAAGCAATAGGAGAAGATATTCAATCTTACACTTATAGTTTTATTCTAGCAACAAGTGGATAAAGTATACAGAGCTCTGGGTCTAAACCTTTCTGTCCCTGACAAACTACTAAGTAAGTCAGTTCACAAAGAACAAAAGATGTATTCCTTCCCCTAACCCAGTTTTTTATACCATACAAAGCATCATACCATCACTCAAGTGAGATTGTCTTCTAATTGGCTGTTGATCTGACTCCATTCCCCACCTCCTTGCATTCCCAGATGTCCGATCCCACGTGACCCTCCTTTGTCTCTGAAAAGGAGCACCACGTGGCCTCCTTTCAGGCGCGAAACGGCAGACTCGCACACTTCCAGGGCGTGAAACAGCCGATCACGTGACCTCCTGGCACTCTGCGCATGCATTAGAGGACCATGTGACCTCCGAACGCCGAGGACACGCCCACTCACAGTCTACAATCTTTTCTACAAGTAAGCCATATATATATATTTACAGCACCCAGTGTGTACAGATAACTATCTGTTCAGCTATCTTCCCAAAGATGGATCCCGGTGGCAAGTCTGAGACCCACCGACACAGGCCTGTTCCGAACCAAGGGAACCAATGACGAAAGATCGAGACCAGCAGAACTGAGAACTGATAGCCTCAGAAAACTAGACCTGACCGACCACCACAAGGCCTGAGGCACATCCTGAGTGAAGACCAGCTCACGAAAACCATCAGAAAGCAAGAACCACTAAGTACTGACATGATAAGTCCAATACACATCCTACTGCATCAGCGGACTCAACCCAGAATAAAAAGCCAACACCATCCCAAATCTTAATCGAGGCATCGGGTGTGGCAAGCAGGAACAGCTATCTGTACTTCAAAATGGCAAATTCTCCACAGTGGTGAGGTTAATTCCTGAGACCCCAACATTTCCAACCTAGCTAGCTGGGAGATGGAGGGTGTGGTGACAGTACAGGAACTTGGAGGTAGCGAAGACTGCAATGGTGGAAAGTCAGAGTTGATAAAGTGTGGATCTGAGAAAGATTTAGCAGGTCAAGAAGCACATGAGGAGCAGGGGAGTCAACGTACCAGGTCAGAATCTTGAATCAGTGCAGGAGCCCCAAGGTTAGGAAGCCCAAAGGAAGTGTCTATGTTTAAAAAAAAACAACCGTTTAGCTTCTAATAGTGTTTAACCTGTGTTCAATTTAATAGTATAATTAATTACTGTCCTCTGTATAGTTCTGTCAAATTCACTTTTTATTGCAATTGCCTTTTATTTCTTGAATTATATTTACTTTATTGTATTTAAATAAATGCAGACATTCTTTTAACCTGAAACACCTGCCTTCTTCATTTCACATTCCCTAAATAAGTCCAGTGTCAGAACCAGGGATCTGGGGGTGATTTGTACCGTCTAAACATGAGCAAATTACTGATTGCAAACCAGAATCCCAACGACGCTGTTTTGAGTCGTAGGGTTGGAGAGATCTACAACACTTCGGTCTAACCATCCATGCTGACCAGATATCCTAACCTAATCTCGTCCCATTTGTCAGCACTTGGCCTATATTTCTGTAAAACCCCTCCTATTCATATACACACCCAGATGCTTGTTAAATGTTGTAATTGTACCAGTCTCCACCACTTCCTCTGGCAGCTCATTCCATACACACACCACCCTCTGCATGAAAAAGTTGCCCCTTAGGTCCTTTCAAATCTTTCCCCTCTCACCCTTAAACCTAGGCCCCTCATGATTTTATAAATTTCTATACGGTCACCTATCGGAAAGATGTTGTGAAACTTGAAAGGACTCAGAAAAGATTTACAAGAATGTTGCCAGGGTTGGAGGATTTGAGCTGTAGGGAGAGGCTGAGGCTATTTTCCCTGTAGCATTGGAGTCTGAGGGGTGACTGTTTTAGATTAGATTGTGTGGAAGCAGGCCCTTCGGCCCAACAAGTCCACACCGACCTGCCGTAACGCAAACCAACAAGACCTATTTCCCTATAGTTACCCCTTCAGCTAACTCTACGGGCAATTTAGCATGGCCAATTCACCTAACCTGCACATTTTTGGACTGTGAGAGGAAACCAGAGTACTCAGAGGAAACCCACGCAGACATGGGGAGAATGTGCAAAATCCACACAGACAGTCACCTGAGTTGGGAATTGAACCCGGGTCTCTGGCACTGTGAGATAGCAGTGCTAACTGCTGTGCCACTGTGCCAACCTTATAAAGGTTTACAAAATTATGAGGGGCATGGATAGGATAAATAGACAAGGTCTTTTCCCTGGGGTGGGGAGTCCAGAGCTAGGGGGCATAGGTTTAGGGTGAGAGGAGAAAGATATAAAAAAGACCTAAGGGGCAACTTTTTCACGCAGAGGGTGGTACATGTATGGAATGAGCTGCCAGAGGAAGTGGTGGAGGCTAGTACAATTGCAACATTTAAAAGGCATTTGGATGGGTATGTGAATTTTGCCCGAAACGTCAATTTTCCTGCTCCTCAGTTGCTGCCTGAACTGCTGTGCTTTTCCAGCACTACTCTAATCTAGACTCTGACATCCAACATCTGCAGTCCTCACTTTTGCCTATATGAATAGAAAGGGTTTAGAAGGATATGGGCCAAGTGCTGGCAGATGGGACTAGATTGGATTGGGATATCTGGTCTTCATGGACAGGTTGGACCAAATGGTCTGTTTCTGTGCTGTATATTTCTATGACTCTCTGATCCCTCAGCCTCCAACGTTCCAGGGAAAACAACCCCAGCCTATTCAGTTTCTCTATATAGCCCAACTCTCCAACCCTGGCAATATGCTTTTAAATATTTTTTGAACCTTTTCAAGTTTCACAACATCTTCACAATAGGAGGGAGACCAGAATTGCACACAATAATCCAAAAGTGGCTTAACCAATACACTGTACAGCTGCAACATGACATCCCGACTCCTAAATTCAATGCTGTGACCAATAAAGGAAAGCACTCCAAATGTGCTCTTCACTATCCTATCCACCTGCGATTCCGCTTTCAAGGAACTATGAACCTGCATTCCAAGGTCTCTTTGTTCAGTAACACACCCCAGGACATTACTATTAAGTGTATAGGTCCTGCTCTGATTTGCCTTTCCAAAATGCAGCACCTTACATTTATCTAAATTAAACTCCAATTGACACTCTCAGCCCATTGGCCCATCTGATCAAGACTCTGTTGTAGTCTGAGGTAACATACTTCACTGTCCACTACACCACCAATTTTGGTGTCATCTAAAAACTTACTAACAATACCTCCTGTGTTCACATCCAAATCAATTACATAAATGACGAAAAGTAGTGGATCCAGCACTGATCCTTGTGGCACTCCACTGGTCATAAGCCTCCAGACTGAAAAACAACCCTCCATCACCACCCTCCACCACCCGTAAGACCATCAATAATACCCTTACTGGCATAAAATTCACTAAAGAGGAGGAAAACACAACAAACTGCCATTCCTGGATGTCACAGTAGAGCGAACAGCCAATGGGGAACTTCAAACCAACTTCTATAGGAAAACAACACATACGAACCAAATATTGAACTACAGAAGCAATCATCCCAACACCCACAAATGAAGCTTCATCAGAACATCATTCCAATCAGCCACCACACACTGCAGCACAGAAAAACTATGCAGAGCAGAGGAAAATCACTATACAGTATATTCAAAAGGAACGGGTACCCAATGAACATAGTCTGCAGATTTCTCAGCAACAAACCCAAACAAGCAGACAAAATACATCCAGGAACCCTAGCCACTCTCCCCTACATTAAAGACATCTCTGAAATGACTGCCAGACTACTCAGACTCCTTGGCATCATGGTAGCCCACAAACCCACCAGCACACTAAAATAGCAGCTAATGAAATTTAAAGACCCTGTACAGACAACAAGCAAAACTAATGTCGTTTACAAAATACCGTCCAAGGACTGTAACAAACACTACATTGGACAAACAGGCAGAAAACTAGCCACCAGAATACATGAACATTAACTAGCCACAAAATGACATGACCTGCTCTCACAAATACCCTTACATACAGATGAAGAAGGACACCACTTCGACTGGGACAACACATCCGTCCTAGGACAAGCCAAACAGAGATATGCACAAAAAATCCTAGAAACATGGCACTCCAACTGGAACTCTATCAACAAACACATTGATTTGGACCCGATTTACCATCGCCTGTGAAAAAGAACAGGAATTGACATCACCATAGGAAATGACATCACCATCCCAAAGAAGCCCAAACATATAAATAGAAAGCAGGAATCATCAGCAAAGTTTCCTCTTGAGGATCACTGGAGCCTAGTATGTTACCTAGTGTGGTGACAAAACATTTGAAAATGAACATTCTAGCTCAGCGAGCAAACCTGCATCCAGAATTTCAACCTGAGCTACAAATCTTCTCAAAACTCGCTACCACCCTCTGTCTTCTACCTTCTAGCCAGTTCTGTATCCAGACGGCAAGTTATCCCTGTATTCCATGAGACCTAACCTTGCTAACCAGTGTCCTATGAGGAACCTTGTCAAATGCCTTAATAAAGTCCACATAGATCATTTCCACCATCTGCCCTCACCAATCCTCTTCGTTACTTCAAATCTGCAGAAGTGATATGAATTAAAGGGGAAATTGTTCAGTGAGAGAACAATTTCAGCCAGGCAGAGGACAGTGTTTTTGGATGGTGAGTATTCAGGTTGAGGAAGATGTCGAGAGCTTTCAGACCATCTTGGTGGGGGAGGTATAGAGGGATTGGACATCCATGGTGAATAGGAGGCAGTTAGGGCCAGGGAACTGGAAATTGTTGATGTGATGAAGGCCATCAGAGAAATCGTGGATGTAGGTGGGCAGGGTCTGGACAAATAGAGAGAGGATGGAGTCAGGTAGGAGGAAGTGAGCTCAGTAGGACAGGAATAGACAGATAGGATCCCTATGGGATCAGTTTGGTTTGTGGATTTTGGGAAGGAGGTAGAAGTGGGCTGTCTAGGGTTGGAAGACTACTAGGTTGGAGGCAGTGTGGGAAGACCTCTGGAGGTAATGAGGTCAGTAACAGTCCTGGCAACAATTTGTCAACCTGTGAGTGACTTAACCTTAATGTTTGACAGCCAAATCCTGAGCAGCCATTGTAGCAAGTGCTTAGAGAGTACATTTTCTGCAACAGGTGCCAATGTTCATGGTGTAGATGCAAGTTTGTGCCTTCCACTCTCCCTAAGAGTTTCTGATGATAAGCATGATGCATTACCCTCTTGCTTCCTTCAATGTGGTGTGAGAAGACAGCTCCATCTTGCAGTTTGCAAAGTATCTGGTGAGGTGTACTTTTCTGCATATTGAGTAAATATATTAACATTTCTTGGAGATGCTATTTCCATCTGTAATGTGTAAAACACTCTTGGCTGTGTGCTAGTCCATTCATGTCATAGAGTCATAGTGATGTGCAGCATGGAAACAGACCCTTTGGTCCAACTCGTCCATGCCAACCAGATAGCCGAACCTAATCTAGTCCCATTTGTCAGCATGTGGCCCATATCACTCTAAATCCTTCCTATTCATATACCTATCCAGATGCATTTTCATGTAATGCACCCTTACATTGTAATCTCAGTAAAAACGAAGTATCAGCAAATTTAGGCCCCACATTGAAATAAGAAACTGCCTTTCTCTCAAAGCAAGTGCAACCAGCAGATTTCCAGGCCAAAGCCTAAATGAACACTTTTGTGTCATACTGAGGGAATAGTGCTCTGTCAACGATTTCATCCTTCAGGTGGGATGTTTAACTATGTTTCCGTGTAGTCTATCTCAGGCAGCTGTAAAGAATCCCATGTCACTGTTTGAAAATCAAAGTTCTTCCTGCTGCCCTGACCAATGTTTATTACTCAACCACTGGCAAGAAAAGGATGATCATAAATAATTTTCACTTACTTGGATGGGCTTTATGCTTTGGTCAAAATGACACCAGATTCTCAATTCTGGAATTTCCCTCCCTAAAACAGCATTCCATTTCTATTGAGGGAGGAGCCCCATTGAAAAGATGCAAAATTTATTTCATATGTTTTCAGTTCATGGAGGCAGGAACACATTTAAAATGCAGCTACCTTGAAGCAAAAGCAATTTTCATCACCCAGGTTTCTAGATCATATTAAATGGCTTGAGATATTTAAGGCATTTATCTAAAAGTACCAGAGGTATTTGAAAGTTCAGGTACTACATGAATATTGTCTTGGGAATGTGAAATTTATGAGCCAATTAATCAAGTACCCTTTAAATTTTGCCTACTGCAACTCAGCTGAAAAAAAAATCATACTTTTAATTTCAATAGATATTTCTTTGGATAAGACTGAAGATTATCATTGTAGGATTCTTTCTGCCATTCTGTTTTTGACCTACTGGTATAGAAGTGGAGACGACTATTCCATGGTTTGATTGACCCCTCCATGTGGTTATAAAAGAGTTATCTGTCTGTGGAGAAAGTGAGGACTGCACATGCTGGAGATCAGAGTCGAGAATATGGTGTTGGAAAAGCACAGCAGGTCAGGTAGCATCTGAGGAAAGGAGAATCACGTTTCGGGCATAAACACTTCATCAGGAAGTGCTTATGCCTGAAACATAGATTCTCCTGCTCCTCGGATGCTGCCTGACCCACTGTGCCTTTCCAGCATCACATTTTCGACAGTTAGCTGTCTGTGATATATGGCTATGAATAACATTTATTGTTTGTTATAAGGGATTGAATACTTGAGAGTATCATTTATTTTATAAAGCAGTAAGTACATGAAGGAATTTAAATGTTTTGAACTGACCTTTATCAATGAAATCTTTTCTATAATATTGTGGAGTTTGTAATGGATATTTAAAACTTCCTTTTAGTTAATCTCAGCATGGTTCCTAAGGTCTGTAGATCGCAGATACTGGGCCGTTGACATGGAGGATGTGAAAGCAGAGGCTCATGGGTGTGGGGAAATAGGTTGGCATATATCAGCACTGGGCTAGAAGAGATGATTGGGGATTCATGGGTTTCATGAGTTGCATTAGTTTTATGATAGGGTATGGAGTTGATAGAGAAACACAAATTGGCACAGATGAGCATGTGGAGAGAATAGGAACAAATTACCGCAGATGCTGGAATTTGTCCTGAAAACAACAAATGCTGGAGATCACAACAAGTCAGACAACATCCATGTAGAGAACAAGCTAACACTTCAAGTCTAGATGATTCTTTATCAGAGCTGGAGATACTTTGTGAGGAGAGTGTGAGTGACATTTGATAGCATGAGTTGCTCAGGATAAACCTTGGGGAATGTGTGGTCGGTGAGGAGGTGTGAGGGTTGATTGCTGGAGTACACTGAAGGGGTCCTTATAAACAACTCTCACTCAACTCCAGCTGTACCTGTGGCCTCTGTACTGCTTTGGGGGTCCCCCAGTTCTCAAATTCCACCCCACCAATCTCCAAATTTTGGGTTTTTCTGCCATTTTGGCCGCTTAAAGTCAGACCCCCCATCTCTATCTGCATTTCATCGGGATCATTCGCACCCCAACTCCCTCATTAGGTCCACACTTCTCACCAACCCCCTCTCCACACCTGGCACCTTCCCTGCCACTGTAAGAGGTGCATAACCTGCACCCACACTGTCCCACTCACCTTGGGTCAAAGAGCCCAAATGTTCATTGCAAATCTAGTAGAAATTTACTTGCATATCCTTGAACCTCAAATACTGCATCTATTGCTCTCAATGTCGTCTCCTCTACATTGGACAGACCAAGTGCAAACTCGTGGAATGGTTCAGGGAACACCTCTGGTCTGTACATACCAACTAACTCCACCTTCTGGTGGCCATCCACTCCCCACACCCCCTCCCCCTGTCACTCACCTGCCTACCCCCTCCCCAGTGACATGTTCATTCTGGGCCTCCTCCACTGCCTAAACAAGGCCATTCACAAATTCAAGGAGGAGTACCTCACCTTCTGCCTTGGGAGCCTACAGTCACGCTGCCTCAACATTGAATTCACCAATGTCCAAATCGTCCCTCCCCCCCCAACCCGCCCCACATCCAACCCTCTAATTCAGCACCACCTTCTTGACCTGATCTACCCGTTTATCTTCCTTCCCACCTTTTGGTGCTGCATTTTCCACCTACCTATCGCCATCATCTCCTAACTTCACTCACTTATTGCTATCTCACCTACCTTTCCCCTAGTCCCATTAATTTCTGAGCTCACTTCCCAATACTGAAGAAGGGCTATGCCTGAAATGTTGACTCTCTTGCTCCTCAGATGCAACCAGATTTGCTGTATTTTTTTCTAGTACCATGCTCTATTGACACTGCTTTTGGTGTGGCAGGCTTGACTGTAGTTAGTATCTGCCTCCTCAGAACAAAAAAATCTAACTATTTGGGGCATTCTGTCTCAAGTCAGATTTGGGAAGCTGCAACTCTCTGTATCCAACTCAGAAGAAAAAAAAATCCCCTAAGGTCATTGTCATATTGTTGCTTGTGGGACCTTACTATGCTGAAAATGGCTGCTGTGTTCTCTCCATATCATGATGACTGTAGTTCAGAGATAATTCTGCTGTTGGAAACACATTAAAACAACCTGAATATGTAAAAAGGAGTTCCTTTATTTTAAGGTGTAGATTACAGAGTGAGTTACGCAAGTTTTCTTTTTTACAGAACTTAACCATGGGAAAAAGGTAACAAGTAGTTGAAGCTTTTCACCTTCCACTCATCAGAACTGAAGTGCAAAAAACAAACTTGAAAAAAGGGACACTATTTTATACAGAATGAGAAGAGGGTGCTGATTGATTGGGCCATCATTGGTATGAAGTGTAAATACGAACAGTTAATTGTCAATCTTAATTCCTAGACCAGACAGATTCTGATTGATCAGGGTGATGCCATGGGAATGCAGTAGACATTGACTGTCTCCCTGACTCCCTTTTTTCTATTCGTGAGGTACATGGCATATCCAAATTCCTTTTGCTTGCACAATGCAGCTACCTTTATGTTAATATATATACTTTTGATACTTTAATTTGACCAATGCTTTTCAGTTAAGTATTGTGAAAGAAAGTAAATATCAAGGATTTTAAACAAAACACAAAAACACCACAGGGTTTCTAGCTTTAGAATTTGGAGAATGGATGACAGCAGCAAAATTCTCTTTCCGAATTGAATACTTGACCTTCATTCTGTTGAAACTAACCACATTTCATGCACATCGAGTACAGCTTGATAATGAAATTTAATTGCTGAAACTTTTGTAGTTTAAACTTAACAGTTTGTATACAAATCAACAGTATAGGTTATAGATTGTTAACAACCTGCTCGCCCCCATCTCATACCATTCCACCCCAAATTCCAACCTGCATGTTGTTGCCCTCCTCCTGCCCATTCATTCTTCAAACCCCCGATCCCCCTGCTGAGCCTCCTGGCCCCCATCTATTGAACTATAGATAAATTCTCACTACCACTCCAAAGCAACTGCTACCATTATCATTGGTAACATCATGTACAGTGGGAGAGACAGGTATCAAAAAGTAACTGAACTAAAAACCCTTCTCCTCTCACTTGTTAATGTCTTGACCAACACTCAACAGACCAAATGTCACCGAACCTGCAGAATTGGGGGCAGGGAAAGTTGGAGAGGGTGTGATTGGTGACAGGGAGAGAGGAGAGTCATATCAGAGAAGAGTCATGTCAAGCCAGCTCCAATGTCTCCTGACTGAAAGGATTTTAGTAGCAATCAAGGAGCCAGTTTTTGAGGCCAGTCTAGTAAGTCAACTATATTACTCAGCCAGTTCAAAAAAGAGACAAAAAAAGGTTCCTTAAAACAGGCACAAATATAACAAATCAGCTGATCTGTTAATGTCTGAATTTAACTGCTCTCTATGGCCCTGAATTAATACTGTACAATATTATAATTATAAGGCAACTAAATTATATCAATGGTAGTTATTTATCTTCAATGAATTCATTAACTACATTAATTATTATAATTTAATTATTTAACTTAAGATAACCTATTGTGATACAATCAAAATGCAAGTTTGGCTGCACTCACCAAATCAACTTACTGACCAAGCAGAAAAATTCAGATGGAGGTAAAATTACTTAAGTGCATAATGGTTTGTAAAATTGTAGTTTCTAAATTTTGTTAAAAATAACAGAAAAGGCTGCCATGGACATAGTCAGCAAATCCCACCCATTATAACTAACAAAAACAGAAATTGCTGGAAAAGCCCAGCAGGTCTGGCAGCATCTTCAGAGAGAAATCAGAGTTCTGAGGAAGGGTCACTTGATTTGAAATGTTGACTCTGATTTCTCTCCACAGTTGCCGCCAGACCTGCTGAGCTTTTCCACCAGTTTCTGTTTTTGTTTCTGATTTACAACATCTGCAGTTCTTTTGGGTCCCATACATTATAAGTTGAGTCATCACATGTTCACTTTCCTCCCTTAATGCCTATCACTCAAGGTACAAGTTCCACTCTGGCATCAACAGCCTTTCTTATTTGAACATCCCAAATTTATCTCCTATGTTTACTCCTCAACCCTCTCACCATCACCCTCAATCACCCCATTCTTCCCAGGAACCTTTCTTCAGATTACTACCCTCTCCCTTCCTCCTACTGCCCATTGCTGCTGTCCCTCTAATTAACCACTCCTAATCGCACTGTCTTTTTATATCTTGATCCAACTCCCATTCTGTGCAGGGACCTGGCTGTTGTTGCATTCCTCAATGGATAATTGCCCACTTGAATGAAGACCTGCTGTCTAACAGACTGGGGCGCCTCTAGCAAGGAACTAATCAATGAACTTGGTGATACAGTGCATTATTAACTTTAGTACATGTGGGAAGGAGCCTCATCATCTCATGAACAGGTATAAAATGTAAAATAAAAGAGCAAGTCCTGACTTTCTGACAATCCTATTCCTGAGGTCAGGTCATGAAGAATTCTATCCATCAAATCGCAGATAAATTTTGCTTGTTCAGCAGTCCTTGCCATTTTTTAGCTGAGGATTTTGAAAGTTATCTTTCGCAACAAGGAATAATATAGTAGTCTTGAAAATTTCCTAGTTGAGAATATTAAGAATTGGCTGTCTGAAGCTCCAGTAATTGATCATGTAGGCAGCACTGCTAACTGTAAAGATGGATGAGTAAGTCCCTTTCCAGAATGCCATTTCAGATTGCAAAATGTTAATACAGAATTATACATAATAATTGTGATGTTGCTGTGACTTTATGATATTATCTAGTCCCTTTTGTTTTGAAGAGAAATTGTTAGGCAAAGGTGCCTAGTGGTCCACCAGGAGCAGTAGAGTAAACAGCTTGGGAGGCGTTGTTTTTTTTTTAAATTCATTTTTTTTTAATGTGTGGCCAGCTCTCACAGGATTTGTTTAGAATCCCTACAATGTGGAAACAGACCCTTCAGCCCAACAATTGGGCATAGGTGTCAAGGGTGTGATGCTGGAAAAGCACAGCAGATCAGGCAGCATCAGGGAAGCAAGATAAGAGGCAGAAAATGAGACATTCTTCCTCCAGCCATCAGAGCATTTCAGAGAACAACTCCGGGACACCTGCACCAATCAACTCCACCATCCCATGGCTGAACACTTCAACTCCCCCTTCCACACTACCAAGGACATGCAGGTCCTGGGCCTCCTCCATCGCCACTCCCTCACCACCGATTGCCTGGAGGAAGAATGCCTCATGTTCCACCTCAGGACCCTCCTACCCCAGGGCATCAATGTGGATTTCACCAGTTTCCTCATTTCACTTCCCCACACCTTATCCCAGTTCCAACCTTCCACCTCAACACCATCCTCATGACAAGTCCCATCTGTCCATCTTCCTTCTCACCTATCCGCTGCACGCTGCACCCTCCCTGTTGACCTAGCACCTTTACCCCCACCTCTATCCACCTATTGCACTCTCAACTAGCTTCCCCCAGCCCCACCCCACTCCCATTTATCTCTCCATCCCCAAGGATCCCAGTCTCAATCCTGATGAAGGGTCTTTGCCCGAAATGTCAATTTTCCTGCTTCTCTGAAGCTGCCTGACCTGTTGTGGTTTCCAGCACCACATTCTTGACCCTGATCTCCAGCATCTGCAGTCTCGCTTTCCCCTAATTGGGATAGGAGTTGGAAGAGCTGAAAATGTGTTGCTGGAAAGGTGTAGCAGACCAGGCAGCATCCAAGGAGCAGGAGAATCGATGTTTTGGGCATGACTTTCTCATGGGAGTTGGAAGGTCATGCTGTGGCTGTACAGGACATTGGTTAGGCCACTTTAGGAATACTGTGTGCAATTCTGGTCTCCCTCCTATCAGAAGGCTGCTATGAAACTTGACAGGGTTCAGAAAAGATTAACAAGGATATTGGCAGGGTTGGAGGATTTGACCTACAGGGAGAATGCCATGATCTATCAATATTATCGTGGTTGGTTTAAAGTTTAAATGAAGCCTGATGGATGCTGTCAACATGTATTAATAAATACATTATTCATGGCATATCTCTCCTGATCAGAGTCCATTTGCCAACTAATTAGCACTGTCCTCTCATGCAGTCTAAATGTTAGTTTTCCCCTTTAATTGGTATTCTTGTGAATTGTCCTGGTAATTGCAAGGTGAAAAATTTCAACGATACATGGTTTTTTTTGTCATGGATACTCTATAGCATGTTAACTTTCAAATACTTTGGCCAAGTAATAATTAATCTTTTGAAAAAAGGATATATCATGGATTCTCTCAAATGGTATTGTGATTCCAAAGTAATTCTTCTCACACAAGTGGCTGGCACTGCTGTGTTTTCCTCAAACAGTTGTAGCTGGCTGAATTCCCTTTGCTGGAGACATTGTGGTAGACTACAAGAAAAGCCTCTTCAGGAATTGTTTCTGAGTGATTCTTTCAGTGAGATTTCAACTCACACATTTGCTGACAGGAATTATAAAGAAAGGAGGAGGGAGAAATGGGCTGTTGCTCAGCAGAAAGGTAAAATTTTATCACTAATTGAGTTTTTAAAAAATGCAATAGCTGTATCTCACTCACTACGCAATATAACCTTTCTCTGAAAGTTCTTCAGACTGTATGACTCAAACTGAACTGACCATTTATTATTAGAATTATATTCAGTGCTATTTCCTGAACAAAATGTCCTTTGTTTAAAGATTCAAGATATGGTCTACAGAATCAATTAAACAATTGTAACTCTTCTTAGCAGAATATATACACTCACTTCATTTCGTCTATTGCTCAATCCTTTGAGGATAAAAGCAGCCAGACAATATGAAAGCTTTGTCGTAAAGCTAACTTTAGCTCTCCTGATAATCCCTTTACATTTTCCCTAAGCTTTCATGAAACAATTTTGGCCAAGACGCCAAGGCTAGCCTTAAAGAGAAAAAGGTGACATGTTCATGCTTGATTGAGATAGTTCTGTTGCCAAAGCATAATTAAAAGCTCACACAAGCAATCCTTACAGTTTAGCCTACTAGTGAACTTTAATTAGCTCAAGTAATTATATCAGGCTAAACTCATCAAGTTCAGTTGTTAATCAATCCCCTTTGGGTACCTTCCCAGAGGAAATATTTTGGCGCACTAATTTGATAAGTGTCAGCACTTTCTCTGGACTAGTTTTGTTCTGTTTAATTAACTGACATTTTATCAGGTTTTATGTAGTTTTCAATTACTTTTTTAAAGAAATGAAACAAAGGCAACTGCCTATTACAACAGTCTCTAGATATTCAGAACGTAGTATAATTTTTCACATTCCCCATTATTGTCTTTTGAGGACAGGACAAATAGTCTTCCTTTTTGCTTGTGCTGGAAGTTGCCACAGAATAGCATCACATTTCTTAAAGCTGAACTCTGCAGTGTTTGACATCATTCGCCATCCAAATATCCACAAGAATTTCCACAGAATAAAACTATATAGGATTTCCCTTCGAATTTATCATTGACCCTTTTCTCCTAATTGAACAAAATAAGGGCATAGGAACAGGAGTTCATGGGGTAAACCAGCAACACAGAAAAGATTTATCCCGTGAAGTAATCTGTGAAAATTCGAGAGGTCAAGAACTATTTAAATTAAAAGTTAACAACTTTATTTCTTAAAGTATAACAGAGAATAATTAACTAACAACTATTTACAACTCTTCTATAACCTATCTTTTACCTCCCCTTCTACAATACTAGTCTAATAAAACTCCTGATTATGATTTACAAAACAAAACTTCTTATATCAAACCCAGGCAGCTTTTAGTTTTCTCTGTATTTTGGTCATCTTTTCTTCTTCTTAGGGATTCTGCTTCACAGTTTACTGCTCAATAAAGGTACCTTTTAAGAGAGCTATTTTTCAGATAGTCTTTACATGTTGGTAGCTTGGCAGTTCTCCTCTCAACTGTTCAATTTCTCCCTGGTCTTATACACCACCGCTCCCCCCCCCCACCCCACCCAAAGCATTGGGTGGTGTCATTGGCTTTTAAGATTGTCAATATACTTAATTCAAACTGGATTCGAGTTTGGTATTTTTCAGCATACAATTCAAACTGATTGGCTTAATTCAAATTTGTTTTATTATTTCCAGGCAACCAGCTACCCTGACGACCCAATAGTTGGAGCGCATGTTACATTATATTTGATGGAGAATGCTTGGTTCTGTCAGATAGTTTTTGCTAGCTTTTAACTCTCTTAAAGGTACAGTACATTGATCCATATCCTTTAATACCCTTTACTAACAAAAAAAGTTGGATTACATTAGCTGGTCAGCATGGACGAGTTGGACCAAAGGGTCTGTTTCTGTGCTGTACATCTCTATGACTCTAATATCTGAGCATTTTGATGCACAGAACCCAAAAAAAGTGCTATCCAATATCATTTTTGAATGATCAAACTCTGATTTTAACATTGAGCCCCAGTCCTCTGATAAAATTGTCTATTCGCATTTACTCTATAAATTTCTTTTATGATTTTATAGATTTGAATTAGATGCTCCATTCCAAACTGATAAACACCAAAAAAATGCAATGACTTCTACATAAGTGCATTTTGCATTACTCATTGATAAAAGACATGTAAAAACCAAATTATCAAATAGGTGCTCAAATAACCATATCCATACTCAATTCATGATGTGAAGTATTTTACAATTGAGCCAACATTTCTCCCTCAAAATGTGAAAGGGTGTAACCAAACTGAATATTTCTCATATAATAGATGATGTTAGAATTCCAGGATGTGTAGATGGCCCCTGACCTATGAATGCCTGACTTACAAGTGCTCCTGTTTATGAATGGGATCCTGTAAACAGATCCTGCATGTTCAATCATACTTATCAACAGAGGAGTAGAGAAGTGATGCAACTGTAGTGAGCTATATAGAATAGTAAATACAGCTGTTATCCAACCATTCAAATGCACATGTGATAATAGTGCTTTGAGGAAATGCAAAAACATCACAATGGAGGTAAAAGTTGACATAAATAATGTTGATCTGAAAAAGATGAAATATTGATGAACTTTGGAAAAGAACTAGGACCTAGCCATTTCACAATTGGAATGATTTTAAAACACAAATGTGTATTCTAGAACATGTGAAGGGCTTGGTGCCAATGAAGGTTGTAGTAATTATTAAGCAAACGAGTGGATTATTTATAGAAATGGAAAAGTTGTTAATGTTTGGATTAAGGATCCGCAACAGTGTCATATGTTGGATTGCCTAAAGCTTAGAAATGAAAAAGTGAAAAGTCTGTACACAGACCCAAAGTTAACATGGAAGGTGAAAAGATAGTGAAGGTTTTGTTGTTTGTTGAGGTTGGTCTAATTGTTTTAAAGGGAAGGAAAATTTACACAACATTAACATACAAGGGAAAGCTGCTAGTGCTGATCATGATGCCGCCAATAAATTTCTGAATGAATTGGATGAAATAATTAGGAAGGGAGAGGAGTGTATAATGCTGAACAACACTGATGAGACAGGACTGCTTTGGAATAGGATGCCTTAACAAGCATATATTGTGAAAGAGAAGAAGTTTATGCCAGGGTATACATTGTACAATAGATAAATCAATCATCTTGATTGGTTGTAATACTGTTGGCAATTGCAAGCTGAGGCTAACCTTGTGTAGCATGCTGAAAACCCTGGGGCTTTCAAGGGAATCTATAAAAGCACCAAAATAATTCATATGGAAGTCCATTAAAAATGCTTGAGTGGTGTTAACAATTTTGAGAATTGACTCTGGCATCATTTTGTGTCTGAGGTAGAGAGATACTGTGCCTTCAAGGATCAGTCCATTAAGATTCTATTAATTCTAGGTAATTCATCTGGACATACCGCATACACGGATGATTTTCATCCCAACATTAAGGTTGTATACCTGCTACCTAATACAAAATCTGCACTTCAGCCTGAGGATGAGAGTACGATTGCATCCTCTAAAGCCCACTACCTCCATAAGACATGATCCCAGGCAATTAAGGCAACAGACAGAGGACATTACAGCCAAAAGTAATTTTGAAGACCTATGTATCTACCAAACAGTAAAGAATGTTTCAGAGGCATGGAATGAGATATCAAAACAATGTGAATTGTGTTGAGAACAAGCTTTTCCATCAGTTTATTGAAGTCTTCCAAAGTTTTAAAGAAACAATTGAGGCAGTAAGGAAGCAAGTTGTGGACTTTGGCAATTAACTCCAGCTGACTAATGACATTGCTGATGTTCAGGAGGTGCTTGAATCCCATTCACAAGAGCTAAGTAATGAGGACCCTGATGGAACTAAAGCACCACATGATTTTAGATGGAGGAGCAGCAGCAGAGGCAGAGATTCTGAACCCCAAGTGATTCACAATCAAATAATTGGCAGACATTTCCAGGCTTGTTGAAGAAGGAATGAATAAATTTGAGGTACAAGATTCAAGCTTATGAAAATACTCCAAAGGTCCATGAAGCTTTGAGTGATTGTCTACAGTGCTATAAAAATGAAAACATTCCCCTGAAATGTTTTTCCAATTAGTTTGTAAGGCAGTCAGAACCAGTCCTAACAACTTCAGTAATATCACCATCAGCATCGCCTCCTTCTTGACTACCTTCTTTCCAAAGAAGTCCCTCTGTCAGAAAGCCTTATTCATTCAATACATTCATTAAAAAAGAAGCTAGATTGCTTTTTCTCCACTAACTTCTGTACTTTAAAATTGTTGGATACATCATTGTGGTTAGCATGCCTACAATTCATACAAAATAACATATACCATTAGCACTGACTGAGGAGAAGAGCCTGTTTATGATATCCCTCCAATGATGTCAATTTTCAAAGAACGGTACCATAAATGTAAATAAATTGATTTCTTTAACTGTAACTGAGCTGTGTTCCTTCATGTTGCTGTACAGTATATAAAATTAAATATTGTATTCTCACTTTATGTTTTAAAGTACTATATAGTACTGCATACAAACTTATCTACAAAGGTAGAAATATGTCATGTCTTCCAATTTACATACATATTCGACTTATGAAAAGTTTCGCATTATTTGTAGGTCAGTTAGTGCCTGTAATCATTTTCTAGGCTGAATTGTGTGTGTTTTTCAAATCTATACCAAATATGTATTGGAGATTAGAAATGTATTGGTCTGTTAGAAATCAGCCATACATTGATGAGTATTGAAAAGACATGGCATGACACATCAATGGATGACTGGAGAAATGGTGTTGGAAGGAGGATTCATGAGCCAATAGAACCAAACCTAGGACAGGAGGTTCCTACCTACAATTAATTGTTGTTTCTAAATGCTTCGTAGTGCAGAACGTAGTGTTTGGAATGGAGATAAAGAAGGAACTGCTAACTATTTTAATTAACTGATTAATCAACAGTTTCATATCAACAAAGTTGAGTTTGTTGCTCTTGCAGGGAGATTAACTCGTACTGTGAGTTAGTTTCAAAGCTAATGGTGGAGGATGAGTACAAAAGATTGAAACATTAGAGAAGGAACAAAATATTCACCAAAGGATTAAAAGAAACAAGTAATAGTCTATATTTTTAAAGCATTCATGAGATTTGGGCATCATTTATTGCCCATCCCTAACCTTCCAGAGGGCAGTTAATAGTTAACCACATTGAAAGTCAAAAGGCAATGGTTAGAAAATCTTTTGTTGGAGATGGTTATTGCCTGATATTGTGTGGAGTGAATGCTACTTGCTACTTTTCAGCCCAAATCTGGATACTGTCCAGGTCTTGCTGCATTTGGTTAAAAGTCACACAACATCAGGTTATAGTCCAACAGGCTTAATTAGAAGCAGTAGCTTTTGGAGCGCTGCTCCTTCATCAGGTGGTTGTGGAGTACACAATTGTAAGACGGAATTTATAGCAAAAGTTTACAGTGTGATGTAACTGAAACTATACATTGAAAAATACCTTGATTGTTTGTTAAGTTTCTCATCTATTAGAAAGACCATGTCAGTTTCACTTCTTTCAGATGTAAATCACAATACTTTTTTTAAAAGTTACATTCTGGGTGTCAGCCCAGATAATGTGTTGAAGGTGTTCGCCCCCTGTGTGCTGTTGCCTGTGCCATAACGTTTAGACTGATTCTAATCCAAAAAGAGTGTTTACAGGGTCTTACATGGATTCATGCAGTTTTTGAGCAAAGTACAAAGTAACTCTGCAAGTACAAATTCACCCCACAAACATATAGGTGTATGTGTGCATGTGCGTTTGTGTGTGGGGTGGGGGGTTGTGAGTGTCTGCGAGAGAGTGTATATGTGTGTGTGAGCGTAAAGGAGTCTAAGTCTGTGGGAGGGTGCATGTGTGAGTGTGGGAGTGTGTGTGAGTGTCTGTGTGCGTGTCTATGTATAGGAGTGTCTGTGTCTGTACATAGGAGTGTGCGCGCACATAGGAGCGTCTGTGTGTGTGTATCATGCAATGGTGGACACCTGTAGTGTGACATGAACCCAAGGTCCCGTTTGCGGCCCTCCCTATGGGTATCAAACTTAGCGATCAGCCTCTGCTCAGCCGTTTTTCCCTGCTGACTGTCCTGAGGTCATTGCTGTATTTGGACATGAACTGCTTTGCTATCTGAGGAGTCAGGAATGTGCTGAACATTGTACAACCATCAGCAAACATTCTCATTTCTGAATTTATGAGGGCAAACGTTATTGCTGAAGCAGCTGAAGATGGTCAGGCATAGGACACGATCCTGAGGAACTCCTGTGGAGCTCAGATGACTAATCTGTAACAATCACATTAGTTTTTCTTTGTGCAATACATGATTCCAATCAGAAGAGAACTTTCCCCAATTCTCATTGACTCCAGTTTTGCAAAGGCTCCTTGATGCCACATTCAATCAAATAGAGCTTTAGTGTCAAGGGCAGTCACTCTCACCTCAACTCTGGAATTAAGCTCTTTTGACCATGTTTGAACCAAGGTTGTAATAAGGTAGAAGCTGAAGGCCATGGCACAATCTAAACTGATTGTGACTAATAGGTTATCACATTACTGACGATTGTGAATAGACTGATGGTTGATTAATTGGCTGGGATGTCCTTGTTTTAGTATAGATGGGCAATTTTGCACATTGTTGGCTACATACCAGTGTTGTTGCTGTATTAGAACAAGTTAGTTAGGGGTAAGGCAAGTTCTGAAGTACAGTTGTGAGGACTATTGCTGAAACGTTGTCAGGGGTCATAGCCTCTAACCATTTAGAGTCAGACAGTCAAGGAGATGTGCACAGCATGGAAACAGACCCTTCAATCCAACTCGTACATGCCGACCAGATATCCCAACCCAAACTAGTTGCACCTGACAGCACCCGACCCATATCTCTCCAAACCCTTCTAATTCATATACATTTCCAGATGCCTTTTAAATTGCACTAGCCTCCACCACTTCCTCTGGGAGCTCATTCCATACAGGCACCATCCTCTGCATGAAAAAGTTGTCCCTTAGGTCTCTTTTATATCTTTCCCCTCTCACCCTAAACCTATGCCCTCTACTTCTGGACTCCCCGACCCCAGGAAAAAGACTTTGTCTATTTATCCTATTCATGCCCCTCATAATTTTGTAAACTTCTGTAAGGTCACCACTCAGCCTCTGACGCTCCAGGGAAAACAGCTCCAGCCTGTTCAGCCTCTCCTTATAGCTGAAATCCACCATTCCTGGCAACATCCTTATAAATCTTTTCTGAACCCTTTTAAGTTTCACAACATCCTTCTGAAAGGAAGGACACCAGAATTGCATGCAGTATTCCAGAAGTGGCTTAACCAATGTCCTGTACAGCTGCAACATGACCTCCCAACTCCTGTATTCAATACTCTCACCAATAAAGGAAAATATACCAAACACCTTCTTCACTATCCTATCTACCTGCGACTCCACTTGCAAGGAGCTATGAACCTGCACTCCAATGTCTCTTTGTTCAGCAACAGTCCCTAGGACCTTTCCATTAAGTGTATAACTTCTGCAAAGTCTTGCTTTTCCAAAATCCAGCACCTCGCATTTATCTAATTAAACTACATCTGCCATTGGCTCATCTGATCAAGATCCTGTTGTAATCTGAGGTAACCTTCTTCACTGTCCACTACACCTCCAATTTTGGTGTCATCTACAAACTTACTAATTATACTTGTTAAGCTCACATCCATATCATTTATATAAATGACGAAAAGTAGTGAGCCCAGCACAGATCCTTGTGGCACTTCACTGGTCACAGGTCTACAATCTGAAAAACAACCCTCCACCACCACCACCGTCTTCTACCTTTGTGCCAGTTCTGTATCCAAATGATTAGTTCTCCATGTATTACATGAGATCTAACCTTGCTAACCAATCTCCTGTGGGGAACCTTGTGAACACCTTACTGAAGTCCACATAGATCACGATATCCTCGTTGTTACTTCTTCAAAAAACTCAATCAAGTTTGTGAAACATGATTTCCCATGCACAAAGCTGTGTTGATTATCCCTAATCAGTCCTTGCATTTCCAAATACATGTGCATCCTGTCCCTTAGGATTCTCTCCAACAACCTGCCACCACCGACATCAGGCTCACTGGTTTATAATTCCTTGGCTTGTCCTTACCACCTTTCTTAAACAGTGGCACCACATTAGCCAACCTCCAGTCTTCTGGCACCTCACCTGTGTCTATCGATAATACAAATATTTCAGCAAGAGGCCCAGCAATCACTTCCCTAGCTTCCCACAGAGTTCTAGGGTACACCTGATCAGGTTCTGGGGATCTATCTACTTTTATGCATTTCAAGACATCCAGCACTTTTTTAGATTAGATTCCCTACAGTGTTGAAACAGGCTCTCTGAAGAGTAACCCACCCAGACCTATTTCCCTCTGACTAATGCACCTAAAATAATGAGTTGGGCAAATTAGCATGGCCAATTCAGCTGACCTGCACATCTTTGGACTGTGAGAGGAAACCAATGCAAGCACAGGGAGAATGTGCAAACTTCACACAGACAGTTGCTCAAGGCTGGAATCAAACGTGGGACCCTGGGTGCTTTGAGGTTGACAGTGCTAACCACTGAGCTACCGTGCCGCCCAACTCCTCTGTGATATGGACATGTTTCAAGATGTCACCATTTATTTCCCTACCTTTTTTATCTTCCATGTCCTTTTCCACAGTAGACACTGATACAAAATGCTCATATTTCTGGCATATTTAATAAAAAGTAAAGCGAGTATTGGTCCTATGGAATGTGAGTCTGGTGAATTACTTGAAGATAAATGGTGGCCAATGAATTGAATGATACATTATGGGGTGGCACAGTGGTGCAGTGGTTAGCACTGCTGCATCACGGACCCAGGTTCAATTCCAGCCTCAGATGACTGTGTGGAGCTTGCGTGTTCTCCTTGTGACTGTGTGGGTTTCCTCCTACAGTCCAATCATGTACAGGCTAGGTGAATTGGTCATGTTAAATTGGCAATAGCGTTAGGTGCATTAGTCAGAGGGAAATTGGTCCGGGTGGGTTACTTTTCAGAGGGTTGGTGTGGACTTGTTGGCCAAAGGGCTTGTTTCCACACTGTAAGGAATCTAATTCAACCTTGGCTCAGTGTCTCCCCCATCTCCTGTGGCTCCAACAAAGGTCACCTTGCTGATCTTTGAGGGGCCCAATTCTTTCCCTAGTTATCCTTTTGTCCTCAATGTATTTGTAAAAACCCTTTGGATTCTCCTTAACCTGATTTGCCAAAGCTATCTCATGTCCCCTTTTTACCCTCCTGATTTCCCTCTTAAGTATACTCCTACAGCCTTTATACTCTTCTAAGAATTCACTTGATCTGTCCTGTTTATGCTGACATACGTTTCCTTCTTTTCCTTAACCAAATCCTCAATTTCTTTAGTCATCCAGCATTCCCTATACCTACCAGCCTTTCCTTTCACCCTAACAGGAACACACTGTCTCTGGATTCTCGTTATCTCATTTCTGAAGGCTTCCCATTTTCACATTTTCTAGCCATCCCTTTACCTGCGAACATCTGCCCCCAACCAGAATTTGAAAGTACTGTCAAAATTGGCTTTTCTCCAATTTAGAACTTCAACTTTTAGAATTAGTCTATCTTTTTCCATCGCTATTTTAAAACTAATAGATTTATGGTCACTGACCCCAAAGGCTCCCCCACTGACACCTCAGTCACCTGCCCTGCCTTATTTCCCAAGAGTAGGTCAGGTTTGCACCTTCCCTAGTAGGTCCATCCACATACTGAATCAGAAAATTTTCTTGTACACACTTGACAAACTCCTCTCCATCTAAACCCTTAACATTATGGCAGTCCCAGTCTATGTTTGGAAAGTTAAAATCCCCTACCATAACCACTCTATTATTCTTACAGATATCTGAGATCTCCTTAATTTTTTTTTCTCAATTTCCCTCTGACTATGAGGAGGTCTATAATACAATCTCAATGAGGTGATCATCTCTTTCTTATTTCTCAGTTCCACCCAAATAACTTCTCTGGATGTATTTCTGGGAATTTCCTGCCTCAGTACAGCTGTGATGCTATCCCTTATCAAAACGTCATCTCCCCTTCTCTCTTGCCTCCCTTTCTGTCCTTGTTGTAGCATTTGTATCCTGAAACATTAAGCTGTCAATCCTGTCCATCCCTGAGCTATGTTTTTGTAATTGCTAAGATATCCCAGCCTCATGTTCCTAACCATGACCTGAGTTCATCTGCCTTCCCTGTTAGGCCCCTTGCATTGAAATAAATGCAGTTTAATTTATCAGTCCTACCTTGATCTCTGCCTCAACCTTGCCTGCCCTGACTGTTTGACTCGCCTCTTTTCTCAACTGTAACAGTCTCAGATTTAAATCTTTTCTTACTACTGCCCTTGACATACCTCTCACTGCATTAGAGCCAGTATTAATACCAGAAACTTGGCTATTCGTGCTATGTTTCCCGGAGAATCCATCACCCCCTACATTTTCCAAAACAGCATACTTGTTGAAATGGGTATAGCCACAGAAGACTCCTGCACTACCTGCCTACCTCTCTTACCTTTTCTAGAGTTAACCCATCTATGTGACTGTATCTTAGACTTTTCTCCCTTTCTATAACTGCCATCCATCACACCACCTTGCTCTTGTAAATTCCTCATTGCCTCTAACTGTCAATCCAACCATTCCATTCGATCTGATAGAATTTGTAACCAACGTATTAATTGCAGATATAATCCACAGTAACATGTAAACTCTCCCTAAACTCTCACACCTGATAAGAAGAACATACCACTCTACTAAAGGCCATTTTTGCTTCTTCCAATTTACAGACCCAGAAATTAGCATCATCTTATTCCTCTACAAAACACTGATCCAGGCTAACTTAATACTTATGGCTTATATTTTTAAGTCTAAACAAGAGACATACCTCACTAAAATATATGATCAAGAAATAAGTAGTCTACTCACTCCCACAGACTTACAGCAAGCCCCAAGGTTGCACTTAAGAACAGTGGCTCAGTGGTTAGCACTGTTGCCTCATAGCACCAGAGTCCCAGGTTTGATTCCAGTCTTGGGTGGCTGTCTGTGTGGAGTTTTCACATTCTCCCCGTGTCTGCGTGAGTTTCCTCCCACAGTCCAAAGATGTGCAGGTCAGGTGAATTGGCCATGCTCATTTGCCTGTAGTATTAGGTGCATTAGTCAGAGGGAAACTGGTCTGGGTGGTTACTCTTCAGAGCGTCAGTGTTGACTGGTTGGGCTGAAGGGCCTGTTTCCACACTGTAGGGAATCTAATCTTATCTGTCTCTGTACTGTGACCTCTCCCAAACAGGTTCCTCCAAGATCAGTTATGAATTTCACTGTTTCTTGATATCATGTGGAGTGAATCAAATTAAGTCAAGACTGGTATCTGGGATGCCAAAGACATCTCCAGGAGGCTGAGGTGTACATTAAAAAGCAATAGCTTGCTTTTGGTTTCAAAGAATCAAAATTTGTTTCTTTTTTGCTTATGGGAAAAATATATAACTCAAAAAGCTTTTTGGGTCAGCTTAAAGAATTTCTAGTAAAAGAATTTTCTCCTCAAGAAAGCTGTTATTTCATAACTGTTAGGAAATAGGTTATCTCAGTCTAAAGGTTTGAGCTCCAGACCAGAAGTGTTTGATTAAATCTCTGAATGGGCTCTTTGAAGCTGAGAAATCAATTGTGTTACAAATCAAGGAGAAGGCGATCAAATTCCCAGGACTGAAATTGAAATAACAGTAAAGTTAAACATATAGATATGATAAAGAAGGGAAATCTCTGGCAATTCAGTGAAGTAAAATGATTGTGATGAAATAGATTTAGATTCCCTACAGTGTGGAAACAGGCCCTTTGGCCCAACCAGTCCACACTGACCCTCCGCAGAGTAACCCACCCTGACCAATGCACCTAACACTATGGGCAATTGAGCATGGCCAATTCACCTGACACATGAATCTTTGGACTGTGGGAGGAAACCGGAGCACTCAGACATGGGGAGAACGTGCAAACTCCACACAGACAGTCACCCGAGGCTGGAATTGAACCTGGAACCCTGGTGTTGTGAGGCAGCAGTGCTAACCACTGAGCCACCATACCATAGATGGGATTATGTTTTTACTGTGTGTCATTAACAGCATCAACAAGTAGAACACCCTCAACAATATTGCCAGGATGTGATACAACAAGGCAACATCAAGCACAGCCTCTATACTAGAAGGAGAAAAATACCTAGCATACCTGTGCGCCATACCAACTCATCATTGAGAGTGACCAATGACAAGTTTCCTGAATGGAGGCACAGTATTCTACCATTTTATTGATGCAATGAATAACACATACGGATATTGATGCATTAGCTTTTTCTTCATAGAAAGAGGAATGTGATATCATTATGTAATTCCTATAGAGCTAGTGGTGATATTATGGTTGTAAGAGTGTATTTTGTCATGTTGTTTTTTGAAGAGAGCTTTTAAGCCAGAGGTGAGGAGATGTCTCCTCCAAGCCAATAATTTAAACAACTTGTGAGACCTTGGTTCTTTTTTAAAGTTGGAACAATAAAAGCAGCATGAATGGATGGAGTCAGGCTCCCACAGAGCCAGGGTTTTAGTTTCGTATTCAGCAGATGTTCGGTCTTTGAAGTTGATTGTGGAAACTGTTACATCTTTCTCTGGCTGCTGCTGCTAAAAGCTTGGGTTCTGTCTGTTGCCAATATCACATGTGAAACAAGCTGTTCCACTGACTTTGCCTTTGCCACGGGATTGTTTATACAATGTTACTACATATGGAAGAGTTGCTATTTAGTATTTTAAAATAATCTATTACTCTGTTAAGTTTTACAACTGAGTTAAAGTTACATCAATTCTTCTTACTTTTGTTTGTATTTTAACTGTAGGGTAAGAATAAAGTGTCATTTGCTTAAAGTCGAGTAGTATAACCAATCAAGTTATATCTGGAACACAGCACCTTATATTTGCCTTTAAATTAGATAAAAGTGAGGGTCTAGGCTGTCTCCTGAATATATTTGAAGACAGGGGGTGTGTTAACGTTGGTCCACGGCAAGCTGAAAACTACTTGCCATCAGAATTGTATATCCCCAGGTGACACATTCACTCTTGCTCTCCGTATCAAGGTTCCAGCCTGCCAACCACAAATAGCTGAAAGAGGTGTTCCCACATTTTCAGTCTAAAGTGTGATATCATTGAATTTATGGTAATCAGAAGACATAAACACAACACAGACAGTGAATCCTACGTATCCTAAATCTGACTGCAGGCAATCCTGAAAAGGAGGATGAGACTGTCAGTGACATGACACAGCACTGGAGTGTCGTATGTTTATGTGTTCTTTACTTTTATACTCTCCATCAAACTGCCTGAGAAAACTAACATCAGCCAATCCACTCTGAAGAGGTAGAGCAAGCAGTTCATTGATGATTTGTTGACCAGATAATAAAAAAAATCACTATTCCAATCGGAAACTAATTTTGAATAAAAAGGGCTAACGGATCATATCGCAGTATAGGATTTTCCAAGTCCTAGGGCAGCATTTTCAATATATGAGGGATGTGCAATGAAATGCTTTTTGAGAAGCAGGAACTAGACACATGAAGTTTAACTGGTTTGTGTCCAGAATTTCTTGCTCATAGAAGTTGGCGATACTATATGTAACTGTTTGTGTGAATGAATCAGAATTGGCCACTGAGGACAGAATGCAATATTTTAATTATTTTACATGAAGCATTTGGTATGATTTGATTTGTTTACAAAATATATAATAATCATTTACTGTGCTAGCATCTATTGCCCACCTCTAGTTCCCCTTGATCGGGTGATGGTGAACTGCCTGCTTGAACCAATGCTGTCCATTTGGTGTAGGTAGACCCACAATGCCACAACTCCTGAGCAGGATTTTCAGTATTTTGAGCTACAGTCACTGAAAAACATAATACATATAAGTAGGAAGTAAACCATGAACCCACTAAGTCTGCTTCACCAATCAATGAAATCATTGATGATCTCATAATCCTCAACTCTAGTTTCGTACCTTTACCCCATAATAGTTGATTCCCTCACTGATAGATCCTATTTCCTAATTTAACATTACAGCCTTACACTGAAACATAAGCACAAAGGCTGCAGGATTGTTTTTTAACAATTAAACGGAAGTATATTATGTGAAAGAGAACAAAATAAAATGAAGCAAATGTTGTCTACATATAACACAGTCAAACCCCCAGCAAAACAAAGCCTCGCCTATTTCCCAGTCATCACTTTACAAGAGTTAATTGAAATCAGGGAAATCATCCTTCATTATCACATCTGTAAGTTTACTTTGAGTCCCAGAATCAAACAAAATGGAAACTGACCCTGTGATCTGACCCGTCCACACTAAACAGGTACTTCAATGTAAGCTAATCCCATTTGCCAACATTTGGCCAATGTCCCTCTAAACTTTTCCTATCCAGATGCCTTTGAAATGTAATTCCACCAGGTAGGACTTGTACAGGTAATGGTAGGACTCTGAGGAGTGTTGCCTAACAAAGAGACCACAATCATTTCCACCACTTCCCCCAGCAGCTCAGTCCATACACACACACACACACATCGTTCTCTGCTTTAAAAAGTTACCCATAGGTCCTTTTTAAACCTTTCCACTCTCACCTTTAACCTACGCCCTCTGGCTTTGGACCCCCCTCCTCCACCCTCAGAAGAACACCTTGTCTATTCACTCTATCCATGCCCCTCATGACTTTTTAAACCTTTATTATGTCACCCTTCAGTCTCCAATGCTCCAGGAGAAAAAACCCTAGCCTGTTCAGCCTCTCCCTATAACTCAAACCCTCCAGCCCTGGCAACATCCTTGTAAATCTTTTCAACACCTTCTCAAGTTTAATAACATCCTTCCAATAGAAGGGCAACCAGAATTATATGCTGTATTCTAAAAGTGAACTGATTAATGTCTTGTACAGCTGCAACAGGATATCCCAACTCTATATTCAATGTTCTGACCAATGAAGGCAAGCATGCCAAAGATTTTCGTCATCACCCTGTCTATCAGTGTCTCTATCTTCAAGGAAATATGCACTTGCACCCCTCGGTCTCTTTGTTCAGCAACACTCCCCAGGGCCCTACCATTAACTGTATAAATCCTGTCTGGTTTGCCTTACCAAAATGCAATATCTCACATGTATCTAATTTATCACTCCTAACCTCACTTGATCAATGTCACCATTGTACTCCAAGATAATCTTCTTTACTTCCACTACATCACCTGTTTTGATTCAATCTACAACCTTACTAACTATACCTCCGATATCATAGCATCCAATCAGTGTGGAAGCAGGCCATTGAGCCCACAGAGATCACACTGATCCTCCAAAGAGCATCCTACCCTATACCTGTATTTCTGCGTTTCCAATGGTTAACCCACCTAGCATGCACATCCCTGAACGCTATGGGCAATTTAACATGACCATTCCACCTAATCTGCACATCTCTGGATTGTGGGAGGAAACCGGAGAACCCAGAGGAAAGCGACGCAGACATAGGGAGAATATGCAAACTCTACACAGACAGTCGTCTGAGGATGGAATCAAACCTGGGTCTCTGGAACTATGAGGCATCAATGCTAACCACTGGATCACCATGTCGCCCAAATCATTTATATAAATGATGAAAAGCCGTGGACCAGCACTGATCTTTGTAGCACACCATTGGCCACAGGCCTCCATTCTGAAAAGCAATCATCTAGCACTACCCTCTGCCTCCTATCTTGAAGGTAATTTTGTATCCAAATGGCTAGTGATCCCTGGATCTCATATGATCTAACCTTACTAATCAGTCTACCACATGGAACCTTGTCAAACGCTTTGCTGAAGTCCATGGAGACAAAATTTACTACTATGCCTTCATCAATCTTTGTTACCTCTTCAAAAAACTCAATCATATTAGTGAGACATGATTTCGAATGCACAAAGCTATGTTGATTATCCTAATAATTTCTGGCCTTTCAAGGTGCATATAAATCTTGCCCTTCAGAATCCCGTCCAACAACTTACCCACCACTAATGTAAGGCTCATCAGTCTATAGTTTTCCATCTTTTATCCTTACAGCCTTTCTTAACTGTTGACAGCACATTAGCCAACCTCCAGTCTTCTGGCACCTGGCTGTCGATGATATAAATATCTCATCAAGGGGCCCAGCAATCACTTCCCTAGCTTCTCATAAAGTTTTGGGAAACAACTGATCAGGTCCTGGGGATTTATCTACCTTTATGCATTTTATCATATCCAGCATTTCCTATTCTATAATATGAACTGTTTTCAAGACATCACTATTTCCTCAAGTTTCCATTTTCCATAACCTCCACAGTAAATACTGATGCAAACTATTTATTTAGTATCTCACCCATGTGTTGACTTTTAAAGGGCCATATTTCCTCCCTAGTTATCTTTTTCCATTACTGTACTTACAGAATCTCTTTGATTTCTCTTTAACTCTATTTGCCAGAGCTATCTCATGTCTTTTTTTTTGGCCTTTCTGGTTTCTCTCTTAAGAATACTCCTAATGCTTTTACACCGCTCCAGGAATTTATTCAATCCCAACTCTCTATGAATCACAACAAAAACAGAAATTGCTGGAAAAGCTCAGCAGGTGAAGATAATTTGTGATGAGAAATCAGAGTAAACATTTCAGGTCCACTGATCCTTCCTCAGAACTGATGGAGGCCAGGAAAATGTTGGTTTTTATGCAGAAGGTAAGTTTGGGGAAGGGGATAAGGAATGAAGAATAGGTAGAGATAGAGTTCAAACAGAGAGCAGGACAGTTGGACAGGCAAAGGAATGGATAACAATCAGGCCAGGAGGATAAATACCGTATCTACTTGAGTAATTGTCAATCTATGTAAAAGTTGACTCCCTATTTTTGGCCAAATAACCTGGAATTTTCCATACATCTCATGTAAAACTTAACCCTAGTTCTTCACAGACACCAGATCAACATTCCTGAGTAAATGTGCCGCCGTCACGTCCCGCTCCAGCTCTCCAGTCTGCCGGTTGTTCCACTCTGCTCCGGGTCTTCCTGTCTGCTGACTGTTGAGTGCTGCTACGGGTCTTCAGAATTACTAAAATTATTTTTTATATTATTCGTTTAAAGATCAGTTGGACTTCTGCTAATAATAGGGTTTGAATTTTGACAGGCATGGTTTTCAGCCTCTCAAAAATAGTATCCATGTAATAATCGACCCACTAAATTTTACCTTAAAAAGTAGTAAAAAACAAATTGACTACTACTATGGTATATATGGTAGCTATTAATGGGTACTGTTATTGACTAACAATTGGTTCTGTCTGATGACAGACTATTTCATAAGGAGGCCTGGTGTGAGGGGTTGAGATAAGGGCACTGGAGAAGCTTAAGCCCTAAAGTTGTTGAACTCAATATACCCCTTCACACAAAATCATCAATCCATCTGCCACGTATTTAAAATCCAAACCCTTAATAAATCATGTGTATATATAGATATATATATATATATATGTATAATATATACACACATATTTGAATATATAAATTACAAATGTTTCATCACAGCGTTACATTTTGAAGTTAGTTTCCTCATGTTGTTTATTATGAAAATTCATACATATCAAAATTGAATTTATCCCATCTTGAGAAAGTATAAGCAACAATTTCTAATGTGTCATGCGCTTTCCCTGATTTATTTGGCCACAGTGAATGTGTAGCATTGTATAAGTTATAAAGTACCTTTTAAACATACAGAGATAGTGAATGACAAGAACAAAAACAAATGATGAACCTATCGTAGTGATTTTAAGGCTTTAAATGAAGTGAGAGTCACAAAAGTCATTGAATGGAGAGTGTCAAGCTGAAGTGCTTCACAATCACCACCTGAACTTCCAAGATTAAATTATACCTTTGAAATTATTATTTTCTTTATTCTATTATTTTTGATGCAGTATTTCAATTTTATGTAGAGATTATATTCTGTTACTTGTCAACTGATGTGGATATAGAAAATGTCAGTAGAGAAACCAACTGACAGTGTCCTTGATAATATTCCCTTGAAAAAGAATAGCAATTATAAAAAACATTACTGTAGATCTATAAAGAAATAATTGATTCCAGTGAAATTTGATGCACATTACAGACAGTAAGACTTTTGACTATGGGATATTAATCACTTTCTTCTATTATTTGCCATTGGCCTTTTATTTTCTTTACCTGTAACTTCTATTATGCTTTTTATCAGTATCCAAATAACCTAAAACGCATATTTTTATTTGCTGTGTTGTCAAATAGCATCTCTATTAGTACTTGGGAAAGCCAGAGTTTGTTACCCTTGTGAAGATAGTACTGAGCCAACTTCTTGAATCACTGCATGGTGTCTGTTTCAATTTTATCCACAATGTTGTTAGGACGGGAGTTCCAAAACTTTGACTTTTAAACCTTGAGTGTTGAGTATATCAGAGTATTGCTGGTGTCCATGCCTGGTCTGTATTCCTTTCCAGCTCTTCAGCAGTGTTCGGTTCAATTGATTGACATGTTAAGGTTATTTCAGAGGTCAGTTGGATATCAACCATGTTGCTATATGCCTGGAGTCACTTGCCAGACCAAACAGGGCTGATAGCTTTCCTCCCCTAAAAACCATTAATAAAACAGATTAGTTTCATGAACATCATGGATTTTTATGTTCATCACTATTGAAACTAGCTTTCAAATCAACATTTCAATTAGAGTGGCAGGGAGCTGGGAACAGGAGCAGCAGATCATCAAGTAGAGGGAGTAAGGGGAAGGTAGATGTTAGGACCAGTAAATTGGAAAGAAACGACAGGCAGAGACAGATAAATGAATACAATGGTACCAATAGACTGAAATGTATTTATTTCAATTTAAGGAATATTATAGGTAAGGCAGATGAGCTTAGAAACTGGATCAATACATGGCACTATGATGTTGTGGCCATTACAGAGACTCAGTTGAAAGAGGGACAGGACTGGCTGCTCAACATTTCAGGATTTTGTTGTTTTAGATGAGATAGTGAGGAAGATAAAAGAAGTGAAGTAGTTGCATTACTAATCTGGAAGAATGTTACGTCTGCACTCAAAGAGGACATACTGGAGGGCTCATCCACTGAGCCAATATGAGTAGAGCTCAAAAATAAGATGGTGCAATTACTCTGACAGGATTATACTATAGTCAAGAGTGTGTGCTGGAAAGGCACAGCAGACCAGACAGCATCCGAGGAATAGGAAAATCAACATTTTGGGCAAAACCCTTCAACAGGATTGGTGAAGGGCCTTAGCCCGAAATATCGATTTTCCTGCTCCTCAGATGCTGCCTGATCTTCTGTGCTTTTCCAGCACCACTGTAATCTTGACTCTAATCTCCAGCATCTACAGTACTCACTTTTGCCTAGGACTATACTATCGGCCCTTCAACAGCCACCAAGAGATTGAGGAGCACATATGTAGGCAGATTATGGAAAGATGCAAGTAAAAAAAGAGTTGTCACAGTGGATGACTTTAACTTCCCCAATATTGACTGGGCTCCCTTAAACAGGACAGAATTTGTTAAGTGCATCCAAGAGGGTTTCTTGGACTATGTGGATACTCCAACTAGAGGAGGGGCCATATTGAACCTTGGACTGGCTATTGAGCCTGACCAGGTGACTGACCATTCAGTGGGAGAGCACTTTGGAATTAGTGATCACAACCCCTAACTTTAAAGATAGCTGTGAACACGGATAAGTCAGGACCTTGCAGGAAGGTACTAAATTAGAGGAAGGCAAACTATGATAGTATTAAGCAGGAGCTAAGGAGTGTTAATTGGAGGAGCTGTTATTGGGCAAGTCCACTTTTAACATGCGGGAAATGTTTAAAGACCTGCTGATGAGCGTTCAAGACTGGCACATTCCAGCAAGGAGGAAGGACAAGGATGACAAGACCCTTGGATAAAAAGGGTTGTTGTGAATTTAGTCAAAAGTAAAAAAAAGCATATGTAAGGTTGAGGAAGCTAAAATCTGACAGGGTCCATGAGGAATATAAGGAAAGCAGGAAAGTACTCAAGCCGGGACTTAAGAGAGCAAGAAGGAGCAATGATATGACCTTGGCAAGTACGGTTAAAGAGAATCCCAAGGCATTCTAAATATACATTAAAAGTAATGTGAGAGAGATCCTAAATGAATATTTTGTGTCAGTATTCACCCAGGAGAAGGATATGGAGGATGTAAGTTTTGTGTGGAGCATGCTAATATAATGGGCCATTTTGAGATCAGGAAAGAAGTAATGTTGGGTCTCTTGAAGAGCATTAAAGTGGATAAGTCCCCAGGGCCTAATGGTATCTAACTCAGGTTATTGAGAGAGGCAAGAGAGGAGATTGCTGGGATCTTGACCAAAATCTTTGTTTCCTCGCGAGCCACTGGATAGGTACCAGTGGACTGGCGAGTAGCAGATATTGTACCTCTGTTCAAGAAAGGAAATACAGATAATACAGGAAACTATTGACCGGTGAATCTCAGTGATTTGGAAACTATTGGAGAGAATTCTCAGGGATAGGATTTAAGCACATTTGGAAAAGCATGACCTGCTTATGGATAGTCAGCATGGCTTTGTGCAAGGTAGGTCACATCTTAATAAATTGGTTGAATTTTTTGAGGAGGTGATTAATGATGATAGAGCAGAGGATATTGTCTGCATGGATTTTAGTTTGGCTCTCTAACAAGGATCTGTATGATAGGCTCATCCAGAAGATTAAAATGTATGGGATCCATGAGGTAAAAACAATGACTGCAGATGCTGGAAACCAGTTTCTGGATTAGTGGTGTTGGAAGAGCACAGCAGTTCAGGCAGCATCCGAGGAGCAGCAAAATCGACGTTTTGGGCAAAAGCCCTTCATCAGGAATAAAGGCAGAGAGCCTGAAGCGTGGAGAGATAACCTAGAGGAGGGTGGGGGTGGGGAGAAAGTAGCATAGAGTACAATAGGTAAGTGGGGGAAGGAATGAAGGTGATAGGTCAGGAAAGAGAGGGTGGAATGGATAGGTGGAAAAGGATTAGGCAGGTAGGACAAGTCCAGACAAGTCCAGACAAGTCATGGGGACAGTGCTGAGCTGAACGTTTGGAACTAGGGTGAGGTGGGGGAAGGGGAAATGAGGAAACTGTTGAAGTCCACATTGATGCCTTGGGGTTGAGGTGTTCCGAGGCGGAAGATGAGGCTTTCTTCCTCCAGGTGTCTGCTGGTGAGGGAGCAGCAGTGAAGGAGGCCCAGGACCTCCATGTCCTCGGGAGAGTGGGAGGGGGAGTTGAAATGTTGGGCCACGGGCGGTTATCACGGATTGGTGCGGGTGTCCTGGAGATGTTCCCTAAAGCACTCTGCTAGGAGGCACCCAGTCTCCCCAATGAAGAGGAGACAGCATTGGGAGCAACGGATACATAAATGATATTCGTGGATGTGCAGGTAAAACTTTGATGGATGTGGAAGACTCCTTTAGGGCCTTGGATAGAGATGAAGGAGGAGGTGTGGGCGCAGGTTTTATAGTTCCTGCGGTGGCAGGGGAAGGTGTCAGGATGGGACGGTGGGTCAGGCGTGGACCTGACCAGGTAGTCACGGAGGGAGCGGTCTTTGTGGAAGGCGGAAAGGGGTGGGAAGGGAAATATATCCCTGGTGGTGGGGTCTTTTTGGAGGTGGCGGAAATGTCGGCGGATGATTTGGTTTATGTGAAGGTTTGTAGGGTGGAAGGTGAGCACCAGGGGCGTTCCGTCCTTGTTACGGTTGGAGGGGTGGGGTCTGAGGATGGAGGTGCGGGATGTGGATGAGATGCTTTGGAGGGCATCTTTAACCACGTGGGAAGGGAAATTGTGGTCTCTAAAGAAGGAGGCCATCTGGTGTGTTCTATGGTGGAACTGGTCCTCCTGGGAGCAGATATGGCAGAGGCGGAGGAATTGGGAATATGGGATGGAATTTTTGTAAGAGGTAGGGTGGGAAGAGGTGTAATCCAGGTAGCTGTGGGAGTCGGTGGGTTTGTAAAAAATGTCAGTGTGAAGTTGGTCATCATTAATGGAGATGGAGAGGTCCAGGAAGGGGAGGGAGGTGTCAGAGATGGTTAGGGTAAATTTAAAGTCAGGGTGGAATGTGTTGGTGAAGTTGATGAATTGCTCAACCTTCTCGTGGGAGCACGAAGTGGCGCCATTGCAGTCATCAATGTAGCGGAGGAAGGGGTGGGGAGTGATGCCGGTGTAAACCTCACCATCATGCCAGCAGATAAAGGGGGCACAGTGGTAGTCTGGCGCACTGACCTCTACACCGCTGAAGCCAAACGCCAACTCAAGGACACCTCTTCCTACTGCCCCCTCGACTATGACCCAATCCCCCCATCACCAAACCATCATCTCCCAGACCATACAGAACCTCATCACCTCAGGAGATCTCCCACCCACAGCTTCCAACCTCATAGTCTGGGAACCCCGCATTGCCCGGTTCTACGTCCTTCCCAAGATCCACAAGCCTGACCATCCTGGCCGACCCATTGTCTCAGCATGCTCCTGCCCCACTGAACCTACCTCGACACTGTCCTATTCCCCCTAGTCCAGGAAAACCCCACATATGTTTGAGACATCACCCACGCCCTCCACCTACTCCAAGACTTCTGTTTTCCCAGCCTCCAAAGCCTCATCTTCACCATGGATATCCAATCCCTCTACACCTCCATCCGCCATGACCAGGGCCTCCAAGCCCTCCATTTTTTCCTCTCCTGACCTCTCCAACAGTACCCTTCCACCGACACTCTCATTTGTTTAGCCGAACTGGTCCTCACACTTAACAATTTCTCCTTCGAATTCTCTCACTTCCTCCAGATCAAAGCAGTAGCCATGGGCACACGTATGGGTCCCAGCTTGCCTGTCTCTGTTGGCTACGTAGAACAGTTGATCTTCCACAATTACACCAGCATCACTCCCCACCTCTTCCTCCGCTACATTGATGACTGCATTGGTGCCACCTCATGCTCCCGTGAGGAGTTGAGCAATTCATCAACATCACCAACACATTCCACCTTGAGCTTAGATTTGCCTGGACCATCTCTGACACCTCCCTCCCCTTCCTGGACCTCTCCATCTCCATTAATGATGACCGACTTGACACTGACATTTTTTACAGACCCACCAACTCCCACAGCTACCTGGATTACACCTCTTCCCACCTTACCTCTTGCAAAAATGCCATCCCATATTCCCAATTCCTCCGCCTCCGCTGTATCTGTTCCCAGGAGGACTAGTTCCACCATAGAATACACCAGATGGCCTCCTTCTTTAGAGACCGCAATTTCCCTTCCCACGTGGTTAAAGATGCCCTCCAATGCATCTCATCCACACCCCGCACCTCCGCCCTCAGACCCCACCCCTTTAAACGTAACAAGGATAGAACGCCCCTGGTGCTCACCTTCCACCCTACAAACTTCGCATAAACCAAATCATCCGCCGACATTTCCGCCACTTCCACAAAGACCCCACCACCAGGGATATATTTCCCTTCCCACCCCTTTCCGCCTTCCGCAAAGACCACTCCCTCCGTGACTACCTGGTCAGGTCCACCCTCCCATCCTGACACCTTCCCCTGCCAAAACAGGAACTGTAAAATCTGCGCCCACACCTCCTCCCTCACCTCTATCCAAGGCCCTAAAGGAGCCTTCCGCATCCATCAGAGTTTTACCTGCATATCCACTAATATCATTTATTGTATCCGTTGCTCCCGATGCGGTCCCTCTACGTTGGGGAGACTGGACGCATCCTAGCAGAGCACTTTAGGGAACATCTCCGAGACACCCGCACCAATCAACCACACCAACCCGTGGCCCAACATTTCAACTCCCCCTCCCACTCTGCCGAGGACATGAAGGAACTGGGCCTCCTTTGCCACTGCTCCCCTACCACCAGACACCTGGAGGAAGAACGCTTCATCTTCCACCTCGGAACACTTCAACCCCAGGACATCAGTGTGGACTTCAACAGTTTCTTCATTTCCCCTTCCCCCACCTCACCCTAGTTCCAAACTCCCAGCTCAGCACTGTCCCCATGACATGTCCTTTTCCAACTATCCACTCCACCCTCTCCTCCCTGACTTATCACCTTCATTCCCTCCCCCACTCACCTATTGTACTCTATGCTACTTTCTCCCCACCCCACCCTCCTCTAGCTTATCTTTCCACACTTCAGGCTGTCTGCCTTTATTCCTGATGAAGGGCTTTTGCCCAAAACATTGATTTCGCTGCTCCTTGGATGCTGCCTGAACTGCTGTGCTCTTCCAGCACCACTAATCCAGAGTATGGGATCCATGGTGACTTGGTCGCATAGATTCATATTTGGCTTGTCTATAAATGAGAGAGCTGAAAATGTGTTGCTGGTTAAAGCGCAGCAGGTCAGGCAGCATCCAAGGAACTGGAAATTCGACGTTTCGGGCAAAAGACCTTCATCAGGAATGCTTTTGCCCGAAACGTCGAATTTCCTGTTCCTTGGATGCTGCCTAACATGCTGCGCTTTAACCAGCAACACATTTTCAGCTCTAATCTCCAGCATCTGCAGACCTCACTTTTTACTCTATAAATGAGAGAGGGTGGTGGTGGTGATAGGGTGTTAATGGGTGGGTCAGTAAGTTTTCAGATGACACAAAGATCGGTGGAGTTGTGGTTAGTGTAGAAGATTGTCAAAGAGATATAGATCACTTTCAGATATGGGCAGAGAAATGACAGATGGAGTTTATTCCAGGTAAGTGTGACGTGCTGCACTTTGGGAGATCAAATTTTAATGAAAAATATACAGTTAATGGCAGGTCTCTGAACAGCATTGATGTAGAGCAGGATCTTGGGGTCCAAGTCCATAGCTCCCTGAACATGACCACACAAATCGATAGTGTGATAAAGAAGGCATATGGCATGTTTGCCTTTCTTAGTCAGGGAATTGAGTTCAAAAGTTAGGATGTCATGTTGCAGGATGTCATGTTATATGACTTTGGTTCGGCCACACTTAGAGTATTGCATTCAATTCTGGTTGCCACATTACAGGAAGGAATCTTTGAAGAGGGTGCAGAAGAGGTTAACCAGGATTAGATGGTTTGAGCTATGAGGGGAGGCTAGAAGATCTTGGGTTGTTTTCTCTTGAGCAGCGGAGGCTGAGGGGAGATTTGTTAGATGTTTATAAAATTATGACATTATGGCATAGATAGGGTTGATGATCAAAATCTTTTTCTCAAATTTGAAATGTAAAAGTTAAAATCAGATGCATGCATTTAAGCTGAGAGGGGGAAAGTTCAAAGGAGACATGGGGCAAGTTTTCTATGCAGAGAGTTCTAGGAGTCTGGAATGCACTGCCAAGGATGGTGCTGGAAGCAAATATGATAAGGGCATTTAAGGAACTTTTAAATAAGCACATGAGTATACAAGGAATGGAGGGATATAGATCAAGAGCAAGTTTCAACTGGCATCATGTTCGGCACAATGTTATGTGATGAAGGGGCCATTCTGGTGCTGGGTTGTTCTATATCCTATGTTCTACTGTCTTTTCATTTCATTTGTTTGTGTGAAGTTTGCACATTCTCCCTGTGTCTGCGTGGGTGCTCTTGTTTCCTACCACAATCCAAAGGTGTGCAGGTAGGTGAATTGGCCAAGCTAAAAATTGCCCATGGTGTACAGGCATGTGTAGGTTAGGTGCATTAGTCGAGGTAAATATAGGATAATAGGGTCGGGGAATGGGGTCTGGGTGAATTGCTGTTCAGAGGGTCGGTGCGGACTTGTTGAGCTGAAGGTCCTGTTTCTACACTGTAGGATTCTAAGTCTAAGTTCTCAGTCTAAAACCAGCTGCTGCAGTGACATGAAAACCCATGTCCCCAAAGATTAGCTTGAACCTTTGGAATTCTACTCATATAACTACAATGTTACTCTACCTCCCAAATACTCTAAGCATGACAAACATTTTACTTTTTCTACAACTGTCTGTGGATGAGCAAGTATTTGTAATCAGATGCTTACTTGAAGTACTAAAAAGAAAGATCATTATTATTATGTATGCCCAATTGTTAATTAGTAGTTGAGTTAATAGCATGGGTTAATTTCTATTAAATGTTTCTGGGCCATGACATTGATATGAGTGGGTAAACTTAATGGTCTATAAAATAAATAGTAATAATTATAATCAAAAGAAATCCATGCGACAAATAAATTCTCTCTTTGATTGTTTCAGCAAGAAATTGTCTTCACTTTATTTTATTTTTATATCAAGAAGTGCACTTACACACAACTGAACATTTTATCCCATCTCCAAATAACCCATGATTTTTTTTTCATCTATAAACAACCAGCAGTAAATCCACCATCAGTTTCCAATTGAATAAAATAAATTGTCTTTATTCACTTGTAGGTATAGCAAAAATGGCCCTCTGAATTCTACAAGAAGAGACAGAATGGTGTAGCACTTTAAGCAAGCGTGATTTCAGCACCGTAGCTTTCACACCACAGTTTATCATCAGATCTGATATGTAGGAAGACAGTAATACAGCAGTCATAGAAGAAATTAATTCCTCCATGTAGGGATGAAATGTTAGTTTTAGTCACTGGCTATTAAAATAAGAGTTGCAATTGGGATGATCTGAAACATAGAAATGTAGAAACATAGAAAATAGGAGCAGGAGGAGGTCATTCATCACAACCATGGCTGATTGCCCGACTCAATAGCCTAATCCTGCTTTCTCCCCTTTGATCCCCTTCACCCCAAGTGCTATATCTTGCCACCTCTTTAATACATTCCAGTGGTAATGAACTTCACAGGCTCACCACTCTTTGGGCAAAGACATGTCCCATCTTCATCCTAAATGGTCTACCTTAAATCCCCAGACTGTGATCCCTGGTTCAGGACACACCCACCATCAGGAACATCTTCCTTGCATCTATCCTGTCTACTCATATTAGAATTTTATAAGTCTCTATGAGATGACCCCTCATTCATCTGAAATCCTGTGAAAACAATCCTAACCTAGTCAACATTTCCTCATACGAAAGCCCTCCCATCCCTGGAATTAACCTGGTAAACCTTGGCTGCACTCCCTCAAGACCAAGATCATCCTTCTTCAGAAAAAGAGATGAAAGATGCACTCAATATTCTGGGTGTGGCCTCATCAAAGCCCTGTATAACTGAACGGAGGCAATATGAAATCTTCTTAAAAGGAATTGTTTCTGATCGCTCTGTAACCAAACATGATCTACATGCAAATTACCATTTAACCTAGTAATTGAAGATGCAAATGAGAGAAAGCTATTCAAATTTAACAAAGTGAAATAGAAAGCAAGCCACACTAAACTCTGGCTTCAATTGCCTGTTTAGTATAAGACAATAATGCTTAGCGTATTTATTTCTATCCAAGAACAATCACAACTGTTCATTAGATTCTCTGTGCTCAATCAACTCAATTACGTGTTTTGCCAAAGGTTAATTTAAAAACAGACTTAAAAGATTTATTTGCATTAATCCAGTTTATTCAAAGTTAGAACTCATTGATTCTGTAATTAGTTAATATCCTGACTTATAAAAGTTGATTTTGTGCATGTTACTGCTATTTGGTATTCTGTTTGTAACTACTCCAACCCTTTCTACTGGTGAAATCATGGATATTCCGAGGGAATCATGCTATCTTTCTTGACTGTATTGAGTGATACAATCATGTAATTTCCATTATTTGAAGGAACGATTTTAAATCACTTCTCTCTGTTGCACTATGATGACCATTCATCTGAAGCTGAAAGATAGGGATAGAAATATAATTTCCTGTTACTTCTGTGTCAGAATTCTAATCAGTCATTTGTATTTACTTCAATGTAAATTGTGTGTGATATGAAATCTCACCTTTGAGAATAAGGTGCAAGACCACAAAAGAGCAACTTCACACCTACTATAGTAGAACCAACAGGACAGTACCACCTATGTGTTAGGTAGTTGACCTTGTAATTCCAGTGTCATTATCACGTAAAGCTCTCAATAAGTATTACTTGTGAGAGAACATAAGCATTGCCACATCAGATAAAATACCCGACTGGAGGCAAACTCAAACCACTTTACCATCATCTGTAAGGTAGAATCTTACAGGGGCCTGAGCAATGTGGGATATGGTGAGATTTATTGCAAAGTTACATGAGAAGTTTGATGAAGCCTATCTCAATGACAAGAACAACTTATTACACCTTTTATGCATTTACCAATTGGTGTGGCAAGTTTCTTACTAGGCAGTAATGCGTTAGCGATTAAGGAGGATTACTGCTTGTTAAACGCTTTAGGAACAATGCAACCCCTTTGATGAGAAGGGCATTGCTTGTCACTGGCCACCCTGGGGTTTCCTTTCTTCCTGATGGTGGAAATTGAATAAAGATTTGTACACCTGTTTTCTTTCACTGTGTCTCACACCTGCATACACATAACATGGGTGAAAAAGATATCAGCCATGGGTGATAGTCCATATCTCTAGAAAAGAAAAAAAAGATTTTTGCCTTAAAACGGCGGTGCTTGGACCCAACATAGTGCACCAATTGGAGATGTTCAGGTGTGCCGTGGAATCCCATCTGCACTTTCCCCTGAGCAGATGGAATTTCACATTGGCCCCAGGGTCCTGTACTTCCCATGGGAACCTGTGCCCCACAATTTGAGCCGCCTCCAGAATTTTAGTTTTGTCCCTTTTAAGGTTGTATCACGGTAGGCCCTTTATCGAGTGCTGCTGAATACTGTTCACCTCTTCTTCCTCATCCATCGTCTGGACACGCTTTGGTGTGCCATTTGCCACCAAGTGGTGGGGATCCCCAGTGGAGGTCTCTCTACACAGGAGTCCTCCCCCTTTCTCTCGGGGATCTGGAGTGGAGGGTGCTACACACAACGGTCCCCCACAACCGCAGACTCCCGGCCCAACTGCTTGTTCTGTGGTGCTGTGGAGTCCGTGGACCATGTATATATTGAGTGTGGGCATTTACACTCTGTTTTTGATGTTTTCAAAGAAATCCATCTCTGTTTTTGGTTACACTTCAGTCCCATGCTCCTGATCTTTGGGCAACCAGTGCGGAGGGGGGATGGTAGGTCACAGGACCTCCTTGTGGGTCTGCTTCTGGTCTGGCCAAACTGGCCACAAACAGGTCCAGGCAGCAGGTTCTGGAGGGGGTTGTTAGGCCAATTGCCTGCCCCTCTTCTGCAGGTATGTCAGAGCCTGAGTGACCCTGGAATAGGAGCATGGGGTATCCACCAACACCCTCAAGGTTTTCAGGGAGAGGTGGGCACTACAGGGCATGGAGTAAATTATTTCCCCCTCCTGCTCTATTTTGATTTAATCCCTGCCCTCCCATTCACTTTTTGATCAGGCAGCATTGCCCTCCAGAGAAGTGCTTGTCACTGGCCACTTAGGTGTTTTCTTTCTTCCTGATAGTGGAAGATAAATAAAGATTTACACAAAAGAAGTTAGATCTTTGCCTTAAAACAGCAGTGCTCAGACCCTACATAGTGCACCTGTTGGAGGACGTTCAGGTGTGCAGTGGAATCCTGACTGCACTGATCCCTGCCTGAATAGTTTCACATTGGCCCTAGGGTCCTGTACTTCCCGCAGGAACTTGTGTCCCACAACCTGAGCCACCTCCAGGGCCCTTATCAACTGCTACTGCGCACTGCCCACCTCTTTTTCTCATCCGCCACCCGGACACGCCTTGGCACGCCCATTTGCCACTGGGCGGTGGGGATCGCCAATAGAAACTCTTTACGTGGGAGTCCTTCACCTTTGTCTCAGGGATCTGGGATGGAGGGGTCCCGTGCAACCACAGATTGTGGTGGTTCATGGTCTCCCAGCCCAACTGCTTGTTCTGTGATGCTGTGGAGCCCGTGGATCATGCATATATTGGGTGTGGGCGTTTGCACTCCTTTTTTAGTTTTCTGGAAAACCTTCTCCTCTATTTTTGCTTGCACTTCAGTCCCATGCTTCTGATCTTTGGGCACTCGGTGCAGAGGGGCCTGGCCAAACTGGAGCAGGCAGCGGGCCATAGCAGGGGCCGTTACGGCCGATTGCCTGCTCTCTTCCGTGGGTATGTCAGAGCCTGGGCGTCCCTTGAGAAGGAGCACTCAGTGTCTACCAACACCCTCGAGCTGTTCAGGGTGAGGTGGGCACCACAGGGAGTGAAGTGCTGTATTTCCTCCCCAACTCTGTTTTGATTTAATCCCTGCCCTCCCCTTCACTTTTTTGATCATGCAGCACTGCCCTTTGATAAGAAGGGCACTACTTGTCCCTGGTCACTCAGTTGTTTCTCTCTTCCTGATGGATAGATAGATCGTTCAATGTGTCTCACACCTGCACACACACATTATGGTGCTGGGGAAAATATAAGCAGTACCGCTGTTAGGCAGTAGTGTTGGGGTAGAAAAAATATATAACCGGGGATCCAGTTTAAGGGACTGGCTGGTGCCAAAGTCAGTGTGTTCCTGCTGCTATTGAGTAGGTGAATACTACATATAAAAAAATAAGTTAAATCTCAGTAATCTGTACCTCCACCATTGTGGGTTTGAGTAGCTGGCAGAGAGGACAGCTATCACTGCAGGGTGACAAAAGTCAGAGACGTGCTGGGTGTGGAGGCCTAGGCTGGATGTTGCTGCAGGAATTGGTGGGCATCCAGCTCACAGCTGAAGCCATCTGTTGCCTAAAAATGGCAGTGGCCAGACCTGATGTTGCGAACCAGTTGGAGAATATTCAATTATGTGGTGTAATCTAGTCTGCACGTACCCCTGGTCAGGTGGAATTTCACATCGGCCCCAGAGTCCTGAACTTCTCTCAGGAGCCTGTGGCCTGCAACTCGAGCTTTCTTTTGAGTATGTGTAGTGTGTTTTTCAGCTTGCAAGAAGTTTTTTTTTGGACAGGCTGCTGCTGCACATCATCCACCTTGACTCCTGCATCCACCTCTTGGACATGTCTTGGTGTTCTTATTTGCTGCCGGACAGCAGGGATTCCCAGTGGAGTCTTCCACTGGGAGCCTTCCCACTTTCCGTCAGGGACCTGGAGTGGAGAGTGTTGCACACAGCAGTCCTGTGAAACTGCAGATTGCAGTGGTTCACAGACTCCCAGCCTATCTGTTTAATTTGCAACACTGTGGGGGTCTATGAGTTGTGAGTGTTTGCCCTCCATTTTGGTTATTAGAAAAATCTTTTGTCGTGTTTTTGCCTACAATCCTGATCTTTTGGCGCCTAATGTGGAATGGTGTGGGCAAATCAGAGGATCTCCTCATGGGTCTGTTCTTGGGCCTGGTTAGGCTGGTTATAAGCAGGTCAAGGTGGATGGCTGTCATCTCTGCTCCTTGTGTGCTTCTTTTCTGCAGTTACATTCAAGCCCTGATACTCTTGGAGAGGGAGCTATTAATACCTTAAGAGGGATAAACTGCTTTATTTCGCCCTCCAACTCCATTTTGATTTAGTCTCTACCCACTCTCTTAATGCCCACACTCTTACTTTTCATGATTTGCATAGCCAATAATGGCTTTGCTTGTAAATATTCAGTTGGCTACATGGGTGTCTTTATTGATGATGGGGGTCAGTTTAGCTCAGTCGGCTGGATGTTTGGTATGTGAAGCAGTGCAATGCCAACAGCTTGGGTCGAATTGCCTGAATTTACCATGAACCTCTCCCCTCACTGAGATATGATGACCCTCAGGTTAAATCACCACTAGTCATCTCTCTCTAATGAGAAAGCAGCCCTATGGACTATGGCAACTTGACTTTACTGGTGGGGGTTCCTAGTCAAAACAAAAACAGAAAAAATGTCATGGTGATTTTGGTGATGGGAAAGTCACTCAGTTATGCATAATAGCACTTCTAGGTAGAAACGAAAAAGAAAAGAAAATGGTACAAGCTAGATCTGTGGGCTGCACGGTGGCACAGTGGTTAGCACTGCTGCCTCACAGCGCCTGTAGACCCGGGTTCAATTCCCGACTCAGGCGACTGACTGTGTGGAGTTTGCACGTTCTCCCCGTGTCTGCGTGGGTTTCCTCCAGGTGCTCCGGTTTCCTCCCACAGTCCAAAGATGTGCGGGTCAGGTGAATTGGCCAAGCTAAATTGCCCGTAGTGTTAGGTAAGGGGTAAATGTAGGGGTATGGGTGGGTTGCGCTTCGGCGGGTCGGTGTGGACTTGTTGGGCCGGAGGGCCTGTTTCCACACTGTAAGTCTAATCTAATCTCCACCAATGCTGTATCATGGGCTGTGCCAGCAATTATCATTGTAATTCTGCAGCAAGAACACTGTGCATTCAGAAATGCACATCCAGTGTATGGACTGGAACAGGCTACATCTCCATCTTATTCACTTGCTTTCTTAGTTTAATCAATTTGAATCTACCTGGATGATCCCAGCATTGCCTTGTCTTACTTTTTTGCATTGTGTCCTGTCATCTAGAGACATCATGCTTGCAACACTGTTGTCTTGTTATGCTATTTAGTGCAGACACAAAGCTAGTAGGTTGTTATTATCATAAGCAGGCCTCAGTCAAGTCAAGAAAAATAGCCTTCACTCATCTCAGGTGGTCTAATCTCAGTAAATTAAGGGCAGCCTCTGACACCAAGTTCAGGGGCTTGGACATGGTCAGCTAGTTCCTCAGGTACCATAGCTAGTTTTCTATTTTTCTATGTGTTTATGTTTGTATGTTTATGTGACATCTGAGGAAAAAATATGGTCTGGAATTCAAACTTTCAATTATTCGATTTGTTTCAGATAATTGAGAAGTGAGGGGAGTGGAATGACCAGCTGATGGTATGACAGTTGTGTCCTACACTCAGGAAGATAGGCTGTTGGTTCAAGTGGAAGGATCATAGAAAAATGAATAACAGTGGAGAGAGATTGTTTGGTGGATCACAAAGTAGTAAAATATTAGCTTAGGACAATGATAAATATTAACTAATAATGAGAATGCAACAAAAAATAGTTGTAGATATTGAAAAAGGATCAAAACAGGCACAAATAAGCTTGTAGAAGCGTCATTCATGAAAGCAGTCAAAGATAACTAAAATCCTTAAAAATAAAAAAAAAGCTATAGAGTGGAAACCACAATGTATTTTTCAATTCATTGAGAGGATCACTCGATAGGCTAAGAGGCAAGTGCTATTGTGAGAAACAAAGCCCACTGCCAAATACTTTTAGTCTGAGTCAAATTCCGAAGCAATCTTTATTCATATGTTCTTGCAAGAGCGGATGTCAAAATAAAAAGTAGGCACACCCCAGAGTAAGGTCAGCACATTTTTATACAGTTTCTTTGAGTCTCTCAGTTCATCCCCTTATACCTTATTGGCTTAACATGCAAAGTGTCAAACCTATCACAAGTATTCATAACTCTCCGCCCTTGTTTACTTCTCCCCTTTCTCTTTCTTCAGCGCCCCTTACCCATGTTTATTTCTTGCTTTATTTGGTTACCCTTATCTTATCCATTTCCTTGTTCGTGACAAGTTGCAGCTGCTAGTCTAACTGTTTTACCACATCCCTCTGTGGTCTACTGTTAGTGTGCATTCCCCTTCACTGCTAGCTGAGTATTATGGCGTTTGCGTACTTGATTTCTGTATTATGGCTTTTGCTAAAGCAACACTTCCTCCCCTGATAGTCCACACTGAGCCTTATGACCTCTGATTGTAATTTCTGCAGAAGCAATGCTTGCACACATTTTTCACAAACATATTTTTCACACTGGTAAATGGGATTAGAGAAGACAGGTGCTTGACAACCAGCGCTGATGGGATGGGCTGAAGAGACTTTTTCCATGCTATAAAACTCCATGCCTCTATGACTTTAATTTACACAGCCCTGTCCTCAAGCACCCTCCGTTTGAGTTATTGGAACTAGCTTTCCCCACATTTAATTTAATCAGACACTGAGCCTTCCTTGTTCTCAGTCTGTGAGAAACACCATAAAGCAGAAACATTTCAGAAGAGGCAAAGTGGAAGAGAACATCATTAATAAAAAAAATTACTCCAGTGAGAACTATCTCCCCCAGTTGCCTGGAAGGTAATATGGATGGAACAGGTCAATCACCCATCTGGAAGAGGAAATGAGTTCCATTATTTAAAGATGTAGGCAATTAGTTATAGAGAGGCAGTAGAGCATTTGTGTAGATTCCACCCTGAACTTATTACTGGTTAGCTATAATGAACATTTGACATACTTTCCTTTAAAGGCTCTTGGCAAGCTGTTTGTAATAATATAACCAGACTTTGTGACCAAAACTCTACAAGAGAATAAAATGAAACAATTAGTGAATGGCATTGTACTCAAACAGATTTGCCTCACTGACCCATACAATTGTTAGTTTGGTTTCTGCATCCAACAACCTGCAGTGCTCCATACAAGTGTCCGCAGAAAATGGCTAATGTTCTAATTACTCAAAAGTGTATAAAACCAGACGAGTATTATAAACCAATGTGTTAGTTCGCTGATTCTCAGTATGAGACATCAATTCCTCATTAGTGCAGAGAAGGGGTTACAAAAGAACAAAGTGGGAACAGAAGCATGTCAAATACTGAAGCATCAAATCCATAGGGCATAAGTACAAACTAGATTCCCACATCATAGGTTGGTTTAGCTGACATGCTCGAGGCATGTTTCTTTGGAAAATGTGAAACTAATCAGATTTTCCAAACTATATCACAAACTTTACATCAATATTCTATATACAAAGTGTGGCCTGAATTAATACCTAATTGCACTCTGCGGCGTTCAAAGCAATGCGCTGCAAAGTATCTCCTCAAAGTCAAAGCAACAGAAGGTAATCATGCAAGCTCTGAAATTCATGTAATACTAATGGCAAGATACGTTGCTTGAATTTCTGAAATAAACACAGTGAATAGGCAAAAGACCTCCAGAATAATTCAGTAAATGTTCATAGAGATGGTGTCAGTTCTACTGTTGACATTAATCCTATAACTGTAAATTAACATTGGCTCCTTTGAAACATCACCTTGCATTCACTGCAATATTTTAAAAGGTCAATGTTTAGTTATATACTCCTACTATTTTGCATTTCAGGAGCCCCTGCTGCTCACCCAAAGCACTTTTTATTTGTGTACTGAATGCAAATCCCTCGAGCCAAGAGATCACCTCCTCATTTTCAGTATTTGAGGTGATTAATCTGCCACATTGTTTAGGGGACACTCCTCACTAATGTGCAGCATTGTTTGTAACTCTTCATGTGTGCATAATGTTTTTGTACTGAGGCCGCAGAGATGGAGTTTGGCTATGCAGAACCTTAGCTTGTCTGAACTTGTTTAGCAAGGACTTCTCTTTCAACAGATGGCATTCTTCATAAGGAACTTGTTAGTATGTTGCAATGTCTCGCACTTATTGATCCAAAGCATATCTGCTGATTGATCCTGCTCAGGAAGGTTGCCCTTATAGAATGCTGAGATGAAAAAAGCTGGCAATAAATGAGCTGAATAGATCATGGTAGACATGACAAATTGAGGAACAAAAGAAGTGAAAGACTTGTCTCAACAATAATCAAATCAAACAGTCGGCCCATTATTCACTTTTTACAACTAACATTTAATAACAAAACCAGGTTTTTGGATAAAAGGATGCTTTCCTGGAAATCTGGACTATATTTTCATGTCTAACCCTTGTACAATCAAGGCATCTGATCTCCAAACATCAACAGGGAGGAGTTCCCATTTGGTTTCCATTAATTGTGTTATTAGCAATATTCTTCCAAGTCCCAAATTAAATGATTTTGAGGCAGCCTGGGCAGTCATTAACTAACAGTGATCTTTGGGTCCTATGTTGCAGTGGGTATTTAAATTCCTAAATTGAGGGATGGTCATATGGATAAACCTAACCAGTGTTGAATGCTGGACTTGACCTTTAAAAATGGTATCTAAAGATGTGGCAGAGAAAGCAGTTTAACCATGTCACTGAGGAGATTTCTGTGTCATGGAATGATTTGCAATTCATGCAGTGACCTTAAGTAGTTTTTGGACAACTCTTGTCAGAATTCTTTCTTACCCTTCAGCTAGGCTGAGTGAGGAGAGAGCAAGTGGGAATCAGTCTAGTAAGCAAACTGTGTGTTGAGGAGAATGAAGACAAGAATTAGTGCTATCAGGACGAGGAGCAGTCAGAGCTGTAGCACGTTCTATCAGGGCACCAGGGGTGTGTGTGTGTGTGTGTGTGTGTGTGTGTGTGTGTGTGTGTGTGTGTGTGTGTGTGTGTCCTCCTCTCAATGTATCTTTTATAGATGAAGGGGCAGATGCCAGATGTTCACCAAGGAGAAGTGTGTAAGAAGGTTCTGATTCTCTACCTAAAGCTGTCACTACCATCTGGTCTGTCATTGCCAATGACAGGCAAAGTAATTGCTGCCTTTAAGCTCTTTCTGGATCTCAGATCACAGGGGTGGCATTTTCAAGCCAGTGTGTTCCTCATAAAGCAAATCATAGGGTTTTGTTAGTTTGGCGAGGAAAACAGCTCATCTCTCATCCCATGGACATTGACAATCAGCAGAGCATACTAATGGCATTTTGTCACAATTGCTAATTTTCTGGGTCTGCTGATTTTGATTCTAGTGGTGATTAAATGTCCACAAATCATATTAAACTATTAGAATGGAATAATGTTTAATGTCTTCATAAAAGCTTTACTGAAACAGTTTTACCCTTAGTATCAAATATGCTCTTCTTAAAAGTCCTTTAACCTATTTGAGTGCTACATTGAGATTCATACTCAGTGACTTTTGCAAAATTGGTTTTGTTGATGTTGCAATAAGTATCCTTGAAGTGCTTGTGGTCAAGATCTGAAGTTGCTCAGCACTTTGAGAAACCATTCATAGACTGTGACCGTTTGTTTGCTGCCAAGGCAGTCTTTTTCCCTGGATTCTCATGTACCATGGTAGATATTGGTTATTGGATGACAAGCATCAGGTATACAGCATCCTGAAAGAGGGAAAAATGTGACACTCCCATTAATTATCTGATCCACTGTTGCTCATCTAAGCAAACAGGACTGCTTTCCTCATGACCTGATGGGAGCTTAATATATGCGCATGAAGTGGCTCTTGGCAACTACAGAAAAAAAGAGCTAACAGTGTGGTGAGGCTCTGGAAAGTACATTAATGTTTCTATTTTTCATCAGAGTTCTGTTCTTAAGTTTTAACATAGCAAACAAGTTAATGGTAACGTTAATAAGATGTAGAAAAAGCAACATAAATTGAATTACGTAATTAATTCAATAATTAGTTAAATCTCAGATAGGGCAGGTGATGTGTCAAGGATGTAATATGTGGGAGCTCTTGGATACCATTTTGATACAGGGTAAACATGTCTACAGTAAATGTTTGAAGTTTGAGCAGCTTTGGCTTGGAGTTTATGAACTGGAGGCTCAATTGCATATTGCAACTCATTAAGGAAGGGGAATGTTTCAAGGATTACTTGTACTGGGAGGTAGTCACAGTAATTAAGATAAGGTCTTCTGATATAGTCAGTGGTAACGGATGGGAGAGTATGGCTGAAACTGAGGCAGGCTAACGGGAATTAGGGGAGAGAGCGCAAGAGTAGAGGCATCCACAATTTTCTGATTGGTTTGAGTTTTTCTCAGTCTGTGTGGATGAGGACATAGGCTGCAGGTTGGATGTGCAAGCTGCCCATTGCTCCATGATACAGGTAGCCATTCAGATGGAGGGGGATACAAGAAATGTATTAGGAGAGTATATTGTAGTAGAGCATATTTAAACTATTCTCTGTAGCAAACAGCCAGATGCCAAGAGTCTGGATGCCTGTTCAGGGCTAGAAAGGAGGTTGGGGTAAGAGCATGGAGGATCCAGTTCATGTATTTATCAATGGCATAGGTAGTGTTAGAAAAGAGATTCTACAGCAAGGATATGAGAAGTTGGGCACTAAATTAGAAAGCAGAACTTCATAGATCATAAACTCGGATTATTACCAGGGCTGTATGCAAGTTATCATAAGGTATATAAAATGAGAGACATGAAAACCTGACTCAAAGGCTGATGCACAATGTTATGGACCAGAACCAACACCCTCACACCCCCCAATTCCCCCGAATATGTCAAGGAGATAGCCTGGACCCTAACTTTTGTCTTATTTAAAGTCAAAGATGCTATGTTCCATATGTAATTTGATTAGTTATACTAGTGGGTGTTAGACAAAAAAACACTTTATTCTTACCCTATAGTTAAAATAACAACAAAAGAAAGACAAATTGGGATAACTTGTATTCAGCGTGAAGAACTGGTATAAAGTATTTGGCCTGGAGCACGATCACCAGTGATATTCCACAGTGGTCTGTTCTGGGACCTCTGCTTTTTGTTGGTCAGTTAGCTTGGATGGTTAGAGTGTGGCACTAATAGTGCCAAGGTCATGGGTTCAATCCCCCACTGACCAAGTGTAGCACTGAGGTTTCTGACTGAGTGATACTTGCCGTGTCAAAGTTGGTCATTGTTTCAAAGTCAGAGGTGAAAAGTTTAAGGGGGATGTGCACGGCAAGTACTTGACACAGAAGTGCCTGGAATGTGTTGGCAGTAGAGGCAGGCATGGTAGATTCATTCAAGATGCATCTGGACAGATGCCTGAGTAGGTGGGGAGTAGAGGGATACAGATGCTTAGAAATTGAACAACAGGTTTAGACAGTGGATTTGGATTGGGTCAGGCTTGGAGGGCCAAAGGGCCTGTTCCTGGGCTGTAAATGCTCTTTGTTCATGATTTTTATAAATTATTTCAATGAGGAAGTGGAAGGATGGGTTAGTAAGTTTGCCGATTGGTGGAGTGGTCAGTAGTGTGGAGGGCTGTTGTAGGTTGCAACGGGACATTGACAGGATGCAAAACTGGACTGATAAATGGCAGATGGAATTCAACCAAGAAAAATGTAAAGTGATTCATTTTGGAAGGTTGAATTTAAAGGGAGAATGTAGGGTTAAAGGAGTGTTCTTGGCAGTGTGGAGGAATAGAGAGATCTTGGGGTCCACGTCCATAGATTCCTCCAGGTTGCCACTCAAGTTGACAGGGTTGTTAAGAAGGTTATGGTGTGTTTGCTTTCATTAGCAGGGGGATTGAGTTCAAGAGCCGTGAGGTTATCCTGCAGTTCTATAGAACCCTGGTTAGACCACACGTGGAATATTGTGTTCAGTTCTAGTTGTTGCGTTATTGGAAGGATATGGAAGCTTTAGAGAGCATGCAGAGGAGATTTATCAGAATGCTACTTGGACTGGAGAGCTTGTCTTATGAAGAAAGGTTGAGGGAGCTAAGGCTTTTCTCATTGGAGTGAAGAAGAATGAGAGGTGACTTGATAAAAGTGTGCAAGATGTTGAAATGCATTGATAGCGTGAATAGTCAGAGACGTTTTCCCAGGGCAGAGATGGCTATCACAATGGGGCATAATTTTAAGATGTTTGGAGGAAAATTTATAGGAGATGTCAGAGATTGCTTCTTTACACAGAAAGTTCTGGCTGCATGGGATGCACTGCTAGCAGTGTTAGTAGAGTCAGATACATTACGGAAATTTAAGCAACTCGTGGCTAGGCACATGGATGATCGTAAAATGAAGGGTATGTTGGTTAGTTTAACTTTGGAGCAGGATAATAGGTCAGCCGAAGGGCCTATACTGTGCTGTACTAGAACATAGAACATGTGCATGTTGAGCAGTTGCTTAAATGTCCCTAATGACTCTGTTTCCACCACCACCCTGGCAATGCATTCCATGCATTCACAGCTCTCTGAATAAGAACTTGCCTCTGACGTCTCTTCTATATCTTCTTCCTAACATCTTAAAACTATGACCCCTCATGCCAGCCAATCCTGTCCTGGGGAAAGGTCTCTGGCTGTTGATTCTATCCGTGTCTCTCATTACCTTGTACACTTGATCAGGTCACCTCTTTTCCTCCTTCACTCCACAGAGAAAAGTCTAAACTTAGGCAATCTCTCTTCATTAGACAAGCCTTCCAGTCCAGGCAGCATCCTGGTAAACCTTCTTTGCACCTCTCCAAAGCCTCCATATCTTCCCTACAGTAGGGCGACCAGAACTGGACACAATATTAGAAGTGTGGTCTCACCAGAGTTTTGTTGAGCTGCAGCAAAACCTCACGGCTCTTAAACTCGATCACCCTATTAATGAATGCAAAAACACCATACACTTTCTTAACAACCCTATCCACTTGGGTGGCAACTTTGAGGGATCTATGCGCTTGAACACCAAGATCCTGCTGTTCCTCCACACTGCCAAGAATCCTGCCTTTAATCCTATATTCAGCATTCGAGTTCGACCTTCCAAAATGCATCACTTCACATTTATCCAGGTTAAACTCCATCTGCATTTTCTCAGCTCAGCTCTGCATCCTTTCCATGTCATGCTGTAGCCTGCATAGCTCTGCAGTCATTTATGAAAACTATAAAGAGCAGAGGCCCAAGAACAGAGCCCCGCGGGACACTACTCACCAATGACCTCCAGGCAGAATAGTTTCCATCCACAATCACTCTCTGCCTTCTGTCAGCCAACCAATTCTGAATCCAGACAGCCAAATCTTCCTATATGCCATACCTCCTGAGTTTATGAATGAGCCTACCTTGGGGAACCTTATCAAATGCCTTGCTGAAGTCCATATACACCACATCCATCGACCTGTCTCGTCGCCTCCTCAAAGAACTCAACAAAATTTGTAAGGCATGACCTGCCCTTCACAAAGCCGTACTGACTGCCTTTAATCATGTTATGCTTTTCCAAATAGTCATAAATCCTATCCTTCAGAATTCTTTCTAAAACCTTGCTGACCATCAACGTAAGACTGACTGGTCTGTAATTGCCAGGGATTTACCTATTACCCTTCTTGAAAAGAGGAACAACATTTGCCTCCCTCCAATCCTCCAGTATGACTCCCAAGGAGATTGAGGAAGCAAAGATCTTCACCACCAGCTTAGCAACCTCCTTTCTCTCTTCCCGGAGCAGCCTGGGATAAATCTGGTCTGGCCCTGGGGACATATCAATCTTAATGTTTGCCAAAATTTCCAACACATAGACCTCATCAATTTTGATCTGTTCAAGCCTATTTCCTAGCTCCGCAATGTTCTCATTCACAACAAGGTTCTTTACTTACAGAAAACTGAAGCAAAAACCTCATTTAGGGCTTCCCCTATCTGCTCAGTCTCCATGCACAAGTTCCCTATGCTATCCCTGACCAGCCATACCTTCTCCCTGATCATTCTCTTATTTCTCACGTATGAGGAAAATGCCTTTGAGTTCTCCCTAATCCTTCCTGCCAAGCCTTTTTCGTGATCCCTCCTGTCTCTCCTCAGTCCATTTCTGAGCTCCTTTCTAACAAGCCTATAATCCTCTACAGCTGTGCTAGACCCTTGCTTTCTCCACCTTATGTAAACTGCCTTCTTCCTTTTGATGAGAAGCTTCTCTGTTCTTTTCATTCAATGCTCTTTAATGTTACCCCTTCTTGCCTGTGTCAGAGAAACAAATTTATGCATCACTCACAATAACTGCTCCTTAACAGTCTCCACATGCGTATTGTGCCCTTTCTGTTTTGCTCCCAATCTGTACTTTCCAACTCCTTTCTGATAACATCATAATTTCCTTCTGCCCAATTAAATATCTTCCCATGGTAGCTGCTCCCTTCCCTCTCCATGGCTGTGGTAAATGTGGGGCAGTTATGGTCACTATCACCAAAGTGTTCTCCCACCGCGAGAATCTGACACCTGTCCTGGCTCATTGCTGAGCACCAACTCCAAAATGGCCTCTCCCTTCATCAATCTGTCTATGTACTGAGTAAGGAGAAAGTGAGGACTGTAGATACTGGAGATCAGAGTCAAGACTGTACTGATCTGATTCCTGATGAAGGGTTTATGCCCAAAACGTCGATTCTCCTGCTCCTCGAATGCTGCCTGACCTGCTGTGCTTTTCTAGCACTACAGTCTCACCTACAGACTGAGTAAGGAAACCCTCCTGACACCTGACAAAAACGGCTCCATCCAAACCATTTGCACTAAGGAGGTTCCAGTCAATATTGGGAAAGTTGAAGTCACCCATAATAACAACCCTGCTACGTCTGCATTTTTCCAAAATCTGTCAGCCTATGAATTCTTCAATCTCTCTGCTGCTATTAGGTGGTCTGTAGAAAACTCCCAATGTGGTGATTGCTTCTTTGCTGTTCCTAACTTCCACCTATACTGACTCAGTAGACAAACCTTCCTCAACAACCTTCGTTTCTGTAGCCGAGATGCACTCTTTGATTAGCAATGTTGCACCCCCTTTCTTTCTCAACCCACCCTGTTCTTTTTAAATGTTCTAAACCCTGGGACAGCTAGCAACCATTCTTGCCCCTGTGATACCCACGTCTCTGTTATGGCCACAACATCATAATCCCAAGTACAAATCCATGCTTTAAGTCATCACTCTTATTTCTGACACTAGTTGCGTTAAAGCAGACACACTTTAACCGATCCCTTTGTTTCATCACATGAAAACCCTTCCCAATAGATTCACTACATCCTGTCATTGCCCCATCAACAACTACCCCCTTCTCGGATGTGTAGGTCTGGTTCCCACCCCCTGTCAAACTAGTTTAAACCCTCCTGACCCACACAAGCAAACCTCCCACCCAGGACATTTGTGCCTCTCCAGTTCAAGTGCAACCTATCCTTCATGTAAAGTCCCACCTTTCCCAGAAGGCATCCCAATGGTCAAACTATCTGAAGCCCTCCATCCTGCACCAGCCTCACAGCCACATGTTAAGCTGCACTCGCTGACCGGTCCTCACCTCACTATCTCATGGCACCAGTAGCAAACCTGAGAACACTACTCTATTTGTCCTGCTCTTCAGCTTGCAACCTAGCTCTCTGTAGTCACTTTTCAGATCCTCAATTGCTTTCCTGGCTATGTCCTTGGTGCCAATATGTACCACGATTTCTGGCTGCTCACCCTCCCCCTTCAGAATCCTATAAACCCAACCGACAACATCCTGGACCCTGGTACCGGGGAGGCAACATACCTTCCCGTTCCTGACCACAAAATCTCCTGTCAATCCATCTAACTATTGAGTCCCTAACTATATGCACTTTTCTATTCCCACACCCCCCTCCCCTTCTGAACCTCAGTGCCAGAGACCTGACAACTATGGCTTTTCCCCACCAGCAGTATCCAAAACAGTATACTTATTACTGAGGGGAATGGCCACAGAGGATCCTTGCTCTGACCATTGGTTCCCTTTCCTCCCCCTGACTGTAAACCAGCTGTCCTTATCCTGTATTTGAGGAGTGACCACATCCCTGTACATCCTCTCAATTTCCCCCTCAGCCTCCCGGATGATCCGCAGTTCATTTAGCTCCAGCTCCAGTTCCCTAACTCGATTTTCGAGGAGCTGGAGTTGGGTGCACTTCCCGCAGATGTGGCCCTGGAGGCATGTGTCATGTCTCTCATCTGCCACATTCTGCAGGAGGAACATGCAACTGCCCTCACAACCATACCCTGCTAATCTGAAAGCCCACACAGGACGAAACAAGGAGGAGAAGAAAAGTAAAAAAGAGAGAAAAGGAATTTACAGACTCTTAGTAAGGTTAGAGGAGGTGGGTGGGAGGGATGCCCCACAGTGTAGGGTCTCAGGTTTACAGCTCACCCACTTATAAACTTCCTGGCAGCCCTCGTTTCTTTCTGCCTTCTGTCCTTGCTGCTTTGTTCAAAATGGACTGTGTTGTTGTATATACTATGTTCTAACTTTATTGGAAAACCTAACAGAATAATAGATTATTTAATTAGTAAATAACAACTGATCCAAGACAGCTGTCCACAAATGCCTGTGGGGACCTGCAACCTGGATGGTATTCTCCGTTCAGGAGACGGGCCTTCCATCATTGAAGCACATTGCTTCCAGAATTTCTTCCTGGATGGCAGCAAAAGTACTCCACCTCTTCTTGCTGTCACCTGGGAGGGCCTTGAACTGCCTGCTGTCCTTGGAGATCAGCAGCAACTTGGCCATCTCGGCATCATCATAGCCATTTCTCTCTCCCAGTTGAAGTGTGCAGACAGGTCCCGTTAATGTGTACATTTGTCAAGGTATGCCGTCATAGCTCTGAACTGCTAGATTCCATGCTGGGACACAAAGTGACTCTCCAGATCGCCCTGCTCCTGATCGTCCCGGGCCGTGCCATACTTCTACAGGAACATGGGCCTGGTCCCAACCCTCTCCCATTCTGGCCTTGCACCCCCATCTACCTGCTGCTGAACCAGGTTTGCTGCCAGTGGCAATCCTTGCAGTCTATCTGCTCACCCTTCTACTCCACCGGGCCTCCCCCATGCCACAGGTAACTGAGCAATCCAGACTGCCCTACAGTCCACTCCCACCTGCTCCCCTTGCTGTTCCCTGCCTGCCTGGGTTGGACCCAGGCTTATCATGCAAACCATGCTTACTGATCTGCTCCTGGCAGGGACCGTGCTTTCCTCTTTAATACCTTGTAGGCTGCCTGCATGCTCTTTAGCTTCTTCTCCTGTACTTTAACTTGCTTCCCCAAATGGCTATTCTCCTCTAGTAGGGCCTGTTCATTACTCTTGGCTTCTGTGACCTGACACTGCAGATGATCTATTTGGTTTCTGTATCTTTCCTCTGTTTGACCCCTCTATTGTCTCTCTTCCTGCAGGTCTGCACACAGCATTTCTCCTGTCCTGGTCCTCATACGAGAGCCTGTGTCTGCCTCCCTTACCTCTGGCTTCAGTTCCCTGAAGTTTCCATCCAGTACTTGGACCTGTCACTGAAGGCAGAGGAGCCACATTGCTTTGTCTGTAGAGCATTTATACTCCTTGCTATCAGTCTGGGGGGCTGCTGCTTCCCTGGGCTCAGCTTGCAAGAGATCAAAGACCCATTTCTTTGACCTTTTTAAATACATAGGAGGAGATCTTTTGCTTCTGAAGCAACCTCTACATTCCTTCTGTCAGTGTCCTACTGTGGTCTCCATTCTGTAGGGTTCTGGTTTGCACTCAGTAATTTGCTGACTTTAGCTGGTTCGAATCATTGTTGCAAATGCTTCAATGTTACTGTTTTCACTGATTTGCTATGCTGTCCTACCATCAAAAGTGAGGATTTTTGTGGAGCATCTTGCTTCGGCGAGTTGTTGAATTGTCTACCACAGTTCATGATTATACGCGAGTACTGCAGAGCTGAGATATGATGCAATTGTGGAATCAGTTAGTCCTGTCACTTATGCAGTTTTGTGCACAAGTAGTTTTGCATTTTTGTTTCAACAGATTGACAGTTAATTTTTAATAGTGCCTGGTGCTGTTCCTCTCCTGGTCTCCTGCACTCTTCATTGAACTAAGATTGATTGCCTGGACTGATGGTCATGGTCAAATGGGGAATATGGGCTAGGAAAATGGTCAAATGGGGGATATGCCAGGACTTGAGATTACAAATTGTAATGGAGTACAATTCTGCTGTTACTTATTGCTCATCTTGTTTTATGGGTCTCCAATAGTGAGTTGCTAAATTTGTTCAAAATCTGCCCCATTAGCACAGTCTTAGTACCACAAAACACAATGGTTAGCATTGTCAATGTAAAGATGGGAATTTGTCTCGACAAGGACTGTGAAATGGTCACTCTTATTGATACTGTATGGGCAGATGTGTATGCAGCAGGCAGATTGATGAAGATGAGATCATGTTTTTCCTCTTGTTGGTTCCCTCACCACATGCTGCAAACTTAGTCTAGCAGTAATATCCTTTGGGACACAGTCAATTTGATTAGTGGTGCTGTGGCTGCGCCACTCCTCATGATGGTTATTGAAATCCCATCTCCAGAGTACGCTCTGCAGCCTTGCCACCCTCAGTGTACGCTCTGAGTGGTGTTCACATGGATGAGCATTGATTCATTGTCTAAAAGAGTCTCAGAAATTAGGAGGAGGTTTCTTTCCTTATATTTAACCTGTTTCCATGAGAACTCTCGGAAAGCTGAGTCAATGTTGAGGACTCCCAAGGCAACTACCTTCAGACTGTATACCGTTGTGTCGCCACTTCCGCAGGATCTGTCCTCTCAGTGGGAAGGACATATACCAGGATCATGATAATGTTGCCTGGGTCATTGTATTTAAGCTATAATTTTGTGAGTATGACTATATCAGGCTGTTGCTTGATTGTGGGACCACTATTCCAATTATGGCACCAACCCCTGATGTTCATAAGGAGTGCTTTCCAGGGTTGATCGGGCTGCATTTGCAGTTGTCATTTCTGATACTTGGAATAGATGTCATTTGGTTTCATTCCTTTAAGGCTTTTTACTGGTTTGATATATCTGAGTGGCTTGCTAAACCATTTCAGGGGTCAGTTAAGAGTAAACTGCACTACTGTCAATACGGAATAACAGTAAATGGGACCAGATGTAGACAGTAGATGTCCTTTCCAAAAGGGTATCAGTGAACTAAGTGGGTCCTTATGACAATTAACCAAGGGTTTAATCATTAGATTATGATTCAATTCTAGACTTCCACCATCTGCCATGGGGCAATTTGAATCCACGTCCCCAGAGCATTGCAGTAGACTCTGGAAAAGCAGTTGAACAATAACTTCATTCCACCATCAGTTACTCATCTGTTCATGAGGTTGCCAATAAGGTTGATCTTAGAGTGCCTGTAACTGTAGGAATTACACTGTGTATATTGACCATTGCAAACAGATTTTCAATAGATTGTAGTAGAGAACCCATTGACAGATTTCTCAACTAACACATCAAGAAAGGGAGCTTGTTTGACTACTCCATTTCAACTGTAAATTTGAGTGTAGATTAGAGTTTATGAAGTTGTGTAAAGAGTTTCTTTGATGTAGTTATGAATTCAAATATGACAATTGTTTCCTGGGGAGGTAGTAGCCTACTGGTATTACCACTGGACTTTTAGTCTAGGTTCAAATCCCAACATGGCAAATAGTGCCTAAAGAAAAATCAGGCATTAAGAGTCATTAATTAGTACATCATTAAAAGTCTACTCATGACCACAAATCCTTTGCTGATTGTTAGAAAAACTCATCTGGTTCTCTAATATCTTTTGGTGAAGAAAACTGCCATACTTACCTGATGTCAGGTTTAGATTTGCATTCAGTAGTTTGCTGATTTTAAATGGTTCGAATCAACCCCAGATCCCTAGTATTGATGCCAGATTTATTCAGGGAATGTTAAATGAAGAAAGAAATAAACAGATTTTTCAGGCCAAAAGAATCTCCGTATTTATTTAAATACAAAAAACATACGAATAATACAAGAACATAGAGGTAAATGCATCAAACAGTGAAATTAGCATTTTCAGTTATAGAGAGGGCAGTAATTAAATGCACTATTAAATCAAACACAGATTACACACTATTAAAACCTAAACAACAGATTTCATCACAAAAACTTTAATCAGGCTTCGTACCCTCGGGGTTTCCAGTACTGTGACCACCCATTTTACCCTTTCTGCTGGCTAAATTGGAAACTTTGGTTTCTCAAAGATTTAAGCTCACCACTGGTGAAAACACAATTTTGAAGGACAGCAGGCTGTTTATGCTTGCTGAACTCAGTACATCGATGAAGATTTCGGGCTGGGTTTAGTCCACTGGTGTGGTAGGGCACATATTGGATTTATCGAGTGCTTGTTTGGTTTTCCTTACTTTCTGCAGGCCCAGTTTTCACCTCAAGATGTGCCTGAGGCCCAACGGTGTCAGTTGGGTCAGTAGTTTTCTGAGTTTGTCGGTTCGTAGGTCTGCTGGCCATGGTCAGTTGCTGTTGATTCCCCCCTCTTCGGAACAGGCCTGTGTCAATTGTTTTCGGAACTGCTGTGGGGATCACCCTTCTGGAGATAATTCTTGGAAATAGTGGCTGGAATTGGCTGTCATACGGTTATAGCGATGTATAGCAGGAACACAGGCCCTTCAGTCCAACTCGTCCATGCTGACCAGATATCCTAAACCAATCCAGTCCCACCTGCCAGCACCAGGCCCATATCTCTCCAAATCCTTCATATTCATATACCCACCCAGATCCACCACTTCCTCTGTCAGCTCATTCCTTGGGTCTTTTTTTATATCTTTCCCCTCTCACCCAAAATCTACGTCCTCTAGTTCTGGTCTCTCCCACCCCAAGGAAAATACTTTGTCTTGTATCCTATCCATGCCCCTCATGATTTTACAAACCTCTATAAGGTCACCCATCAGCCTCCGAAGCTCCAGGGAAAACCGCTCTCGCCTATTCAACCCCTCCCTATAGCTCAAACCCTCCATCCCTGACAACATCCTTGTAAATCTTTTCTGAACCCTTTCAGGTTTCACAACATCTTTCTGATAGGAAGATGACCAGAACTGCACACAATATTTCAACATTGGACTAATCAATGTCCTGTACAGCTGCAATAAGACCTCCCAACTCCTGTACTCAATACTCTGACCAATAAAGGGAATCATACAAAATGCCTTCTTCACTATTCTATCTACCTGCGACTCCACTTTCAAGGAGCTATGAACCTGCACTCTAAGAACTCTTTGTTCAGCCACACTCCCTAGGACCTTACCATTAAGCGTATTATACACTTAGCAAATCTGCTAAGATTCGCTTTCCCAAAATGCAGCACCTCACATTTATCTAAATTAAACTCCATTTGCCACTTCTCAGCCCACTGGCCCATCTGATCAAGATCCCTTTGGAATCTGAGGTAACCTTTTTCGTTGTCCACTTCACCTCCAATTTTGATGTCATCAGCAAACTTATTAGCTATACCTCTTAAGCTCACATCCAAATTATTTATATAAATGATGTAATGTAGTGAACCCATCACCAATCCTTGTGACACTCCACTGGTCACAGGCCTCCAATCTGAAAAACAACCCTCCTCCAGAACCCCCTGTCTTTTATCTTTGAGCCAGTTCTTTATGCAAATGGCAAGTTCTTCCGGTATTCCATAAGACCTAACCTTGCTCACCAGTCTCCCATGGGGAACCTTGTCAAATGCCTTACTAAGTCCATACAGATCACAGCTACCACTCTGCCCTCATCAAATACTCTTTGTTACCTCTTTAAAAAACTCAATCAGTTTGTGAGACATGATTTCCCATGCGTAAAGCCATGTTGACTTTTTTCTCGGGTTTGCTGTTTGAAACATCTACTGGGAATAGCTGAGGACATGGTACACTTAGGTGAGGTTGAGGTCTGCAGTTATATTGTTTATGGGCCCCTTATCTTTGCGTCAAAACTATGCTTGCCATTGTGTTGCTGGTGCTCTCTTTTTGAAGTCAACTGGCTTCCTAAAGAAAGAAGAATATGTCAGGTAATGACAGGATAGATCGAGTGAATCCTTGGAAGAGAATAAAGGAAGTAGGAGTATACTTAAAAGGGAATTCAGGAGGGCAAAAAGGGGACATGAGATAGCGTTGGCAAATAGAATTAAGGAGAATCCAAAGGGTTTTTACAAATATATTAAGGACAAAAGGGTAACTAGGGAGAAAATAGGGCCCTTCAAAGATCAGTCAGATTGGAGGATTTGAGATATAGGGAGAGGCTGAATAGGCTGGGGCTCTTTTCCCTGGAGCGTCGGAGGCTGAGGGGTGACCTTATAAAGGTTTACAAAATTATGAGGGGCATAGACAGGATAAATAGACAAAGTCTTTTCCCTAGGATCGGGGAGTCCAGAACTAGAGGGCATAGGTTTAGGGTGAGAGGGGGAAAAATATAAAAGAGACCTAAGGGGTAACATTTTCACGCAGAGGGTGGTACGTGTATGGAATGAGCTGCCAGAGGATGTGGTGGAGGCTGGTACAATTGCAACATTTAAGAGGCTATTGGATGGGTATATGAATAGGAAGGGTTTGGAGGGATATGGGCCGGGTGCTGGCAGGTGGACTAGATTGGGTTGGGATATCTGGTCGGCGTGGACAGGTTGGACCGAAGGGCCTGTTTCCATGCTGTTCATCTCTATGACTCTATGACTCTTATAGGTAACAGTAAGTGTGAATGGATTTTGATTGAAGTTGAATGTTCAGTATCTGTGTAAGTCCCATACTCTCTGTGTTAGGTAGTCTGCAGTGTAAATGTTAGTTATAGTCTAGAGTGTAAGGTTTGGTTGATCATTTTCTTAGAGTGGAAGTGTAAATTGGAATTCAATGCTGAACAATGGTTCCAGGAAGCCATCTCTCTGGTTGTGTATTTTTCCTAGAGCTCAGCTCAGCTGTCCCCTTTACTTTTACAAGGTTTTGAAAAGTCCAGACCTCTTGTGCAGTATTTTAGATGACAGGGTTTCAATCCCACACTGGTCTGGCCAACGTGTGACTCCAAACCCACGGCAATGTGGTTGACTCTTAATTAGAGATGGGCCACTCTAGCACAATGGCTCAGTGGTTAGCACTGCTGCCTCACAGCACCAGGGTCCCAGGTTCGATTCCAGCCTCGGGTGACTGTCTGTGTGGAGTTTGCACATTCTCCCCATGGGTTTCCTCCGGGTGCTCTGGTTTCCTCCCAGATGTCCAAAGATGTGCAGGTCAGGTGAATTGGCCATGCTAAATGGCCCGTAGTATTAGGTGCATTAGTCAGAGGGAAACGGGTCTGGGTGGGTTACTCTTCGGAGGGTCAGTGTTGACTGGTTGGGCCAAAGGGCCTGTTTCCACACTGTAGGGAATCTAATCTCTTGAATGAATAAAACGGTACATATTACTAATATGCAGATGGAACGAGATTAGTGTCATTCCATCAATGATGTGTTTCTCATGGTACAAAGATGCTAGGAAGCCCTGACCTAAAGGGGATCCCATTGCAACACCATTTGTTTGGGGTTGCCTGATGACATTGAAACTGAACTGAAGCCCATGAGTTGCATCTGTTTGATGAAAACAAATTCAGACACCAATGCACATCTGGATTTGTCATGATATGGTGACATGGTGCAAGTGTCAATGGTTTCTTTGAGTGATGGATTGGTGAGCAAACTAGCAATGCAAAAAAAAAGTCCAATGAACATCATAAACAAAGTCAGAAATTGAGGAAAAATCAGCAGGTGAGGCAGCACCTGTGGAGAGAAAGCAGAGTTCACGTTTTGGGTTCAGTGATCCTTTTTCTGAACATGAACACCATCTTGTTTTTGATTCATGCTCCTGCCTGGCTTTTGGGAAAGTGAAGGAATCCATCACTGTGTACTGGGGAACCTCATTTAAAACTGATTGTAGTAGCTCATGCAACCAATTAGAGTCATAGAGATGTACAGCATGGAAAGAGACCCTTCGGTCCAACCCTTCCATGCCGACCAGATATCCCAACCCAATCTAGTCCCACCTGCCAGCACCCCGCCCATATCCCACCAAACCCTTCCTATTCATATACCCATCCAAATGCTTCTTAAATGTTGCAACTGTACCAGCCTCCACCACAGCTCATTCCATACACATACCACCCTCTGCGTGAAAACATTGCCCCTTAGGTCTCTTTTATATCTTTCCCCTCTCACCCTAAACCTATGATCTCTAGCTCTGGACTCCCAGACCCCAGGGAAAAGACTTTGTCTATTTATCCTATCCATGCCCCTCATAATTTTGTAAACCTCTATAAGGTCACCCCTCAGCCTCCGACCCTCCAGGGAAAACAGCCCCAGCCTGTTCAGCCTCTCTCTGTAGTTCAAATCCTTAAACCCTGCAACATCCTTGTTAATCTTTTCTGAACCCTTTCAAGTTTCACAACATCTTTCTGATAGAAAGGAGACCAGAATTGCATGCAATATTCCAACAGTGGCCTAACCAATGTCCTGTACAGCCGCAACATGACCTCCCAACTCCAGTACTCAATACTCTGACCAATAAAGGAACGCATACCAAACGCCTTCTTCACTATCCTATCTACCTGCGACTCCACTTTCAAGGAGTTATGAACCTGCACTCCAAGGTCTCTTTGTTCAGCAATACTCCCTAGGACCTTACCATTAAGTGTATAAGTCCTGCTAAGATTTGTTTTCCCAAAATGCAGCACCTCACATGTATCTGAATTAAACTCCATCTGCCTCTCTCAGCCCATTGGCCCATCTGGTCCAGATCCTGTTGTAACCTGAGGTAACCTTCTTCGCTGTCCACTAAACCTCCAATTTTGGTGTCATCTGCAAACTTACTAACTGTACCTCTTATGCTTGCATCCAAATCATTTACGTAAATGACAAAAAGTTGAGGGCCCAGCACCAATCCTTGTGGCACTCCACTGGTCACAGGCCTCTAGTCTGAAGAACAACCCTCCACCACTACTCTCTGTCTTCTACCTTTGAGCCAGTTCTGTATCCAAATGGCTAGTTCTCCCTGTATTCTGTGAGATCTAACCTTGCTAATCAGTCTCCCATGGAGAACCTTGTTGAACGCCTTACTGAGGTTCATATAGATCACATCTATCACTCTGCCCCCATCAATCTTCTTTGTTACTTCTTCAAAAAGGTCAATAAAGTTTGTGAGACATGATTTCCCATGCACAAAGTCATGTTGACTATTCCTAATCAACCCTTGCCTTGCCAAATACATATACATTCTGTCCCTCAGGATTCCCTCCAACAACTTGCCCACCACAGAGATCAGGCTCACCGGTCTATAGTTCCCTGGCTTGTCTTTACCACCCTTCTTAAACAGTGGCACCACGTTTGCCAACCTCCATGTCCCCGTTTTGCCCTCCTGATTTCCCTCTTAAGTAAACTCCTACTTTTGTTGAATTCATATTCTACAGATCCAGTTTGGATGAAATAGGATGTAAAGGGAAATTCCCTTTGTGTATCTTGGATATCCCATACACACTTGTGTATACTAAGCCATGAGGACAAATCTATTATAAATATCAGCAGCTGAGTTAACACAAGTGATGCAAGTCCAATAAGTGCCTGTGCAACTTCCCTCAAGTGTGGCTGTGCGGCCATGTGTATTGGGAAATCTTTTATGTATGAAAATAAAACAAAGTAGTGCAGATGCTGGAAATTTTAAGCAAGTACAGAAATTGCTGGAGAAACTCAGCAGATCTAGCAGCATCCGTGGAGAGAAAGTAATGTTAATGTTTCAATTTTCATGACCCACAATTCTGAAGAAGGGTCACTGAAATTAAAATATTAACTCTGCTTTCTCTCTACAGATGCTGCCAGACCTGCTAAGTTTCTCCAGCAATTTAAGTTTTTGTTTCCTATCGATATGAACTTGGAATCATGATTTAGTATTTTACATTTTGTTTAGTAGTTGTATTTGTTGAGGATGACTACCTCAGCCTCTTTGTTGGATTTACAGATTATGTCTATTAGGGTTTACCTTGAGCTTACATACTCCTTTCATACATTCATGTTATGCATGAAAATCTGTTAAGTTATAGAGTGTTCCACAATATGCAGGTGCAATTTCAGAACACCTGTCAGGTTCCCGAGAGCCTTATACAATTTAATAAGATTACTCCTCATTCTTCTGTGAACATACACAAGCAAGGAACAAGAGTAGGTCACTCCATTCAATAAGATTGTGGCTGATGTGACTTTTAACCTTCATATTGAACGCTATTTAGAGGAAGCACTGAGGTACTCTGGTGTAGGGTGTTTCAAAGTCTACCATCAAGATTGGCTCAGTCGCCCCTTCCTAATAAAGGGCTTTTGCCCGAATCATTGATTACCCTGCTCCTCAGATGCTGCCTGACCTGCTGTGCTTTTCTAGCACCACTTTAGTCTTGACTCTGATCTCCAGCATCTGCAGTCCTCATTGTCACTCAGTAGCAGAACTACTGATCAAGCTGGTTAGTTCTTAAATGACAGAGCTGCTAGGTTGGGTGTGCTGCAGGTGGTGAGAGAAAAGCATACATGACCTCATCCTTACCAATCTGCCTGCTGCAGATGCATTTGCCCATGACAGTATTGGTAGGAGTGACAACCACGCAGTCCTGTGGAGATGAAATTCCGCCATCACTTTGAAAATAACTTATATCATGTTGTGTGGCATGATCAACATGCTAAATAGAACAGATTGCAAACAGATCAAGCAAATCATGACTAAAGCACTGTGGGCCATCAATAGCAGCCAGAACTGTACTCTCACCTGCATACTCCCCCCACTCAATCATTACCATCAAGCCAGAGGATCGACCTAGCTCAATGGAGAGTGCAGGAGGGTATGCCAGGAGCAGCACGAGGCATACTTAAAGTGTCATAACTTCACTCCACACTCACAGCCATGCGCTGGCACCTAACCTCGCTCCAGTCAGCCCTGCCTTAGCTGAGGGCCACACTCTCTCAGAATTGCAAAGGACCGCTTCTGTACTATATTCTAAGAAGAATTCATACTCTCAACAAACAGTATTTCAACACCATCTCAAAGATCAAAAACTGGAAGTACAACAACCTTTTATCTACCCACCTCCATAACCAGCACTCCTCAAACATTCCAGAAGATTCCCCCAGCCTCTGGAACTGCTCGGATGCCATTAGCCATGCCGCTGCTGCAGCTACCATGCCCACGGTGCTTGATGACATCACTTCCACCCCCATCATGGCCACTTCCACAGCTACTTCCACCCCTCACAATTCCTCATGCACTACACGTGACATCACTTTCACCCCTCACATCATTGCTGATGTCACACTCTCAGTGACTTCCATACCCTCCCCACTGCCATGTTCGCCACCACTTCCACCTCCACCAATACCACTCACCTGCATTCTGCTGACATGCCCCCCCCACAGATCCCACTGTCACCATCCCCGCCCCCCTGAACCATGAGGGGAACACCATCCCTGCTCATGACTCCACCCCCATTCCCCCTACCACCACACCCACTCCAGTTACAGGCTCCGCACCCACTCCCAGCTGCACACCTACACCAGGTCCTACCTCCCAGCCTTGCTGAGTTTTCACCATTCCCCCTGACCTCCCCCTCACTGAAGACAAATGATCAGTCCTCAGCAAAGGCCTCATCTTTATCCCCCTCCACCCACGCATCAATTAATTTAGTACACACCGTGACGGTGAACACTTTTTCCACCACCTCCGCCTCCGAGCTAACTTTTACAATCAGGACTCCCGCACACCTTCCGAGGACCCCTTTGCCCACCTCCAGCACACTCCATTCACCTGGACACCCCGCGCTGGTCTCTTAACTGCCCTCGATCCAGTTTCCAACTGCTGCTGAGATATTAACCGCTTCAACTTGTCTACCCCCCTCCGCCACTCCAACCTCTCAGCCTCACAACGCGCAGCCCTCCACTCCCTCTGCTCCAATCCCAACCTCTCCATCAAACCAGCAGATAAAGGGGGTGCAGTGGTAGTTTGGTGCTCTGACCTCTACACGACTGAAGCCAGACGCCAACTCGAAGACACCTCCTCCTACTGCCCCCTCAAACATGACCCAACCCCCCATCACCAAACCATCATCTCCCAGACCATACAGGACCTCATCACCTCAGGACATCTCCCACCCACAGCTTCCAACCTCATAGTCCAGGAAACCCACACCGCCCGATTCTACCTCCTTCCCAAGATCCACAAGCCTGACCATTGTCTCAGCATGCTCCTTCCCCACGAAATTCATCCTCACCTACCTCGATACTGTCCTATCCACCCAAGTCCAGGAACTCCCCACATACGTTCGAGACACCACCCACGCCCTCCACCTCCTCCAAAACTTCTGTTTCTCCGGCCCCCAATGCCTCATTTTTATCATGGAGATCCAATCGCTCTACACCTCCATCCGCCATGACCAGGACCTCCAAGCCGTCCGTTTCTTCCTCTCCCAACGTACCCAACAGTACCCTTCCACTGGCTCTCATTTGTTTGGCTGAACTGGTCCTCACCCTTAACAATTTCTCCTTCAAATCCTCCCACTTCCTACAGACCATGGGCACGCGTATGATCTCTAGCTATGCCTGTCTTTTTGTTGGCTACGTAGAACAGTCCATCTTGTGTAGTTACACTGGCACCACTCCCCACCTCTTCCTCCGCTACATTGGTGGCTGCATCGGCACCACCTCGTGCTCCCGCGAGGAGGTTGAGCAATTCATCAACTTCACCAACACATTCCACCCTGACCTTAACTTCACCTGGACCATCTCTGATACCACCCTGCCCTTCCTGGACCTCTCCATCTCCATTAATGATGACCGACTTGACACTGACATTTTTTACAAACCCACCGACTCCCACAGCTACCTGGATTACACCTCTTTCCACCCTACCTCCTGCAAGAATGCCATCCCATATTCCCAATTCCTCTGCTGTATCTGCTCCCAGGAGGACCAGTTTCACCACAGAACACACCAGATGGCCTCCTTCTTTAGAGACCACAAATTCCCTTCCCACGAGGTTAAAGATGCTCTCCAACGTAAATCGTCCACAACCCACACCTCCGCCCTCAAACCCAACCCCTCCAACCGTAACAAGGACAGAACCCCCTGGTGCTCACCTTCCACCCTACCAACCTTTGCATAAACCATATCATCCAGCAACATTTTCACCACCTCCAAACAGACCCCACTACGGGGATATATTTCCCTCCTCACCCATTTCCATTTTCCGCAAAGACCGTTCCCTCAGTGACTACCTGGTCAGGTCCACGCCCCCCACCCTGAACAACCCACCCTCCCTTCCTGGCACCTTCCCCTGCCACCGCAGGAATTGTAAAACCTGTGCCCACACCTCCTCCTTCACCTCCATCCAATGCCCCAAAGGAGCCTTCCACATCCATCAAAGCTTTACCTGCACATCCACCAATATCATTTACTGTATCCATTGCTCCCAACGCAGTATCCTCTACACTGGGGAGACTGGACGCCTCCTAGCAGAGAGCTTTATGGAACATCTCCGGAACATCCCCACTAATCTACCCCACTGCCCTGTGGCCCAACATTTCAACTCCCCCTCCCACTCTGTTGAGGAAATGCAGGTCCTGGGCCTCCTCCACCGCCACTCCCTCACCATTCGACGCCTGGAGGAAGAACGCCTCATCTTCCGCCTTGGAACACTTCAACCCCAGGGCATCAATATGGACTTCACCAGTTTCCTCATTTTCCCTTCCCCCACCTCACTCCAGTTCCAACCTTCCAGCTCAGCACCGTCCCCATGATTTTTCCTACATGCCTATCTTCCTTTCCATCTATCCACTCCACCCTCCTCTCTGACCTATCACATTCATCCCCACTCCCATTCACCCATTGGACTCTTTGCTACCTTACCCCACCCTCCTCTCTGATCTATCAGCTCCATCCCCACTCCCATTCCCCTATTGTACTCTGTGCCACTTTCTCCCCACCCCCAACCCCCTCTCATTTATCTCTCCACTCTGCAGGCATCCTGCCTCTGTTCCTGATGAAGGGCTTTTGCCCAAAGCATCGATTTTCCTGCTCCTCGGCTGCTGCCTGACCTACTGTGCTTTTCCAGCACCGCTCTAATCTATACCTAGAGAGTTTGCCTGGCAAAGTTACCAAACACAATTACATGCATGCCAAAACAGCATAAGCAGCAAGTGATAAACAGAGCTAAGTGATCACACAACTAACGGATCAGATCCAAGTTCTGTAGTCTTGCCACATCCAGTCATGAATGGTGTTGGACAATTAAACAATTTACTGGAAGAGGAGGCTCCACTAATATCCATATCCTCAATGATGGAAGAGTCCAAAAGCATAAGTGCAAAGATAAGGCTGAAGCAATTTTCTGTCAGAAGTGCCAAGGAGATGATTCAGTTCAACCTCGTCCAGTGGTCCCCAACATTATAGATACCATTCTTTAGCCAAACAGATTCATTTACATGATATCAAGAAATGGTTGGAGGCACTGGATACTGCAAAAACAATTGGCTCTGGCAACATTCCAGCAATAATACAAAAGACTTGTGCTGCAGAACTTAGTGTTCCTCTAGCCAAGTTGTTCCAATACAAAATTGAGAGAGTGCTGCTGGAAAAACACAGCAGGTCAGGCAGCATCCGAGGAGCAGGAGAATTGATCCTGATGAAGGGCTTATGCCCAAAATATTGATTTCCCTGTTCCTCAGATGCTGCCTGACCTGCTATGCTTTTCCAGCACTACACTCTTGATTCTGATCTCCAGCATCTGTAGTCCTCACTTTCTCCCGATCCAATACAGATACAACACTGGCATCTGCCAGCAATGTGACAAACTGTCCAGTTGTGTCATCACACAAAAAGCAAGACAAATTCAACCTGGCCAGTTACTGCCCCATCAGTCCCCGTGATGGACGGTATCATCAACAGTGTTATCAAGCAGCACCTGCTCAGCAACAACCTGCTCAGTGACACCTAGTTTGGGTTCCGCCACGACCACTCAGCTCCTGACCTCATTACAAGCTTAGTTCAAACATGGACAAAAGAGCTGAATTTCAAAGGTGAGTCAGAGTGATAGCCCTTGACATCAAGGTCGCATTTAACAGCGTGTGGCACAAAGGACTCCTGGTAAAACTGGAATCACTAGGTATCAGGGGCAAACTCTCCACTGGTTGGAGTCATACCCGGCACATAGGAAGATGGCTGAGATTGGTGAAGGTTTGTCATCTCAGCTCCAGTTGCTTTATCAATGACATCCTTTCCATCATAAAGTGGGGATGTTCACTGATGATAGCACAATGTTCAGCACCATTCACACCTCCTCAGACACTGAAGCAGTCCATGTTCAAATACAACAAGACCGAGTCAATATTCAGGCATAGGCTGAAAAGTGGCAAGTAACATTTCTGCCACATAAATGCCAAGCCATGATCATCTTCAATAAGAGGCAATCCAATCAGTGCACCTGGACATTCAAAGGTGTTACCATCACTGAATCCCTCACAATCAACGTCCTTGGTGTTATCATTGACCAGATTCTCAACTGCATGCACCACATAAACACAGTGGCTACAAGAACAAGTCAGAAGCTAGCAATACTGTGGCAAGTAATTCACCGCCTGACCACCATCTTCATACTATCCACCATCTACAAGGCACACGTCAGGAGTGTGATGGAACACTGCCCAATTGCCTGGATGAATGCACCTCCAAGAACACTCAAAATATTTGATACCATCCAGGACAAAGCAGCTTGCTTGATTGGCATCACATCTATAAGCATCTACCAGCTCCACAACTGACATTGTGTACCAGCAGTGTGTTCTATCTACAAGATGCATTGCAGAAAATCACAAAATGTTCTTAGACAGCATCTTCCAAACCCACAACCTTTTCTATATAGAAGGACAAGGGCAGCAGATATGTAGGAACTATACGATCTGCAAGTTCCACTCCAAGCCACTCACTATCCTGACTTGGAAATATTCCTTCACTGTTATTGTGTAAAAATCTGGAATTCCCTCCCTAAGAGCATTGTGGGTCAACCTAAGCATATGGACTACATCAGTTTGAGAAAGCAGCTAACCACTACCTTCTCAAGGGCAGCCAGGGATTGGCAATAAATGCTGGCCAGCCAGTGCTGGCCATGTCCCAGGAATGACTTTCTTTTAAATTGCCAATTAAATCCTGGAGGCCTTACATAGAGACTGCAGCTCCCTGCTGGAGTAGAAGCTTGCTCAATCTCTCTATGACCTGAGTTCTTGACAATAGAATACAAATAAATATAAATGATTTGGCCATGCAACTGTGCAGCCAGAATTCTACTGCATCACCCAATGGCCTCTTTCACAGCATTACAGGGTAAAATCTACCTCTCCAGCAAAGTAAAAAATAACTTTATTTATGTCACATTTTGGGCAGAACCCATCATTCTGCAGCCTCTCAGTTTTATTTCTGACTGGCATTTTTCCCAACCATTGCTAAACTTAAGGCAATATATTCTAATTACATCCGGATGCATTCTGAAACTCACAGGTGCTGAAAGAACAAATCTGCAGGAAGATGTTTTGAGAGTTCAGCACCTTTTCCATTTCTCCTTCATAACCTGGCACCTCAAACAGCTTCTTGTTGTTCTGCAAGGCCATTATTATGCCTTTTGTACCTGAGATAAAAGAAAGGATGAATATCACATATAATTGGCCCTGAAGGGTTTATCTTGCTCTTTTACTTTTATTGCTTTAGATTTTTTTGATGAAAGCTGACAATGCCAAGTGTCCACAATACTAGCTAATAGCTGAGGCAGCATTTTGTATTGATCAGTGGTTAAATTCAGCTGTCTCCCCACTATGAAATAGTGCTGATTGCTGGCAAATAGTGATGTAGTTAAAGTAATTTCTTCATAGAAATCCTGTAAGCATTTTATGATTGCAATTGCCAAGTCCAGTGCACAGCAGTAGCAATTACAGATTCCATTAAAGTTTAAGCTCATGTGATCGTTACTCATTTCTCTGTGTTTTGAAATGTACTGCTGTCCACACTTACCACAAACAAGATGACTTTGCAGGACCTTGATGATGTCATCTGAAAGTAGCAGTGTAGGAATTCTTTATCCTGGAGGTGATTTGCTTGTTTAATTTTGCAAGAGGTTTCACAGAAAAAGGACATCAGATAATTGCTCTCTGATTATGCTATTATACAGTGGCTCTCAAGCTGGTATTTGTCCAAATCCATTTATACTGTCTGACCTGATCAACAGTTCTATACTCAGCAGCTGGCTGGTGCATGCGGGCAGAAGCACACTGAGCTCCTCCAACTTGAGATGAAAATGAGTGTCAACACTCTCCAATCATTTAAATCAACTCGAAGTAGGTTTAATAAGGAACCAGGGGATTTGCCTGATCTTAGCTAGCCAACACTAGAGGCAATTTCCTTAAAGAGCTTTGACACCACTTCAGTCTGAAGGCATGTCATGCCTGACTGCAGAATTAGGCTCCATCATGAACATCAACATTTACAGTTGGATTGAAAAAACAGTCTAATCCTTTGTCATTGGAAAGGCAAATTGCAGCAGTGTTATTGGTTTATTCTGCACAGATATTAGAACCATTTATTTTAAAAATTATTTTCAGTTAACATGATAGTCCAACTATATGTTTTACATACTGTTTTTAATGTTTTCCACATGCTGTATATCCAATCTGTTACATATTCTACTTTCTCTGCACTTTATCAACTATGTGTTTTGCCTGTGAGAATAGTTTTGTATTCTTTACATTATATATTTAGTCTTCAATACATTGTAAATGTGATATATTTTACCTGTTTTATACTTCATCTTCTATACGTAAATATGTGATTCCCTTATCTATCTGATTATAATGGCTTCCACTCCACTTCCTGTGAAGACACTATTCCATTCTCCCAGTTTCTCCATTTCCATTGCATCTTTTCTTGATGATACCACCTTCAAAGTTACTGCTTCCGATATGTCTCTGTTTTCCCTCAAAGTTTCCCAACTGTAAATCATGGATGAACTGAGAAATCTATATTCCAGGATGTCTATGGCGAACAAGTTGAGCAACTCTGACACATTCAGGAAATCCAGCTACAACCTTCATTAGGCCATCAGAGACACCAAGAAGTAAAACCAAACCAAGCTTGAGACCATACCAACCACATGGACACCCATTGTTTCTGGCAAGGCCTACACCATACAATGGGCTGCAAAGCTCAATCAAACAGAATCACAGGCAACAGTACACCCCTTGCCGACAAGTTCAATGCATTCTATGCTCACTTTGAACAGGAGGTCAGTGAAACAATGTCACTGACCCCAACTGACTCAGATCCAACTGTACCCATGGTCACCAGCACAGATGTTAGATCGGCCTTCTTAATTGTGAACCGGTGGAAAGCGATTGGCCTGGATGGAGTCCCCAGCCATGCACTCAGATCCAGTGCAGACCAGTTGACAGGGGTATTGACAGACATTTTTAATTTTCCTTACCACAATCTGAAGTCTTAATCACCCTTCTGAAGCCAAAAGAAAATCATATAGCGTGCCTCAATGAGTGCCACTCCACAGCTCTACCTCCATAATTATGAAGTGCTTTGAGAGGTTAGTCATGGCTCACATCAACTCCAGCCTACCAAATAACCTTGATCCTTTGCAATTCGCTAACTGGCACAACAGGTCCACAGCAGACCCCATTCTCCCTGACCCTACACTCATCGCTGGAGCATCTTGATAACAAGGATACCTACATCAGACTCCTACTTATTGACTACAGTTCTGCCTTCAGCACCATAATTCCAAACAAACTCATCTCTAAACTCCAAGATCTTGGTTTCATATCCCTCCTCTGTAACTGGGCCCTTGACTTCCTGACGTACAGATAACAAACAGTAAGAATAGGTGACAATATTTCCTCCAACATTATCCTCAGCCCCTGACTATACTCCTTATACACTCCTCTGTGTGACCAAATTACACCTCAATGCCATTTAAACGTTTGCTGATGATGTCTTAGCAGCATGGCGTAAAGATAACAATCTCTCCATCAATGTCAGCAAAATGAAGAACTTCAGGAAGCAAAGTGAAGGGCACACCTCTGTCTGCATCAATAGCAGTGTGGAGAGAACACCTCTGTCTGTATCAAGGGCATTGAGATGGAAATGGTTGAGAGTGTCAAGTTCATGGGAGTGATGCTTGTCAACAAACTGTCCTGGTTTGTTGACACAATAGTCAAGAAAGCACAACAACCTCTCTATTTCCTGAAGAGGTTAAGGAAATTTGGCATGTCCAGGAGCACTCGTACCAATTTTTATAGATGTACCAGAGAAAGTTTCCTATCTGGATGCATCACAGTGTGGTATATTCACTATTCTTCTCAAGATCGCAAGAAACTACACAGAGTCATGAACATAGCCGAGTCCATCACACTAGCTAGCCTTCCATCCATTGACTCCATCTATACTTCCAACTGCCTCAGCAAAACAACCACTATAATCAAAGACCTCTTCCACCCCAGTTATGCTCTCTTTCACCCTCTTCCATCGGGTGGAAGATATAAAAGTTTGAATACATGTATGAATAGATTCAAGAACAACTTCTTGCAGCTGTTATCGGACTTTTGGACAAACCTCTCAAATATCAAATCTGATCCCTCTCTGCACCTTTTCTGTAACACTGTGTTCTGCACTCTGTTCTGCTACCCTGATGCACTTTATATGGTACGATCTGCCTGCAGTGTGCAACACAATACTTTTTCACTGTATCTCAATACTTACAACAATAATTGAATCAACCCATTACTTATGAAGGATATTATTAAGCTGGAGAGAGTTTAGAAGAGATTGGCCAGGCTATTGATAGGAATGGAGGGTTTGAGTTACAAAGAGACTGGATAGGCTGGACTTTTCTCACTGGAGCTCAGGAGGTTGAAACCTTACAGAGGTTTATAAAATTATGGGAGGTACAGATAAGGTGAACGGCAAGTAACTTTTCCTGAGGGTGGGAAATTTCAAGACTACAGGGCATATTTTTAAGGTGAGCGGTAAATGATTTAAAAAAGAACCAAGGGGCAATTTTTTTACACAGGGAGTTTGTGGATATGGAGTTTCAGAGGAAGTGGTGGATATGGGTATGGTTATAATATTTAAAATACATTAGATATATACGTGAAAAAAAAATTTAGAGGGATATGGGCCAAACGCAGGCAGACGAGACCAATTTAGTTTGGGATTATGGTCAGCATGGACTGTTGGACCGAAGGGTCTGCTTCCCTGCTTTATGACTGTATGACTTTACATTATGGATCAGCTCCATTTTAGTTTTAGGATTTAGTCATGGGACCTGGGTATTGTTGCCTAGACCAGCATTTATTGCTCATTCCCATTCAGAAACAACACCCTGAGTCTCTGGTTACTGTGTCATTTTAATTCCCTTGCCCTCTCTCTCTCGCTGACCTGAGGCTCCTCTAGATTTCACATCATGACCATTGCATTCTTTGTTTTAGATAGCTTCTGTCATTATGGATTTTGATTTTGTCATTTAGTGTTTGTCTAAACCCACCTTTTGTCTATTTTTTTTTGGCCATTCAACAACTATGTTTGCTTTGTATCTGTCTTCTGCTTGTGATGGAGTGAACTGGAGCAGAGATTAAATTACAGGATTTTCCTTTCATTTATTCCTCTTCTCCCTCCTCCCCCTGCCCAAACTCGACCACCCCTTCTTTGCTTTTGTACTTGTTAATATCTGTAACATCTCTGACTCTTTCTAGCTTGGTGGAGGCACGTTGGTCTGAAATATTGAGCAAATTTTCTAACAGGCACACAATTCAAAGGAGTGGCTGTAAATAATTTGAGACATCTTTGTTCTGTCCGAAGATTTTGTGGTGTTGTTTCAATGCAGTCTCACTTTTAGAATCTAGTTTCTGTCTCCTGACACATCAGAGAGGGCGGTTAGAATAACATATTAAATCTGGAAGGATTTTTTGTTAAATAGGGTGGCATACTGGTGAGGTTGCTGAGCTAATTATCCAGAATCCCAGGTTTATGCCCTAGAGTCACAAGTTCAAATTGTAGCAGGCTGGCTTGTGGAATTTAATTTAATTAATAAGTCTAAATATTAGTGATCATAACAATTATCAATAATTGTTGTAAAAGCCTATCTTTGCTCACTAATGTCCCGTATGGAAGCAGATCGGCTATCCTTACGCGGCCAAGCTTGCATGTTACTCAAGACCCACACAAATGTGATTCTTAAATGCTCTCTGTTCAAGGGAAATCAGAGGTGGCCAATGCAATCTGGCCTTGCCAGGGATGTTCATGGTCAATTAAAAAAAAGGTGTTAAAAAAAGGTACTGATGTGACTTCAGTAACTATGGGAAAGTAAGGGAGAAGTGACAAGGCTGCTTCCTAAATTTTCAAACTCTTATCTGAAAGTTCTGCTCAGTGACCTGAGAGACTGATGCCAGCCTCTGAAAGCAAGTAGGAGTCAAATGAATGTGACTTCTCATACCTGAAGGCAATGGCTGTTAGAGTCAGGATGTCATAGGAAATCATGGATTAATTGCTTTTTTTGAGTATTTTAAATATTTAGCTGACAGTGCCGGTCATTCCTCACTGTCTGAAAGCTTGTTTTGGTTAAGCCTCTTGTGAAAAGATGCACGAGTTACAAAGGATTAATTGTGAGGAGAGTCTTAAGCATCACCCATTCTGATAGTCATATGGACTTGTGGGAAGAACAAGTTAGGTCCTCAAAAAAGTGAGACCTAACACCCAACTTCTTCACATTTCTTATAACAATGTTTATCACATCAACAAATTATGTCGTTAGTTGCTGACATGTGTTAAACTAATTCCTGTTCAACACATAAACCAGTAAATGGTTTTGCTCTTCCATACCAGACCAAGTTAAAAATCACACAACACCAGGTTATTATCCAAAAGGTTTACTTGGAAGTACTAGCTTTTGGAGCACTGCTCCTTCATCAGGTAACTAGTGGGGCAGGATCATAAGACACAGAATTTATGGCAAAAGATCAAAGTGTCATGCAACTGACCATAGAATCCCTGCAGTGTGGAAACAAGCCATTTGGCCAACAAGTCCACACCAACCCTCCAAGGAGTAATCCACTCAGACCCATTCCCCTACATTTCCCCTGACTAATGCACCCAACCGACACATCCCTGAACACGAAGGGCAAATCAGCATGGCCAATTCACCTCACCTGTGAGAGGAAACTGGTACACCTGGATGAACCTGCACAGTCATCCAAGGCTGGAATCAAACCCAGGTCCCCGGCACTGTGAGGCAATAGTGCTAACCACTGAGCCACCATGCCACCCTATATTGAATAACTCTAGATTGCTGTTAAGTCTTTCACTTTTTATAATGGATTGCAGGCTTCAATTCATTAATATGCAGATCCCAGGACTTCTTTCAAGTCACATTCGTGAGATAACTTCAGGTTTTATGGAAAAAGAAGATAACATCTCAGCTCAGACAATGCTTTAAAGGTGTGAGGTTAGAATTTCTCTATATTCCAATCTTGAGTCAGGCTGATTGTATTTCCAAAGGAGGAATTTACAAAATGTCACATGAATTGACTGCCCGCAGATTGTGCGTCTTTTGAACAAAATTTGCAAATATAATTCTGCAAATGCAAATTCACACTATAGACTTACGTGTGTGTGTGTGTGTGTGTGTGTGTGTGTGTGTGTGTGTGTGTGTGTGTGTGTGTGTGTGTGTGTATGTGTATACAACACCAGCATGTCAACATCATAGATACCAGACCAAGCCAGGCCTGTAAATCACTAAATCAAAGAGGATGGTAGCAGCAAACATATCACAAGGTCAAGTATGTAACTGTGTTTTGCTATACATAAAATAAATCCAGCAGTGATCTGGAATATTTGGATTGCTGACTCAATGTCAGTTTATAGATCACTAACCCTTTGCAGGTAACTGACTTCAACTGCACTTAGGAATTAAAATGCTGTTCATTAGCTCTGTTCCTCTCTCTCCAGGTACTTCCTGACCTGCTGAACATTTTCAGCTTTTTTGTTTTTTTTAAGAGATTTTTAACATTTGCAGTACTTTGCTTTTGTATATCATGCTAACCAAATTCACTGTGCACTTGACAGAAAGGGCAATATAGGTGCAACCAAGACTTCAAGAAGCAATTATTAATCTCTACACTTTTCCCTTTGTGACTCATACGGACAAGTACTTTAGGTGTTTTATATTATTAGTCAGTATTAATATTTTTATATTCTCTTATGTGACAATAGCTTTACCATTCAAATAATGAAATCCACAAATACCCAAAAGTATTCAGAAGAGGAATATGTTGCTTCTGGCAAGGACTAAGCTGCATTAATTCAGCAGCCATAATGAGATCAATAGTACCTGATGGCCAGTTAGGTCTTATGGGAGTAATATAATCAAAGAATATTGGCAATAGTAATTGGTGTGAAGACTGTTAAAACAGCAAAATTGTTTTAATGACATAAAATCATTGCTGAAAATCAAATAAGCAGATTATATAGTTTGAACTCCATATTGACAGGGGTGATTTGTTCAAGGGATAAGGGAGCAGCAATTCCAGAACAGGTTGGGAAACCCAAGTCCTTCTTATAATATTTAAAAAGCCAGTCAGTTTAGGGGGCAGATTAATGACCCAAATTTCTTGCCTCCTTTGAACCTGAAATTCAAACTGTTGCAGGTGGATTAAAATTTGCTTTAAAACTTCTGAAATATTTCATCCATTCCCACAACACAATTTTGTTAAATTACTGGGTTGTTGGATTAGGCAGGGTTATAACTATGCCCTTAATCTTTTTATGAGTATATAGAAGGTCATTCTAACAGACCACCAGTGTATGGAAATGTACTTTGACTTCTAACATAAATAATTTTAACAATCTGGCCTTTGACTGGAAGTTTATAGTGAATAGCAGCATGAGTTAGACATGAGGCAATAAGTGCTGCAGAACTAGTTCCCCCAACCGACCTTCCTTTCAACTGAGCCCACTGCTCAATCGGAAATGCAGGAGCCCTGAATTTCAAGAATATGGTCAGATGTGTAGCTCACCCAATTTGGGTATCAGGTTGCCTAGCTCTTTCCATTAGAACTGCTTCAAAAATGCTCTTTGGTCTGTCCGAAACCTGTTGATCTTCCAGCTGAAGGAGCTGACCCCGACTGAGTGTTGCAGACTGGCACATTCCAAGGTCCAGGATTACGTGTTGAGGGACGCGCTGAAGCTTGGGGCAGCTGTCGCCAAGGCTCGGTGGGGAAAGACCACCGTGTAAGGTCTGCCTGCCTAAGAAGAACAGGGGGCCCACTCAATAAGTGGGATCCACTGAAGCCTCAGCTAAATATATGGATAGCAAACGTACAGACCTGTATATATGAATGATTAATTCCAATCTCTATCTGTAAAGAAATGCAAGGTGGACCCATGAATGGCACCACCAATTGTACAGATCATCAAAATATTTTATGAATAAAGTATACTTTTGAAATTAAAAAAATCTGTTGGAAGTATTGTGGACAAGGTCAGTTATACTGTGCATCTTACATGCACTTCTGCAATTTTGTTTTTATCCAAAATAAGTCATATTGTTAAACATGTATTGTCGGATTGAGCAAAAATCCCCATCATCTAAAATACTGGACAAGAACCTGGACTTTGATTAGATTACTTACAGTGTGGAAACAGGCCCTTCGGCCCAACAAGTCCACACCCAAGCGCAACCCACCCATACCCCTACATTTACCCCTTACCTAACACTACGGGCAATTTAGCATGGCCAATTCACCTGACCCGCACACTTTTGGAGTGTGGGAGGAAACCGGAGCACCCGGAGGAAACCCACGCAGACACGGGGAGAACGTGCAAACTCCACACAGCCAGTCGCCTGAGTCAGGAATTGAACCTGGGTCTCAGGTGCTGTGAGACAGCAGTGCTAACCACTGTGCCACCGTGCCGCCCACTAACATCTAAAACACAGGACAAAGTCCTGAGTTCAGGTGGCAACAAATACACACAGAACCAGAATAATTTCAGTCTGGGACTATTGTTCAACCTGGAATTCCAATTTGTACCTCCACTCGAAGAGAACAATCAACCAAACCTAATATTCTCGACTGAAACTAACTTTTACACCTTGGGCTACTCGGTATAGATGGTATGGGGGTCTACAGAGATCTGAACATTCAACTTCAATCAAAATCAATTCACAGAGATTGCGGACATTCCACTTCAATCAAAATACATTCACCCATGCTCTTAACTATCAGGAAAGCAATTTACCTCAAAGGGAACATCAGAAACACAATGGCAACACAGATTTGAGAGGACTTAACGTGACAGAAAATCTCTATAACTGCGAGCCCTGACCTGACCTGAGGAGAGAGCCTTTTCAACAACAAGCTTTTGCACAAATAGCTTCCCCACAGGCTTTCAGCCTCAACAAGCAGCTTCAAAATCAAGAACTACAGAGGCTGAACAGAGAAGCTGAATTGAGTAGCCAAACAAGGGTATCATTGCAACAAAGGATATCCGAGAGGGGGAAGCCAACCAGCGCTATCCGAACGAGAGCTTCCGGATACAGGCCTGTTCCGGATCAAGAGAACTGATAGTAAGAACCTCAACAACAGGACACACTTTAAAACTGTGTTTTCTTCTGTGGTGAGCTTAGACTCCTGAGATCCCAAAGCTTTCAACCTAGTTAGCAGGAAGGGGAAGGCAGGTGGTGACAATGCAGGAATCCCAAGGATAGGAAGCCTAATTAAAGTTTCTATGACTAAAACTGCTGTTTAGGTTCTAATAGTGTTTAATTTAATATTGTATTTAATTACAGTCCTTAATTACTGAGGAGTTTTCTTTAACAGAATAACACTAATTTTACATCACAATCATGTCAAAAGCAAACAAAATAAAACACATTTTACAACTGACTATTGGTACTCATCACCATTTGGGTTTCTAAAAGCACCTTGTTTGGTTGCATCATTTCTCAAGCTAAAACTTTACCGTAATTGAACCATTATATCTGTGAAGTTTAGCTTTCCATCAAAAATAGAATCACAGGAATATTCATACAATGTCCAGGTCATGTTAGTGAAATGCTCAAGCCTCAATACTTCTAGCTCAGTGGCTGTCAATGAGCCACAAACAGCAGCACTGGTTCTCCCACAGTTAACTCAACCGATGAATCAAATCAATTGTTTTCTAGGTCTGGATTTCACACTGACAGCTATCTCCAAACCAGACACTGGGAACTGATTATTCAGGAATTGAATACAACTGTGTCATATAGAAAGATACCATTGGAAAGTGAGGAGTGAACATCAAATATGAACAGTCTCCTTCTGCTTCCCAACAAATATATTGAACAATGTCTCACTACCATCAACGCATTCCTGAACCACCACACTGTTTGGTGCATGGGAAAGGAAGGACATCTGACACTTGTTGGGTGCAAATCTGTACAGAACTGATCAAGGATGTGGAAGCTCCACCACAAGTATATATCCAAACATCAAAGCTACTCAAAGAAATCCGGAGAAGGTTTAACTCATACATTATGACTGAATGCAAATATTTCTTATAGAACAGGCATTTCGTCAATGCGACTTGGCTATAACGTGATTGATGAATTGTTAACGTTGCTTTCACAATGCAAACATTCTGCTGAACAGTATAACTTGTTTTCCTTAGTGTGATCTTCTACAGTCTGATTTCTATGGCAGTTACTCATAGCACAATTTTCTATAGCTCAAGGTTGCAAAGGAACACAACTGTCGCATTCAAGCAGAATGACTTCTGTAAAGATAGAGAATAATTGCAGCTGCAATTTGCTCCTCACAAGTTACAGTGATACTGGTGTGGAAGGGCTTTGAGACAAAATTAGATCAGCCAGCCAAGTTATATAATTATAGAGTCATAAAATCATGCAGCATGGAAACAGACACTTCGCTCCAAACAGTCCATGCTTACCATAATCCCAAACTAAACAAGTGCCACCTGCCTGCATTGGCCCATATTCCTCTAAACATTTCTTATTCATGTACTTATCCAAATGTATTTTAAATGTCTTTGTAACTGTACCCCATCCACCACTTCCTCTGGAAGTTCATTCCATACACAAACCACTCTCTGTGAAAAAAAATCTTTCTCCTCTCACCTTAAACATATGTCTGCTTGTTTTGAAATCCCCCACCCTATGGAAAAGACACCACTTTATCTATACCCTTCATGATTTTATTAACCTCTATAAGGTCACTCCTCAACCTCTTATGCTCCAGTAAAAAAAGTCCTTGTCTATCCAGCCTCTCCTTATAACTCAAACCTTCCATTCCCAATATTATCTTGATAAACCTTTTCTTAAACCTCTTCTGCTTAATAGTATCCTTCCTAAAACAGGGAAAACAGAACTAGACACTGCACTCCAGAAGAGGCCTCATCAATGTCCTGTACAACTTCAACATGATGTCCCAACCGCTTTTCTCAAAGATATGAGCAATGAAAGCGAGCGTGCTAAATGTCTTCTTAACCACACTGTCTACATGAGGTGCAAACTTCAAAGAATTATGTGCCTGAACCCATAGGTCTTACTGTTCTGCAACACCACATAAAGTCCTTGTGTTTTATATCCAGGTCATTTTGTCTGAACCTCACAGGTACCAGGATTGGCTCACCAGTCTATAGTCCTATATGATCCAATGTTTTTTCACATATCATTTCAGAATTAAATTGAAAATTGATAGCAGGCTTCTCCCTAGTCAATAATGTCAATGCTGATACACATCAAAGATAGTTTGAGAGCATCTTGGAAGCATTTCTTTGATCTCCTGTAGAATACTGGCCAACTGAGAGTTGAGAGAAAAGACCTGCTGGTTTTTTCATCATCCATACTGAGTATAGTGCACTGCAGTTAGTTTTGCAGTGGTTTTGTTTGAATATTTGTTGAGCTACCTTCAAGAAGGATGCGAATGTTTGTTTGGCATTCCTGCCATTGAGGTAAAAACAATGACTACAGATGCTGGAAACCAGATTCTGGATGAGTGGTGCTTGCAGATCTCAGCAGTTCAGGCAGCATGGAATAAGATGAAGGGCTTTTGCCCGAAACGTCGATTTCGCTGGTCCTTGGATGCTGCCTGAACTGCTGTGCTCTGCCAGCACCACTAATCCAATTCCTCCCATTGAACCTAGAGAATACAGTAGACGCATTGCTGGAAGGTGTTGGATTTGTTAAGATTCCTGTTCCTGATGCAGAAGAGACATATTTGCTTGGATAGAGTCATCAGCTATGTTAGGCGGTGGAGGCTTCTGGTTTTATTAACTACATGAATAATCATGCCTGAGATAGTAAAACTAGCTTCTGTGTGTACCTTTGTGTTGCTGTGGCCCAACTGCATTGAGGTATTTCCATGAATGCAACAGTGATGTGTTTAGTCATGAGAATCAACTCAAAATCACCTCCAAGCTTTGGCTCAACCAATTTTCGTTCAATATTGACTACAGCAAAAGTGCACCTAAAGAAACACTTAGCAATTTAGTTTTTAAACAGTTTGATGTCAACAGAATTTAGATTGTCCTATCAATTTTTAATGCAAGTTGTAAATGCAACTAGGATGTAGATGCTAATGAGTTGAGTTCATGAATATGTTTTCTTGCTCTCCGAGAGTGATGTTGAATGAACAAGATAACCCTGTGCTGTTGACATATCTCCTCTAAAGCTGACAATAATATCAAAATAAGTGTTTGTAATATAAGAATGTCAGATGAGTGCCTTCCTTTCTCCATGGTGTAATAATACAGAGTCTTAGAGTACAGAAGGAGCATCTTATTTATTTGATCGAAGTTAGGGCGGAGAATTGATCATTCTTCAGTGGGATCAGCAGATCTGTTAGGAATCATTAAAAAGACATAAAGAAGCAGGCAAATGGTTGGATATAAAGCCATCTGCATCCTTCTAATTAAACAACCTTGATAATGGTTCCACAAATTCAGGAATGATGCCTTGCTTTCTATAAAGGGTGAATGGGAAGACTGAAAATAGCTTCTGAATTCACAAGCTCAGAGTGAACTGGATGAGAAAGGAAGGTGCCAGTTTCAAAATATTACATTGACACCAATCCTGTATGTCACTAATGTACAGATAATCTGAGTGCATGTTTATGTTTCTAGAGTGCACAAAAATAATAAATACCATTTAACTTATCACTATTCATCTAGTTTTAATGATTGAGTTGGATGCAGAGCCAAGATTAATGAAGATAAAATGACGTTATTTTACCACATGCGGGAACGTGGTAGGAAGAGGATTCAATTCAGGCAAGTGTACTGACTATCCAACAATGATACTGCTTCCACGATAGACAGATGGAAGGGTTATTTATGATTGAATCCGAATCTGCAGGATATGATGCTAATCTACTGTTCATGGCAATCGTGTCTGATGTTAGAATTACTGCTGAAAATCTGTGACAAACAAGAGTGAGATCTGAAGATTTCTATAAAAGTAAGTCATTAAACCTGTTTTCTGTGATGGTTGACCAGAAAGTGCAATCCTCCATACCCCAGAAGGAAATCTCATGATCTAGTCTGTTCCTTTTTTCTCATGAATAACACTGCCTGTTCTTGACAACCTTTGAATGCCCCTCCCATCACCCATGTGTCCTGCCCACAACCTGCCGCCTTACCATAACACATTAGGCCTGTGACCATCGTCTGGTGGTAATCTTCTGCCCTGTGAAATCACACACACATCCAGCAGCATTCTCACTCTTTCCAAAGGCAAGGCTCTGTTGTCACATTCCAATGAGACTAGGCCATTGCAGTCAATCTGGTTTCTTACAGATTTATTCTTTCAGATATGCGGCCACCTCACACACTAATAGCATTTGGGTTAAAATTGCCTCAACATGTCTGAACCAAGTCCCTTCAGTCTGAGGGACACTTGTAAACACTTCTTGTGACCTGTCATTCACGCTTACAAGCCACAGAATAGAATCCCGATAGTGCAAAAGGAGGCCATTCAGCCAATCGAGACTGCACACCCCTCCAAAGCACATTTCACCCAGATCCAGCCCCCTATGCAATCCCTATAATCTCTGCATTGTCATGGCTAATCCACCTACCCTGCACATCCCTGGTCACTACAGATAATTTCAATCCACCTAACCTGCACATCTTTGGAGTGTGGGAGGAAACCGGAACACCCAGCAGAAACCCACACAGACGCAGAGAGAACATAAAAGTCCACACAGATATCGAAAGCTAGAATCAAAGTCAGGTCCCTGACACTGGAAGGCAGGGGTGCTAACCACTGAACCACCATTCTGCCCAAATTTGTCTCATTTATTTAATTGGAAATTTGTTTAATTCTCTTATAAAGCTCCATAGTTACCACAAGAAAGTAAAATAAAAGACAAAACACTCAAATAAAATCAGCAGAGACATAAAGTATTTTCTTTAGTTTCTGGTAAATAAACACTAACTTTAATTACCAGGCTAGATATGCCACATAATCTGTGGCCTGTTCAGAAAATGATGCACCGGGTGTCCCACGTTTATAAAAATGAATATTTCAGCTATCATTAGAATTAAAGTGGCACAATGCCAACAGTGTCTGCACATAAAACAAACATCAGTGCAAATGTTCTGCATAAGGGCTTAGTCACATTCCCTTCCCTGTGCTATACAATTACTGGCAGCACTTTCTATTCTGTTATTGGTTGTATCCCCAGAAGGCCCATGTATCAGCAAATACTATGAAAGCCTGTGCTGACTATTTTTGGAGGCTGACTCATCACGCCATCTTTCCTGTGATCATCCTTCAGTGACAGGGGCAAATCGATCCTTTTCAAGATTTGGACTGGACTTCCCCGGGTGAATGAAAAGCGGGTGTTCTGCCGCATGAAACACTTTTGCTGACAAAGAGGCTGTAAATGAAGTTCTTTTTAATACACAGGCAATTAGAGTGACAAGTTGCTTGGTGCTGGGCTGGCTTTTTGAAGGCTTTGAAATGAAAACAGTTGTCATAAAAATTTTAGTAGATATTTTTATGGGGTAAGGTAAACAATATATCAAATATTATAAATCAACAAGATTGATGCGATGTTACATACTCTAGATGATTAAAAATAAACCTAAAATAAAGTATTGAGAATCTGAATTGGTATTGTTACAATATATACTGGTTTATTGAATCTGATCTAGAAAACTGAAGCTGTAAAAGACACAAGTGATATTGGGATTATGTTTCATCCTAAGTGTTGAGATAATCTGCTTTGTAGTGTAAAAATCACAGGTGAGCCAGCCTCCAACCAACTGAATGAGCCCAACAGTGTCACTGAAAGTGGTGTACTTCTGCGAGAACTGTGGCAAGCCACCAAAGATAGCAAGCTGTGACCAATCCAGATTCCAAGGTCTGTCCAGGATCTTTTTAAGGCAGGAAGATTCAGGGATATTGATGGGGGTTGAAATGAACAAGACAGGAGGGAGATAAGGGTCAAGTTTAGGCTTCCATGAATAGCTAGGAGTGGGGCAAAGAGCAGTTGCAAGGCATGGAATTGCATGGTGGACCTAAAGGGAAGCATTGCCCCTGCTACCCACATCCCTACTCCCACTCTTATCCTGCCACTAGCCTGTTATGTCTCTTTTGGTGGGCTGGATGGTTGTCCATCTTCACTCAAATTCTAGTGGTTATGGTAAGAGAATATTCAGTGCGCAATTAATTTCCAATTCTATTGACCTACAAGCAATTGAAGTTCCTAGTCGGTTACCTGTGCTGATAAATGTGCAATAGTGAAAAGATGAGGACGACTCAGGAATGATGCCATCAGACTGGCTCCCAATTTTAAAGACCCCTGCCAGCCAAGTCATCCGAGGTGATAAAACAGAGGTTATAACTGTATATATGCATCCTGTAAAAGCTCTCTGCAGTTCATAGTTGACAGCAACACTTAATTTAACTATTAATCGAAAGTCAAAGATATAGAGTCATACATCTTTGATCTTAAAGTGAAAATATGTGAGGGTTGTACATTTGGAGAATCAGCTTGTTATGAAATGCCAATAAACATAAGCAATTGGACTAAACTAAGATGGTATGATTAAATTAAAAACTTGGCAAAGATTTACAAGATTGCTGAGAATTTGAGTGATGCCTCATTCCTTGCCACATCTGTGTATCACTGAAAGTTATACTGCCTGGTAAAATGAGGGAGATTTAAAACAAAGGCCTTTAACTCTTGCCTCTGTGCCAGAAGGTTATGGAACAAAAGTTCTGTGTATTCAGAGAAACCTTGTTTATCTGAATGAGATGGGCAGGCACTATTTTGTTTGGATAATTGATTATTTGGATAATCGATTTTAGCTTAAACAGGAGAAGCCACACTAAACTAACGCTGTGTTCTAACAGAGAATTTGTTTAACTCTATAGTTTTAATGAGTCGGCCGTTTAAACAAACTAATCCTCACAGTCTGCAAATTACAGCTTAAAATGAGAAGAACTAAACCCTTAGCATGAAATCCCAGCATTAAACAAGGTCCCGACAACTTCTATAATTGCAAGACCATTTCCAGTATCAGTTTCCGGGAACTCCGTCTCGTGATAGGAAGACCCGCCTTCTGCATGTGATTACGTTCTTGCCTTTTTAAAAAATGAACGGCCTGGTAAAGTGCCGGGAATACTGTAAAACACTTCTGCAAAGGGCTGTGCAACAATATCCAGTCGCTGATGCTTGAGTTGCTTGTGTTTCTTTGTTTTTGCCAGCGTTTTCACATTTTCTTCAGTACAGGTAAATTGAATACACTTGCCTCTTTGATGGAACATTTTTACAGGACCTTGAAATCTTCGTCGGAAATCCGATTTTTGGATAATCGAGATTCAGATAATTGAGGTTCCTCTGTATATTATCTAGGCTGATATTCAAATGCAGGATTGAGAGTGTGCCTTGTTTTCAGAGGTACCATCCTTCAGGTGAGTCTTTAAAGCCTGTCAACCATCTGCCAGGCACAAATCAAAAGTATGATGGAATACTCCCCACTTGCCTGGATGGGTGCAATTCCAATAATACTCAAAATTCTTGACACCACCCAGGACAAAGCAGGCTGCTTGATTAGCATTACATCCACAAGCATCCACTCTCTCCACCACTGATGCTCAGTAACAGCAGTGTGTATTATCTACCAGATGCACTGCAGAAATTCACAAAATATCCTAAGATAGCACCTTCCAAACCCATGAGCACTTGCATCTAAAAGGGAGCAGATACATGGTAACACAACCACCTGCAAGTTCCCTCCATCCTAACTTGGAAAGACATCGCCATTCCTTCATTATCACTGGGTCAAGGTCCTGGAATTCCCTCCCTAATAGTATTGTGGGTAAACCTACAGCATGTGGACTGCAGCAGTTCAAGAAAACAGCTCACCATCACCTTCTCAAGAGCATCTAGGAACAGGCAATAAGAATGTTGCCCACTCAGCAATGTACATATATAAGTGATTAAAAAAAAGTTCAATCTGTAATTCAGGTTCGGCTGAGAATTAAATGTCCAGCAGTACCTTTTGATATTTTTGATATAGCATAATTTCTTTAATAAGAATCACCAAAAAACGAGTACCTAGCAATGTATCTCATTGCTGTCTGTGAGATCTTGCTATGTGCCATGCATTTTCTCACAGAACAGTTCACAGTATCCCATTGTACTTAAAGCAATTAATTTGAGACAATATGACAATCTGCTCCATATGTCATCTTTATTAAGAGAAAATAAATCACAATGTGAGCTCACAAGTATAGACATTTCACTAGCTAGCTTAAAAATAGTTAATCACCTCACCCCACTAAGAGTAAAAGTGTTTCTCTTTAAATAATAAATTTCCAAAGCAACACCCAGAAATTGCTCAGCGCAGTTAAGTTGAGATTGTAAGTAAAGAACTGAAACATTCACCGGAATTTAAGAGTCTTGGCAATGACGCTGTTGAAATACCAGAAGTAACTGCACTGCACCCATTCTGTACCCCCTCTCTCTTTGATTCGATTTAAGTCTGCCGTGCCCCACTACCTCCCAGCCCATTTCCCAAAAGGATAAAATTCTGCCCACTAACACTGTTTCTCTCTCCATAAAACCTCCCTTTTTATTTCAAATTTCCAGCATTCTCGGCGTTTTTCTTTTGCCTAGCTGACTGATGTTCAACTGAAAAAAACAAGGAGCAAAACCTGATTGGGGTCTCAGCAATATGGGTTACAGCAAGATTTGTGGCAGGATCAGATAAGAATTCTGGCGATGTCAATTTCAACACCAGGAGCATCTTTTAAAGTTTTGACACGTGGAGAGTTCCTCATTAGGATTAAGGAGGAATATTGCTTGCTCAATGCCATTTCCAAGTCCAACTCGTCTCATGAATATTCAATTTTCTATATTATCCAGTTTGTTAAACAAGATCCTCATCAAGAAAACCCATTAGATTAGATTACTTACAGTGTAGAAACAGGCCCTTCAGCCCAACAAGTCCACACCGGCCCGCTGAAGCGCAACCCACCCATACCCTTACATTACCCCTTACCTAGCACTACGGGCAATTTAGCATGGCCAATTCACCTGACCCGCACATCTTTGGACTGTGGGAGGAAACCGGAGCACCCGGAGGAAACCCACGCAGACACGGGGAGAACGTGCAAACTCCACACAGTCAGTCGCCTGAGTCGGGAATTGAACCCGGGTCTACAGGCGCTGTGAGGCAGCAGTGCTAACCACTGTGCCACCGTGCCGCCCACATTGTGGAAGTCAGAACGGGTACTTGGTGATCTCAGCTCACTGTTTGCTCAAATGAGCTCCACCAGGCTCCTACATCTCAGGGCATGTCTCATCAGCACCTGCCATGTGCACCCCATGTCAATAGACATTGGCATCGGACATGTGTCAGTCTCAAAGAACTCTCTTGGCAAATCTTCAATTCATTTGCAGGATGTTTCTGCACTTCAGGGCTGCACCAGCAACAGTGATTGTAATGATACAGCAAGGATGTTGTGAACTCAGACACGCACACACACACCCCTTATGGTCTGGACCATGGGGCATCTTGGGTTCTTCATTTGCTGTTATAGTATTCACTCATTTTGAGCATACCTGGATGCTCACAGCATCTCTGGTTTTAATTTTGCCCCCTCACTGAACAATACCAGGTTAATATTACTTTTTGTATTGTTGTGTCATTTAGCACAGACACAAAGGAAGGAAGCATGTCATAGTTTCAGTATGATTTGGAGATGTCGGTGTTGGACTGGGGTGTACAAAGTTAAAAATCACACAACACCAGGTTATCGTCCAACAGGTTTAATTGGAAGCACACTAGCTTTCGGAGCGACGGTCCTTCATCAGGTGATTGTGGAGGGCTGTTACGATCGAGCCCTCCACAATCACCTGATGAAGGAGCGTCGCTCCGAAAGCTAGTGTGCTTCCAATTAAACCTGTTGGACTATAACCTGGTGTTGTGTGATTTTTAACATAGTTTTAGCAGGTCTCAGTTATGTCTAGGGGAACAGCCTTCACTTAGGAGGTAAGTCAAGGACAGCCTCCAAAATCAATCTGTGAGTTCGGACTCAGGTCAGTCAGCAGCTAGGGATAGTCAAAGTCAGGATGGTCTTCTCAATAAGGGAGATGAATGTTGGGCACATCATTGCCATATTGACTCTTTCCGCTGTATTGTGTTCCAAGTTTGTGAGAAGATTTGTAGCTTGGGTGCTCGTTGTTGTGGTTCTGTTCGCCGAGCTGGGAGTTTTTGTTGCAAACGTTTCATCCCCTTTCGAGGTGACATCTTTGGTGCTTGGGAGCCTCCTGTGAAGCGTTTCTGTGCGCGGGTATCCGTTTTTGGTGAATACCTTGTATAGGTGTTCTTCTTCCTCTTTTTGTAGTTCAGGTGTGCTGCAGTGTGTTGTGGCCCTTTTGAATAATGTCCTGATGCAATTTCGTTTGTGTGTGTTGGGGTGGTTGCTTTCATAGTTCAGGACTTGGTCTGTGTGTGTGGCTTTTCTGTATTCCTTTGTGTTTTCCTTCTGGAATGAGAGAGAGATAGGTATTAAGGGAGATGAATGTAGATGGCATCACTATTAATGCTGATGCACCTGGGAAGGTGTTCTGAAATAATGAGTAGGCAGTGCAGAGAGCATGTAGGGTTGGTGGTATTGAAGGGTCCATGTGGTTGTCAGTGAATGAGAAAAGATATTGCAGCCAATAATGAGAATGGTAGAGCATGGGCCTTGATAGAGGAGGTGGACACAGTAGCAGAACCAGAATGAATATAAGTTATGAGAGAAGACGATGGAAGTTATACTGGTGAATGGAGAAAGACAATGACCTTCTTCCTACCATGCTGGGCATTCCTTCAGAAGGCTGAGATTGCTTTCATCCAGTTGGCAGGGTCAGAGCAGGCTGGCATGTTTTGGTGCCATGGACTCCACTGCTAGTCTTCGAGGAAGAGGATGTTCTGCATCTGTGTCATTCTGTCCAGCAGGACCTTCAGGTTCCTGTCCACATAGCAATGTGCCGAACTCTCTGTCTACTATCTCCGAGGTGTATACTGGGAGCCATGAATGGAAGTTCCAGACTGTCAGTACTTGCGCTTCTGGTGAAATTCAGGACAAGTGCTGAGTGGCAAATTGATCTGGGAGTGGGACATGAGAAATACTGTAGGGGTAATGTTGACCATTAACAAGGCGAGATTTATAAGATAATGGTGAGAGAATGCATTGGGTCTCATGGCAGAAATCCTTCCAAGACACTTAATGCAACTAGTCATAGCCACCAAAAAGCAGAAGATACAGTCTAAGGTCAATGTTGCAGTATTTTGGCTATTTCTAAATGGACAAATTACAAGGGAAAATTGAACACTAATTTCTGAACTTGTTTTCTGTGTTTGAATTATATTGTGAATTGTGAGTGTAAAACACTTGTTGCATTCTCATTGAATTCTCTGATTGATCAAAGTTTCAAAATGTTGATGATGTGAAAGAATTAAACGATGGAGAATGGAATAAAGTTTACACTCCAAAGTGTTAACCTAGAAGAGCACGAGCACACAGCTAATTAAATACTTGAACTGTGACTGGTCTTTTGTATTTTTGACTGTGGAGAACAACAATAAAACATCCCGTTGGCAGACATATAAAAGATTTTGAAGTGCTGCTGAAGGCTGAAAAGATCTTTGAGAACAACAAAGTATGGTTCAGGCTTTGCGATTGTCATGATGGTGAAATAGTGTCACTGTTTACTGGTAATGCTCCATTGACAATTACAATAATGGCCTGGATTTCCCATCCACCTGGCTGAAGAAACGCTTCGAAGAGTACATGGGAGTTGCATATTGGGACCCTGCAGAATTCCCATTGCAATAAACACAGAAGGAATTGCCTGGGAAATTACATTTTCTGCTGGGCAACTCCTCTGCACCTGGAACAGTTCAAATGTCTCCTTTTAAATCAGAGCCAAAAGAAATGAAGTAAAATATTTACTTGGGTAAAATTAAAATATTAAATATATAATGTAACTTTTGAATAACTATTTATTGACCCTATACTTACCTTACACATACACAACTAAATCTTCCCAAGCCTCTTATACCACCACTCCACCGCTGACAAGTTCTGGGCTTAACATATTAATGAACAAAAATCTGTGTACCTTTCTAAAAGATGAAAGACTCAACAGTAATCCAGGATTGTTCAATATGTCATATCAGTTGCATGCATGATACTGTGATATTTTGCTATAAATTCTGTGTCTTATGATCCTACTCCATAGTCACCTGATGAAGGCGCAGCACTCTGAAAGCTAATACTTCCAAACAAACCTGCTGGACTATAACCTGGTGTAGTGTGATATTTAAGTTTGTCCACCCCAGTCCAACACTCACACCTCCACATCATGGCTTTCTATATTAGAGTCATAGAATCATAGAGATGTACAGCACGGAAACAGACCCTTTGGTCCAACCTGTCCATGCCAACCAGTTATCCCAATCCAATCTAGTCCCACCTGCTAGCACCCAGCCCATATCCCTCCAAACACTTCCTATTCATATTCCAGTCCAAATGCCTTTAAAATGTTGTAATTGTACCAACCTCCACCACTTCCTCTGGCAGCTCATTCCATACATGCACCCGCTGTGTGAAAATGCTGTCCCTTTTATATCTTTCCACTCCCACACTAAATCTATGTTTTAGACTCCTCCAACCCAGGGAAAAGGCTGTCTATTTACACTATTGATGCCCCTCATAATTTTGTAAACCTCCATAAGGTCACCCCTCAACTTCTGATACTCCAGAGAAAACAGACTCAGCCTCCAACCCTGGCAACATCCTTGTAAATCTTTTCTGAACTCTTTCAGGTTTCACAACATCTTTCCAATAGGAAGGAGACCAAAATTGCGTGCAATATTCGAACAATGACCTAACCAATGTCCTGTACAGTCACAACATGACCTTTCAATTCCTGTACTCAATACTCTGACCAATAAAGGAAAGCATACCAAACGCCTTCTTCACTATCCTATCTACCTGCGACTCTACTTTCAAGGAGCTATGAACCTGCACTCCAAGGTCTCTTTGTTCAGCAACACTCCCGACTATCTTACCATTAAGTGTAGAAGTCTTGCTAAGATTTGCTTTCCCAAAATGCAGCACCTCGTATTTATCTGAATTAAATTCCATCTGCTACTTCTCAGTCCATTGGCCCGTCTGATCAAGATCCTGTTGTAATCTGAGGTAACCTTCTTTGCTGTCCACTACACCTCCAATTTTGGTGTCATGTGCAAACTTACTAATTCTACCTCTTGTGCTCGCATCCAAATCATTTATGTAAATGACAAAAAGTAGAGGACCCAGCACTGTTCCTTGTGGCACTCCTCCAGCAAGAGGTCATTGTACACATTGGAACCAAAGGCATAGGAAAGGAAAAGGTTGAGATTCTGAAGGGAGATTACAGAGAGTTAGGCGGGAATTGAAAAAGGAGGTCTTTGAGAGTAGTAATATCTGGATTACTCCCGATGCTACGAGCTGGTGAGGGCAGAAATAGGAGGATAGTGCTGATGAATGCATGGCTGAGGAGCTGGTGTATGGAAGAAGAATTCACATTTTTGGATCATTAGAATCTCTTTTGGGATAGAAGTGACCTGTACAAGAAGGACAGATTGCATCTAAATTGGAAGGGGACTAATATACTAGCAGGGAGATTTGCTCGAGCTGCTCGGGAGGATTTAAACTAGTAAGGTATTGTGTGGGACCCAGGGAGATAGTGAGGAAAGAGATCAATCTGAGACTGGTACAGTTGAGAACAGAAGTAAGTCAACCAGTCAGGGTAGGCAGGGACAAGGTAGGACTAATAAATTAAACTGGATTTGTTTCAATGCAAGGGGCCTAACACGGAAGGCAGATGAACTCAGGGCATGGTTAGGAACATGGGATTGGGATATCATACCAATTACAGAAACATAGCTCAGGGATGGACAGGAGTGGCAGCTTAATGTTCCAGGATACAAAGGGTAGAAAGGGAGGCAAGAGAGGAGGGGGAGTGGCATTTTTGATAAGGGATAGCAATACAGCTGTACTGAAGGAGGATATTCCCGGAAATACATCCAAGAATGTTACTTGGGTGGAAATGAGAAGTAAAAAAGGGATGATCACCTTATGAGGATTGTATTATAGACCCCCTAATAGTCAGGGGAAATTGAGAAACAAACTTGTAAGGAGATTAGATTCCCTACAGTGTGGAAACAGGCCCTTCGGCCCAACCAGTCCACACTGACCCTCCGAAGAGTAATCCGTCCAGAGCCACTTCCCTCTGACTAATGTACCTAACACTATGGGCAATTTAGCATGGCCAATTCACCAATTCAGAGCACCCAGAGGAAACCCACGCAGACACAGGGAGAGTGTGCAAACTCCACACAGACAGTCGCCTGAGGCTGGAATTGAACCTGGGAGCCCCGGGCAGCAGTGCTAACCAATGAGCCATCGTGCCACCCCAAATCTCAGTTATCTGTAAGAATTATAAGGTGGTTATGATAGGGGATCTTAACTTTCCAAACATAGACTAGGACTGCAATAGTTAAGGGTTTAGATAGAGAGGAATTTGTTAAGTGTGTACAAGAAAATTTTTTGATTCAATATGTGGATGTACCTATTAGAGAAGGTGCAAAACTTAACCCACTCTTGGGAAATAAGCAGGACAGGTGACTGAGGTGTCAGTGGAGGAGCACTTTGGGGCCAGCGACAATAATTCTATTAGATTTAAAATATTGATGGAAAAGGATAGACCAGAACTAAACGTTGAATTTCTAAATTGGAGAAAGGCCAATTTGGACGGTATTAGGCAAGAACTTTCAAACGCTGATTGGGGGCAGATGTTCACAGGTAAAGGGAAGGCTGGAAAATGGGAAGCCTTCAGAAATAAGATAACGAGAATCCATATTAAAGTAGGTAGGTTTCTAGGACTAGCCACCTCCCTGATATGATGAAACTTGTGATGATGAAAACGGTAGCAGTACAGAGCCACAGGTGTTGGCGTGGCTATTTTGAATGCTGACCTCTGTTACCAGTGTTGCGGGACCTAAATTCCTAACTATAATCATAGAAACATACAGTACAGAAGAGGCCTTTTAGGCCATCAAGAATGTACTCACAATACTATTCTAAATGTACACCAACATTTGGCCAATAGTTTGAACACTATGGCATTTCAAGTGTTCATCCAAGGACTTTTAAAAGGCTGTGAGGTCTCTTGCCTCAATTATTCCCACAGGCAGTGTATTCCAGATTTCCACCACCATATGGCTGAAGAAATTTTTTTCTCAAGATCCCTTTAAACCTCCTGGTTTTCACATTAAATCATGCCCTTCTGTTATTGACCCTTCAATTAAGGGTAACAGCTGCTTCCTGTCACCCTGCCCTCCCTATTGTTGCACAAATACTTGTAAAGATATACCTCGTTGAATGAGGTGTATGTGTAGTTAACAGGATACTGACTTCAGAATAATCAGTAACCATCCTCACTGATCTGAAGATCACATCTTTATGTTCTTTGAAAACCCATTTACATTAATTAAATTGAACTTAAAGCAACCAAATTCAAGAATAACAGTCCTTTAAAGGGATCTGTTTTCAAAAATCAAAACCTCAAAAGGGACCCTAAAATTTCAATTGAGATATGGTATTGAGAGGGCATGATAGACCCCAGCTCCCCTGATGGCCACTGGTATGGAAGTCTACTGCTTTATGGTGTAAGGGTCTGAAAGAACAAATGCTGAGTAACGCCTGAGGCAATGCCCAGTATCATGAATAGCACAGATTTGCTGAGTGAATAGCTTAGAATTTCAAAAGACGAAGAGCTACCATTTGGGTCCTCTTCATAATCTCTAAATGTTTTGGTCATAACAGTGTAATTTATACCTGGTCACTATTATGCAATAAACTACATTTTGTTTAAGAGTTTTTTACCATTAGACCACCAACTGACTTTCCTCTACCACACTAAATACAGTAGGCCCTGTCAATCCCAACTCTCAAAGAAGATGGCAAAAAATCGATCAGACATCTTTTACAACATGATGAGCAGTGGTAGGGATTTTTACCTCAAATGCCTCAAGTGTAGCAGCAGTCACAGTGTGCTGTCTGTGTTGAATGAACAAAATTCACTGTGATAACTAATATTACTCTCCCACCATTCTCTGAGTAAAGATACTTCTTCTGAATTCCCTGCTGGATTTCTTGGTGATGATCTTGATGGGCTTTAGCTATGCCTTTTCCTTCAAGAGGAAACCTTCTCTTTATATCCACTCTTGTTTACATAATTTTAACAATTTCTCATGGTTACCTCTCAGTGACAACACATCTCCACAAAACCTTATGGATATAACCACTGGAGAGAGATGGGAAGTTGGGTCTAATGATTCCTCTCCCCCTATTTTTCTGAAGTGTGAGCTTGCTAATGCTTATTTTAAAGAGCTTGTCTGACATCCTACTACCCCAATTCTATCATATTTAGCCAAAGGCCAGAAGCTTGGAGCTTAAAAAAATTAAGAAGCAGCTATTTCAAATGTTAAAGTGGGATTTGTAATTTGGGAGAAGTTATTTATCACGGATTCTCAAATCATTAAAATTGATTGGTTGAATGATTGATTGATAGTTGTCACATATACTGAGACATAGTGAAATGATAGACTCCTTCCCTCCTGGAGTGTCTACTGGTCATGGAAGGTCACTGCGGTGTAAGGGTCTCAAAGGACAAATGCAGAATAGTGCCTGAAGCACCATCCACTGTCATGAATATGTGTATTATATAGGCAGATTGTACCATACAAAGTGAATAGATTAAATTAGATTATATTAGATTAGATTAGATTACATTGTGCTATCATGTGTATCCAAGTGCAAAAGTTCAAGAGTAGAGTGAAAGGTGTACAGGGTTGCCTCTCTCTGGCACAATCTTAGAATACAATAGTTAGAATTAACAACAAGGGCTGAAATTAAAGGAAGAGAAACAGAAACAGAAATATCAAGGTAGCAGAATAGAGTGCAGAGTACAGTGTTACAGCCACAGAGAAGGTGCGGAGAGAGAGAGAGAGATCAGAATTAACATCTGAGAGGTTAGGGGTGACATTATAGAGTTTATAAAATCATGAGAGGAATAGATAAAGTTAATAGCACCCTATGGCGGCGGTATTCAAAACTAGGGGACATATTTTTAAGATGAGGGGAGAACGTTTTAAATAGAACATGAGGGGCAACACTTTTTTTACAAAGAGAGTGGTTCAAGTGTGGAATGAAGTGGTGGAAGCAGATAGAGTTACAATATTTTAAAGACATATGAATGAGTACATGAATAGAAAAGGTTTGGAGGAAAATGGCCAAATGCAGACAAGTGGGACTAGTTTATTTTGGGAACATGGTCAACGTGGGCTAGTTGGATTGAATGTTCTGTTCCCATGCTATATGATTCTATGACTCCGTGACTCTTCTTCTGAGTGAGGGACAATTTTTCCTACATCTCCCACAAGGTCTCCATCTGCTTGTCCCCCTCATCCAGTGTGCAGAACTGTTGGAGAAGATGCAGACGTGACTTACATGAATGGCATCAGAAATGCTGGGCATACACCCATCAGGAAAGAATTGAAAAGATGTGTGTTTTATCCCTTGAGGAAGTAATGCTGAGAGGTAACCACAAGCAATTGTTAAAATTATGTAAATAAGAGTGGATATAAAGAGAAGGTTTCCTCTTGAAGGAAAGGGCATAGCTGCAGCCCATCAAGATCATCACCAAGAAATCCAACAGGGAATTCAGAAGAAGTATCTTTACTTAGAGAATGGTGGGAGAGTAATACTTGTTATCACAGTGAATTTTGTTCATTCAACACAGATGGCAAAATCCACATCAAAGAAAAGCCTCCAACTAGAATTCTTGACCATATTTAGCTGGAGTTACATACAGAATGTTGTGCACAGATTTGTAAATTGGATGAGCAGAAAACAATTAATATCAGACCCAGTTTAAGAGTTGATATTTTGATGTAAATGAATATGTATTCAATTAAACATGTACACAGCAAAACAGTACACCAATCAGCCTTTCATTGGAGATTAATCATGCTGCCATAAGTTACCTGGTATTGTTGTTGCTGCCCTCAATAAGGTTTTATTAAGATGCCTATTTTTGACAGTAGGGAAATTATCAAATAGACAATGCTGGTGCTGCCAAGGGAAGGAATGTTGTATTTTTATCAGGGACCATTCCCTCATTCGAATGTTTACATTTACTCCAGGCAAAGAAATACTCAACATTGCCATAACACACTAGTCATCTCTTCTGAGTGAAGCACCGAAATGTTGTCCTATGATGCTAAGTTCTGAACAGTTTTATGTCGTGCACCCATTAGAAGCAGAATTGCACAAAAACATGTTTCTCATGTAATTACTCCAGAGGAGACTGGGCTACTTCTGCCAGACATCAGCTAAGTTGAACCCTGAATCTACATGTTATATATTATGTACTTCACTAACTTGTTCTGGATTGTTATCATCCAGACAGATCTCTTACGATCGAACATATTGCCATTTATATTGTTATCACTCCGTGTTTTATTTTAGAAATAACTTTATTTATCTATTGGACTGAAGCTACTGGCCAAATTTTAAAAGGTTGAACAGCACCATTTTGGTGACTTAACACAGTAGCTTTCAAACTGGCTGTATATTTGTACACATTCCAAAGCCACTAGATTGAAATCCACAAGAACTCATCAGCTACAGTTACCTCAGAGTAGTGTGATTTATGCCATCTTATCACCCATTCACTGAACATCCAGTTGGCTGTGGAACAAAGCTTTAGATTGAATTATTTTGGACAATGCACCCTTGCTGACAAAATAATCCTTCCAGCTGTGTTATATAAAGTTTCATCATTATTTTAATGATTTATGCTGTAAATTAAGTAGAACAGTGACGTGTCTGACCCCTGCATTATGTTTAGATTACTTAGAGTCTGTTTTACATTGTTTATGTGGACCTTTTAATCAATCAGAATATTTGATTAACTGCACTGTTCTGGACCTGTAGTTGCTGGTTATTAAAAAAAGATTGCTGTATGTTTAAATGTTGGACTTGGAATATACTTGTTATGATCATGTTTTGGTAACTGTTTGATTGCTGGGATGAGATTGTGCTATGACCCAGCTATACTCTCCTTTAAATTTCAAGAAATTGTTTTCTATTAATCTGCTTAATTGAAGATGAAGCAATATAACAAAAACAAGAATTTTTATTCACTCTTTATCTCTCTCTTGCTTTAAATTGTACCAATAGGAAGTCTCTACCTTCTCAAAATGTTTCAATACAAAAACCAAAAAGATAATTAAAAACATCTGAAACCATCCAAATCACAATCAATGAGATCAATATACCATTAACTTTTACTGGATTTCAAAATATTTAATCTTACCTCATGCAGTTTGTAACCTACATGTGATTGTGTAATCATGAATGTGTGTGTCTGTGAGAAAGTCAGAGCATTTTTATTACTTTTCATTGTGTTACATGTTAAGCACAATGAGTTCTACTCTTTTGTTTTCCCTTTAAAAGCTAACAAGGAAGTCTGCCTTTTGGTGTCTTCTATAGACTTTGAATGTAAACAGCTAAACACTAATTGAACTGGCAAGTGTGTTCACCGACTCCTGTAGAAACACTATCCCTTATTCCTAGTTCCTCCGTCTCTGCCGCATCTGCTCCCAGGAGGACCGATTCCACCACAGAACACACTAGATGGCAGCCTTCTTCCAAGACTGCAATTTCCCCTCCCAAGTAGTTGGTAATGCCCTCCAGTGCATCTCATCCACTTCCTGCGCCTCTGCCCTCAAACCCCACCCCTCCAACCGAAACAAGGAGAACCCTCCCAGTCCTTACCTTCACCCCACCAACCTCTGGATACTTTGCATCATCCTCCACCATTTCCACCACCCACAAAGAGACCCCACTACCAAGGATATATTTCCCTCCCCACCGCTATCCACGTTCCATAAAGACCATTCTCTCTGCAACCTTCTTGTCAGGTCCACCCCCTCCTCTCCCGGTACGTTTCCCTGTCACCGCAAGAATTGCAAAACCCGCACCCACACTTATCTCCTCATCTTCATCCAAGGACCCAAAGGAACCTTCCACATCAATCAGAGATTTACTTGTATTTTCACACGTCATTTACTGTATCTATTGCTCCTGATGTGGTCTCTTCCGTATTGGGTGACAGGACGCCTACCTGTGGAACGCTTCAGAGGACATCGCCAGGACACATGCATAAAAGAATCCTATGGATGGACTTTAACTTTCCTTCCCACTCTGCTAAGGACATGCAGGTCCTGGGCCTCCTCCATCGCCAAACCCTTACTACAATGCCTGGAGGAAGAACGCCTCATCTTCTGCCTTGGGACCCTCCAACCACATGGGATCAATGTGGATTTCACCAGTTTCCTCTTCCCCTCCCCCACTGTATCCCAGATCCAACCTTCCAATTTGGCATCGCCCTCTTGACTCGTCCTACCTGTCCATCTTCCTACCTACCTATCTGCTCCATCCTCCTACTCGATCTATCACCTTCACCTCCACCTCCAATTACCTATTATAATCTCAGCTACCTTCCACCAGGCCCACTCCCCCTCCCATTTATCTCTCAGTCCCTTTGGCCCACAAGCCTCATTCCTGATGAAGAGCTTATGCTCAAAACATTGATTCTCCTGCTCCTCAGATGCTGCCTGACCGGCTGTGCTTTTCCAGCACCACACACTCAATCTGATTTCCAGCACCTGCAGTCCTCACTTTCTCTCCATGTTAAATTGTAGTCAAGCAAGGAGAGGAAAAAGAGACCATCTACTCTACCCTTCCTCACCTGTTTGAAATAATGAGAATCCTTAATGTGACCATTGGCTCTTGGCAAAGTGAACCTCAAACCAAGTTAAATAAAAACCTGTGGCTCATTCAGCTGCCTACTAGTATAGGTTTTGGCACCACCTAGGGACCTTTCCTTTACTTATGAATTCTGGGAGACTGAGCAATCTGTTGGATCTCTCACTAAGCTAACCATGAATTGTGGCTTATTGCTCTGTCTGTGGTTTGTGGAGGAAATGATATGGAGTCTTTGGAGAAACAACAGTTGTTTGGAGTAATTGACAAGAGCCAATTAGGATATCCCTGTCCCTTCTGGAGCAATCAAACCTAACATTTCCTGGTTGTTTTATGAGCAGCAATCAGCTCTTTCGTTGTGAATCATTGATTAATCACTCAATATCCATACAAATGTGTGGATGGGATACGACACGTCCATTTATGTCTTGAAATTACAGCTGAGGTGTTTCAATCCTGTCACATATTGTTACTGCATTGACTTATTGCTTGTTCCTTATTTGATTACAAGAAGTGAAAATAATATTTAAGTATGTGACAATAGGTTAGATTTTTATTGCCCTCAATAAAATAAAACGTATGCTGCATCAAAGTTAAAACTAAATTTGATCAACCTGTGCTGGATTTGTGAACTTTTACTTTTTGCTACACCAAGGTTGAGCTCATCTTCTAAACACCAAAAAAAACAAATCACTGGGTGGAATTAGTTTCTCTCTGGTGATGGTATTGACAGCTGCGGATTGAAATGGAGCAGTGACTCTGGCTGCGACTCAACCTCTCAGTGATTTAATTCTTACAGCAGCCTGTAACAGCACTTTTACATTGTCATTTCCTGAGTTCAATCCTTTTTTAATATCTTTGAGATACAAAAATGGCAAAAAAAAGCAAGGGCAAGCAGATTAGAGCACTGAGCACAGTTTTGGCCTCCTTACATGAAAATTACACAATTGTTGGGGCAACGGTTTAGAGAGATTCATTGGACTCATTCCTTGGTTTACCTTTTGAAAAAAGATTGAAGAGGTTAGTTCTAAATCCACTGGAGTTTAGAAGAATGAAAGGGAGCCTTATTGTGACATACGAGATCTTGAGGAGATTCGATAGAGTGTACACTTCATAAGGTATTTATTCTTGTGGGAGAGACTAAAACAAAGGGGCATAGTTTAAGAATTAGAGGTCTCCTTTTTGTTATAGAGATGAGGTAATACATTATCTTTGAAAGTTGTAGAATTCCCTTCCTCAGATCCTTAAATTTATTCAGAACTGAATGGGATAGACTTTTGATGGACAAGGGTGTCTAGGAGCATTGTGGACAGAGAGCAAAATGGAGCTGAGATAGAAAACTAGATCAACAATGATCTTATTCGATGATGGACAGTTTAGAAGGGCCAAATAGTGTACGCTTGTTGTTCCGTTCCTTATTTTAGTTCCCATATTTATGCCAATCCCTGGGCTCCACTCCATTACTCTGCTATACTCCCTTCTTCATCACCAGGTCAGTTTTGCAGAGGTGGGAATGAGCTAGTCAGAGCCTTCAGATTCTCACTGTTAATGGGAGTTGATTTAGCTGCTTGGAGGTAGTCACATGATAATTGACCGGGGATATTCAGGAATTGAGGTGGGTCTGGTTAAGATTTCAGTGTTTAGATTGGAGTGGTGCTGGAAAAACACAGCAGGTCAGGCAGCAGCCGAGGAGCAGGAAATTGACGTTTCGGGCAAAAGCCCTTCATCCAGCTCCTTGGAAGCTGCCTGACCTGCTGTGCTTTTCCAGCATTACTTTAATCTAGACTCTGATCTCCAGCATGTGTAGTGCTGACTTTCACCTGGTTAGGATTTCAGGCAAATTTAGAAGCCCTCCATTCCTGCCTGGGTGGAGCAGCAGCAATGGCTGCCACTCCATCCGCCTCCACAGGAATGGTGGCCTGGATACAGAAGTCCTTTTTGTTTCATTTAAATTTAAAATTGTTAGAGAGGGAGCGCTGCACTTAGTTTTAAATGTTCTCTTTTTACTTATCCACAAAGCAGCCTCCTGCTGTTTTCAAGCCAGAGACCTCTAACTGTTCCCCTCAGTCTGGATAGTCAGTCCTCCATCCTTAATTGAATGACAAGTTATTAGTTGGCAACTCTTTTATTATATGAGCTAATGCATATGAACTGAAGTTCTGCCCAATCTAATACATAAAACAGGCATTAGGTGGACCATCAGACAGGTCAGGCAAACATGAGTTGGTCACAATCTCCACTGAGAGACACAAATATCTTCTCTACTTCCAGTTGCTTTCAGTTAATATATCTTAGTTAATGTCACTTGTATTTGGTTACTGTTGAGTAATAAACTGAGTCTGGAGCTACTCACAGCAAACTTCTTTGTGGTACATCCTTCACCGCAGACGATGAGAGCCTCCAAAATAGAATAGGAAGGAACATTGGAGCAGAAGTTAATATAAAGTACCCAGCTGCCAGAACATAACATGCTGGTAACTTTGGACATAATGTCATGGGACAAATTACAATGAATGACCTTCCTACAAAGTAAGAAGCTACTGATGCACATTTAAGCCTGATGGCAAGTTTCAGAATCCCAGAGAAAATCAATCTAGTAAACCTTCTCTGAACTGTTTCCAACAATTTATTTTCTCCTTAAGTTAGGAGACTAATATTTTACACAGTACTCCAGAGGTTATCTCACCGGTGTCCTATATAACTAAAGCATATCCTCCCTATGTTTGTTTTCAATTTCCCTCACAATGAACTGTATTAATTAGCTAATGTACTTGCTGTACCCTTTTTTTATTCTCTTGTGGGACATGGGCATTGCTGTGGCCAGCATTTATAGGGAAGATGATAGTGAGCTGCTTTCTTGAAACACTGTAGTCCATGTGTTGTAGGTAGGCCAATAATGTCATCCATGTGTTGTAGGTAGACCAACAATGTAGTCCATGTGTTGTAGGGAGCCCATAATGTCATTAGGGATGGAATTCCAGGATTTTGACCCACTGATGCTGAAGAAGTAGCAACATATTTCCAAGTCAGTATGATGAGTGGCTTGGAGGTTGGTGTTTCCATGTATCTACTGCCCTTGTCCACCTAGGTGGAAGTAGTTGTTGCATTGCAAGATGCTGTCTTAGGATTTTGTGCAGTGCATTTTGTAGATCATGCACAGCTGCTACTACATGTTAACCTTTTGCAATTCATACTCTAAGGCACCTGTCATCTCAGACCGCTGCAATCTTAAATCACTTAGATGAGACACTTCTTTCTTATTCTTTCTGCTATACAAGACAATTTTACCATTTCCCACATTATACTACATTTGACAGATCATTGCCCACTCACTTAACCTATCTGTATTCCTTCCCCGGCCCATTATGTCCTCTTCACAACTTTCCTATCTATCTTTATGTTGTCAACAAAGGCAATATCTTTGAAGTTCTTCATACAAAACTTTTATATAAATTGTAAGGAGTTGAGGACCCAGCATAGAACACTGTGGCACATCACTTATGGCATCTTGCTGGCATGAAAAATAAAGGTTATTCCTCCTCTGCTTCCCCTAGGCAAGCCAATATTCCTTCTATTCCAATATGTTACCACCTGCATCATGAGCTTTTATTTTCTGCAATGACCTTTGATGTGGCACCTTATCAAATCCCTCCTGGAAATCTAATTATAATATATCCACTGGTTCCCTCATGTTTCTTCTTGAAAGAACTCCAATGAATTATTTAATCATGATTTCCCTTTGACAAAACCATACTGACTCTAATTATCTTTAACTTATCCAAGTGCCCTGTTATAATTTCTTTAATATAGCTTTTAACATTTCCTCTATGACTGATATTAAACTGACTAGCCTTTATTGAGTCACATAATCTAATTTCAATTGAAAGGAACCATTCATAAATGTAATGCGGTTTGGAAAATTAAAGTCAATAAAGCTGAAAATAGCACAGCAGGTCAGGCAGCATCCGAGGAGCAGGAGAGTTGAATGGTGAGTCGTTGAAGGATCCTGCCTGAAACTTCTGCTCTCCTGCTCTTTGGATGATGCCTGACCTGCTGTGCTTTTTTCAGCACCACACTTTATTGACTTTGATTCTCCAGCATTTGCAGTCCTCACTTTCTCCTGTTTGGAAAATTAAAACCAACGTATCAACCATTTCACTAACTGCTTCTTTAAAGACCTGGATAAAAACCTTCAGAACCTAGGGACTTGTCAACTCATAGTTCCAAAAAAATTTACTTTCCTGGTAATTGTAATTTTCTTGACTTTCTCCCTCCCGTTAAATTCCTGATTTGCAGATAATTCAGGGATGCTACTTGTATCCCCCCTAGTGAAGGGAGATGTAAAACATCTGTTCAATGTAACTATCATCTCTTTGTCTCCCATTATTAACACCCCAATCTTTATGGGACGAACACTTACTTTGTTAACTCTTTTCCTTTATTTTAAATATCTGAAGAAACGCTTTCTAGCTGTTTTAATATATATTGGCTAACTTTGTCTCATACTCCAAGTTTTCCTTCCTTATTAATCTTTTCTAAATTCATAAAGCCACAGAGTCACAGAGTTCTTTGATTTAAAAAATATATATTCTGTCCAATCTTCTGAATGGCCACCTATCTTTGCAGTCCAGAACTTTTCATGGGAACATTATCAAACATTTAACCAACGGGAGATATGGATTTCCATCAGATTTATGATGAACAAGTAGGAAATCCTCACAGACCTTTAGCTTCACACATCTTCAGTAAATATTTGTAACACATTGAGCAGTTAATATCGTATTGCCTCAATTATGGATTGAACACTATCATAACCTAAGAACAGAAGTCACATGACACCAGGTTATAGTCCAAAAGGTCTATTTGAAATCACACAAGCTTTCAGAACCCAGCCCTTTGTCAGGTGCATTGAACTCACTGCACCTGATCAAGGGGCTGTGAAAGCTTTCAAATAAATCTGTCAGAAGATAATCTGATGTCATGTGACTTCTGGTTTTGTCCATCACCGGCATCTCCACATCATTAACATAAGAAACATTTAGTGATTACTGAACAGAACATTTTTGTACAGAAAACATTGTTTTTCAGAGTTCATATTTGTAGAAAATCTAAGATAGATTCGTGTGGATAATTTCAACTATGTATATTTCCTTTCTCATCCTTTATGTGACCAGTATCTTACTTGCCAACTCTATCAAGCCTGTCATTCCAATTGTAGATTATAAATAAACAATAGTATGCACTGATCCATGATGCTGTCAACTTTAGAAGGTTTTCCCAGCATGTGCTTTATTTCTTACATACCTTTGATACTTTGCGAAGTCTTTGGATTTTCAAATGTAAAGTAGGTTAAAAATGATCTGTGTTGCGATCCAATTATGGAGCTTAAAAGCCAACAGTTCTTTAGATGAAGCTGTATTATGTTTTGATACTCCAAATAATACTGTATTGCTGATTAAAGGGATTACTTTTCCAAATACCAGCAAAGCTGGGCTTAGGAGACTAAAAAAGCGACAAACTGACTGCAAAGCTAAATTAGATTTTCAACTGCTGCCTATCCCTTCCCCAAGTGAATATGCTGGTTAAAGATCTTTGCAGAAATTCACCAGAACTCCTTAGACAGCAACTTCCAAACCCACAACTGTACCATATAGAAGGACAAGACCAGCAGATAAATGGGAATACTATTACCTGCAAGTTCCCCTCCAAGACGCTCAGCATTCTGACTTGGAAATATGTTACCGTTCCTTCATTGTCACTGGGACAAAATCCTGGAATTCCCTAGCTAATGCAGTTGTGATACTGTTTACCACACATGGATTGCAACGGTTTAAAAAGGTGACTCATCACCACATTCTCAAGAACAACTGGGGATAAACAATAACTACTATCCCAATCAGTGAAGCCCACAGCCCATAAGTGAACTTTAGAAACTGTGATATTCAGGTAATGAAAGGCTTGGTTTTGTTCCAGACCACATGTGATTAAATATGGTGCAGTATCCTCAAGCCATCTGGCTCCAATCTACAATCACATTGCCTGGTTATATTGATTGGCACTCTATGCTGACCAGTTCAGAGATCCTGTCACTGCTGAGTGCTAACTGGCCAGTACAAGGGTAAGCTGGGATGATTGGTCTGCGTGAATGTCACCACTGCTGCCTTTAGTTTGAATTGCTTGCCAGGAAGGAGACAATACCATACGTTTGGACAAAGAAATGAGCTATAAGGCATTTAGATTACAATTCCATTAAAGCTTCAGGTAAAGTGAGAGTTAATGAACTAGTTTTTGAACATTGTTTGCAGATCTCTGTATCTCACAAGAGTGCATATGTAACGTGGCTAATGGAATGGTTAGCTAACAGGAAACAAAAAGTGGGGAGAAATGAGTTAGCAAGCTCCAGGAAATGTCAGTCCATGGTAGACCATACTTGTGGTTCGGGAGTATAGTCACAGAGTCATGGAGATGTACAGCACAAAAACAGACCCTTCAGTCCAACTCATCCATGCTGACCAGATATCCTAAATTAATCTAGTCCCATTTGCCAGCATATGGTCCCTATATCTCTAAGCCCTTCCTATTCATATACCCATCCAGATGCCTTTCAAATGTTGTAATTGTTCCAGCCTCCACCACTTCCTTTGGTCCAACGTGTTTATGCTGACCAGATATCTCAAACCAATCTAGTCCCACCTACCAGAACTCAGCCCATATCCCTCTAAACCCTTCCTATTCATATACCCATCCAGATGCCTTTTAAATGTTGCAATTGTACCAACCTCCACCACTTCCTCTGGCAGCTCATTCCATACACGTACCACCTTCTGCATGAAAAAGTTGCCCCTTAGGTTTCTTTTATATCTATTCCGTCTCACCCTAAACCTATGCCCTCTAGTTCTGGACTCCCCGACCCCAGGGAAAAGACTTTGTCTATTTACTTTATCTATAACCCTCATGATTTTATAAACCTCTATAAGGTCACCCCTCAGCCTCCAACAGCCCCAGTCTGTTCAACATCTCCCTCGAGCTCAAATCCTCCAACCCTGGCAACATCCTTGTAAATTTTTTATGAACTCTTCCAAGTTTCACAACATTTTTCTGATAGGAAGGAGACCAGAATTGCATGCAATATTCCAACAATGGCCTAACCAATGTCCTGTACAACTGCAGTATGACCTCCCAACTCCTGTACTCAATATTCTGACCAATAAAGGAAGGCATACCAAATGACCTCTTCATTATCCTACCTACCTGTGATTCCTCTTTCAAGGAGCTATGAACCTGACTCCAAGGTCTCTTTGTTCAGCAACACTTCCTCGGATCTTACCATTAAGTGTATAAGTCCTGCTAAGATTTGCTTTGCCAAAAAGCAGCACCTTGCATTTATCTAAATTAAACACCATCTGCCACTATATTCTCCAATTTCACATATAGTTTGCCCCTTGGTCACAAATAGGCCCTACTCTTGCCCTGGTTATTCTTTTCTCCTTAGTATACTTGTGCAATATCTTGGGACTCTCCCTAATCTTGCCCACTAGCATTTCTTCATGCCATTCTTTTACTTTCTTAATTGCTTTCTTGAGATCACCCAGCATTTTCTGTACTCTCCTCGCACCTATGTTGTTTTGCTCCCTTTGTATTTGCTATACATCTCTCCTTTCTAGATCTGTTATCTGTCTCTCTTTTCCTAAGATATTGCTAAAAGCAGTCGGTCACATATATCTTTTTGCATATTCCAATTAATTGGCTCTCTTTTTTAAATTTCTGCCTGCAATCTTAATTGCTCTATAATCTCAGTGGGTGCACTAATTTAGTATTTTAAAGGCTAAGCTTTCAGATTTGCCATGTGAAATTGTGTAAGTCAATTAAATGAATCTATACAACATATGATCAGACACCAAAGGTTATGGTGAGATCAGTTAATTAGGTAATTGCAGACAGTAGTCTCATTTGAAGCTTAGTAGTATAAACAAGATTTTTGCAGTTAGTGGGATACACAGTCAGAAAAGATATATTAAGATGAGTATGGTCAGTCAAAACGCTGAGCGAGGATTGGGGGTGGGGGGGTGGGGTTGTGTGGCGATGTTTTATTATTTGAATTTTCTGTCCTTATCAGCCTCCATGAAATCAGGAGTTGAAAAGCTGCATGAGAGGATTAAATTTGAGGGCAAAACATCAAAGATTACCATCACAGGAGAATTGTAAGTTCAATTTACAGTTCGTGGTACAAATGTGTGACACCTGTCAAATTATTGGAACCATCTCATTGCCCAGTGACTATGAAAAATACCGATATATTTCCAAGTCTGGATACTGTGTGGCTTGGAGGGCAGTGATGTTCCCATACATCTGCTACCCTTGTCCTTCTAGCTGGAAGTGGTCATGTTTTTGGAAGGTGCTGTCTAAGGATCTTTGGTGACTTTCTGCAGTGCATCGTCACCATTGCATTTTGGACTCAATGACACCTTAAGTTTCAGTTCTCCTGCAGGGCACTTTCTGTGCAGGGATATATACCCACCTTGTGCATCTACTGAATGAGTACATAATGCTTCACCATATTTTGTACCAATGTCTAAACTGACCTAGGCCATGCTTTCAGCATTTTTTTCTCACCACAGTAATGAACCATGAGGCAGCATTTGGATTTAATTGGAGTGTTGGCCATTTCTTGAATGAGTGTGTGTTCCCTTGTGATACATCGAATATAAGCAAAATTACTGGTGATCTGGAATAACAAAAAACAAAGTGCCGGAGTGACTGTATGGGTCTGGCAGGATCTGTGGAGAGAGAAACAGAGTTAATAGATCAAGTGTGATTATGAATCTTTATTACAACTCTGGTTGAGGAGGTGGAGTAGTGGTAATGCCAATGGGTTAGTAAACTAGAATACTAGACTAAAGTTCTGGGGACATGGGTTTGAATCTCACAATAGCAGCTGGGGAAATTTGTATTCAATAAAAATCTGGGATTTAAAATAGCTAGTCTAAAGGTGACCAATTGTTTCTTGTGGATACCTATCTCGTTCACTAATGTCCTTTAGGAAATTAAATCTGCTATCCTTACCTGGTCATCAAATTTCACCCTTTGAAATAGTGATCTTTATGGCCATCTTGTGCTAAAATCAATTTAATGTATTTGTGACTGCACTTCTTCATTAACAGCTTCTTGAAGATCAAGCCACAAAGAAAGTGAACAGAATGAGACAGTTCTTAGCTTTGAGTTTTCATACTTATTTATATTTGGGCATCAAACCTACAGAAAATTTTCTGTAGGTTTGCACTGAATTACAATTAAGATGTTGTGAGGAATTAACCTTCCTACAATCTGTGCCTCAGATCTACATTTGATCTTAAAGAAGGTCAGCAATCAGGCCAAACAAGTTGATGTCATTGTTGTCCCTTATTTTTGTGTTGAGGGTGAAGTAATTGTAAGGTGTGCTGGGTTTTTAAGCCTGGAAAATTGTTTCCAGTGGCATTCTGCAAGACTGCATTATGGGTCACTCGTCTAAAGCATTAACTCATATGTCTCTTGACAAATGCTGTCAGATCTGCTGAGTTTCTCCAGTCGGTTGTGATTTTTGATTTGAGATTTCTAACATCTGCAATAAATTTGCTTTTGTATTATGAGTAAGCTCCTTGCCTTTGAGATATGTATGTATGATTTAAACTTGAATAATGGGCATAATAAAGAGGTGGTCCAAAACCAGGACACATAATTGAGACTGAAGAAGGAAAGCTGTAATCTACAGAGAAATGTCAATGGATTAGTCAGATGGATATAAACATGGCAAATGGAATTCAATCTGGAGATGTATGAGATAATGCCTGAAGGCAACAAGGCAAGGGCATACAGAATAACTGATAGGATGATGAGAATTTTAAGTGGAGTGCAAATCCACAGATTCCAGAAAGTAGCAGGACAGGTAGATAAGGGATTAAGGATACATAGGGGATGTTGACTTTATTATCCAAGACATACAATATAAAAGGAGGAAGTTCTGAAGAAGAGTTATATTGGACTCAAAATGTTTCCCTCTCTACCGATGCTGCCAGATATGTTGAGTTTCTCCTGCAATTGTTTTTCTTCAGAATTTTAGTATCACCAATGTTTTGCTATTATAAGTGACAAGTAGGATAGATAAAGGGAAACAGTAGAGATAATACTTTTGCAATTTCAAAAGGTGTTTGATAAGGTACCACACAGTAGGCTATTTATCAGATTACATCTCATGGTGATGGAGATCGTGCATTACCATGGATAGAGGATTGGATTAACAAATAGAAGACAGGTAATTGGCATAAAAGGGGCACTTTCAGGATGGCAACCTGTAATTACAAATGCCACACAAATTTACTGTATGTATCAATGACTTAATGATGAAAATGAATGTGTTAAAGCCAAGTTTGTATTTGACACATTATGATCACAGCATCATAGGATGTTATTTGTGACTTTGATCAAGATCATTCCAAATGAGTAGTAGGGGCAGAATTGAAATGGTTAAAACACAGATTTGTAGGAAGGATGGAAATGAATTTGAGAAAGAACAGAAGGTCATGATTTTGGAGAGGGGAGTTGGAAGTTAGAAAAGCAGGAAGTAATTAGAAATTAGAGGGTCAAATGTGAGTCTTTTGAAAGATGATGTTGAGAAAGAGGAATATACCAGGTGAGATTGAACTATTAAAAGAACCTGTTAATTAGGTTAAATGCAAAAAAACTTTTTAAAAATGAACATGACACTCAAATCATAAACACTAAAAATCGAAAAGCTAGTTAGGAGTCAATATCCTAATACCTCTCAAAGAATACTGGGGTGCATCATCTTTTAGAACAATAGTGAAAAGATGGAGACTTAGAATCATAGAGTCATAGAGATGTACAGCGTGCAAACAGACCTTTCAGCCCAAACTGTCCATGCCGACCAGATATCTCAACCCAATCTAGTCCCACTTTCTAGCACCTGGCCCATATCCCTCCAAACCCTTCCTATTCATGTACCCATTCAAATGCCTCTGAAATGTTGCAATTGTACCAGCCTCCACCACTTCCTTTGACAGCTCATTCCATACATGTACCACCCTCTGCGTGAAAAAGTTGCCCCTTAGGTTGCTTTTATATCTTTCCCCTCTCACTCTAAACCTATGCCCTGTAGTTCTGGACTCCCTGACCCCAGGGAAAATATTTTGTCTATTTATCCTATCCATGCCCCTCATAATTTTGTAAACCTCTATAAGGTCACCCCTCAGCCTTCAATGCTCCAGGGAAAACAGCCCCAGCCTGTTCAGCCTCTCGCAAAGCTCAAAGCCTCCAACCCTGGCAACATCCTTGTAAATCTTTTCTGAATCCTTTCAAGTTTCCCAACCTCTTTCTGATAGGAAGGAGAACAGAATTGCATGCAATATTCCAACCTTGGCCTAACCAATGACCTCCCAACTCCTGTACTCAATACTCTGACCAACAAAGGAAAGCATACCAAACGCCTTCTTCACTATCCTATCTACCTGTGACTCCATTTTCAAGGAGCTATGAACCTGCACTCCAAGGTCTCTTTGTTCAACAAAACTCCCTAGGACCTTACCATTAAGTGTATAAGTCTTGCAAAGATTTGCTTTGCCAAAATGCAGCACCTCGCTTGTATCTGAATTAAACTCCATCTGCCACTTCTCAGCCCATTGGCCCATCTCATCCAGAACCTGTTGTAATCTGAGGTAACCCTCTTCCCTGTCCATTACACCTCCAAATTTGGTGTCATCTGCAAACTTACTAACTGTACCTCTTATGCTCGCATCCAAATAATTTATGTATATGACAAAAAGTAGATGGCCCAGCACCAATCCTTATGGCACTCCACCGGTCACAGGCCTCCAGTCTGAAAAACAACCCTCTACCACCACCCTCTGTTTTCTACCTTTGAGCCAGTGCTGTATCCAAATGGCTAGTTCTCCCTGTATTCCGTGAGATCTAGCCTTGCTAATCAGTCTCCCATGGGGAACCTTGTTGAACGCCTTACTGAAGTCCATTTAGATCACATCTACTGCTCTGCCCTCATCAATCCTCTTTGTTACATCCTCAAAAAACTCAATCAAGTTTGTGAGACATGATTTCCCACACACAAAGCCATGTTGACTATCCCTAATCAGTCCTTGCCTTTCCAAATTCCCTCCAACAACTTGCCCACCACTGACATCAGGCTCACTGATCTATAGTTCCCTGGCTTGTCTGTACCACCCTTTTTAAACAGTGGCACCACGTTAGCCAACCTCCAGTCTTCTGGCACCTCACCTGTGACTATTGATGATACAAATATCTCAGCAAGAGGCCCAGCAATCACTTTTCTAGCTTCCCACAGAGTTCTTGTGTACACCTGTTCAGATCCTGGGGATTTATCCACTTTTACCCGTTTCAAAGCATCCAGTACTTCCTCCTCTGTAATACAGACATTTTGCAAGATGTCACCATCTATTTCCCCATAGTCTATATCTTCCATATCCTTTTCCACAGTAAATACTGATGCAAAATACTCATTTAGCACCTCCCGTATTTTCTGCGGCTCCACACAAAGGCCGCCTTGCTGATCTTTGAGGGACCCTATTCTCTCCCTAGTTACACTTTTGTCCTTTATGCATCTGTAAAATCTCTTTGGATTCTCATTACTTCTATTTGCCAAAGCTATCTCATGTCCCCTTTTTGCCCTCCTGATTTCCCTCTTAAGTTTATTCTTACTTCCTATATACTCTTCTAAGGATGCACTCAATCTATCCTTACTTCTTTCCTAATTTGGACTCCCATTTAAGGTGTCTGCAGATCAGAGAAATGGCAAGGAGATTAGGATATCTGATTCAAGGCATTTGCTGTTCCTACAATAGAATGCAAATGATGGTAACAATTTGATTAGAATTCTGAAAACATAAATATAAAAGGAAGTTCAGGGAGAGTTAATCAAATGGATCTTGGCAGTCCCTATGCAACAGGGACGAAAAGCAAAATGCCATCAGCTGTGGGTAGAAGTTGCCAATTTTGAATAATTGTCTTCAAGGCGTAGTATATGGTATTATAGAGATTTGATTGCCTACCTGGGGATCAGTAAGAAATAAATTTAGGATTTTCTTTTTGGTAATTATATTGTCAGCTTAAGTCTATTATAGAGCTGATTGCAGAGACAATGAGATAAAATTTCTCGAGGCAATCTGGTGAGATGGATCATATTCCCTTGATATATCACGCCTGATTTGCATTTTCTGATTTGAATAGGTCGAAGCAAGTCAATTCTGTACACAGCATGTGAACAGCCCTTCAAAGTTACTGCCAAGATTATACAAGAATGAAAGGGCATCATTTAAAAATAAGGGGTCTCTGATGTAGTACAGAGGTGAGGAGAAACCTCTTTTTTGTCTGAGTGATGTAAGCCTTTGAAAATCTCTTCCTTAGATAACTATAGAGACACGATTATAGAGTATTTTTAAGGCATAGATTTTACACTGACAAGGAAATCAATGGTTATCAGGAGTTATCAAGTATGTGATGTTTAGGCAGTCATCACATGAGCTGTGATACAATTAAATGGCAGAACTGGCTCAAGGGGTCAAATGGAAGGAAATGGGGCATGCTGATATTGTCACTAACTAACAATCCAGAATCCCAGGCTAATGTTCTGGGGATGTGGGTTTGAATCCCACCATGGCAGAAAAATGAATTCTGATTTCCATCAAAACAGGATTTAAAAGCTAGTCAAATGACTGTATAACTACTATTGATTGTCATAATAACCACTCTGGTTCATTTTTTTATATACATTTGTGGGACTTGAGCATCACTGGTGGCCAGCGTTGATAGCCCATTGCTATTTGCCCTTGAGAAGGTGGTGGTGAGCTGCCTTCTTGAATTGCTGCAGTCTACTTGCTGTGGGTTGACCCACAATGCCAGCAGGGAGGAATCTGCTATCCTTACCTGATTCGGCTGACATGTAACTCCAGAAACACAGCAATGTTACTGATGCTTATCTGCCCTCTGGACAACTAGGGATGGGCGATAAATGCCTACCTTTGGTCCTATGTGTAGGCTTGTATGTTCATCAACACAAAGATTGGTAGAGATATGGATGTGTCTTCCACAAATGGCAATTGATGCTAGATCAGTTGATAATTTTAAATCTGTGATTTTGTTTTGTTAAGCCGTGGTATTATGGAATATGGGCAAATGCAAACATATAGATTTAGGCCAAAGATCAGCGACAATCTCATTGAATGGTGGAATACCTGTAATCTCTATTGGTCGAATGGCCTCCATATATTGCGATGTTTCCAAAATTCCTATAAAGCTCACTATCAAAGAAGCAAGTCTGTTAGGACATGAGCAATTATACTGTTAACTCTCGGGATAATATTAACCAAATTCACCATGTGAGATTCTATGGGATCTGTGGGAATGATGGTTTTTACATTCTGCACAATACTACTCGACACTGACTTAAATGCAAGGTATAATCAGGTAAAATGGAGGGTATAATCAGGTTGTTACTTGACCCAAAACATTAACTGATTTCTCTTTACAGATGCTGTCAGACCTGCCGGAGCTTTTCCATAATTTCTGTCTATGTTTCTGATCTATCTGCAGTTCTTTTGTCTTTTTTTAAAATGTAGTATTGTCCTGATTCTGTTAGACTCTCAAATGGGGGGCTAAATTGCAAATGTGCCCCAGGCTCATATTCTGTTTGAATGTCTCCATTCTATGTATGACATGCAGATGTGAACAATCAGCAATTGTAGCCTCATGTCCTCTCCAGCCCTTTCAGGTTTTAATGCAGATTTCCAGCATCCACAGTATTTTGCTTTTATTATGGTAATATTTTCTTAAACAGAATTAATGGTCTTAAAAAGAACTTCCTGAAATATTCAATACCCTCCAATGGCTAATCAATGCAATTAAATTATATCCATGCACAAAAAAGTAATCTTCAAAATAATGAGTGGGAATTGGCCAGAGAAAGTGATGTTATAAGTCAAAAAATTATTTCAGGATAAAGCAATTTATAAAGAATGCGGTAAATCAAAATGTGGAAATACATTTTGTAATGAAAAATTGTGTGATTTACATATGTGTTAATCTCATTTTTAGCATTTGGATTTCAAATTAGTGTAATTTGGGTGTTGGTTGCTTTTCTGAATGGATAATTAATAATATAAAATCAGAATCTTTCCAGAACCATGAATTATTGCATCATTGAAACAGTTGTTAAGAAGGCGTATAAATCCTTGGGTGTACAAACAGAGGTATAGAGTATAAACATTGATTCATGCTTTGGGTGAGTGTCTGTGTGGAGTTTGCAATTTCTCTCCATGTTTGTGTTGGTTTCCTCCGGGTGCTCCGGTTTCCTCCCACAAGCCAAAGATGTGCAGGTCAGGTGAATTGGCCGTGCTAAATTACCCGTAGTGTTAGGTGCATTAGTCGGGGGAAATATGTGGTAGGGTCATGGGTCTGGATAGGTTACTCTTCAGAGGGTCGGTGTGGACTTGGTGGGCCAAAGGGTCTGTTTCCATACTGTAGGGAATCTAATCTAATCTACAAATTGTTCAGACCACATTTGGAGTATTACGTTTAAGAATAAAGGATTTTAGATACAATATTTGAGAAATTGGATTTATTAAAGGATTGGACACCCTGGGGGCAGGAAACACGTTTCTGCTGATGGGTGAGTCCCGAACCAGAGGACTCAGATTAAAAATAAGGAGTAGGCAATTTAGGACAGAGATGAAGAGAAACTTCTTCACCCAGAGAGTGGTGGGTGTGTGGAATGCTCTGCCCAGAAGGTAGTGGAGGCCCAGTCTCTGGATTTGTTTAAGAATGAGTTGGATAGAGCTCTCAAGGATAGTGGAATCAAGGGTTATGGTGCAGTCTCTAAGGGCAGAATGGCCTACTCCTGCACCTATTGTCTATTGTCTACTCTCCTTGGAGAAGAGAAGATTAAGAGGTGAAGGGGGTGTAGGTTTGCTCGCTGAGCTATAGGTTTGATATCCAGACATTTCATTTCCTGGTTAGGTAACATCATCAGTGGCGACCTCCAAGTGAAGCGAAGCTGTTGTCTCCTGCTTTCTATTTATATGTTTGTCCTGGATGGGGTTCCACGGGTTTATGGAGACGTCATTTCCTGTTCATTTTCTGAGGGGTTGACAGATGGTATCTAGATTTATATGTCTGTTTATGGTGTTGTGGTTGGAGTGCCAGGCCTCTAGGAATTCTCTGGCATGTCTTTGCTGAGCCTGTCCCAGAATAGATGTGTTGTCCCAGTCAAAATGGTGGTTTCTTTCCTCCGTGTGTAGGGCTACGAGGGAGAGCGGGTCGTGTCTTTTTGTGGCTAGCTGGTGTTCGTGTATCCTGATAGCTAACTTTCTTCCTGTTTGTCCTACGTAGTGTTTCTGACAGTCCTTGCATCAAATTTTGTAGACGAAGTTGGTTTTGTCCATGGGATGTACTGGATCTTTTAAGTTTGTTAGTTTTTGTTTGAGAGTGTTGGTGGGTTTGTGTGCTACTACGATTCTGAGGGGTCTTAGTAGTCTGGCTGTCATTTCTGAAACTTCTTTGATGTATGGTAAGGTCGTTAGGGTTTCTGGCTGTGTTCGGTTCTTGAGGAATCTGCAGACTGTATTTTTTGAGTGTCCGTTCTTCTTGAGTATGTTGTATAGGTGGTTCTTCTCTGTTTTCCAAAGTTCGTCTGTGCTGCAGTGTGATGTGGCTCATTGGAATACTGTTCTGATACATCTTCGTTTGTGTGTGTTGGGATGGTTGCTGGTGTAATTAATTATTTGGTCAGTGTTTGTCGGTTTTCTGTATATGCTGGTTTGTAGTTCTCTGTTGCCCGTTCTTTCGACTGTGACATCCAGGAGTGTGAGTTTGCTGTCAGTTTCTTCCTCCTTGGAAAAGCTACAAACCTTCACAAACCTTGCATTAAGAGGTGACCTTACTGAGGTATTCAAAATTGTGAACAATTCTGACAGGGTTTCCACCATTTGATATATCAATAAATAGGGGACACAATTTCAAGATTGTCAGTAAAAGAGCTAGGGTAAAGATGTGAAGAAACTTCTTTACTCACACAGTTGTTAGGATTTAAAATGCACTGCCTGGGAGAGTGGTGGAGGTAGTGTTTGTAGAAGATTTCAACAGAGAGCTGAATATATATTTGAAACTGATTAATTTAGAGGGCTGTAGAGCTAGGACTGTAGAATGGGACTAGCTCTGAGAAGTTCTTTTGATGGGTCGAATATCCTCTTCTGTACTCCAAAATTCTAAGATTCTGCTCCAGTATGTGTCAAAAACCAGGTGACTGCAAACTGCTTGGAGTGAGAGTGGAACATTCTTGTCACTGTTAGCCTTTCAATAGGGGGAGTTAACACTGAAAGAAATTAGCTTATTTTTGCTTTTAAATAATTAAGTATCAATCTTAGCTTAGACTGCTCAGAGGTTGCAAACGTTTTGGGCAGTTTTAGAGGAGACCTGACTGAAGTCAAGGAAAATATAGTTTCTCTGCAAGAAAAGAGTTTAGGACTGTTCAAGGAAAGTATAGTTACCAGGGGGCAGAGGTTTGGCTTCCAGACTTGGAGTAGTTTGTTAGATACCTGCAAACTATTAAAATACTGGAAAAGAACAAGCTTTTTGATTTTACAGTATTAATGGAAGAAGGCTTCACAATCATAAGACAGAACTGGGACAAAGCAGTTATGTTAAGATTTATATATTAGACATGGAAAGGCAGTTTCTCTGGATTTGATTTGTTGTAAAATGTTGGGCGATAGATGAGATTTTGTCTTACTGGATGTTTTAGAATCTTTAAAAACTGCTTTCAAATGAGATAGCTCTTTCCTTCTTTTGTCCAGTAAACCCCTGTTTTATTGTTAAAGACTATCTGCACTCTTGAATGTCTGCATTTCAGTGAAATTTAAAAGATGATCTATTGATCTAGATTTCATTCTGGCATCTGACCTGAACAATCATAATCTTAGCTGTAATTAAAAGCAGATACGAGCTCATCCAGGACTGACACTCATTCAAACTAACCAGGAGCAGTGTCACTTTTAAATAAACAGTTTTGTGCAGGTTCTGAACTTACAGATGACTATTGAATGATTATTGTATATGCAAGTTTATCAGAAAAAACAATCTGCAGATTATTAATCTGTTAACAAAGCAATTCTCGATGCTTATGTGGTTGTCCATATAAACCCTAGTGTGTGGAAACAGTCCATTTGGCCCAATGAGCCCACTAGGAGAAAGTTAGGACTGCAGATGCTTATGCCCGAAATGTCGATTCTCCTGCTCCTTTGATGCTGCCTGACCTGCTGCTCTTTTCCAGCAACACATTTTTAACCAATGAGTCCACACCAATCCTCTGAAAATCGGTCTTCCCAGGCCCATCCCCCTACCCTATCACTTTAACCCTTTGTTTCCCATGGCTATTGCACTTAACCTACACATCCCTGAACACTCTGGGTAATTTAGCATGGCCAATCCACCTAACTTCCACATCTTTGGACAGCGGAAGGAAACCAGAGCACTTGGCAGAAAATCATGCAGATACGGGGAGAATGTGCAAACTTCACACAGTCGCCTGAAGGTGGAATCAAACCCGGGTCCCTGGTGCTATGAGGCTACAGTGCTAACTACTGAGCCCTGTTCACCACTGTCTTGTCCTGGAGATTTTTAACTTAAATTTACGAGCTATCATAAAGGAAGCAAATCGAACATTTGTAGAATTTGCAAAAGAAAAGGAAATGCTGTAGGATCAGTGGTTTTGATCACTGAAGTTATGAAAAAAAAATGAGAATGCAAAGGAAATTATCACTGTGGATAAATTCAGAGGTAGCATCCTACAAACCTAAAAACCTGTCCATTGAGCACCAGATCTCAAAGATTTGCAAACCAACTGTTCTGGCACATAGACATGATATTTCACCCAAGCAGCTTTATATAGGAAGATAGTATATGAATATCCACAAAGGATTTGGTGATGGGAGAGGTACTAGGCTTATAGAACAAATAGATGGAAGTTGGGGTAATAAAGGAGAAAGGGGGAATCAAAGAGATATAAAGAAAATAACATTTTTTTCCCACACTGGAGTAAGGCTAGACATACAAAAGCTAATTGCTGAAATCATAATTATTTGCTCCCAAATCATCAGAAGTAGCCCTACTTTCATGTTACTATCTTGTCTTGTTGAAATCACTGAATTCTTGATGTATAAGTATTACTGTATAGCTGACAGAATTCAGACCATTTGTAATATATGCAGAAGTCAGGGTAAAGGTCTATGCAGTAGTCCTATGGAATTTTAGTGCATAATCCATGATGACACTATTGATACAGATTTTATATGAAGAGGTTATCTAAGATCTACCAATCATCCAAATGCCCAAGATACAAATCCCAACAGCACAATGATACAGGATGGATAAGCTGTTTAGTACTCACTGTTAACCACACATTTGTCTCCATCGCTGTTGACTTGTTGATATTAAGTATTTGATTTTTTGGATTAATGTTTATTACATGTTATTATTGGATAGTTGGATTGTGAGGTAAAAATAAATAGGAATTTGGTTTTCAATGCCGTGAAATTCTGATGTGTTTTTTTCTTAGAAGGGGTCAGGAAGTCATTTGGAACAGTGAGCCAAAGGCAGCCATTCCAAGAAATCAGGTGACTTGAGTTAAGTGATTGAACAAGGTACCCAAGTAGATAACTGGTGTTTATACTTGACTTAAACTGTTACAGAAAGACCGGAGTCACAAGCAGACTAGGTTCAGAGGAAGCTATCCATTCCAGCAGAAAGGCAGTTTTTAGACTGTTAAAGTCTTTCGGCCATTGGAGCTGGAAATGCCTCTTAAGTTATATTAACAGTTTCAAAGTAGTCAATGTAAGCAAAAAGTCAGTGAATTAGCTTTATTGTGTATCTGATGGAAATATATCAGATGAATGTGCAGAAATTCACTGAAAGAAAACGCTTGCAACTGTATCAGCTCTTTGCTTTACAAATTTTCAAGATCATCTTATTGAGAATTATTTTTTTCTTTTCATGTGTACCATATTTATATTCCTTTGTTAACAGTACATTAAAAGCCTCATTTGAGTACTGACCATTGCAAAAATAAATGTTTTAGAATGGAATTTTCCCAGGCCCTGAATGCTGGGATAACAATGAGCCAGTAGGGAACATAAAGCATCAATAGAAAAATGAGGTTTGTGACATTGAGGAAAAAAGAAGTCCAATTTTGAGTGCAAGGGTTTAATAGCTGGATGAGAACCTCACGAGTGAATGGTGAGGATCTATTTGTGTGCATTTACATCTTATTATTGCCACATCTTATCACATTTACATGGAAGTTGCTATTTTTTTCCAGGCAATGAAGAGAAATTGGATGGCAATAATTGCCATCATAGATGTCTGAGTGGCTTCCTGCCAGTTGTAACTCACCGGTATCTTTTCTGGATGTGCAGCTCAGGTTATGATTCATGGGCAGTGACGATCTGCAGTCTCTATCTATGGAGGTTGGTATTTGACAAGCACCAATCTCACCATAGCATCATGACATATATCTGACTCACTCAGAATATGTCAATATTAAATGTTGGAGCTCACCTATATCGGTTATTGAAATGCTGACAAGCAATTTTGTTTCAGGGACAGACACCCATCTCAAGCATTTGAACATGATGCATCTCAGGATTTTAATTTGCTGTCTTAGTGCTCACTCACTATGGATGCTCACAGTTTCTCATCCTTGCCCTGACCTTTTGAGCATTTGAGCTTCATTCATGACAAAAGGGCTTACAGTGCATCTGTCCTTCCTTGCCTTTTGATGGAAACACAAACCAAGGCATGTTTGCCAGAAATGATCGGTTAAATGAACAGACTTATTACTGTATAAACAGTATTACATCATTGTCACACTTGCAGCAGGTGTCAGCAGTTTGCTTGGTAAGCATATTGCATATGCTTCAAACAAATGGCCATACTACAAAGTCTTGTGGTAGTAATCCTCAGTAAAGTCAAGTGTGATTGTATTCAATCAGGCAATACCAGCACAGTCAGTCAAGGATACTGTTCGATATCTGTCTAGGGGCTTGAATATTGTCAATCGCTGCTTGGAGGTAGTCTGTATCACTACAACCTAGGGATTACAGTTAATTCTGCAGGTTTACACCAAGGATCATTAGGAAGCTAATTGATAATTAAATGACCTTTTAGTACTACTAAAAATTTTTTAAAGTCAATCTGTGCAAACATGTTATGATACGCATCTGAAACAAGTGGAACTTGAACTTGGACCTTCAGTAAGGACATTATCATTGCACCAGAAGAGCCATTATTCCAATATTGGAAGATGCTTCTATTTGAAATTTTGGTGCTTGGTCCTTGGGTGAAGATTAATTTGACTGTTATTTTTGATGGGTAGGATATAAGATGAAGAAGGCTGGGGTAAGTATGTAACCTACTTACACCCAAAATTTTAAAAGCATTTCATACATGTAATTGACTTATATTCCTTTTTTAGAGCATATAAAAGAAATAACTTCCACAAGCCATTGCATTTAAGAATATTTGCTCCAATATGAAGTGTAAAGTTTACACCACAATACAACACAATATATATGAATTGATGTCCATGTCTTTGAATCATCCAGAAGGCACTAAGGTGAAAATTATTATGGTTGCTCCAGTTATAAATTCCTTCCCGGAAGGAGTCATTAGAACTAAATTAGCTCAGAAAGCAATTTGAGATGATCAGATGAGACATTTCACAGGTATGGATTGAAAAAGAAGCTTATCTGCTTAATTCTTACTGATGAAAATTAAGTGCAAAGCAGAAATGGAAATAATAGATGGCATGGAGGGGAGCCGTACCAGACTCGAAGCATGAACTTTGTTTCCCTCTTTGCAGATGCTGCCAGACCTGTTAAGTTTCTCCAGCATTATCTGTGTTTCTTTCAGATTTCCAGTATCCAAAGTTTTTTTGTTTTTATTATTGTATAGATTCTTGGTGGGAGTTCACTGCAAAGGAAGAAGTTGCAACATTGAGATGCAGACAAGATTATGTGGATGCTTGGGCAGGTGTTGAGACATTGACAGGAGAGGTTTCGCCCCACCTGACCAAGGCAGTGTGGTGGAGGAGGATTAATAATGGCTGACAAGTAAGTGGATGTTCTGGCAGCTTAAATGTGAATATCACATTGAAAGATACTTGATTAAAAAATATCAGATGTAGAAGAACCCAGAAGATAGAATAATACAGGTTTGTTTTGAGACAAACCTGTGAACTTACAGGTGGACAGATGCATTGACTTTCTTCTGCTTACAGGTGACAAGGCCATGACAAGAGGGACATTTTGTGAGGAAAAAGAAGCCAATAAACCTCATTGAGAAGTCATGGATGGAAGTCACAGAGGAAGTTAGCAACGATTGGGTAGTTGTCTTATCATGCACCAGACACTTCAAAGACTTGCTGAGATTTGGCAACGTGAGCAGACCCCATTGGACCAAGCTTGGAGCCTGGATGTCAGTGAAACATGGGAAGAAGTTTACAATCCCTGTCATCAGGAATTGACCAGACTCCAACATTTACAGCATTGCACATGATAGCCTTGACTCAAAGGTCTCTAGTTTGTTGGAATTCATTGCTA